>NC_042620.1:166686853-167339357 GCF_901001135.1 Rhinatrema bivittatum
GAAGGAGTGGAGGGAAAGAAACGTGACTTATGGAAGCTGGAAGAGTGGTCGAAGATATGGCAGCTGAGATTCAATGCCAAGAAGTGCAGAGTCATGCATATGGGGAGTGGAAATCTGAAAGAATTGTATTCAATGGGAGGTGAAGGACTGATGTGCACGGAGCAGGAGAGAGACCTTGGGGTGATAGTGTCTAACGATCTGAAGTCGGCGAAACAATGTGACAAGGCGATAGCTAAAGCCAGAAGAATGCTGGGCTGCATAGAGAGAGGAATATCTAGTAAGAGAAAGGAAATAATGATCCCCTTGTATAGGGCCTTGGTGAGGCCCTACCTGGAGTATTGTGTTCAGTTCTGGAGACCGTACCTCCAAAGGAACAGAGACAGGATGGAGGCGGTCCAGAGAAGGGCAACCAAAAAGGTGGATGGTCTTCATAAAATGACATATGAGGAGAGATTAAAGAACCTAAATATGTACACCCTGGAGGAGAGGAGGAGCAGAGGAGATATGATACAGATATCTGAAAGGTTTTAATGATTCATGGTCAACATCAAACCTTTTACAATAGAAAAAAATCAATATAATTAGGGGTCACAATTTGAAGCTCCAGGGAGGAAGATGCAGAACTAATGTCAGGAAGTATTTCTTCATGGAGAGGGTGGTGGATGCCTGGAAAGCCCTTCCGGAGGAAGTGGTGAAGACTAAAACTGTGAAAGATTTCAAAGCGGCGTGGGATAAACACTGTGGATCCATAAAGGCTAGAGGATGGGAATGAAGAGTAGAACCATGGGGGTGGATTGCTGGAATGTTTACTACCTGTGATTACTAAAGATGTGCATTTGTTTATGATGAATTAGGCAATTTCAACAAAATTGCCTAATTCATCATGGTTTGGGGGCCCTGCCCCCCGAAACAGATTTTCCCCGAACTACGAGAAAAATTTGTTGTTCGGGTTTGTACGGGGGGAGGGGCACATTTTATTTTTTAAAATAAAAAACCACCCCAAGCATTAAAATTTACAATAATACATTAAATACAACTCCCCCCCCCCCCCCAACATCCCGATTCCTCCCCAAGACTTACTAACATCCTTGGTGGTCCAGCAAGGTCCCACGAGCGATTTGTCCCTGTGTGCCATCGGGCTGTGTGGCCTGCCTCGCATCACAATGGCACCGATAGCCTTTGACCTACTATGTCACAGGGGCTACCGGTGCCATTGGTCAGCCCCTGTCACATGGCCATCAGCACCATATTGTGCTCCTACCATGTGACAGGGGCTGACCAATGGCACCGGTAGCACCTGTGACATAGTATGGGCAAAGGCTATCGGCGCCATTTTGATTACTGGCAGCCGAGGCCCGAGTGCAGGAGATCACTCCCAGACCCCCGCTGGACCACCAGGGACTTTTGGCAAGTCTTGTGGGGGACACTGTTTATACTGCTCTGATCTGCTGCCAAGAGGTTTTTCTTGCTACCTTTGGTACGTCATTTCCCCTTCATGGTATCTTGGGCTATTCATGACATTCTTGGTGTTGTTTTCCACCTCTTTTAGTGCATTGGGGGTCTTCACAACACAGCTGTTGGTGTATTTTGCCTCTCTCTTGGAGCCTTGGAATATTCTTGCCACTCTTGCTGTTGCTTTGCTTCTCTCATGGTGTCTTAGGCTCTGGCTGCCTCTGTTTGAGCTACTTTGCTCTCATGATGCCTTGGGCTATTCTTGTCATTTCTGGTGCCATTTTGACAGGGTCTTGGGATCTTGAGTGGTATCATTAGGAAATCCCAATTTTAGAGTCCAAAATAGGATGCATTGTTTCCCCATTGACTTTTATAGGAATGAATGAACAAATAGAATGAATATAATTATTTTTTGTTTGAAACAAATGAAATTAATTTTGGGAGCACACAAAATGAATGAAGCAAAATGAAAATATTTTCATTGCACATCCATATAAGGGAGACTATCTCTGATTTACCCTAACAGTTGCTATTTTTTCATATGGTTTCTCACTTCTGTTCCCCTATACTAAACCCTCTCAATGGAAGATTATAATTTTTGTCCCAATTTCCTTTTTATAAGCTGTTGATGTTAGTATGTATGCCCTTCAGTCTTCTTTTAAAGTCAAGTTGAATACACATTCAGCCCTTCTATATGCACACAACAGACACCAGTAATTGTTAAAAAGAATAGAAAAAAAAGTAGATTTTTTTTATTGTGCTGTCTGACTCTGAAGGTCAAGAGTAGCTTAATTATACCATTGGTCAGCAAGCTACAAGTTTCATAGCACTGTTAGCTTAACTAACCACAGCTCCTATAAAAACAGTGTGTGTGAAAAGTGGTTTTAACTCTTCTGATGTGTTACTGTGTAATTGAACAAAACATTTCCTTTATGTCTGCAAATCCGTAGCTGCCTGGGTTTGCAGAAAGGAAGAGGTTGCATGCAGATTAAGGGACTTCCCCACCAAGCCCTAACCAGCATGTCAGACTACTTGAGCTTGTCCTACATTAAGGCGAGGCATGAAACTGACTTTTTTGTGATAAATTATACACTGAACATATGCACTTGGTATTGCTTTTTAAGATGCAGCCTTCCCCTTCCAGTTATTAACAACAAGACTTTTGGACTACCTCTGTAGGAACTAAATAGTTTATGCATGTAGATAAAAAGGACAGCAGCACTTCAGAATTTTTATCAAGAGTGAAACACACTTGCGGTTTATTGCAAATTAGTGATACTCATTCAAGACAGAAGCTAGTCTGCATAGCAGCAGAACTCCCCAAAGTATTTCATAAGTTACCTCAACAGCAGCCATTCTTACTTCTTATGTAAAGCCTGGAGAGTTTTGCATTGCAACTTTATCCTTTACAGAAAGACTGAGGAGCATGATGGACCCCAAGAAGTTTTATCAGGATTGTCATAAAGTCCATGAGCCCATAAACAAATAATGGATGCAAATTGTTCTAATAGAAAAAATACTTTTTAAAATAGATTAAATAGTAAAGGTACACAATTATAGGAACCTTGAGGGCAGAGACCATCACCACCCTCCTTGGCCTTGAGAGTTTTCTTCTTAAGCATCAAGGACAGTATTTACTCTGTTTTGAGGTCAAACTTGGGTTTAGTCTCTATTTTCAGAACAGAGGCAGCAGAGAAATAGAACACTATGATACTTCATTTAGTCTTTTAGCTGTGCATTGTCTTCTACACTTGTTATCACATTGCTGTTAAATTTTCATGGGAGCACTGTGGGAAGCAAAATATCTACAAGCGAGTGAAAGGAAAGAAGAGAAAGAGAGTGGAAAAAAGAGAAATGGAGAATAAATGTGGTTAAAGTAATGAGAGAATAGGATAAATGAAAAAAAAAAAAGGGAACAGAAAATGGAAACTCAATTTGGAGAGAGACCAGAGTGATGAGAAAATAGGATAAATGAAAAAACGGAACAGAAAATGGAACCACAACGCGGAAAGAGACAAATAAAGGGGAAAGAAGCAGGAAGAATAAAGTGGAAAAAGAATAATTTGCAAAGAGTGAAAAAAATAATAAACAGAGAAGTAGTAAATAAAATTAGAATGTGAGGTACATGTGAAAGACAGTGGTATGGTAGGCATCAGGAGAGCAGCGAAAGAAACATAATTCAAAAAAGACTGAAACAAGGAAGAAGAATGGATGAAAGCAAATGGTTCATAGAAAAGAAATAAAATAGAGAAAGGAAATCTATATAAGGAAGGTGCACAGGAAAGAGGGAGAGAAAGCAGCAGATCGCTAAGAAAAGATTAGTTGAAGGTCAAAGATGAGACTAATGAGAAATTAAAGATCAATGAAGACAAACAACACTATTTTGCTCTGCAGTGCATTTGAAAAGCTAAAGAGATTGTAAGAATCAAATGTAACATCAAATGCACCTAATATAATTAATATTATATATTTATCACAATTGATTTTCTTTGCCAGTTAGGCAAGTTTTCTCCTTATAGGGAAGGGTTTATGAATAGAGAGAGCCTGGTGGTCTCTCCCTAATGTGTTTCTGAATGAATGTGAATTGCAGTGTTGCCCGGGGTTATTGTTATAAAACTCTGCATGGGAGACTATTCTTATATTGTGTAGCTGTTGTTAAATCCATTTGGCATGCTTAGTCAGCACCGTGTCTATCTGGTAGGGATGTGCATTCGTTTTCAATGAATGTGCAATCCGCAACACATAAGTCCCTATTCATTGTATTCGTGGACTCGCGAAACACATCGCGATCCCCCACAAATAAAACATATCATATTAGTTTCATTCTTTTGGTTCGCAGTGATTTCTTAGCGGCCGTTTGAAATAGGAGAAGGCCATTTGGAGTATCCATAGCAAAAACCAGCCCCTTCCTGTGAGTCATGTGACCTCATAGCCCTGTCATAGAGTGGGTCAGACAGGTTGGCAAGGAAAGGAGAATGCAACCTATTAGAGCTAAGCATTTTTTGAATGCAGCCAATCACCTCTCTTACTCAGTGCTCTGTGATGCTGTTCCTGATGATGCCATACTATTTATACCTTAAGCACATGGTGTGCCATGATCTTTCTTTGCATGGGTGGTCCAGGGATGGTGGCTTTACTCAGAGCTAGTCTGAATGTCTGAAATCTGTATTGAATTGCTAGCTACTTTGATAGAATTTTCCATTGAAAAATATATTTCTTCATTATTGCTGCAGTGCCAGCCAGGCAGGCTTTTTTTTTACCAATTTTTTTTTATTGATCTCAGATGGTCTCTCTGTCTGCCCCACTGAGACAAGCTGCTAGCAGTGGCATTTTGCTGATTATTTTACCCCCCTGGAGTAGGTTGCAAGCACGATTTGGGTGTTGTGGGTGGAAGATATATTCAATGTCTAGCTAGTTTGATAGAATTTTCCATTGAAAAATATATTTCTTCGTTTTTGCTGCTGTGCCAAGCCAGGCCTTTTTTTTTAACTGCAGTTTTTTTTTTATTGAACTCAGACTGTCTCTCTGTGCTCTTTTAAGCCAAGAAGACAGTGCACTGTGCATCAGTGGGCAGTTTTGCAGACTCACATATATTGGTACAGCAGTGCTCTTTTAAGCCAAGAAGGCAGTGCATTGGGCGTCAGTGGGCAGTTTTGCAGACTCACATATATTGATACAGCAGTTCTCTTTTAAGCCAAAAAGGCAGTGCACTGGGCGTCAGTGGGCAGTTTTGCAGACTCACATATATTGGGACAGCATTGCTCTTTGAAGCCGAATCCCCAGTAGGCCTCTTTGGTGTGTGCACATACAGCAGTCCCTGTAGTAGTGTACATCTAGGCACTGCTTCGTGGGCCTGTGGGCAGTTTTGCAGACTCACACATATTGGGACAGCGTTGCTCTTTGCAGCCAAATCCCCAGTAGGCCTCTTTTGTAGTTACAAGTTTGGGGTGTGCACATAGAGTGGTCCCAGTAGTAGTGTACATCCAGGCACTGCCTCGTGGGCCTGTGGGCAGTTTTGCAGACTCACATGTATTGGGACAGCAGTTATCTTTGAAGCCAAATCCCCAGTAGGCCTCTTTTGGAAATAATTCTTTTAATTGAAATCCCTAGTAGGCAGTGACATTAATTCCATGATGTCAGGGAAAGCTAGACATGGTCGAGTGATTGGGACTGGCAAAGGAGGCACTGGCAGAGGAGGCACTTCAAAAGGTAGTGCCAGTCCCTCATTAAAGTTAAAAAGGGACCTGTTCCAATCTAAAATCTCTGTTCCAATATTGTCCATCTAATATCGTATTTGATAGCCCAAAGCATCAAAAAACATTGGCATGTGTTGCAACTTCACCCTACATTTTCAGAAATGCCAATGATAGCATACCAAAGAAGTAAAAACATTCGTGATTATGTAGTACGAGCATCCCTTACACCGAATGACACAGTGCGAATGAATAGGATACACAGACAATGTGGGAAATGTGACATGTGTGAGACTACCCTTGAAGGAAATGAATGGAGTCATCCAATCACAGGACGGGCATACAAGAAAATTAATAACACCACATGTGAATCAGCCCAATAGTCTATTTAATAATATGTCCTTGTCCACTTTTGTATGTGGGTCGCACCAGCAGGGCGATCAAAATTCGCCAACGCGAACATAGAAGTCGCATTAATACCGGTAACGTGGAAGCTCCCATTGTGACCCATTGCCTACAACTGCATCATAATTTTGACGATCTTAGATGGACAATATTGGAACAAATTTGCCAAAATGATCGTGGCAGCGATCTGAGCTATCAACTTAATTACCGAGAGCAATGGTGGATTTTCACCCTTGCCACGGAAGCACCTGCTGGTTTAAATGATAATGTTGAGTGGTCTTCGTTGCTTTAAATGTTGATTGACAGTTCTAACCACACCTCTGGAACCTTTTGGACTTCCTGTTTAGATATAAAAAGCTAGCTAAAAGCATTTGGCGGGTTACTGCCAGTTCTAAGCTGAAGCTGAGCAGCAGTATATGCAGAAAGACAGAGACAGCAAGTAATCTAGTTGAAAAGCTATTGAGGACGGTTATTATCATCATTGAAAAGATAAGTCTAATGTTCTATTCTTTATGTTTCAGACACCGCACTAGTTTTCCACCCCTGATGAAGCCCACGAAACACGCATCGTGTCGGGTTGGGTCGGTGTTGTTATAGACTGTCCTAACAAGCTCAGATAAGTGTCCGGTTTCGTCCGCATAATCCTTTGAACAAAATTTAAAACGAATGAAAATAATAATGTAAACAAAGTGGTTACCGATGATTAAAAAGTGGGAGCATAGTCAAAGATAAAGTGATTGACATGCATAGCAGCACTTTAATATGCTGCACAATAGGGATGTGAATCGTTTTTTGACGATTTAAAAAAAATCATCAGATAATTTTAAATCGTCAAAAATCATTAGAGTCGCGATACAATAGAAATTCCCCCGATTTATCGTGAAAAATCGTAAATCGGGGGAGGGGGGAGGGCGGGAAAAACTGGCACACCAAAACAACCCCTAAACCCACCCCGACCCTTTAAAACAAATCCCCCACCCTCCCGAACCCCCCCAAAATGTTTTAAATTACCTGGTGGTCCAGTGGGGGGGGGGGGCCCCGGCACGATCTCCCGCTCTCGGGCCATCGGCGCCATTTTGGCTGCCACTAATATAAATGGTGCCGATGGCCCTTTGCTCTTACCATGTGACAGGGCAAAGGGAAATTCGCCCTACAGTACGATTGTCTCCTATTGGTGAAGGACCTGCTATTAGTAAAAATCCGTGAACAGGATCGCCATAGGCAGAGATAGATTAGGCATGAAGCAGAGGAGGAAACAGCGGGCACTTCAGAGAGTAGTGCTAGCTCAAGTAGGGGCAGCACTCTGTCAGCGACAGCTAGTACTTCATCCTCTACATCAGTACGCCAAAGCCTTGTTGCCCATAAAAAATCATCTGTTCTGGAACAGGCTAGAGAGAAAGCAGCTGGCATGAGTGAATCTCAGCCCACCCAAGCAAAGGAGACACCAGCACAAATGTCAGAGTCACGGTATCTCTCAGAGCCCACAGAGGACATGCAGACAGATCCGCTGGCATATTGGGCACACAAGTCCACTGTCTGGCCACACCTAGCCAAAGTAGCTCAGTGATATCTGTCATGTCCACCAACCAGTGTGCCCAGTGAACTTGTATTTTCAATGACAGGGATTATCATGAGCCCTCACCACTCAAGGCTGGCATCAGAGTTGATGGAAATGCTATTGTTTTTGAAAATAAACATGCCTTTGCTTGGGTTTCCAAATTTTCCCTGTGAATGGCAAGATGAATAATAGCAATTGAAAGCCTTGCAGCAGCTACAACTGCCTCTTATGCTCCAGATAATATCATTACATGTACCTGACCTGAAACTCTGTGCCAGTCTGTCCACTGTCCAGGCCTTACGTCCCTACAAGGGCCTGACCTCAATCGCTGTGCCTGTCTGTCCAGGCCTTACATCCCTATAAGGGCTTGACCTCAAACACTGTGCCTGTCCGTCCACTGTCCAGGCCTTATGTCCCTACAAGGGCCTGACCTCAAATGCTGTGCCTGTCCGTCCACTGTCCAGGCCATACGTGTCTACAATGGCATGACCTCAAACGCTGTGCCTGTCCATCCAAGCTTTATGTCCCTACAAGGGCTTGACCTCTAATGCTGTGCCTGTCCATCCAGGCCTTATGTCCCTACAAGGGCTTGACCTGAAATGCTGTGCCTGTCTGTTCAGACTGTACATTCCTACAAGGGCTTGACCTCTAATGCTGTGCCTGTCTATCCAGGCCGTATGTCCCTACAAGGGCTTGATCTCTAATGCTGTGCCTGTCCATCCAGGCCTTATGTCCCTACAAGGGCTTGACCTCTAATGCTGTGCCTGTCTGTGCAAGCCTTACGTCCCTACAAGGGCTTGACTCTAACACTGTTCCTGTCCATCCAGGCCGTACATCTCTACAAGGGCTTGACCTCTAATGCTGTGCCTTTCCATCCACTGTCCAGGCCTTATGTCCCTACAAGGGCTTGACCTCTAATGCTGTGCCTGTCCATCCAGGCATTACGTCCCTACAAGGGCTTGACCTCTAATGCTGTGCCTGTCCATCCAGGCCTTACATCCCTACAAGGGCCTGCCCTCTAAAGCTGTGCCTGTCTGTCCAGGATTTACATCCCTACAAGGGCTTGACCTCTAATGCTGTGCCTGTCCATCCACTGTCAGGCCTTACATCCCTACAAGGGCCTGACCTCAATCGCTGTGCCTGTCTGTCCAGCTTGGAGCTTAGATATTTCATATGCTCAATAGTTTTCATGACCTTCATAATAATGGCCATTTTCCCTAGATGTTTCTTAAGTGCCAACATTAATGTTTCTAGTACTATAGAAAACTGGTGGTAGTTGTACTCTAGTTCATCCTCTGTGTTCCCATAGTTTACAGAGGCACTGTTGGATACAAAGTCAACATAAGTTGATATTGTAGATCTGGACTTGAGTAGCAGTTTTCTTATTTCTGAGAGCTCTTCAAGTTCCTTTGTCATCAGCTGAAATGAATAAATATAGTTAATAGCTTCTGGGTATTCACTAGACACCAACGGAACCACCACACTCTAGGGGCAAACCCATTTCAGGGAGCCCTTTCCTGCACAAAGGAAAGGGAACTCTCCCCGAGTGTAGCCAGCCTATCTCTTAGTGCCCATTGACCCATGTTGAACCAGAACTGCTGTTCACATGGAAACCTCCTCCACATCAACTCGCCATGCTTGAAGGCTCATGCTCCACTCTAGGGGCCAACAACCCATTCTAGGGAGCCCTTTCCTGCGCAAAGGAAAGGATACTCTCTCTGTGTGTAGCCACCCTATCTCTTAACACCCAGTGACCCATGTTGAACTGCTGTTCAAATGGAAACCTCCTCTGCCTCGGCCTTCAAAATTCTCATTTGTATATCTGCTAAGTCCACCAGATATTAAAAGACCAGCAAGAGCTCACTAGACGCCAAAAGAAACATCCCACTCTAGGGGCTAACCTATTCTAGGGAGCCCTTTCCTGCAGAAATACATCCCCCATTGACTTTAATGGGAAAATGGATAACGAATAAAACTAATCAACATATTAGTTTTCCCCCCTATGAAACTAATGCAACAAATTTGGGTCCAGGCGAAATGAAAACCGAATCAAGACAATTTTTTTTTCATTCTGCACATCCCTATTGTCTGGTATTTTATATTTTAAATGTACAGTGGCTTCTTAAAGTCTATGATGCTATTATGACTTTTGGATTATCTTCAATATTTCTTGAATATGTATGAGAGGTGCTTCCCTATTGGCTTTGCTTTGCATGATGACAGAGGTCATCAGGCTGAGAGTCTCCATAAGTCTGCAATTCTGGTTTCTAAAGAGAACCTTTTTCCAGACAAAATCTCTTCTCTGGCCAGATCTGGGCATTATAGTCTGTTAAGAAGAACTCCTGCTCTGCCTAGATCCTGCTCTGCCTAGATCATGGCCAAGTTTCTGACTCTTCCAATCTGAGAAATCAAATAAAACAGAAGGTTTGATTACTAGCATTATTTTTTGATTTGTTGTCTTCAAGAGCTGCTAGGGTTCAGTTTCTTTCAGGCCGATACAGTAAAAATCGCAGGAGAGCGGGCACGCGCACAGGCCACTCTCCTGTGTGTGTGATTCAGAAAAAAAAAAATTCAAATTAGGGCCCGTGGTAAAAAGAGGCGCTAGGGACACTAGTGCGTCCCTAGCACCTCTTTTTTGATAGGAGCGGCGGCTGTCAGCGAGTTTGACAGCCGACGCTCAATTTTGCCGGCATTGGTTCTCAAACCCGCTGACAGCCACAGGTTCGGAAACCGGACGCCGGCAAAATTGAGTGTCCGGTTTTCAACCCACGAGCTGCGGGCCGATTTTAATTTTTTTTTAAATTATTTTTAACTTTTGGGACCTCTGACTTAATATCGCCATGATATTAAGTCGGAGGGTGCACAGAAAAGCAGTTTTTACTGCTTTTTTGTGCACTTTCCTGGTGCCAGCAGAAATTAACGCCTATCTTTGGGTAGGCGCTAATTTCTGCAAGTAAAATGTGCGGCTTGGCTGCACATTTTACTTAGTGAATTGCGCGGGAATAACTAATAGGGCCATCAGCATGCATTTGCATGTTGTGGGCACTATTAGTTTCGGGGGGGTTGGACGCACATTTTCAACTCGCTATTACCCCTTACTGAATAAGGGGTAAAGCTAGCACGTCAAACGCGCGGCCAAACGCTGGATAACAGTATCGGCCTGTTTGTCTGCAAGTACCCATCCCTAGGACATTCAGCACTGGAACTCTGTCATCATGTGAGTAATTTGTTTCTTTGTCTGTCAGTACTATGTAAACCATGTGTTTTTAAAACATGTTGTTTATGTATTTGTACCTCATTTGTAAGGGCATTCCCAACCCAGGGAATAGAAGGGGTTTCTCTGATACTCACTTTAGTTGGAAAGATTATGATTTTTTTAGGTAGACTTCTTGTTATGGCTGGATGTAGAGCTTTTCATCCAGGGAAGACATGCAAACCAGTATAGTTCTACCCTACATGCTTTTAACATTTGCTATCTATGATTTTTTAGGACAATTTTCAAAAAAACATTTATTTATGTATATGACTATTTACCCAGGTAAATAGGCTAGTTGAAAATTGCCAACCCTGCATGCTACTAAAAATAGGCATGTTGTTCCACAATGCACCTATTTTTAAATGCATTTTTTGTAGATATTCATGGTGCAGGGTTAGGGTGTGTGAGGCAACATAAGAACATAAGAAATTGCCATACTGGGTCAGACCAAGGGTCCATCAAGCCCCGCATCCTTTTTCCAACAGTGGCCAGTCCAAGTCACAAATACCTGGCAAGTACCCAAACTTTAAATAGATCTCAAGCTATTGTTTATTAATTAATAGTTTATGGATTTTTCCTCTAGGAACATATCCAAACTTTTTTCAAACACTTACAGTTTTGCATTTTCAAAACTATGTGTGTTGTTTTGGCCATAAAAACTACCCAGAGAAAAAGCAGGTGCAGATTTGTGTGGATACATTTTCCTTGAGCAATTTTCAAAAGGAAAGTATGCTCACACTTTCCCTTTGAGAATTGATGCAAAATCTGCTGGTGAACATACCCTTGGACTTTGTACCTGCTTGCACAATTTTTTAAATTACCCTTTTTTAAGTGCTCTGTCATCTCATTGTTCTTCTTTTATTTTTGTCAGCTGGACTGTATGTAGTAGCTTAATAAAATGTTCCTGTTTTGTTCTAATGAGTTTATGAAATTATTTTTTGTGTGCCTACCTTTAAGGTTGCCACCTAATCCAGTTCTGATTTTTCCCATTGAACAATTAGACCTGTAGTCCTTCTTTTTCCAGAGAAGTTGTAACTACAATTCATGAATGAAATGAGGCCAATCTGAAATTGGATCTGTTGGTTAGCATTGATCTGAGTCAAGTGGCAAACCTATTTGCCTTACTTGTACTGACTAGGACTCCAAATATACCCCATAAGGAGCACTTCTCCAACTGCTGACCCCCATGCTTTTTAATTTTGTTCTTCTCATACTCTTGACTTTCTGAGGACATTATCCTAGCTAATCACTACCTGTTGGCAGGAAAATGGGGACTATATAGGTCAGTAGATTAGGACAGGCATGCAAAATCTTTCTAGTTAGGTTCTAATTCAGGTCAATCAAGAACAAAAGCAATTTTCATACAAAAGCCATTTGATGGTTTATTTCAAACAAGTTGAAGGTCTCCTAGTTCAGTTTCTATTACAATTGCATTCAATTGGTGCCCTTGAGTATAATTTTCAAACAAACTACAAAAGTAAGTTGGCAAGAATGTATGTAACTGACAATAATTTTCAAAGTGGACTTAACGTACATAAGTCCCACACAAACTACCCTGCACAAATCATATTTTCTATTTTGTGTGCACAAAGTTTTACTGAAAAGTTACTAGTATGCCATGGCCCAGGAGTTGCTACAAGGCTGAGGTACCGCATCCAGCTTAGGCATTGGGCCTAAGCTGAGGCATCAGGATCAGGCCTCCAAGCCTTGACCTTGCATAGAGTCTAGGCTGAAATTGCAGTGACCTAACATGGTCTTGGCCTATGCAAATCCAAGACTTCGGCCTGGGCCTAGGCCTCACCAGTAGATCCCCACTAGATAGGGTAAGTGGAGGCTGCAGGGATCCTGGCCCCAGCATTTTTTCTTGGTGGGAGCAATGGGTAGTGGGGACAGGAGGGCATCCCTGTTTCTCTTTTTTTTGGGGGGGGGAGGGGGGTTATGTTTCAGTTGGTATTTTTAGTTTTAATCTGTTTATTCAGTAGAAAATAATTAAATAGTATACTATTTGTATGTTTTGCTAACTTACCAACATAGTGTGACCTGTCTGGAATTAGATGTAATTTCAGAAAACATGTCCTACAAACAAATTGATACTATCAGTAAGATTGCCATTTCTATAAAAATAAAACAAAAAACAGTCCAGCATTCTATTTTTCTCCCCTTTAGAGTAGACAAAAACTTCTTGAGTGCCTTGTTCTTGTAATGTGCACCCAAGAATCATCAGATATAGTGAATGAACTAAAATAAAATAAATACATTTCAAAACCTCTCTTCCATCCCCTGCCCTAAACATACCTTAATAAAAGAAAGTACATATTTTAATTTATTCACAATCAAATTTATTCACAATCAAGCACACTTCTGAGATATTACAATCTATTCAAAATCAAACTCCTAGCACGAGGAGACTAGCTTTGAATATATTGAGCCCACACCCGCAAGAATAGTTTTCTTCTATGCAAAACTAGCATTATTAGTTATGACCATGGATTCTACATACATCAGATCATGTAGCGAATTCCTTCATTGCCAATAAAATGGTGTTGTCCCCTTCTAGCCAAACTGATTTTTTTCTTAACAGAAAGGCTTTACGAGCAAGGAGGATATTTCTCTTTTTTAGAAAGTGTTTAGAAAGATCCTTTTCAAATAATACCAATTCAGGGATAAAGGAACATCATATCCCAGCATCTTATTCATGTATTGGAAAACCTTCCCCCAGAACTTCAAGATAATATCGCATTTCCAAAAAGCATGTGTCACAGAGCCTCTTTTTTTTAACATTTCAAACATAACCTTGAAATAGTTAATCCAGCATGAAACGCCAACGATTGTGAAATGTAGGCCCTATATAAGAACTTGAACTGCAATTTTCATAAATACTTATTCGCTGAAATAGACTTAATCCCTTTAAAACAGGTCTATACCTCTTTCTCTGTAAAATTAGTTACCTTCACTCACCCATCTAAACTTTCACACCTCATATGTTTTAACATGGGACATTTTTTGCAAATCTTCGTAGAAGAATGACAGAGATACTCTTCTCCACTCAATAATGTTTTCTTGTAATAAATTTCCCTTTGTAGTAAACAAAGGGCTAGATTTTAAAAGAATGTGCGCGTGCGCTACCCCGCACACACACATGGATGCCCTATTTTATAACATGCGCACGCAAGGGGGTGCACACTTGCGCATTCTGTGTGCGCCATTGCCCGTTGCCTTCCTCAGTTCCCTCCCAGTCCACTTCAATTTTAGAGTGGACTGGGAGGGAACTTCCCAACCCCCTACACTAACTTCCCTTCCCCTTCTCCTAACCTACTCACCCCTAGTCCTAACCTAGCCCCCCCAAAAAAATGTTATCTTACCTTTTGTGCCTGCCTCAGAGCAGGCACAGGTTGCGCACTGGCACCCTGCTGGCACGTGATCCCCGCCCCCTCTCCACCCCTTTCCCGAAGCCCCAGGACTTACATGCGTCCCGGGGCTTTACGCGCGTGGCCGGGCCTTTGAAAATAGGCCTGGTGCGCATAAGGCCACCTATGCGCATAAATCCCTGGGATTTACATGCATAGACCTTTGAAAATCTGGCCCAAATGTTTTAATTGCATATATGGAAGGATATCCATATCCCCTCAATCCAAATTGATTTTGCAACTCCCGAAAAGATAAGATCAACCCATCTGCATCCAAAATCTCTTGCAGAGTTATACACCTGTTTCAAGCCAATAGGAAAAAAATTTTGATTGGGAATTTGGAGAGAAATCTAAATTACCCCGAAGAGGCAAAAAGGGTGAGCTGACAATGGAGAGAGTCAATATACGCATTGCTTTTCACCATTCCCAATGCATGGGGGAATATCAATATATTATTCAGTTTCCTCTTCTAAACTATATTTGCGTCTGCATGAAGCAAATATCTTAAGTCTAATGGTTTTACTAAATATTTTTCATGGACCAAACAAATATAATTGGCATCCTCAAATATCCAATCTCACACTATTCGTAACAAACTGACAAGACTGTATTGTTCCATATCTGGTACACTTAATCTTCCACATGTCCATTTCTGTTTTAGTCTTTGAAGACCTACCTTCAGCTTTTTACCTCTCCATCTAAATAGGCCACTCATACTCTACAGTTTCTGGATATCCCCACACTTTAATTTAATTGGTAAGGTTTGGATAATAAAGAGCCATTTCTGGAATGATATCATTCTAAAGAGATTTATATGACCAACAAAAAATAATGGTAAGTGCTGCCACAAATGCAGTTTATCTTTTCTTAATGCCAAAAGGGGCAAGATATTCAGATCATAAATCTTTTCTATTTCAAGTGTCATTGCAATCCTAAATATTTGAAATTTCCTGGTGCCAATTTTAAAGGGAATTCCCCTACCCATTGAGATGAAACTGATTAAGGTGGATGCCTGAAATTAGCCCAAATTTTCAATAATCCCCAGAATTTTGGACAGTGAGAGATTAGGATTAGTTAGGAAGACTAATAAATCATCCGCAAATGCAGCATATTTAACATTTTGAGATCCCAAATGTATTCCTTGCACCCCTACTTCTAACTGGATTACTTTCAGGAGAAGTTCCAAATTTAAAAGAAATAACAGTGGAGGCAAAGGACAGCCTTACCTAATACCTCTACCATTAATGAAAGCCTCTGAGCAATCCCCATTTGCCACAATCGAAGCTTGAGACGTATCATATAATAGCTGTATTACTTTACCAAATAAACCACCTAATCCTAATTGTTCTATGAAATGAAAATGATAGAGCCATTCTACCCTACTGTATTCTTTTTTAGTGTCAAAACTTTCACTAGAAAAGGAGTGACAGGTTTTTTTTACAAGAAAGTATTGCTGTAATAAGCATCCGTACACTTGCCAACACATATCTTCCTCTAACAAAACCGACTTGGCTTCATTCAATATAATCTGTCAGATATAAAGGCAATCTATCTGCCATTATTTTGGTCAGGAGTTTCTGATCAAAATTTATTAGTGAAATTGGATGACATGATGCTGCATGTGATTGGTGCTTCACTGGTTTAGGAATAATGGTAATTATAGCCTGATTCTCAATCCTCAGGGTATTTTTGTTGCACAGGTGGTGGACCATTGGGCCGAGGTGGGGTTGATGCTACCTGTAGGAGGGATCCTATGGGTCCCCAACGTCGGCAACCAGAGTGGGCTGACTGATGGAGGCCGGCTAGAGCTTTGCCAATACCAGCCCTCGTTCCCCGCGGGTTGAGCCTTTGGGTACTGGGGCCGGCTGGAGTTAGGTGGACCTCCATGTGTAGTCATCGAAGAGGAGATGGTGAGCTTAGCCCAGAGACAGAAACAGTGACACTGAAGAGTCTGTACTAGATGAGGCGGAGTCCTGGACACCCAGATACCAATAAGAAAACAAAGTCTGACGGGGGTGCCCGAGCAAGAACAGGCCGAAGCCTGAAAGGCCAAGTCCAGGACAAAGACGGTGGAGGCATCGTAGAACAAGCTGAAGTCGGAGCAGGTGGCTATCAAGGAGTAGTGGCAAGGCAAGTCTGAGGTCGAGTCCAGAAGAGAAGCAATAGTGTAGTCAAGCGAAGCAGAGGTCTGGACTAGGAGATGATCAGTAGCATGGTCAAGCAAAGCAGAGATCTGGACTAGGAGATAATCAGTAGCGTGGTCAGGCGAAGCAGAGGTCTGGACTAGGAGATGATCCGTAGCGTGGTCAGGCAAATCAGATATCTGGACTAGGAGATGATCAGTAGAGTGGTCAGGTGAAGCAGAGGTCTGGACTAGGAGATGATCACTTGCATGGTCAGGTGAAGTAGAGGTCTGGACTAGGAGATGATACATAGAGTGGTCAAACAAATCAGAGATCTGGACTAGGAGATGATCAGTAGAGTGGTCAAGTGAAGCAGAGGTCTGGACTAGGAGATAATCAGAGCGTGGTCTGGCAAAGCAGAAATCTAGACTAGGAGATGATCAGTAGCGTGATCAGGTGAATTAGAGGTCTGGACTAGGATGATGATCCATAGCGTGTCAGGTTTAAAGCAGTGGTTAGGTCCAGGAGAAGATCAATAGCATAGTCAGGCAAAGCAGATGTTGGATCCAGGAGATCAGTCCATAAGGAAAGCTGGTTAGCATGAACACAGGAACGAAGAAGACAAACCAGGAACAGGAACTCGAAGGGATCAGGAACCAGGAACACGAAGGAATCAACAGGAGGCAACGAAGTACACGACCAGCGTGGAGACCTCTTGCAAAGGCGACTAACAGGAGCTGAGCCCGGACTTATATACTGGATTCTCAGCAACGTCACCATCCGGGGCTGTGGCCAAATTCCTGTCATGGGTCCTTTTAAAGGAAGCAGAGATGTGTGCATGTGCCTAGGGAGGGGCACGGCGCTGGATGGCGGTGTCTCTCCATGGGCCACATGGAGAGACCTGCCGTGGAGCACAGGAGTCCGTCGTGGAACCAGGGGCACTGGGGATTAGGGATGTGAATCGTTTTAGGACGATTAAAATTATCGTCCGATAATTTTAATATCGTCTTAAACCGTTATGGAACACAATACAATAGAGATTCTAACGATTTATCGTTATAAATCGTTAGAATCGTGAGCCGGCACACTAAAACCCCCTAAACACCCCCCCCCCGACCCTTTTAAATTAAATCCCCCACCCTCCCGAACCCCCCCAAATGAGTTAAATAACCTGCGGGTCCAGCGGCGGTCCGAACGGCAGCGGTCCGGAACGGGCTCCTGCTCCTGAATCTTGTTGTCTTCAGCCGGCGCCATTTTCCAAAATGGCGCCGAAAAATGGCGGCGGCCATAGACGAACACGATTGGACGGCAGGAGGTCCCTTCCGGACCCCCGCTGGACTTTTGGCAAGTCTCGTGGGGGTCAGGAGGCCCCCCACAAGCTGGCCAAAAGTTCCTGGAGGTCCAGCGGGGGTCAGGGAGCGATTTCCCGCCGCGAATCGTTTTCGTACGGAAAATGGCGCCGGCAGGAGATCGACTGCAGGAGGTCGTTCAGCGAGGCGCCGGAAGGACCTCCTGCCGTCCAATCGTGTTCGTCTATGGCCGCCGCCATTTTTCGGCGCCATTTTGGAAATGGCGCCGGCTGAAGACAACAAGATTCAGGAGCAGGAGCCCGTTCCGGACCGCTGCCGTTTCCGGACCGCCGCTGGAACCCACAGGTTATTTAACTCATTTGGGGGGGGTTCGGGAGGGTGGGGGGATTTAATTTAAAGGTCGGGGGTGGGTTTTAGGGGGTTTTAATGTGCCGGTTTTGCGATTTTTAGATTTTTAGATTTTTCACGATTTTTTCACGATTATTTTACCCCCCCAAACAGCAACAATACGATTCCCTCCCCCTCCCAGCGAAATCGATCGTTAAGACGATCGAGGACACGATTCACATCCCTACTGGGGATGGCCCAGGGATGGAGCCGGCGGTCTTCAGCTGTAAAGGAAGTGGAGCCAGATGCTGGATTAGGCAGCAGAGAGTAAGAGAGCTTGGTCGCGGGCCTGCTGCGGCAAGCAAATGCAACACTACCCCCCCCCCTTACTTTCCCGCCCCCCCCCCCCCCGAGGTCTTGGTTTGCCCCGATGGGCATGGTGAAACCAGAGGAGGAGTTTTTTTCCCAGGATGTTACGAGCAGGTTCCCACAAATTATCTTCTGGGCCGTACCCCTCCCAGGAGAGGAGGTATTCCCACCGGCGGCCCCTACGGAGAACATCAAGAACTTCATGGACCTTGTAAGTGGTGTCGGACTCCGAACCAGCTGGGAAGATTCAGGAACCTTGTGCAAAGATCTGGATAGGATTACTGGCTTCAGAAGTGACACATGGAACATATTGTGGATTCCCAAAGTTGGTGGCAGCCAAAGCTGAAAAGTAACAGGTCCAACACAACGAGTGACTGAGAAAGATCTGATATATCTAGGTGCGAACTTTTGGGAAGGTATCTTAAGGCTAAAGTATCGTGTACTCAACCAGACTTTCTGGACAGGGAGGAACGCAGGAGCAGAGTGTCGATGATATCTGTAGACTTTTTGGCCCGGGTTGCGGCTTGGTGTAGGCAAAGATTCGTCTGATTCCAGAGAGCCTTGAGGGCATCTGCAGTAGCTTGCGCAGCAGGAGAAGGTACTGACAGCGGTATGGGTAGAGGTGGTCGATGCTACATACCATAAGCAATGGAGAAAGGCGACATGCCTGTAGCAGCGGCAATATGGGAGTTGTGGGAGAACTTCGCCCAAGAAAGGAGTTCAGACCAGTTGTCTTGATGGTCATTTATATAGGCGCAAAGAAAGGCCTTCAAAGAGCGATTCATACATTCAGCTTGTCCATTGGCCTGTGGATGATATGCTGTGGTGAGGCTGATGTTGATGCTAAACTTACTGCAAAGAGCGCATCAGTAACGGGTGACAAACTGTGGACCTCTGTCCGAAACAATATCCTTGGGTAAGCCGTGCAGACGAAATATGTGGAGGAAGAACAGGCATGCCAATTCTGGAGCAGAAGGTAGCCTAGCAATGGAACAAAATGGGCCATTTTTGAAAATCTGTTGATGGTAACCCATTTCACCATGTGACCTTTAGATGGTGGCAGGTCCACAATGAAATCCATGGAAAATGTGTCCACGGTTCTTCGGGAGCAGGAAGTGGTTGAAGCAGGTCGACCGACTGAAGGTTTCTATTGAGCGCAGGTATTGCAGGAATTGACGTATGCTCTTGCTTAAGAGAACATAGTGGGGCACCAGAAAAATTGCAGGAGCAGAGCTAGAGTTCGCGGCTCACCAGCAAAACATGGAATCGTGTGACATCATAGAACTCTTTCTCGGAGGCGATGAGGTACAACAGTTTTCCCAGCTGGGACTGGGTGAGTCGCGGGCAAGCAGATACAAGCTGGGTCAATGATATGACCGGGTTCTTCAGGAATGTCTTTGGGTTCAAAGGAATGAGATAGGGCATCTGCCTGGAGATTCTTTTTAGCTGGGCGATACCGGAGTTCAAAGTTGAACCTAGAAAAGAACAAAGCCCATTGAGCTTGATGGGTGTTGAGACGCTGGGCATGACTCAAGTGTTCAAGGCTCTTATGATCAGTAAATATCGTAAATTTATGCTGAGTGCCCTCTAACCAAGGGGGCCATTCCTCCAAGGCTAATTTAATAGCAAGTAATTCTCGGTCTCCAATACTATAGTTTTGTTCTGCAGCGGAGAATTTGCGAGAATAGAAAGAACATAGAAACATAGAAACATAGAAATGACGGCAGAAGAAGACCAAACGGCCCATCCAGTCTGCCCAGCAAGCCACGCAGTTTATCCATTGTTTTTTGTTTTGTTCCCCCCCCCCCCCCCTTTTTCTCCCTCCCACCCGTCACTATTGGCTTCCAGCACCCTCCGGCCCCAACTCCCTTCCACCCCCCCACCATGCAGAGAGCAGCGCCGTATCCGCATCCCGGTGAACATCCAGCTCAATCAGGGGTAGCATCTGCCGCAACAAGCAGGCCACACCCCTGCCCCATACTCTTACCCACCCCTGCTTGCTTTGTTTGTTTTTTGTTTTTGTTTTTGGTTTTTTTTTTTTGGAGATGGCAGCCCTCCGTGAAGGCGGAACACCAACCACTGGCCACTGGCATCCGCTCCGTGAATGCCTCTGTGGCTACTACCGCTCCGTGCAGTGTTTTGCTGCCTGAAGGTGGAACACCAACTACTGGCCACTGGCATCCCGCTCCGTGAATGCCTCTGTGGCTACTGCCGCTCCGTGCAGTGTTTTGCTGCCTCCTCTTTATTTACGCCCACTAGACTTGATGGATCCAAGTGTTTATCCCACGCCCCTTTGAAGTCCTTCACAGTTTTAGACTTCACCACTTCCTCCGGAAGGGCATTCCAGGCATCCACCACCCTTTCGTGAAGAAATACTTCCTGACATTGGTTCTTAGTCTTCCTCCCTGGATCCTCAGCTCGTGACCTCTGGTTCTGCTGATTTTTTTTCCGACGGAAAAGGTTTGTCGTTGTCTTTTGGATCATTAAAGTTTTTCAAGTATCTGAAAGTCTGAATCATATCACCCCTGCTCCTCCTTTCCTCCAGGGTTGTACATATTTAGATTCTTCAATCTCTCCTCGTATGTCATCGATGAAGATCCTCCACCTTCCTGGTCGCCCTTCTCTGCACCGCTTCCATCTTGTCTTTGACTCTTTGTAGATACGGTCTCCAGAACTGAACACAGTACTCCAGGTGAGGCCTCACCAAGGACCTGTACAAGGGGATATTCACTTCCCTTTTCTTACTCGATATTCCTCTCTCTATGCAGCCCAGCATTCTTCTGGTTTTTGCTATCGCCTTGTCGCATTGTTTCGCAGACTTCATATCATTAGACACTATCACCCCAAGGTCCCTCTCCTGCTCTGTGCACATCAGCCTTCCCCCCCCCCCCCCATCGAATACAGTTCATTCGGATTTCCACTCCCCATATGCATGACTTTGCACTTCTTGGCATTGAATCTCAGCTGCCATGGAACCAAAGATCCGGATGTTGAATGTTGGCTCAGAACCGCCATGGCCTCAATAGCAGAGGCATCCACTTTGACCAGTAAGGGGCAGTTTGGGTCAGGATGATGAAGGCAGGGTCCAGCAAGAAAGGCCTCTTTGAGGCACTGAAAGGCTGTGATGGCTTCGGGGGGGTCCAGTTCCGGGTATCTTGGCACTTATGTGTCATCGCAGTGAGAGGAACCGCCAAGGTCGAATAATGGAAAATGAAATGGCGGTAATAGTTTGTAAATCCAAGGAATCATTGCAATGCTTGGAGGCCTACGGGCCGAGGTCAATCTTAGATTCCTTTAAGTTTTTCAGGGTCCATAGAAAATCCTTGCTGCAAGATTATATACCCCAGGAAGGGCAGACTAGACTGTTCAAAGAGGCACTTGTCCAACTTTGCAAAGAGATAATTCTCACGGAGGTGTTGAAGGACTGTGCGCACATCTGCATGGTGCGTTGCAAGATCCTTAGAAAGGACAAGGATATTGTCAAGGTATTCTAATACCTTGACATTCAAGAGGTCTCTGAAGATCTCATTAATCATCTGTTGAAATACTGCTGGAGCATTACAAATGCCGAAGGGCATCACCAGATATTCATAATGCCCATTCCTGGTGTTAAAGGCCATTTTCCAGATATCTTCGGGACAGATTCGTTCCAAATTATAGGCGCCACGTAGATCTAATTTAGTGAAGATGTAAACTCCTTGTAAACGGTCAAACAGTTCTGTTATCAAAGGCAATGGATACTTCTTTTTACGAGTGATGGCATTGAAGCCACGGTAATTGATATACGGCCTTAGGGATCCGTCTTTCTTCATGACGAAGAAAAATCCTGCTCCGGCAGGAGAAGTTGATGGTCGAATGAACCCTTTAGCTAGGTTCTATCAAATATACTCCATCATAGCTTTAATCTCTGGTAGTGACAGAGGGTAAGTCCACCCTCAAGGAGGTGTAGTTCCAGGCTCAATAGGACAACCAAACCTCCAAAGAGGTGGAAAGATGTCTGCCTTCTGCTTTGAGAAGACATCTTTCAAAGTTTGCATAAGGAGTTGGTATGCCAGAGGAGGTGGTAACCAGGGGAACTGCTGGAGGTGGTACGACCTTTTTCAAGCAGGTCTGGTAGCAAGATGGACTCCACTCGATCAGCTGGAGTGACCCTCATTCAAACTGGGAGAGTGACGTTGGAGCCAAAGTAGTCCCAGGACTACCGGATGAATCAATTTTTCCAAAACAAGGAGTTCCATTTCTTCAACATGGAGGGTGCCAGTAAGGAGACGAACTGGCTCTGTAGTCAAGGAGATCTGGCCAGGTAATGGCTCACCATAAATCAATGAATGCACAAGGAAGTTTCCAAGGGACGGGTATCAATACCGATTAGCTGAATTAGATCCTTAAGAATAAAATTTCTCCTGCTCCGGAATCAACCACAGCAAGGACTGGGAAGGACCGGGAGTCCCAGGTCAATGTAACTGGTAAGGACAACTGAGAGGCCAGTGAGGTAGTGCCCAAGTTCAGGACCCATGCTGAACTTAGGCCTGGTAATTTCCGGACGGACTGAACAGGTCTGAAGACGGTAGCCTGGTGCTCCACAATACAGACACAGGCCTGATTGTCTCCACCAGAGGTACTCTTCTGGGGACAGCTGCCCACAGCCCAGCTGCATGGGTTCTTCCACTTTGGCCACCAGAGGACCCCTACTGGTGGCAGGGCTGGTGGTTGGAGGTGAGCGGGAGCATCCCTGAGTGGACCTTCTGGGCATCCGATTCTCCCAATGGCGATCTTGGAGATGATGGTCAATTCATCCGGTCAGATCGATAAGATCCTCAAATGAGGGAGGGAGCTCCTGAGCTGCTGATTCGTCCTTCAGCTGAGGAGATAGTCCATCCAGGTAGATAGCTCTTAGGCAATCTTCTTGCCAAGAGAGCTTGGTGGCTAAGGTCCAAAATTCAATTGTGTAGTCAAATAGGCTCCTTTGGCCCTGTCGAAGGTGAAGCAGATTAGCACTTGCCACAGCGTGCCGCCCGGGGTCATCGAAGGTCCGACGAAACACGGCCACAAAGTGAGACAGTTCTTGCAGGAGCGAATCCAAGCGCTCCCATAAGGGTGAGGCCCAGGCCAACGCCTTCCCCCCCAGACGAGATAGGATAAAGGTGACCTTCGTAAATTCTTGGAAGATGGAGGGCTGCAGAGCAAACTGCATGTAGCATTGGCTGATAAATCCTTTGCAGAACTTGGAATCACCACTGAAAGAGACAGAGCTGGTAGGGCCAGCAAGGCCCTGGAGGTAGAGGGAGACGGCTGTTGGTTGGAGGAACCTGGTACTGGAACTGGATTACCAAATTGGGCATCAAGCAGGGCATGCAGACACTCAATGGAAGAGGACAGTGCCTCGAGAAATCGTTGCTGTTTTTGTACCTTTGAAGCCAGGCCAGGAATAGCCTGAAGGGCACGCGGCTCCGTCGAGTCCATGGCTTTTGCAAACTGTTGCACAGGAGGTGGACCCTTGGGCCGAGGTAGGGTTGACTATACCCGTAGGAGGGATCCTACAGGTCCCCACCTTCGGCAGGTGGAGTGGGCTGACTGATGGAGGCTGGCTGGAGCTTCGCCAATACCAGCCCTCGTTCCCCGCGGGTTGAGCCATTGGGTGCCGGGGCCAGCTGGAGTTAGGTGGGCCTCCATGTGTCGTCGAAGAGGAGATGGAGAGGTCAGCCCAGAGACAGCAACAGCGACACTGAAGGGTCTGTACTGGATGAGGCGGAGTCCCGGACACCCGGGCGCCAATAAGAAACCAAAGTCAGACAGGGGGTGCCCAAGCAAGAACAGGCCGAAGCCTGAAGGCCAAGTCCAGGACAAAGACGGTGGAGGCATCGTAGAAGAAGCTGAAGTTGGGGCAGGTGGCTAGCAAGGAGTAGTGGCAAGGCAAGGTTATGGTCGAGTCCAGAAGAGAAGTAATAGCATGGTCAAGCGAAGCAGAGGTCTGGACAAGGAGATGATCAGTAGCGTGTTCAGGCAAAGCAGAGGTCTGGACTAGGAGATGATCAATAGTGTGGTCAGGCAAAGCAGAGGTCTGGACTAGGAGATGATCAGTAGCATGGTCAGGTGAAGCAGAGGTCTGGAATAGGAGATGATCAGTAGTGTGGTCAGGCGAAGCAGAGGTCTGGACTAGGAGATGATCAGTAACGTGATCAGGTGAAGGAGTGGTTGGCTCCAAGAGAAGATCAATAGCGTAGTCAGGCAAAGCAGATGTTGGGTCCAGGAGATCAGTCCGTAAGGAAAGCTGGGTAGCACGAACACAGGAACGAAGAAGACAAACCAGGAATAGGAACTCGAAGGGATCAGGAACCAGGAACACGAAGGCATCACCAGGAGGCAACGAAGTACACAACCAGCATGGAGACCTGTTGCAAAGGCGACTAAGAGGAGCTGAGCCTGGTCTTATATACCGGAGCCTCATTGACGTCATCATCCGGGGTCACGGCCAAGTTCCCGCCACAGGCCCTTTAATGGAAGCAGAGATGCACGCATGCATGCCTAGGGAGGGATGCGGTGCTGGATGGCGGCATCTCTCCATGGGCCACTCGGAGAGGCCTGCTGCGGAGCACAGGAGTTCGTCATAGAACCAGGGACGCTGGGTACAGCCTGGGGATGGAGCCGGTGGCCTACAGCCGTGAGGGAAGTGGAGCCAGAAGCTCGATTAGGCAGCAGAGGGTAAGAGGTCCTGGCTGTGGGCCTGCTGCGGCTGGCACTCGCAACAATTCTCCTCTATCAATAAGTGTTGCATTTATTTTGCTTAGCAAAGGTGGAAGTTGTTCTAGTAAAATTTTATAAAATTCAGCACTATAGCCATCCAGTCCTAGAGTCTTCAACAACACTGCCTTCTGAAATCCCACCTGAATCTCTTCTTTAGAAATAGGTCTATTTTTTTTCCATTTAAAATTTATTGTGGTATATAAAGCTTACCATACAAACGTAAGATATACAAAGTCAAAAGAAAAACATCATGAAGCCACCAAACATTTATCATAAAAACATACATTCCCATCGCATGTATGTTCCCAGTTCCCCTGCCCTCTCCCCAACTCAACCCCCTCTTCCTACAGCTCAGGTTCCAGTGCACCCATCTACCATAGATTATTTCCTAACCTATATCCTTATACTGTAAACCATAGAGACATCAAACACAACCATGAAAACTAGTAGCATGTTAGCTGCATTCCCACAACAGCAATCTAAACAATAGCCTCAGTAACTGTAGCTTCAAAAAAATCCCATGCACCCCATTCATTCCCTCCACCTGCTCTCCCCACTCAAGTTTCTAGCTTAAGATACAAGGTGTAGTCCTACTTGTCCTCTATGCTTCCCTTAACATAATTGCCATTATGTTTTATTCCATTTTGAAACCCAACCCATATTCAGATTCCACTTCTTCTCAAATGTATCTAAATGTTTGTGATGGATCACTGTTAATTTGCTCAAATAATAAACTCTACCCAATTGCTGGACTATTCTCTGAACAGGAAGTAAATCAACTGCTTTCCACGCATATGCCAGTTCACAATGAGCCACAATAACTATTTGCTGTGCTAGGAAAGCATTAGGAGAATCAGAATCAGTGTAAAGAATATTCATAAGAAAGAATTGTGGATCCCTTAGAATTGACTCTCCAACAATCTCTACCAACAATTGTATGACCGAATCCCTGAAAATGGCCACCTTGGGGCACTCCCACCACATATGGTAAAAACTCCCCACCAAGACACATCCTCTCCAGCATACCCCTTGCGTATTAATACCAAATTTAGACAACTTAGCAGGTGTGAGGTACCATCTATAGAGAGGTTTGTACCCTTGTTCCACAATCGAAGCAGATATGGAATACCTTTTCGTATTATGGAAGCATGTTGCTCACAACCTATCCCCCAGAGGCCCCTTCAAATCTTTCTCCCATCCTACAATATGCAAAGGGGGACTTTGGAGATCTGTGTTCAAAAGAGTATAAATTCTGGATATCCCTTTTGTCACCCATTGGGCCTTAACACAAAACTCCTCAAATAAGGATTTTCCCTGCATTAGCCCATCTTGTACCACTTTGGTGGACATAAAATGCCCCACTTGTAAATAGAAGTAGAAGTCCAAGGCTGGTAAATGAAATGTATTCATCAGTTCTTGAAAGGGTTTTAAACTAGTACCATCCCAGATATTTTCTAATCTCTCACATACCCCCCCCCCCTCCCTTTTCCCAGCGGCTGGACAAGACGAAGAACAGCTCGGTTTGAGGGCTTTGTTGAAGAATATAGGAGACCTATAATAGTACAATCGATTTCCAACCAGTTTAGACTTCCACCTGTCCCATATTTGGAGTGTCAATGCAACAGGAAGGGGAGTGTGCTCTGACATAAATGTGCCTCCTCTGGCAGCCACACCAAATTGGCTGGGGAACTCTCCCTCATAGGTGCCTGCTCCAAGCTAACCCATCTCTTACTATCTCCGCTCCCATGCCAGGCTATCACCACTTTAAGCTGGGCTGCCACACAATACCATAACAGACATGGAACCCCCATTCCCCCCCCCTATTTTTAGATAAGAACATAACCTTACTGCTCACTCTTGGCAGCAGTCTCCTCCAAATATAATGAAACAGTTTACGTTGCCAAAGAGGAATACTACCCTCTGAAAGAGAAAAAGGTAGCGTCTGGAAAACAAGTTACTCCCATGCACTCTTTTCTTCATTTCTATCCTCTAGCCTTTAGGGATCCACAGTGTTTATCCCTTAGCTGTTTGAAATCTTTCATCATTTTTGTCTTCACTACCTCCTCCAGAAGGGCATTCCAGGCATCCACCTCCCTCTCTGTGAAGAAATTGGATAGAAACAACCATAGATTCCTGAGGAAACTGGTTCAATGCTTTGGAAGATGGTTTTTGTGCATTTTCATGTAATCTCATCCCTGGGTATACACTGGACACAGATGGGGCCATAAAAGTTTTATAGTTTCTTCAGGGCTGAATCCATTCCTGGCTAGCTCTGTGTTCTCTTTCTCTCAGGGTAGGGATCCTTTGTTGGTGGGGGAAAAATTTTACTTTCAAGGCCTGGAGTGCTAGGGGTGACCCTTTGAACCTTCGTACCTGTTCCTGGGAGAGGGGTACTTTTCTTCTCTGTGGGTGCTATGTGTACCAAATTAATACACTGGAGCCACTGAGTTCGTATCCAAAATTAAAATCTTTACTGTTGAAAACTCTGATGAAGTAGGGTACAACAAACTTAATCCTCAGCACCACAACTTTCTCTTTGTCCACATTCTTTTTCCCTCTATCTGTACAAGTGTCTCCTCTCCCAAGACAAAGGCAACATCCACACTTCAGGAATTGGCTATGTGGAGTGCCCTGGTGGGCCAAGCATTCTTAAATTGGATAGGGCATGCCTTCCAACTGGTAAAATATAAAACTACTGTCTCTGCACAGAGAGTTCAAACTTCTATCTCCCCAGGGAGTGAAGACTCCTGATCAGTGTCCTCATTGTTTCAAATGTCTCTTACTCACAGATAGTAGATCTTTCTTTAATCTCTTGATCCACACAGGAATATGCAGCTTCAGATGTTCCTTTCAATGGGCAGAAAGAGAGCCAGTTAAACCTTTCCTCCCAGATCTTTTAAAAACATTTTCTATGTCCCAAAACTGAATTAAACACCAGAAGATCCTGGGATCGGGTCACCGCCTTCCTTTGTTCTTGTGGAGGGAATAGAGGGGCAGGTTTTCCTTAACCTGGGCAGCCCCAGTGCACTGAATCCAGGTGGTGCATAGGGTATCCCCAGGTTTCCTACAAATTAAAGTCTTTTCAAAGCCCAAAATATCCTGGGTTGCAGATTCTACCCACCAGGGAGTGGATAGGCAGGGCAGATCCTGACCTAACTCGCAGACTTCCAGTAGGGTTTTCTGAAGACCTTAGAGTAGGCCAAAAATCCAAAGTAGGCAAAAACTCCTAATATCTCCAATAACTTCAAAACACAAGTTACTCTGCCCCCAGAGTTCCCAGCAGAGAGATGCTTATAAAGCCTCACTTAGGTGATGGCCATTCCTAGACCCTCAGAGGAAGGGCTGTAAAGAATGATCCCTCCCTTTACTCACTAACCTATTCTGACAATCTGAATAAAGAATGACCCAGGTCTTATTGGTAGTGTGACTGTAAGGTCTGTTATATTCATATTGGGGTAGATTTTTAAAAACAGCGCGATCGCGTACTTTTGTTTGCGCAGCAGGTGCAAACAAAAGTACGCTGGATTTTATAAGATACACGCATAGCAGCGTGTATCCTCTAAAATCCTGGATCGGCGCACGCAAGACTGCCGATTTTGGGCAGCTGGTGCGCGCCGAGCCGCGCAGCCTGCCTCCGTTCCCTCCGAGGCCGCTCCGAAATCGGAGCGGCCTCGGAGGGAACTCTCTTTCGCCCTCCCCTCACCTTCCCCCCCCTTCCCCTCCCTAACCCCCCCCCACGGCCCTATCTAAACCCCCCTTACCTTTGTCCGTAGATTTACGCCTACGAGAAGCAGACGTAAATCTACGCGCGCCAGCGGACTGCTGGCGCGCCGTCCTCCGACCCGGGGGCTGGTCCAAAGGCCTGGACCATGCCCCCGGGCCGGCACCATGCCCGGTCCCGCCCCCGAAATGCCCCGCCCCGCCATCGGGTCCTGCCCCCTGGCACGCCCCCGACACGCCCCCTTCGACAAACCCCGGGACCTACGCGCGTCCCGGGGCTCTGCGCGCGCCGGTGGCCTATGGAAAATAGGCACACCGGCGCGCAAGGCCCTGCTCGCGTAAATCTGGGCGGATTTACGCGAGCAGGGCTTTTAAAATCCGCCCGATTTTGTAGAATAAAGCTAATGTGATCTGGCACACTTTCTGTGGGCTTTATAGCAGCCTGCTTTCAAATAGCCCATTCATCTGAACTTGCACTTGATTAGGCTTGCTTTGAAAATACTCTGGTACATGACTGAGTGTGCTCACACATTCACTCACATAACGTTACGCCTATCTTCGAAGGGCATGACTTACATGTATACACTTGCAAGCATACTTCACCCCAATTCCACCCTCTGGAAAGTCTCTCCTCAGTGCATGTAAAAGTACATGAAACCTGGGTCTTATGGGCATAAATGGCTTTGAAAATTATCCCCTTAAAGTCAGGTGTGTTAAATGTCACATTTGGATTTAATATTTAATTACTCACCTTGCCAGATCTGAGCTCAAGGCAGGTTCAAAATTCAGGTTTAGTTGGTAAGTCCCTGCCTTAGAGGTCTTACATTCTAAGAGACATATTTATTTTAGGTTTCTCCCATTTTGCGTCTATGGAAAAAAATGCTTAGTAAATAGGGTCCTAAGACGGTAACTTTAAAACGAGCAAATGGGCGCATGAGTGCATGTACCCATTTGGAAGGTATGTTTTATATGGTGAAAAGTTCTCTCATTGGAGGACTAAAACTGAGAGGTTCTGAATCATTGAATTTAAAATGTATGTAAACCAGGTAGGCCTTCAAACCCACCTAAAGAAACCAGGCTACGTGAAACATAATTGAGTATATCAACCATTCACACTCACACATAAACATAGTAAGATTAATTAATGGAAGTGATTTTTAGCTAAGTGATTTAATAGAATTTAATTAGTCACCACTAAACCTGTGGTGAAACTGACAGCGCATAGTCCTTGCTCATTAGATAAAGGATTTAAAAAGCCCAAGTATTTTGTCTCTGTACTGGTAAGCATTACAGATAACATATGCATAAATATATAGAATAGTTCAGGAATGGCAACTGCAATCCTCAAGAGCCACAAACATCTCTGGTGTTCAGGATACCCACAACGAATATGCATGAGATAGATTTACATGCACAGCCTCCATTCTATGCAAATATATGCCATGCATATTTATTGTGGATATCCTGGAAGCCAGGCCTGTTTGTGACTTTTGAGGACTGGAGTTTGCCACCCCTCTAATAGTTGGTGACTTCTTTGCAGCTGCTCTTGAAAAGCAGATGAAGACTGATCTGTATTGGGGGAACAGAAAACAACGTGTGCATTGAGAAACCCTGCAATCTGGTCAAACAAAGTTAAATTTTCCTAGAAGAAATATATAGAGAAGCTGGGCTGTGAAATGCTATCAGACACACTTGAAAGGTGGCACTGCCAGGAGCTGTGGTGCACAGCAGTTTGACATGTTAGGGACACAATGGGGATCATAATAAGTGTCTCAAGATTTACCTGCATACACTAATGATCCCCTCCTCCTGAATCCTAAACAAAGTTACTCTGAATTTGTGAATGTTCTGCCTTTTTATTTTGTTGGTATATTGCCCTCTCATCAAACATTAATAGTGCCTATGAGAAGCTTACATATTACCTGCCCTAGTTTTAACTATGCAAACCAAGCTCATGATGGAGAGTTTTCTATAAGAACTGCACCACTTTAGCAACATTTTTTTCAATATTTTAAAATTCAAGGTGTTATCTAAGTTCAGAGATGTGCAGCTTTACTCTAGATCTTATTTTGTAACTTGCCAATGCTAAAATTCACCTGTTAAACCCAATTCACATCGATTAGCATGGGATTACTTATATTCTTGTATGCATTAGGTGACAGGGCACAGCCACAAGTTACACTCTATGCAAGTGTTATTTCATAGAAACAGAATATGATGACAGATAAGGACTATATGTCACATCCAGTTTGTTCTGTTTACTTCTTGGTATAATTGTAGTCCCCAGTTAACTCTGCAACTAAAAATTATCTGTGCCCATCCCTTGAATTCGGTTACTAGCTTTTGTCTTTACATGAATCTTCTACCTTCTCCATGAAAAAATTATTTTCCAGTGTTAATCCGGAGCTACCTTTTCGAGCCTGATATCATACCCTTTCTTCTACAACTTCAACTGAAAAATATGTGCTTCCTGTGCATTATTTATTTCTTGAGGTGTCTGAATACCTTTATCATAACACCCTCCCTCTCCTCTCAGGTGTGCATATTAGGGTCTTCACTTCATATACTGTAGCTTTTGGTCCAAAAACCTGCACCATTTTGCTAGCCCTTCTCTAGATTCTAATTGGAGGTATGGCCTCATGATTTGGAATCAATATTCCAAATCATGTCGCCATAGCCGCAACTGTTCTGTTTAAATGGAAACCGATATGATTTGATATTTTGTTCAAAGAATGTCGGTATACAAAATCCTAAATAAATAAATAAATACATAAATAAATAAATAATAAAAAAAATTCCAGAGGATTTCTCACCAATGATCTGTACAGAGACCATTTTATCACCTCTCTTTTCCTATTGTTTTATATCTCTTCCTAAGAACTCCTAGTATTCCTCTGGCTTTTGCCACTGCAGTGTCACACTAGTATATTGCAAAGTTGAGATCTTCCAATCTAATTGCCTTGTGGCTTTAGGAAGGTAGACTAGGGCAATCACCTAGGTTACTAGTTTAGGAGGGTGGCAAAGAAACAGCAGTTGAGATGGCAAAACTATAGATTCTGACAGTCATCTGTGCTTTTTATCATTTTGGGGTTCAAATCTTTCATGTGCATAGATAGTCACATTGAGATTTTCACTATGGCTTTGTTTATTTTGGTGTGTTAAGTTTTATTTTTGTAGTTTATCCCCCAAAACCGCAGAGGTCCATATCTGTAAGTCAGCTATCATTGATATGGTTGGCTAAATTTAAGTGATCATAAAATAGAAGGAATTTTCAAATGGGCCAAGTCATAACTGTCTAATTCTGATTATTAGGAATATCTGGGTAGAAATGGTCATGGATAAAAATGGCCAGATGGATAAGTGAATATGGGCTGTCTGCCCTAATATAAAATTTGTTTAGCTCTTAATTAATGTTTATGGTTAACTCTGAATATGATATCTTAGCAAATTATAATGCATACCTGGCTAACTATGAATATGGCTATAATGGGTTATAATGGGTAACTGCAAAGTTGAGCATTTCAGATCTAAGCAGTCAATATCCATAACTGACTAATTCCAAAATCACCACATTGCTAGATATTGTTATAGCCAGATAATGTTGGAATATAGCTGTTTATGACACATATAGCCAGTTGCAGAAAAATTTGATAGGACACCCAGACTGCCGTTGTCTTGCTGGCAACTGGGAAAACATTCCTCAAAATGATGCCTCAGTGAAGGCAGCCAAAAATTTCCCCTGAGGAAAATGAGCTGTTGGTTAGGCTTGTCCTGGCCAAAAAAGAGGACTATTTCCCTCAGGGAACTATTTCCCTCAAGTCTTCAAGCCAGAACATGTGCCTGGACCTCCACAAAGCAGGAATTAACTGGTTAGGATGCATTTTTTTAATGTAATATATCGCCCTTTATTCAACAGTTGATGGAAAGGTAGCACTAGTCATCCAAGAATGCCAATGATAATAAAAAGTACTTCTTCTACTCTAGAAGCTAGTTCTATTAGCTACTGGGGTTGGCAGTTTATCTACTTGTAGAATTTGTAGCTTCACATAAAATGAATGTTGGAATCAAAGATGCAATGCATGTTACTACTCAGGTCCTTAAGTGGGTGTCAGCAGGCAATGGTGGATAGTCTTTGTAGGAGCTGATGGAATCTAAGAGATGCAGGTGTCAGTATGTTTGGTATCAGAGAGCCCTGTAGACATGGACTTGACTCACCTGCCACCTTCAGATATATAGTTGGCACTGTTGCTGGAAAACCTGGGTTAGGCTGAAGGGTAGGTGGAGGGGTTATGTCAAACTTTTCTCATGTAGCATAGTAAAAACCCTTTAGGCCTTCCAATGTGCTACAGGCCTCAATGAGAGCAATATGCATGCAGCTGCTGGTCAGGAGCACCAATAAAAGGTTGGGTGATAGTCATCCTAGTCTTTAATGACTGTATGTTAAGAGTGATCAGCTGGAGGGGTTAAAGAGCAAAAGGTAAGAGAAGGTGTTGATCACAGTCACATTGTACAAAATAAAGGTCTTATCCGTGGGGCTTTCTGACTTACATTCCATTATTTTTCCTATAGCTAAAGCAGCACCCACCAGGACTCAAGGCCCTGAAGGCAAGGTTCCAGGTATTCAGGTGGCAGGAACCAGAGCTCCTCCAGGAGATGAGAATGAAAGCCAGCCTCAAGCCTGTAAGTCTTAAAGTGTTTATGTGTTTGCCAGTTTTCTTTGTCACAGCCAGTAGCTGTATTATGAGATTTGGAAAGGGTGTGACACACAGTGGAATCTGTATAACTTAGAGGCCATAACACATTGAGGTGCCATAGTAAAAGAAACTGTTTTGATTTTCATGATACTGTATCCAAAAAAAAAAAAAATTGACATCAGCATTTTATATGTAATATATGCTTACAAATTCCAATCCCTTCAAGCAAGGAGGGCACTAAAGAAATGGTGCAAGAAAAATGAAATAATTATATAAGCACCTAGGACCCATTCAACACCTAATACAAATGGTTTATATTCATATATTCACATTAAAGAATTTCAATAAGCATTTTAAAGCCCTATACATTAGCCTTATGCTGATTGGGTATACAGATGCTATCTTGCTAGGAACCTTTGTTTTAGCCTTTAAAATATTTTTCCAGGGAAATTTCAATATAAAAAGAAATATCAGTGAAAAATATGTCATTGTTATAACAAAGAGGAGAAGCTCAGGTGAACATCCTCTACTTTTTTTTTCATTTAAATTCCCAGGACAAATTAACTGAAAACTGAAAATGAAGGGCCATATATATAGCTTAGCCCTAAATATTATATAAAAAAGGGCTAGCTAGGCTAATCATATGCAACTACCGGAATGTGGCTGAATAGGACAATTTTACTGTCTGTACTTCTTTTTTATAAAGCATTTTCATAAAATATTTCCATTGCACATATATTACTGTCAAATGTGCTGATACATAGGGGGCCGGTTTAATGAAATGGGGTTTTATACATAGATATTCATGGTAGGCATCTTGTGAGCCTCAAATGTACAGGTACATTGGGAGAGCAAGATTTTGTATTGCTGGTTTTAGTATGCACTATTACAAAGGTGAGGGAATCAGCAAGCTTCTAGACAAAATTTTTCACATATATGAATGATTACTTAGGATTCTGTACACACAGATGTGCTTTTTAAATTGTTACCATCAACACCTTCTCAGGGGGATGCCAGCTGCAGAGATAGGGGAAGGTGCCTCTGCCAATCAGGAGGCTGGAGTAACAGAAGACTGCGATGGGTTGTAAGAGGAGGAAGACCAGGAGATAGTGGAGGACCCACAGTCCTGATACCTTCATTCTGACAGGGCCCTGCAGCCCCACTGGATATTGACATCCATCAGGAGATGGTGAAGCAACTGAGGATTCTCAACATTGCTGTGACTTCCTTAGTGAGGCAGATGGAACAGCACAAATGATGCCCTCACTACAGAGATGAGGTATCCAAAAGACCCAGAAATGATCTATTGACCATGCAGGCCCCTTGTGATGGCTACTACAGCTGCCTAGGTGACATTTTGGGTAAAATGTTCAGGCCTTCCCTATAATCTTGGTTTTTTAATGTTTAGGGGAGAGGGGTTATGATAGAAAATATATAATGTTGTAGCTAGAGCGGGTGCATACGGAAGGGTATATGTGTTTGTGGAAGGGGGTGCTGTAGCTAGAGGGATGTTTGGAGGTAGGGATAACTGTGTGGTAAAATGTTTGGGTAGGGGCTTAGTGATGGGTGGTTATTATTTGGTGGGGAGGGAGAGATTGAAGCCATTAATATTTAAATATTACCTCTGTGCCCAATAAAAGTTTTTCACTTTTCTAGTATATCAGGTCTTGTCGCTTTATTGGAAAACACTTTCTGAACATCACACACATTAACATCTGATTACCACATACAAAACAATAATTACCTTATTTCCTATGTAAACAAACCACCTTTTATGATGGCGCTATTGGGTGCGAAAGCCACTTCACCCCCCCCCCCGCCCCCCGCCCCCCTGTACCGCGTGATTCAAAGAGCCCGGCGCTATTAGAGAATCCAGGCCTAAGTTTGTACCTGAGGCAATGGAGAGTAAAGTGACTTGCCCAAGGTCACAAGGAGCGACAGCAGGACTCGTAGCCCACTGCTCTAACCACTAGGCTACTCTTCCACTCATATGACAGCATGCGGAAGCAGCCAACATAGCATATTTTACAGGCATGTAGTATCAAATTAGGGTTGTACATTTATTTCAAATGAATTTCAAAAACGTAACAAATAAGGGCAATTCATTTCATTCGGGGGCCCTGAAACAAATCTGAGGGCTGCTGAATGAAATGAACTTTATTCGTTGCATTCACTTGAAATAAATGCATCGGGTTTGATCTAGGCCAGAGGCCAAGGTCTTGCCTTAGTCATGGCCGAGACCCAAAGTAGGGGCCATAGCCTATGCCCAAGCGTGACCTTTAATGTTCCATACAACACTACATTCTCCCTGGACACCTCAGTATTTGGGGAGTTGGAATCAGCCCTGATATGCCCTCCATCTGCTGCACTCCTTGTAGGTAGCAATGGCTCTCTGAGATCATTAGTCAGTGCTGTAGTTGCTGATGCATTCAAAGGAGGGATATTTTTCTGCAGGGTCCTCGGTGGCTCTCTCAGGTCGGGACTGAGCAAAATGCTCCGATCTTAATAAAACGGGGGCTTTCATTCCCCCCCCCCCCCAACAGCTTCCTAGGTATTGTTGATCACTGATCACTGATGTTGCATGTGTGACAAAGGAGTCCATTGGCCTCAAAGTTGAATAGAGAGCCAAGACTGCAGGGTAAATCCTAAGTTTTCTCTTCCTCTTCACCATTATAACAAAGGGAAAAAAGCAATCTGAGGAAGATTTGGATCCTCTCCAACACACTACTCCTGCAAAGGTGCCATAATGATTTTATAAACATCTATTATGTCCCTTCACTGCTGTCTTTTTTTCCAAGCTGAAGAGCCCTACCCAGTGTAGCCTCTCATCAAAGGAGAGATGTTCCATCCTCTTTATTATTTTTGTTGCCCTCCTCTGTACCTTTCTAGTTCTGCTATGTCTTTCTTGAGATTGAGTGACCATGATTGCATACAATATTCACAGGTACAGTCACACAATGGCTTGGTTCAGAGGCAATATGATATTTTTTGTTTAATTCTCCATTCCTTTTTGGATCATTTCTTACATTCTATTTGCTTTTTTGACTGCCACCACACACTGAGTCAAACATTTCCACAAGGATTCCAAGGTCTTTTACCTGGGTAGTGCCTTCCACTACAGAACCCAGCATTGTATACCTGTAATTGGGACTGTTTTCCCTATTTGTATCAATTTGCACATTTCTGCATTAAATTTCATCTGCCATTCAGTTGTCCAGTTCCCTAGTCTCACACGGTCTTTCTGCAGTTCCTTGCAATCTGCTGCTGTTTCATTACCTTACTCATCAGTCCTTTTCCAGATCATTTATGAATATGTTAAACAGTACAGGTCCCAGTGCAAATACCTGTGCTAATCTACTAGCAATCTTTCTTCATTTGGATAACTGATCATTTAGTCCTACCCTCTGTTTCTGGACTTTAGTTATCAATCCACAATAGAACACTGCTTCCTATCCCATTTTGTAATTTTGTGAGGAGTCTCTCATAGGGGACTTTATCAAATGCCTTCTGAAAATCCAAATACACTATATCAAACAACTTACTTTATTACTATGTTTATTTACACCTTCCCAAATTTCTACAAGATTGGTAAGACAAGACTTATTAAAACCATAATGACTTTTTCCCATTCAGCCATGAATATCTATATGGCCAGATATGTTGTTTATAAGAATGGTTTCTACCATTTTGCCCAGAACCAATGTCAGGCTCACTGGTCTATAGCTTATCTGATTACCCCTGGGGCCCTTTTAAAAATCAGCATAACATTGGCCACTTTCCAGTCTTCAGGAATCATGGCTGTTTTTTAATGATAGTTGTAAATTACCAGTAACAGGATAGCAATTTGTTTTAGTTCTTTTAGATATAAATAAATAAATATAAATCTTTGACTAGATTTCTCTTTAGCTCCTCTGCCTGTGTCAGAGCACTATAGGTCTCAATGATGTAGATGGAAATCCAATCTCCCCTTTCCAAGACAACGGATATCCCTTTCTCCCCAGCAGACGGAGTTGGTTTAAGATAGAAAAAAGAAGATGCAGAAAAGGAGCTCTGAAGCCTGGGCTCTGGGCTTTGGCCTGACCCTGGGCTGAGGTCCTGGTGTTAGAACCCAGCCTTCATGCCGGGCCACAGCATCAGGCCTGGGCCCAGGCCCCAGGCATTTGTACTCGGCCTCTAGACTGGGCCCCGGCATTGGACCTGGGTCGCAGGCCTTGGGACCCAGACTTCGTCAGATAACTGATGGATCAGGTAAGTTCATTTTAATTTTTCTGGGGTCTCACGGCCCAGACCAAGGCAAGATACCCACATCGCAATTGGGCATAGGCCACGACCTCTACTTTTGGCCATGGTCTATGCTCTTGGTGAGGCCATGGCTTTGGGCCTAGGCCTAGGCTGAGGTGTCGTCATTGTGCTTGGGTGGAGGCCACAGAACCCTGCTTTGAACCTCAGTCTGTGCTCTAGGTGAGGCCTAGGCCTTGGCCTAATACATTCATTTAAAACAATGTAACAAAATATAATTTGTATTTCATTCGTGGGGGCTCCCAATTGGTTTCAGGGCCCTCCAAATGAAACAAATTGATCTTATTCATTGCATTTTGAGCATTCTTTTTTTTTTTTTAATTTTCAATTTCAAACTTTACAAACATCAAAAATGCCATCAAAATTAGGTATCAATAATTACACACATTTTTACTCATACAACCTTTACCCAATCTTTTCCTTTTTTAAACCATTCTACCTATTGTTACTCATATACGACAAAGGGGAGAAATAAGATTAAATATGAGCAGCAAATTTAAACATAATGGGGCAGATTTTAAAAGGGTTACGAGCGTAAAATACACGCATAACCCCCGAAAAGCTGCCCCTTCCACCTCCTGTGCGTGCCGAGCCTATCTTGCATAGGCTTGGTGGCGCGCAAAAGCCCCGGGACATGTGTAAGTCCTGGGGCTTTCCTGGGGGGGGGGGACGTGTCGGGGGCATGTCATGGCCGGCGTGTCATCAGGGGCATTCCAGGAGTTTGGGCCGTGGGCATGGTTCCAGCACAGGGGCATTCCGGGGGCATGGCCGCGGCCTCAGGACCAGCCCTCGGACTGGAACATGGCGCACCGGCAGATGGCTGGCACGCACAAGTTACGCCTGCCTCGGGCAGGCGTAACTTGTAAAATAAAGGTAGGGGGGGAATTAGTTAGGGCTGGGGGGGGAATTAGATAGGGGAAGGGAGGGGAAGGTGGGGGGGGCCGGAAGGAAAGTTCCCTCCGAGGCCGCTCCGATTTCGGAGCGGCCTCGGAGGGAACAGAGGATGGCTGCGCGGCTCGGCACGTGCAGGCTGCCAATTTTGCACAGCCTTGAGTGCACCGACCCTGTATTTTATAACATGCGCGTGGCAGTGTGCGCATGTTATAAAATTGGGATTAGATTTGTTCGCACTGGGTTGCACGAACAAATCTACTCCCCGCGCGCACCTTTTAAAATCTACCCCAATATTTCCAAAGATAATTGAGAGTAAGGCAGACTCCAATATTTAGCCATCGATCTATATGTCACCCTGGATCTTGAGTCCAATGATGTGATTCCAAATAATCTTCAAGTTGTTTTATATCATAGAAAATATATTTGATGCCTTCTACTTTCATGACATATTTGCACGGGAATGCCTAGCTTGAACAGCTAGGTTAAGATCTGTTTTCTTCTTCTCTGTGTCTCTTTAGCCACATCTGGGTAAACCCAGATCCTCTGACCCAAATAGAGGGAGCTCCTCTTTTGAAGATTTTTTTTCAGGATATTCTCCCTATTTAGGGAGAACATAAAGTTTACAAGCAATGTGCCCCTTCCTTCTATTTGGTGTTGAAATGATGTCTCCAGTAGCTCTGTTACATTCAATATGCTTTCCTTTATATCTTGTCGATTTCCATTCTCCTCTTTAAATCCAGGCAGGAAATAAACTTTTATCAGTGATGGCTGTTCTTCCATTGGTATCAGTAATACTTCCTTAACATAATACTTACCGGTAAATTGTGCTTTAGGGGATATCATTTTGCATTTAGGGAAGTTTAAAACTCTTAAATTTCGATACCTGGCTTCATTCTCCAAAATCTCAATTCTCCTGCTCATCATCATTTCACCTTGTATTATGGTACTTTGAACATTTTTTACTTGTTCAAGCTTAATTTCTACTTGTTCAATCTTTTCTGAATGTATTGTAACAGCTGGTTTCAAATTGTTACACAACTCTTGAGTTCCTTTTATCACCTCAATTAAACTCACGATTGAGTTTTGCAGGGTAGAAATCGCAAACCACAAAGATTCTAAAGTTATTATATTGGGTTTCACCAACGGTTTTAAAGAGGGAAAGGTCAATGTTTGTAAGACAATATTTGGCTCCACTTGGATTACTGATCCATCTGGTGAGATTTTCTGGGTGACCCCTGCACCACTACTGGGTTGGTCACCCTCAATATTCAGCCCTCCCCTCATCGGAGTGGAAGAACTCAATCCCCCTTCCATAGCAATTCCCTCTATATCCCCAGCCTGACCCTCCTCAGAGGTACTCACTCTGGCAAACGACATCCGTCTCAGGAGATCGTCCGGGTTGGCTGCTGTGGCGAATGCTGGAGGGGAGGGCGTTGACGGTGCCCCGGGACTAAAAGTGGTTTCTCCCATGAGCGGCGGCATCTGTTCCTCACATGCTGCTCCAGCAGGACTCTCCAAGGCTCTACCTTCTGCTGGTGAGTAAAATACCACGATAGTGGTTTGTACGAAGGGAGGATTCTGAGAGGCCGAAGATCCTACTCTAATTCTCCCCTTTCTTTTTATATGAAGCATTAGGCAAAAAGGAAATTTTTTCGACCAGCTAGCGGGAGCTCAAACTCAGCATTCTCTCAGCTTGACACCATCTTAGGTCTCCTCATTGAGCATTCATTTTAAACAAATGCACATCCCTATCCTTTTCTCTGAAACTCCAACTCAAAAAACCAAACTAAAACCCAATGCTTCTCCTTGTCCACAGCTGCTTTTAAATAGCTGACTGACCAATCCAGGCAAGCTTCTGTGGAGGTGCCTGCAAAGGATAGTCTTCAAATTAATTGATCCTAGACTAAGGCTTAAGCTAAGGGAAATTTAGTTAGTGCGGCACCTAGGTGGTGCCTTATACCCAGTGTGACCACTTCAAAATCATGGGACTTAATGAACCACATCTCTATAACAGCAAAGTCCTTATTCAAACATCATTTAGATGGATAACATAAAAGCTATCCATTTAAATAGCTTACCTGGCTCTATTCTTTTGGGGGCATTCCAGGAAGGAGTGAAGTTAGTGGGATAAGTTAATCAGTTAACTCCTATATTCAGAGATAACTGGTTAACTTATCAGGCTAACGCTGGTCAGGCTATAGGGCTGTCCTAAAGTAAGCTGGTTATACATAAACCAAGTGTGACCATTTGAACTTGGCCATGCTGTGCATTTCCTTTGCCCCCTTGTGCTTTTAGGCTTGTTAATATGGGGCAAAAATAATTAAATTCAGTGGTAAGAGGAGGGATCTCTGCAGGGGTGCATTCACAAGGGGACTCTCTCTCTGGCCCCTACTCCCATAGGTTAACCGCTATATAGCCTATATAACAGTCAACCTACAAGGATAGGTGGTCCCCACATTTGTGGTGCCTAAGGGCCCCATCAGCCACTGCTGCCTCCTCATTTTTGCTCCCCAAAAACAAATCCTTTCCCTACATGAAGATGTGATTCCAGCATCCACCTAACAGAGAGACCACCTTCCATTACCAGCATCCTCTGAACCCACCCCCCCAACCCTCTTGGCCAATGAGCTTTCCTGATTCCCCTCTCAAACTCAAATCCCCTTCCCAAACTCAACTTTCCCTTGCAACCCCATTCAGGCAAACCCCTTTGAAAAAGATCCCCTTACTTGCTCGCTCATACTTAAAGCTTTCCTTTCAACACCCCTTCTTTATGACCCCTCCCCCTTTCTGGTCTTCCTTCTTCCTATGCCCAAATTCCTTCTGCTGGCTTACTATCCTATTCATGAATGTTGCTCTGTGGCACTTTACAGTTTGACTCACAGATGCATAAATACAAGTCAAAGTGTTACAGAGAAAACACAAGTACATGGGCTCTCCAAACCTGCATCCATCCTCCTGTAGCTAGGCTCAGCTTAATATAATCATTTTAGTTCAGCTTCGATCTGCATCACATTAGCTTAGTATATCAGACTGTAAAATCCATTTAATAATGAGTACACAAAATTTGTAAGGTCAGTTGCACTAACCTTCTCAGTTTAGCACAGTTTAAATGTCAACAAATATTTTAAATTGCCAAAAAATTGAAAAAAAAAATTTCAAGCCACCATTTTTAAACATTGTAATTAAGTTAACAAAATAGCAATGTCTTTGGAACATTGAATTTTCAACATGAGGTAAATGATTTTCATATTTATCTTCATAGAATGCTATAAAGATCTATGAACCCTCATAGCAGTAGCAGATGGGATAACAAAGCTTTACAATTCTTAAAATAGCACAACTGCTCCATCTTGTGGTAAAAGCTATATTAGTATTTTAAGGGTTCAGTAGATTAAAAATCCAACTCTTGCTTCATGTTTGCCTTTATATCTTCTGTAGATATTACTGCTAGTATTAGTATTAGACACAAATTTGGCATGGGAATTTGTAATGAATTTTAGAAGTAGATAAGAACATTTCAGGAATGATATTGCTGCTGCAATAATACAAACATAATACTTTAGGGCCTGATTTTCAAAAGCATTTACATGCTTAAAATTGGGTTTTCCACAAGTAAATGCACTTTATCTGTGTAAGTGGGCTTTTGAAAACTGATTCAATATATGCTATTGAATTCTTGTGTGCATTGAGCATAGCAGCTTCTATTTGGATGCCAAAAGTATGGAGATGGCTGCTGAGAAACACCAAGTGACCTGGGGTTCTTCCTAGCACACAGAAATATAACTGTAGAAGGACTCCCGAAGCTTCAGGAAAACCAACATCTATCATATAAAAGTTGTTTAGATACTCCTGCTTTTGAGGTAAAGTAATGGAGCCATGTACTGGTTAAAACCCAGATTATCATTTTATAAGAGGTATGGCTAGCTATCCCCAACGGGTTAGTTTTCTTCCTCTGGATGTCTGGATAGAACTGACTCTAGAGTACTGGAAGTGGCAACCAAGTTCTCAAGTCCATGATACAGCTATGCAATAGGGATATGCATTCATTTGAAACAAAAGTGTAAAACAGGATGAATGAACCAGTTTTTGTTTCATTTCAAATGACAAAAAATTAAAAAATAGAAAAATGTGTTTTGTTTTGGGTTTTTTTGCAAATAATGGGGTAGATTTTAAAAGGTGCGTGCACATCCATGTGCATGCGGTTCCCAATGAAGCACACATGGATGCGTGGATTTTAAGACATGCACGCTCTGCCATGCGCATGTTATAAAATCCATGGGCGTGTGCACATGCTCGATGGATTTTATAATCCGTGCGCGCATGTGCGGGCAGTGTGCATGGAGGTGGAATTTTACCAAATTACGTTGGCGATGCAAACGGGCCTCCCCCAGTTCCCTACCCCTCTGCCTAACTTCCCACCCTTTTCCCTCTCCACCCCAACCTCTACCCCCTACTGCTGGAGCAGAAGCAACTTGAGTGCCCCGGCTGACTGCAAGGACCTGCTTCCTCAGGACAGCAGCTAATGGTCACTGTCCCAGCCAGCCTCCGTCCCTCCCCTCCCCATCCAGACCATGCCCCTGCCCTGCTCTTTTAAAGGGCCAGGCACTTGTATGTGAATCGACAGTTACGCATGTGTCAGGGCCATTTTGAAAAGGTACGCAGCGAGCGCAGGGCCCAGCACACATGTAACTGCTGAAATTGCATGCGTGGCCAATTTAAAATTCAGCCAATAGTGCGCTATTTGCCAAAAATGAAAAATACACAAAAAAATGAAACAAAAAAAATAAAACCCAAAACAAAATACAAACAAAAAAATCCTGCAAAATTTAATTAAATCAAAAATGAAAAATTAGTGTGCACATTCATACTAAACAAGATAATGCTATAAAAAAAATGGACAACTTGAAGATCCGGTTTCTGCCCTATAAATTGTTAATTCTTTGTTACTTAAAGACAATCTTGATTTGCATAGGAAAGTGGATATGATAGGGAATACCACCAGAAGAAATATTTGTTTCATTAATTTTCCTAAATTACCTAAGGACTGGATATTTTCAGGAGGTATTTGTTGTACATTTAAAAATCCCTAAAGAAGTGATACTCTCTACAGATGCCAGGCAGAATGAAGCTAGCTCACCTAAAAGTGAACAAGGCAATTTGATAGCCTGGATTTAACCAGAATTTTATGGGGAGAGATGTTGGCCTTTAGGATATTATGATGGTATTAGAAACTGGACTCCTTTCTTTGAGCCTTCTGTTTTTGTAGGAAATAGAATTCCTCTTTTTCCAGATTTGTCAACTCTGACAAGATGCAAAAGGTTCTTTGCATTTTGGGGTAGATTTTATTTTATTTTTTTATTTTCTGTTTTCAAATTTTCACAACTAAACATCATGAATCTTTCTTTATGAGAATACAGTATTCGCATAAAGAAAGATTCATGATGTTTAGTTGTGGGGTAGATTTTATAACATGTGTGCGCTACCTGGCGCGCGCACATGATCAACTGATTTTATAACTTGCGCACGCAGGCGCGCACAAGTTATAAAAACAGGGGTCGGCGCTCACAAGGGGGTAACCTGATCTTCCCACCCCTTCCCCAAACCTTTCCCCCCCTAGCCCTACTCTAACCCCCCTCAAAAAATTAGTTTTACCTTTTGCGCCTGCCTCTGGGCAAGCGCAAGTTGATCGCGCCAGTCAACTGCTGGCGTGCGATCCCCAGCACAGCGGGAAACATGGCAGCTATGCCGGGAGCCTGACCCCCACCCCTGCCCCGCCCCTGCCCTACCCTTTTTTGCAAGCCCCGGGACTTAGACGAGTCGTGGGGCTTTACTCGCGTCGCTGGGCCTTTTTAAAATAGTCCTGGCATGTGCAAGGCTGGTTATCCACGTAAATCCTCTGAAAATCTGGCCCTTTATGAACAAGCAAGAGCTATTGAAACTGCTTTTAAGATCCAGTTTCTTTGCAATGTTCAATTTTATACCAGGGAGTACAGTTTTTATTCTTTCCACACACAGGAATAATTTTATTTGGATTCCTTTGTTTAAATTTGGAGAGTATGCCTTATTACTTATATTTATTATTTGGGGTGAGCTATTGTTGGCATAAGATTTAATTTGTAGGATGCTAGGTTTGACTAGCATTTTTTGAGGCTTACAATGCTTCTTCCTTTATTCTATTATTATTACTTTCCTCATTTGTGGACTATTCAAATTTTGAAAAAAATCTCTATTTTGCTATTTTCTTGCTTAAATGCCTTTCAATGTGAAGCTAGTTTTGCTTGAAAATGTTTAAATGCATATTAATTAATTCAATTCATTGATTATTTTGGGAAACATGAATGTTTAGAAAAAGGTTTTATTCATTTTTCAGGCTTTCTTGTAGTTGTGTACCTGAAAAATTTCTATTTCAATTTTATGCCAAAAGTTCCTACTTTTTTAAAGTTCTGAATGTTTTCATTTTAAAGAAAGTTTGCTTTAAATTCCACATTCTGTCATATGCAATAAGAATAGTAGCTTATGGGCAATTTTTAATAGCTTTCCCGGCTGCAAGTTACACATTTACTTTTTTATATGTGTACCCTGTGACTCATTTTCAAATGGAAATTACTCGGGTAGTTTCTCTTTGATAATTAATTGCAAGCATATAAACAAAATGTCACTTGTACTTTGCATCTGCTGTTTCTGTGGATGGGTGATTAGGGGTATGCATACATATGAAAATGTCAATGAACATGCACTATTCACACCCTGACCTAAATACACATTTGGGAATGCCTCTTTTTAATCAAACTCAAAATACACATGGGAAAGCCTAGTCATATTTTCAGCCAGGTCAATCTGTATAGGCAAATGCATTTGAAAATTGTCCTTAAAATTCCAGGGTATTAACAACATACATGTTGGTACTCATAGTGATACAATTTTGTCATGGAGATAGATAAGAACATAAGAATATAGGATATGCCATGCTGGGTCACATCACACCAAGATCCATTGAAGTCAGCATACTGTTTCTGACAGTGGCCAGGGTGGATCACAAGTATCTGGTACAAGCCAAAAAGTAGCTCTCTTTTGTTGCTCAACCCAAGGAATAAGGAGATGGATTTCCCAAGTCTACTTGGTTAATAGCTGTTTATGGACCTTTCCTCCAGGAATTTGTTCAAATCTCTTTTAAACCCCACTATGCTAGACATCTTGACCATGTTCTCTGGCAACAAATTCCACAGCTTTGTTAGTGCTTTGAGTGAAAAAGTACTTTCTATGATTTGCTCTAAATCGGATGGCTGTTAGTTTTATGGAGTGCCCCCTTGTTTTATTATTTTCTGAAAGGGTAAATAACTGTCCTCTATTTATTCGTTCCAAACCCAATCAAGATTTTATAGAACCCTATCATATCCCCTCTCAGTCATCAATTTTCCAAGCTCAAGAGCAATAATCTGTTTAGTTTCTCTTCATATAGGAGCTATTACATCCCCTTTATCATTTTTATTGCCCTTCTCTGTACTTTACTTTTTCTAGTTCAGTTATTTATTTATTTTTTTAGAAGGGATGACCGTAACTGCACGCAGCACTCAAGGTGTTGTCATACCATAGATCAATATAGAAACAATATGATATTCTCTGTTTTACTTTCCATACCTTTTGGGATTTTTCCTAACATTCTCTTTGCTTTTATGTCTGCTGCCACACACTGAGCTGCAGTTTTCAATGTATTTTCCATAAGAACTTTGAGGTCATTTTCCTGGGTGGTAATTTCTAATATGGAACACAGCCGATAATCAAAACTCAAATCGGGCTGGGCAATAAAAATTTTAAGATTTGGATCGGAAACGGAACCGATCAGATTCCGGTTCCGATTCACATCTCTAATGGTAATAGACTTGTGTAGAATTCTGAAGTGTATTGGTAGCCAGTGTAGATTTTTTAAAATAGGAGTGATGTGGTCTCTTCTTCTGGAGTTTGTCAGGATTCTAGCTGCCGCATTCTGGAGCATCTGAAGTGGTTTTATGGATGAGGCCGGGAGTCCTAGCAAGATAGAGTTGCAATAATCTATCTTGGAGAATATAATGGCTTGTAGAACTGTTCTGAAGTCATGAAAGTGTAGTAGTGGTTTCATTCTTTTTATTACCTGTAGCTTGTAGAAGCAATTCTTGGTAGTATTATTGATAAATGTTTTTAGATTCAGGTGATTGTCTATTATTACTCCTAGGTCTCTTGCTTGTGTGACAATGGTATTAGATAGGGCAATTTGCGGGGAGTTGCTGTATTCGGGAGTGATGAGGAGGAGTTCTGTTTTGGCTGAGTTTAGTATTAGGTTTAGATTGGTGAGGAAACGGTTGATCTCTCGGAGGCAGTTATCCCAGTGTTTCAGTGTTTTGATGATAGATTCTTTGATGGGTATCAGAATTTGCACGTCGTCGGTGTATAGGAAATGTTTTAGTTGTAGTTTGGTTAGCAGTTGGCATAGAGGAAGAAGGTAAATGTTGAATAAAGTAGGGGATAGGGAGGAACCTTGAGGAACTCCTAGCGAGGAATTGTAGCGGGGGGATTCTTTGTTATTGATTCTAACTTTGTAACCTCTGTTACAAAGGAATGTTTTGAACCATGTTTGTGCAGAGCCTGTTATTCCAATGTCTGATAGGCGACTGAGGAGGATGGTATGGTTTACAGTGTCGAACGCACCGACAGGTCTAGGAGAATTAATAAGAAAGATTGTCCTTTGTCCAAACCCATGGTGAGGTGGTCTGTTAGCGATAAGAGTAGGGTTTCAGTGCTTAAAGCCTTGTGAAACCCATATTGGGAGGGGTATAGTATTTCGTGATCTTCAAGATAGTCTGAGAGTTGTGAATTGACCAGTTTTTCCAAAATCTTTGCAACAAAAGGCAGGTTGGAAATTGGGCGGAAGTTGTTGGGATTCTTGGGATCCAAGTCTGGTTTCTTTAGTAGTGGTTTAAGCCAGGCAATTTTTAGGGCATCAGGGAAGATTCCCTGGGTTAAGGAACAGTTTATGATGTCTGCTAGTGGTTTGGAGATGGTTTCAGGTATTAGTAGAAGGAGTTTTGATGGTATAAGGTCGAGGGGATGGGAGGAAGGCTTCATCTTCTTTAATAGAGACCGGATCTCTGAAGCGGTGGTAGGTTCGAATGCATCCAGCGAGGTTCTTTTGTTGAGGAGGTGGTAGGAGGTAGTCGGCGATGTGGGGCTAGAGGGTAGGAGGGTTAGGAGATTGGAGATTTTGCTTTGGAAGAATAGGGCTAGTTCATCGGCTTTGGCTTGTGCTTGTTCATTAGGGTTAGGTGGTGTGTTAGGTTGAGTTAGCTCGGAAACAAAAGAGAAGAGGGCTTTTGCATCAAAGGTAAGGTCGTGAATCTTGTGAGCGTAGAAATCCCTTTTTGCCTTTATGGTTGAGTTCCTGTAAAGATGGAGGGCAGATTTTTAGGCGGAAAGTGTGTTGGGACAAGGAGTTTTGCGCCATTTGTTTTCCTTTTTTCTGAGGATTTGTTTGAGTTTCCGTAGGTCATTAGTGAACCATGGTTGTCTCTTTGGGGAGTTTGGGTTGAGTTTTTTTGTTGATAGTGGACATAATTTATTTGCTGTGATATTGTTCCAGGATGATAAGGCTGAGTTGAGATCTGAGAGGTTTAAGTGTGGAAGTTCTTTAGCCAGGTGGATGCTGAGGTCAGTGGAAGAACAGGATCTTCTGAAGGTAAATGAAGATTGAGGGGGGTGAAGGTTACAGGATTCAGATATTGAGAAAGTAGCGGATATTAGAGAGTGATCCGACCAGGGGACCGGTGTGCATGCAGGAGGGGATGAGTGCTTCATGCCAGAGTTTATGAAAATGAAGTCCAGGGTGTGGCCTGCTTTGTGGGTAGGCTCCTTGATAATCTGTTGGAAGCCCATGGCTGTAAGTGTGGAGAGTAAGGATTCACAGTTTGTTGTGAGTGTAGTGTTGTCAACATGTAGGTTGAAATCTCCTAGTATCAAGGTGGGGGAGTCCAGGTTTATGTATTTTGCGATTAATTCTACTATGGGGGAGGCATCTGAGTCAAGGAGTCCTGGTGGGGAGTAGACTAAAAGGATTTGGAGTTGGTCTGTTTTGAAGAGGCCCATTTCTAATTTTGAATCTGATCTTACTGGAAGTTGGGAGACTCTCAGATCTTTTTTGGTTGCTAGAAGGAAGGCCCCCACCCCTTTTCTTTGGTTGTGGGAGGGAAAAGAAGTCGTACATCTGTGTGGGGAGTTGATTTATTAGGGCTATGTCTGTTGGTTTCAGCCAAGTTTCTGTTATGGCGCAGATGTTCGGTTTGGCATCTAGGAGATAGTCATTGAGGATCAGAGTTTTTTTTGTGATGGATTGTGCGTTGAATAGTGTCAGGGAGAATAGAGTGAGACCTAGGAGTTGGGTAAGAGGTGAAATCAAGATCGGAATGAGAGATTTAGAAGAGCGTGGATGGTATTGCATTGTTGCTCTTCCTGTGTTGTAGAAGTTGTGGTGAAGAATAGGGATTGGGAGTTCTGGATGCATTATGATCTAGTTGTGCGGTAAAGGGTGGGTTGTGTGCTAGATGATTGCTGGAAGAGTCTGGATGAATGCTGGATGAATGCTGGGAGAGGCTAGTTGAATGCTAGAAGAGGCTGGAAGAGGCTGGAAAAGTGCTGGATGAATGCTGGATGAATGCTGGATGATGGCTGGAAGAGTCTGGATGAATGCTGGAAGAGGCTGGATGAATGCTGGATGAATGCTGGAAGAGGCTGGATGAATACTGGAAGAGGCTGGATGAATGCTGGATGAATGCTGGAAGAGGCTGGATGAATACTGGAAGAGGCTGGATGAATGCTGGAAGAGGCTGGAAGAAGCTGGATGAATGTTGGAAGAGGCTGGATGAATGCTGGATGAATGCTGGAAGAGGCTGGATGAATGCTGGAAGAGGCTGGATGAATGCTGGATGAATGCTGGAACAGGCTGGATGACTGCTGGAAGAGGCTGGATGAATGCTGGATGAATGCTGGAAGAGGCTGGAAGAGGCTAGAAGAGGTTGGATGAATGCTGGTGAAGGCGGGGTGACTGTGTTGGCTGTGAGTTGCGTGTAGCAATGTTGAGGCGAGGGTGTCTATCAAAGGGTGGCTTTTGTCCTGATTCCTTAGGCTCACAAAGGGGCGCACTAAGGGGCAGGCCCCTTAGGTCACGCTCCTTCGGGCGCGCGACACCCGACGTGCGACGCCGCCGGGATTGAGCCTGCGTTTAAAGGGGCAGTAAGCGCCCTTCGATTGGCCCGGTGGCTGCTTTGGGGGCGCGGCTCCCTCCCCATGAGGCTTTCTGGGCCTGGAGCAGGTTTCTTTTTACTTTTCAAATGTTTTCTTTTCCTTTTCCCGTTCACTTCTGTCTCCCCCTGCACGGCTCACCTGATTGAAGATCGGATGGAAGGTGAGCAGGCTCTCGCCCCGAATGGGCGGCGCCGACCGCGCGAGCCTCGGCAGGGGAGTGGAGAGAGCTGGATGTCGGGAGCAGGTGGGCGCCGAAAAGAACGCCGCCGGAATTGAGCCTGCATTTAAAGGGGCAGTAGGTGCCCTTTGATTGGCCCGGTGGCTGCTTTGGGGGCACAGCTCCCTCCCCGCGAGGCTTTCAGGGCCTGGAGCGGGTTTCTTTTTACTTTTCAAATTTTTTCTTTTCCTTTTCCCGTTCTCTTCTGTCTCCCCCTGCACGGCTCACCTGATTGAAGATCGGACGGAAGGTGAGCAGGCTCTCACCCCAAATGGGCCGCACCGACCGCGCGAGCCTCGGCAGGGGAGTGGAGAGAGCTGGACGTCGGGAGCGGGTGGGCACCGAAAAGAGTATAGGGCCTGTCCTTCAGTCTGAGGGCCCCACCAGGCCTCTCCTGTTCTTTGGCTATTGGGAGGCAGGGGCTCACACTAGTGATTTTGATTCCCCTGCTCCTGGCAGCTGAATGTATGAGAGAAAGGGCTAATTTCATGAGAGCATGAGAACCCCTCCTGATGCATGAGTCTCACACTTACTGGTAAATTTTCAAAGGAGTTACTCATGTAATATACGATCATAGAAATATTCAAAGCCAATTTACCCAAGCTAAATCCACATGGGTAAAACCTATTGACAGTCCAATGGCATATATAGTAGCAATTTTCAAAAGTCCACTTACATGGCTAAATTGCATTTACACATGTAAAACCCAGTTTTAAACATGTAAATCTTTTGAATATCAGGCTCTAAATACATGAGACTTGGCATGTTTGGGTAAATGTGAATAGTGCACTACTGGTTGTTGAAAATATATAGAAATAGAAATGGATGTGCTAATTTGTGAATTATTTGAGACATTTCTGACTTGAAGATGGAGAACCAGTACTGGTCAGACTATATGAGCTTCTACATTTAGTTTCACAATATGAATCAATTTAAATATGAACTGCTGTGTTCAGATTTAAATTGATTCATGTTCAGCTCACCTAACCTTAAATCAACCTTGACTCAGTTTAGTTACCATTTCTGTCATAGCTCACAGATTTGAAGGGAGTGACTCAGCAGCTGAATACAGACTTCACATCAATATGCCCTAAAATTGCTGTTAAGAGTTGTAAATTTGGTGGGAATGAGATCATGAGACATGTTTTTGCTTGCCTTAAGTTGTGAGCTGTTATCACAGTGATTGCAGAGCAGTGCAAGAGTAAGAACATAAGAACATAAGAAATTGCCATGCTGTGTCAGACCAAGGGTCCATCAAGCCCAGAATCCTGTTTCCAACAGAGGCCAAAGCAGGCTACAAGAACCTGGCAAGTACCCAAACACTAAGGAGATCCCATGCTAACGATGCCAGTAATAGCAGAGGTCACTCCCCAAGTCAACTTATTCAATAGCAGTCAATGGACTTCTCCTCCAAGAACTCATCCAAACCTCTTCCAAAGCCAGCTACACCAAGTGCACCAACCACATCCTCTGGCAACAAACTCCAGAGCTCAATTGTGCGTTGAGTGGAAAAGCATCGTCTCCGATTAGTCTTAAATGTGCTACTTGCTAACTTCATGGAGTGCCCCCTAGTCTTTGCACCATCTGAAAGTGTGAATAACCAATTCACATCTACTCGTTCAAGACCTCTCATAATTTTAAAGACCTCTATCATATCCCCCCTCAACCGTCTCATCTCCAAGCTGAACATCCCTAACCTCTTTAGCATTTTCTCATAGGGGAGATGTTCCATCCCCTTTATCATTTTGGTTGCCCTTCTCTGCACCCTCTCCAGTGTAACCATATCTCTCCTGAGATGCGATGACCAGAACTGTACACACCACTCAAGGTGCGGTCTCACCATGGAGTGACACAGAGGCATTAAGACCTTCTCTATTTTATTCACCATTCCCTTCCTAATAATTCCTAACATTCTGTTTGCTTTTTTGAGTGCTGCAGCACACTGAGCTGATGATTTCAATGTATTGTCCACTATGATGTCTAGATCTTTTTCCTAGGTGGTAGCTCCTAATATGGAACCTAACATCGTGTAACTACTGCATGAGTTATTTTTCTCTATATGCAACACCTTGTACCTGTCCACACTAAATTTCATCTGCCAGCTGGATGCCCAATCTTCCAATCCCGCAAGATCCTCCTGCAATTTATTAGAATCCACTTGTGAATTATCCACTCTGAATAATTTTGTATCATCTGCAAATGTTATAACCTCACTCATCGTATTCCTTTCCAGATCATTTATAAATATATTGAAAAGCACCAGTCCAAGTACAGATCCATGAGGCACTCCACTGTTTACCCTTTTCCACTGAGAAAATTGACCATTTAATCCTACTCTCTGTTTCCTGCCTTTTAACCAATTTGTAATCCACAAAAGGACATTGCCTCCTATCCCATGACTTTTCAGCTTTCCTAGAAGCCTCTCATGAGAGACTTTGTCAAATGCCTTTCAAAAATCCAAATACACTACATCTACCAGTCCACCTTCATCCATATGTTTATCAACCCCTTGAAAAAAATGAAGATTTGTGAGGCAAGACATTCCCCTGGGCAAATCCATGCTGACTGTGTTCCATTAAACCATATCTCGCTATATGCTCTGTGATTTTGATCTTTAGAATAGTTTCCACTATTTTTCCCAGCACTGAAGTCAGGCTCACTGGTCTATAGTTTCCTGGATCACCCCTGGAGCCCTTTTCAAATTTGGGGGTAACATTGGCTACCCTCCAGTCTTCAGATATAATGGATGATTTTAATCATCCATTGTCTGTTGATTGTAACTTTGACTTATTCCTACTTATTGTTATCTTTCGTTTACGTGAATTTGTTACTCTAGTTTTTCCCTTTGTTAAATTGTAAACCGATCCGATATGGTAATTTACTATGAAGGTCGGTATAAAAAACTGTTAAATAAAAAATAAAATAAAATAATCAAAGGTTACACATTCTAACCAATAGATCTGAAATTGCATTTTTTTAGTTCCTTCAGAACCCTAGGATGCATACCATCCAGTCCAGGTGATTTGCTACTCTTTAGTTTGTTAACTAGCCTACTACATCTTCCAGGTTCACAGTAATTTGGTTCAGTTCATCTGACTCATCACCCTTGAAAACCACCTCTGGAACTGGTATCTCCCCAAATGCTCATTAGTAAACACAGACGCAAACAATTCATTTAGTCTTTAGTGCCTTATCCTCCCTAAGAGTCTGTTATTGTTTGTAAGGTTTTGGGTGGACCCTTGGGCACTGTGGCTGCTGACCATGCCCATGGGGGGGAAGTCCTGTGAGGGACCACAGGTCAGGCTCAGTTTAGGACACACAACACAGATAGATCTTTTATTAACAGTATTGAGGAGCCACCAGAGGTGGCAGTAGTGACTAGTGAGCAGAGATTAAGCCCTGCTGAGCTTGTAGTCCCTCAGGGCTCTGGAACAGCGATCCCACAATGGCTGTGCTGTAGTGAAGAGAAATTGAGATAGTGAGTACAATGAAGTATATGCAGGGTTCTGGAATAGAGCCTCGTTGGTTGAGTACTCACACAGCGGTTTCTCTCAGTAGGAATCACAGCAGCTGGAGTAGAGGTAGGCCCTCGAGGAGCGAGTACCTGGTTCCAGGGAACAGCTCTGAGAGAAGTAGAGAGTAACTCACTGATGGTGTAGGCAGAGGTATCTTCCAGGCAGAAGTGAAGTCCAGGCAGCGAGTCCGGGAACATGGGCCCTCGAGGAGCGAGTACTGGTTCCAGACAGTGACTTGAAAAAGAAGATAGAGGCCCCCGAAGAGCGGGTACCCAAATAGAGTAAGTTCAATAATGGAGAGGCAGATTAGCTAGGTATGGAGAGCGAATCCCAACCATAAGGAGTTCACCAGTATGAATACCTGGAGCTAGCAGTAGTGTAGGCTTTTTGTATCCGGGATGTGTGACGTCATCACAGGGGGAAGCCCCTGAGGTTCGCACCAAAAAAAGTATTTGAAGCAGGGCCGCGCGGCGCGTGTGCCCTAAGGCAGCTGGACAGCATGGCGGGAGGCAGATCGGGGATGCCGGAGGCACTTCCCATGACAACTTGGGTGCCAGCGGGAGACTTCCAAGGATGCCCAGTCAAATTGGGGTTGTTGCGACTGCAACCAGGGTAACCCCAGGACGATAGGGTGCATGGCCTTCTCTAACACAAAGAAGGGAATTGACTCAATATGGAGAGCTCCGGTGAGGTGAGTTACCGGTACAGTTTGGCAAGTCATGTCACCCAGTAAGGGCTCTCCATAGATGGAGGATAGGAGTAGTGGAACCTTCAAGGTGACGAGGGGAATCCTCAGATGTTCCACTAGGCGTCGAAGAATAAAGTTGACTCCTGCCCCTGAATCCACCAGGGCAAGAGTTTGAACCTTAGACGGTCCGCATATCAAGGAGACTGGGAGAGAGAGCAGAGGAGAGGGCGTAGTAAGACCTAAGAACAGTCCTCCTGCAGACTTAGGCCCATCCATTTCCCAGATGAATTGGGCCTGTTGGGACATCATGACCAGTCTGTCCACAGTACATGCATAGACCATGCCTCTTCCGAAGTCTTCTCTCTTTGGAAGTCAAATGTCCGCGACCAAGTTGCATCGGTTCACCTCCACTGGTAGCAGGAATTACTGAAACCATCCGAGGTATAGGTTTAGCACTAGCCTCCTTCTGACCAGGTCCTCTATTAGGCGGGAGCTCTTTCACCTTATCATGAAGCAGGTGATCGATCCTAGTAGCCAAAGCCACTAGTTCATCCGGCGAGTCAGGTGTTTCACGAGCAGCCAGCTCGTCTTTCAAGTGAGTATCCAGGCCTCTGAAGAAGAGGGTCTTCAGGCATTTGGGGTCCCAGCAGAGTTCTGTAGCAAGAGTCTTAAACTCTATCGCAAAATCAGCCAGTGGTCAGTTGCCTTGCTTCAGGTCCACCAGAGCAGAACCAGCAATGGCCACTCGAGCAGGATCATCGAAAACGGATTTAAATAAGTCCAAAAATCCATCTATGTCCTGCAAACTATGATCCTTGTGTTCCCACAGTGCAGAGGCCCAAGACAAGGCCCTTCCATCAAGATAAGATAGAATGTAAGTAGTTTTGGAAAAAGCTGTGGGGAACTGAGACGGCTGTAATGCAAAATGCATGCAGCACTAGTTTAAAAAGCCCCTGGTCTTCTGAATCTCTCCCGAGAAACGAACTGGAGCAGCCAGCGGTACAGCAGTCTTTAAAGTTACTTCATGTAACTGACCTTCATTGCTGGAATTAGCACCTTGGGTCTTCTGTGTGCAGCTGATGAAATGCTGAAGTGAGTTTCTCCAATGCGTCTTGCTGTTCAGGGCATTGAGCTGTGCTGGATCCATGGAGTTAGCAATCTGTTATTGTTTGTAAGGTTTTGGGTGGACCCTTGGACACTGTGGCTGCTGACCAAGCCCACGGGGGAAGTCCCGTGAGGGGCCACAGGTCAGGCTCAGCTTAGGACACACAACACAGATAGATCTTTTATTAACAGTATTGAGGAGCCTCCAGAGGTGGAAATAGTGAGCAGAGATTAAGCCCGGTTGAGCTTGTAGTCCCTGAGGGCTCTGGAACAGCGATCCCACAATAGCTGTGCTGTAGTGAAGAGAAATTGAGATAGTGAGTACAATGAAGTATATGCAGGGTTCTGGAATAGAGCCTCGTTGGTTGAATAATCACACAGCGGTTTCTCTCGGTAGGAATCACAGGAGCTGGAGTAGAGGCAGGCCCTCGAGGAGCGAGTACCTGGTTCCAGGGAACAGCTCTGAGAAAAGTAGATAGTAACTCACTTATGGTGTAGGCAGCGGTATCTTCCAGGCAGAAGTGAAGTCCAGGCAGCAAGTCCAGGAACATGGGCCCTCGAGGAGCGAGTACCAGTTCCAGACAGCGACCTGAAAGAGAAGAGAAAGGCCCCCGAGGAGTGAGTACCCCAAATAGAGTAAGTCCAATAATGGAGAGGTAGAGTAGCTAGGTACGGAGAGCGAATCCCAACCGTAAGGAGTTCACCAGTATGAATACCTGTTGCTAACTCAATTAGCTAGCAGTAGTGTAAGCTTTTTGTATCCGAGATGCATGACATCATCACAGGGGGACGCCCCTGAGGTTTGCGCCAAAGAAAGTATTTGAAGCAGGGCCGCGTGGCACACGCGCCCTAAGGCAGCTGGACAGCATGGCAGGAGTCAGGAGTCAAGCCGGAGCGGGGACGCCGGAGAGGAGGGCAGGCAGATGTCGCAGCAGTCAAACATCCGTCAACCACGGGAGGAGTCGCCAGAGAGGTAAGGAGGGTGGAGTGGAGACGTCAGGCAGCGACAGTCATTACAGAGTCCCTTTATCCCCTCAGTCATCTAATGGTCCAACTGACTCTCTCACAGGTTTCTTGCTTCAGATATAGTTTAAAAAAGATTTTATTATAAGTTTTGCCTTTACGGCCAACTTCATTTCAAATTCTCACTTCGCCTGTCTTATCAATGTTTTACACTTAACTATGCTTATGCTTTTTCCCATTTTCTTCAGATGGATCCTTCTTCAGTGTTCAAAGTGACTGTTGCGATTCTGCTTGTGCAATAGGCCCACAAGCAGCCTCTTACTTCAGCGGGGCCTGGTGGCCACCGCTGCCAATGTCAGTCCCATCCCTGACACAGCCTCCAGGCCTGTCTTCCCATGGCCTGGAGGCTGCTGCCATTACCAATGCCTCCGGTGGCCTGACCATCATCCCTTCATGGCCTGGAGGCCGCTGCCAGTTTCGCCGCTCCTCGTGGCCTGGAAGCCGACAATGACCAGGCCTTCCATGTGGCCTGAGAGCCACCGTCAACCAGGCCTTCCTAGCAGCCTGGGAGCTGCTGTCATCCTCTTCTTGCGGCCTGGAAGCCACCATCATCTTCTGTTCTTCATGGCAGGGAGCCGCTCTCATCGGGGCCTGCCTCCTTCTCTGCAAGACGTCGCTCTCCAAGGTCCTGCCTCCTCCTAGGCGTGCGGCCATGCCTCCTCTCTTCACTTAAAGGGCCAGTAGTGTGATGTCTTCCTAGGCTCCTCCTGCTGATGTTCCAAGGCGTTTCCTCTTCAGCCCTATAAAGAGGGCCTTCCTTCATTCCATCATCGCCTTTGCAAGGAGCTGCCTGCTCCTGGAATCTCTGTTGTTCCAGCTCTTCTTCCAGGAGGCTCCAACAACCATCCTCGCTTCTTCAAGGCACTCTTTTCCTCGTTGTATTTGTCCATGGTTCCTGAACCTTCATCTTGATCTTTGTTCCATGTCCTGTTCTCTCCACGGATCCCGTCCTCTCATCTCCAGATGTCCTGATGTCCACATCTCCAGATGTCCTGATGACCATGTCTCCAAGTTGTCCTGATGTCCACGTCTCCAGATGTCCTGATGTCCGCATGTCTCCTTGTCCAGATGTCCTGACATTCCCTTGTCTTTGGTTGTCCAGATGTCTCTGTCCTCTGATGTCTTCATCCTTCATGTTTCAGATGTCCCTGAGGTCCCCCTCTCTTGAGGTCCCTGATGTCCAGATGCTTAGATGTCCTGATGTCCCGAGGTACCAGTGTTCCATCGTATCCAATGTCCTACGTTCCAGCCCTGATGTTCTGAGTCCTAATCCCAAAATATCGTCTGTCCTCAAGCTCCAGGTTCATCCTTGCTTGCCTCAGTCCTCGTCTTCAGCTGACCATTCCTGGGAGTAAATCCAAATGAATCTGGTGTCCGTTCCTGGTGGCTGGAGCCTCTTTTGGCAAGATTTGTTTTTGAGCACTGCCCGGGTCCTACCCAGATCCTGAACCTCTGTCTCCCTCTGAGTATCCTGAGTCCTTGTCCTTGTCTGAGTCTTCCTGGGTCCCAAGTCCTCATCGGAGTACCTGGATCCTTGCCTGACTCTCTAGAATCCACTTCTGATCTTCCTTTATGTCTGATCATCTTACGTCTGCGTTCCAAGTTACCTCATGTCCTCGTTACGTCTGAGTTCCAAGTTACCTCATGTCTTCATCTCATCTGAGTTATATGCTACTTCTTGTCCTCAATATGTCTGAGTTCCAAGCTACCCCATTTCCTCGTCATGTCTCAAGTTCCAAGTCCTCGCCTGAGCCTTTCCAAGTTCCAAGTCCTTGTCCGAGATCTTCCAAGTTCCAAGCCTTCATCTGAGTCCTTCCAAGTTCCATGTACCAAGTGTCCTCGTCTTGTCTAAGCTTCCAAGTACCATCCTCCTCTCGTCTGAGTCCCAAGCTCCACATGTTCTTGTCTTGCCTGAGTCTTCAAGAGTCCTCGTCTCGTCTGAGTTTCAAGTTCCAAGCTCCAGTATCATTGTCTGTCCTCGATTTCTGTCCATCCTGCCACATCTGCCACTACCCAGTAGAGATGTGAATCATGTGATCGATCATCTTAATGATCGATTTCGGCTGGGAGGGGGAGGGAATCGGATCGTCGCAGTTTGGGTTTTTTAAATATCGTGTAAATTGTGTAAATCGAAAACCGGCACACTAAAACATCCCTAAGACCCACCCCGACCCTTTAAAATAAATCCCCCACCCTCCCGAACCCCCCCAAAATGCCTTAAATTACATGGGGTCCAGTGGGGGGGAGGGGAAGGGGGAGGGCGGGAAAACTGGCACACTAAAACAACCCTAAAACCCACCCAGACCCTTTAAAATAAATCCCCCACCCTCCCGAACCACCCCAAAATGCCTTAAATTACCTGGGGTCCAGAGGAAGGGTCCCGGTGTGATCTTTTACTCTCGGTCCTCCGTGCATTGTAGAAATGGCGCCTGCGCTACCTTTGACCTCTCATATGACAGGTCAAAGGTAGCGCCGGCGCCATTTTGTTTTTTTTGTGCCCTGACGTCAGGAGCGTAGGAGATCGCTCCCGGACCCCCGCTGGACCCCCAGGGACTTTTGGCCAGCTTGGGGGGGCCTCCTGACCCCCACAAGACTTGCCAAAAGTCCAGCGGGGGTCCGGGAGAGATATCCTACCGCAAATCGTTTTTCCGTACAGAAAATGGCGCCGGCCATATGGCCGGCGCCATTTTCCCCCGATTTACGATTTTTTAACGATTTACGATTTTTCCCCCGATTTACGATTTTTTAACGATAAATTGGGGGAATTGTTATTGTATCACGGCTCTAACGATTTTTGACGATTTAAAATATATCGGACGATATTTTAAATCGTCAAAAAACGATTCACATCCCTACTACCCAGTGGCAGGCTGAAAGGACTGAAAGGGCTATCGAGGGGCCGGAAGGCTAACCCAGAGACCAGCATTGCATTGCTGGTCTCTGGGTTTGGGTTGCAGAGATTAAGTGATTGCAGAGATTAAGTGATTTTTCATTAAGTGGGTCCCATGAAGACAATATATGTCCCAAGAAAAAAAGTTTGTAAACCACTGAACTTACTATCTGCTAATTTTACTCACTTTATGTGTATCTGAATTATTGGGGTACATTTTCAAAGATTTGAACCTGATTCAATATTTTTTGCCTGTAGAAACAGCCTTTGTTCCCTGTTACATGCATAAAAATAGTTAACCTGTGTATGTCAATAGTTTGCAGGTAAGTGAATTTTCAGACATCTAAAATTATGTATGCACTTTCATAATGTGCACAATCTTGTCCATATATAAAAAGGGATTTCTAGGGGTGTGTGACAGGGGTGTATTAGTTGTACATGTGCACTTTATATGTGGATAACATTTTGCTAATACTCTTATCAGTACAATCCTATTTTAGTTTTTCTATATGTACATGCAAACACTTACTTGCATAACAAATTGTGTTTCAAAATCATCTTGTTTTGTGCAGGTTTTCAATTATATATGCACCTTTGCAATTAGGTACATTACTAAAACGGGATGTTTCAGGTTCAGTCATGGGATTTACAGTATAATTTTCAACATTTGTCAGAAGTGTCAGTCCAAATGTATTTTTGGGAAATGCAATACAAGTTCCTTAGACAAGCTTTCAGAGCCAAATTGTCTTCTACCAATATTTGTAGTAAATGTAATCAATATGTTACTATTTATCTCATGCTTTCTGGGATTGCCTGCTAATCCAAAACTTGAGGAAGGGAGGGGGAGGAGGTGGAGAGAGAGAGAGAGAGAGAGAGAGAGAGTAACACTGTAGATGAGAACATTCAACTCAGGATGAGTTTTGTTTTTTTTTGGGGGGGGGGGGTTATGTTACATACACAGTCAGAGGAATTAACTACAAATTTGATATCACTGAATAGTTTCTATTACTTGAATCAAGCTGAGGCTGCATTGTATAAATCAAGTCCTTTTGTTGTACCTTTCATCGATTCAAATGCTTGAAATTATTCAGTGATATCAAATTAGCAGTTAATTCCTCTGAATGTGTATATACCCCCACCCCCCACCTCCCAATCCACCCTGAGTTGAATGTGCCCATCTACAGAGCTACTTATATACAGACTAGCCGTTAAGCCCTTAACAATGGGCTACATTAACATGTTTCTTTTCGGTCCATTTCCTTCCCCCTCATTCTCCCACCCCCTCCCCCTCATTCTCCCTTCCACCTCATTCTCCCTCCCACCTCCTCCTCCCCCTCATTCTCCCTCTCCTCCCCCCTCCCCCTCATTCTCCCTCCCACCTCCTCCTCATTCTCCCTCCCCTTCATTCTCCCTTCCACTTCCCCCCTCCCCCCTCATTCTCCCTTCCACTTCCCCCTCCCCCATTCTCCCTCCCACCTCTATTCTCCCTCCCACTCCTTCTAACCTCACTCTCTCCTCCCTCCCCCTCCCCTCAGTCACTCCCCTCTCTCAATCCCCTCCTCTCCCAGCTCATTCACAACCCCTTCGGATGGCGCACGCGCACCGCTGCCGCCGCTACTGGTCCTCGCCACCACTGCTATGGGTCCTCACCGCCACTGCTACGGGTCCTTGCCGCCACCGCCACTACGGGTCCTCCCAGTGCCATTTTTGTCAACAGGCAAACTCTGGCCGACGTGCCCGCGCATGCGCGGTAGAGCTGCTCTCTACTGCGCATTTGAGGGCCATCGGTCAGAGCTCATTTATAAGGTATTTTTATAAGGTAGATTTATAAGGTATTTTTATAAGGTAGATTCCTATTCACCCTATTAAAGTGTTCTCTCTCTCTCTCTCACTCTCACTCTCTCACTCTCTTCATCTCTTTCTCTTCCCAGTTATATGATAAAACACCCATGGCTTCCCAAACCTGTCCTGGGGACCCCACTCAGGGCTTCCCAAACCTGTCCTGGGGACCCCACAGCCAGCTGGGTTTTCAGGATATCCACAATGAATATGCAAGAGATAAATTTGCATTTACTGAGTTTCCATGATATGTAAATGTATCTCATACATATTCATTGTGGATATCTTGAAAGCCCGACTGGCTGTGGGGTCCCCAGGACAGGTTTGGGAAGCCCTGCCCTATCCCAAAAGATTGAAGAAGAGCAAGCAAAGTTTTGTGACAAACCATATCAAAAGCTGAAAATAAACAAAGCTGAACTAAAATCCCTGAAAGTCCTCAGTCAAAATCTCACTTCACAGAATTCAACAAGGAGATCAATAATGTTTCAGTTTCACGCTCCTTTCTGAAAACAATAAATCATTCACAGCAATAAAGTCTTCTAATTGACAATGGATGCATTTTTCAATTAGCTTAGTAACTGAGGACAGGTTAGAAATTAGATGATAGTTGGAAACTTCTGAATCAGGTAAAGACACATTTTTCTTCACTGGATGAATAATGGCTCATTTTAAATTTACAGACAAGTGGCTTTCAGACAAGGAAAGATTAATTAAATCCACAAGACGATCCAGAAAACAATCAGGCAAACTATGATTATCCAAAATGGAAATGGGTCTAGAAAACAAAATCTTTCTTCAAAATAGCTTAAAATTGGGACCAAATAGGTTGTTCTCTCATGTGATTAAACAATTCAGTTATTAACAATATGACATGATAACGAAGTCTGAAGCATTCTCACTTTAACATATAGAAAATCAGCCGAAACATTGCAATCAACAGTATATTCCTTTATGTGACCTGGAGTATCTAATAGATTCTTAACACCATGAAAGAATTCCCTAGGCTGATTTAGAGATTTGTTATTTGCTTAGTAAAATATATATTTTTTTTACTCATGACAAAGCTGCCCTGTAATTATTTAATTCTAAAATATATAATTCTTTATCACAGAACTATTTCAAATGCTAAGAATGCTCCAGCTTTCTTACCTTCAGTTTCAACATTAATAGATTGTTATAAAACCATGTCTTGACTCTGACTACACTCAACAATTTTTCCAAAGTCACCTGATTGTATGTGGTGGATAAAGCTATATTCCAGTGATCACATGAGTCAGTAATGGACTCTGAAACAATATAATAATTTACAGACAGCCACAAATTCTCAAATAGATGTAAATTAACTTTAGGTTTTATAATTTTCTTAACTAAGGGGCAGACAGCTGAAAGGTCATCTATCACCATATTCCATAATAACAGTCTATAATCAGATCATGGTTCCTTTACTGAGCGAACACTAGAAATCTTATTGTTCTGCCAAACTGAATACTGAATTATTATTAAATCCAAACTGTGCCTAGATTCATGCGTAGCACATTGATCCAACTGTGATAAAGCCATTGCAAACAAGGTATCAGAAAAAATTGAGCATTGGCAGAGACATTGTATCCATATGTAAATTGAAGTCTTCTAAAATAACTAACAGGGTCATTCATCAAAATATGTTATGGCATTAATGCCCATGATAACGCCATTACACACATGATAGTTACGGCAGTGCGTGGTACGAATGCAAAATTTTCAAAGGGGCAGGATTGAAGGAGGGGTTTGGGCAGGATTAATGAAAATGAAGGGCATTTTTGCACTGTGCAATAGTGTAATGCATGCTATCACTGGAAATAACTATGCTTTTTTTCCTGGTGTTAAGCTGTGTGAAATGCCCAAGTTGGCTGTAATTCTATTTGTGATAAAGATTGCATTTTAGCTGTTTTGTTTTGGTTTTTTTTTTGGGGGGGGGGAAGGGGGGAGTGAGGGAGGGAGCCTCTAGGGAGAGCTTCATAGTATTCAACTATTTATATCACTATAGGAGGGCCAGTTAATAACTCGAGGTGAGGTTTTGGTGGTGGTTTAGGGTTTTGGGGCCAGTTGTACATGCAGAGTGAGATGTATGAACAGCACAGTACACCTCAGTGAAGATTCAACATCTTTTGGAGTGAGGAAAGTCTCACAAAGATGAGATTTCTACAATGCTAAACCACCACCAAAACCTCACCTCAAGTTATTAACTAGCCCTCCTATAGTAAAATAAATAGATGAATACTGCGAAGGCCTTCCCAGAAACTCTCTCTCTCTCTCTCTCTCTCTCTCTGAATTGTGAAGTACAAGTATCACAGGATGTGAAAACTTTAACGTACCCTTGTGATACACTACCTACATGTAAGATAAGAAATTGCTATACTGGGTCAGTAATTCTAAAATTATCATAACCACACCCCTTTTTCTTATCATGGGCGTTATCCATGCAAAATTATAGTATTTTGATGAATCTAGGAGTAAATTAGGAAACTGCAACAATAACATGGAGACAGCCTCTACGAGTGAATTTACTTTAACATTCTTAATCCCTGAGGAAGAATAAATAAGGCATGAAGTTGACTCTGCACCTTTACCAATAACCCTTCCATGCCAGGGTTCTAGGTACATGACAAACAAATAGTCTTCAAATGCTGCTTAAATAAAATCAAAACTCCCCACCATGCTTCTTCTCTATACCTACCCCTTCATATGCAAATCCATCAGGGCATATAGAGATGGACTGAGACATGTTGGCACCCAAGGCAGGATAGTAATTTGGTGCTCTGCCATCCCCAGTGAGATTTCAGCACTGCTCCCTGGTAAAGTTTCAGCACCCTATTGGTTGGGGCCCTTGGTGATTGCCTGGTTGACTCAACTCTTAATCTGGCCCTGGGAGCACAGATGATTAAGTAACACTCTGACTGCATCAGAATGCAATGATTTTATTATAAAAGGATTATCCAGTATAAATTTTGCAATCAAATTAGGATTCTCTACATTTTTCTTTCTAGCTGACCTTGGCTTAATATATCCCAGCTGTAATCCTTACATTGGTGCCAGCTAAAGACTTGCCACCTGATCTATTTGGATGTGCCAAGCACTGATAATGTACAGTTCTATCATATTTAAAACTTCTACCCAGTTCACCTTATCGCCCATATCCAGTAATTACTGGGCTTACCAATAGGCTAAAACCAACAAAAGTACACAAACAGATCCACTCAATGCCTAGCCAAATTTTCTTGAGCAACCACACCCTTTCACAAAGTCTCAGAAAATACTTAATAGGAAAATAGCTTGCAACTCCTCCTTCCCACCCCCATAATCTATAGCAAGGCATACCCCACCATACATCATGCAATCAAAATCATAAATATACAGCAACTAAAGATCAATACGCAATACAACATTTATAAACGTAAGCAACAATACAAACTATAACAGCCCAAATCCTTCTGTACATTCAAGGTGCACAAAGGGATGTCACATAAGCCAATTTTCCTTGTGTTTGAGTAGCATCTGAATTTGTGCAGGCCAAAATATAGGCACATACAGTACCAGTTAGATGCTTTCCTGATAATTTACACCTTTATGCAAATTATGAATCCATATTACTTATAAACCTTTGGGGTGAATTCTCAGTAATGTGCCTAATTGTGAAAATACAAGAGAACCCATAGTCAGTTGAAAATCCACAGATTCAACCATTCTACCCAGGTAAACCACATTTTTACTCATGTAATTCTTGAATACATCTTTGAAAATGTATCTCAAAAGATATATTTTATTTTATAAATCTGAAACTTCAAAAGAGTAGGTCAAAACACTAGGGGTGTGCATTCGTTTGCAACGTATTGGTAATCCGCAACATATAGGGCCATATTCGTTGTATTCATGGGGAAGCGAAACGTATTGCGATTCCCCACGAATACAACGAATCTTCACCAAATTATTCGGCCATCTAAAGGAGCAAATTTAAACAAACCCCCCACCTTCCTGACCCCCCCAAGACTTAACAAAACTCCCTGGTGGGCCAGCGGGGGGTCCAAGAGCCATCTACTGCACTCACGCCGTCGGCTGCCAGTATTCAAAATGGCGCCGATAGCCTTTGTCCTTACTATGTCACAGGGGCTACCAGTGCCATTGGTCGGTCCCTGTCACATGGTAGGAGCTGTTGTGTCCATCGCTGTCTTACGTCTCTGCTCCGCCCACCTTACCTCGTTGGCGACTCCCTTCGGGGTTGATGGAAGGCTAGCTGCTGCAGCGTCTCCAGGCCATTCTCCTCCGGCGTTCCTGGACCAGCTCGACGCTGCAAGCCGCCATGTTGATGAGATGCCTAAGGGCACGCGCATGCGGCCCAACTGATGTCCCAGCATTGGCACGAACCTCAGGGGTGTACCCCTGAGATGATGTCACCAGCTCCAGATATTTAAGGTCTCAGTTTTTGCTAACAAGACGAGTTAGCAAGGGTTCGCTTCCTCCTGGTCGCTGCGGATGGGATTCGCTCTCCGCAAACCCAGCTACTCTGCCTCCTCGGACTTCACTAGAGGTACCCGCTCCTCGGGGGCCTTGCTCTCTTTTCTTTTCAGGTTGCTCCTCGAGGGCTCATGTCCCGGACTTGCTCCTGAATACCACTTCTGCTAAGAAGTCATCGCTGCTTACAACATTGTGAGGTTCCATCTATCTCTCAGAGCTTTCCCTGGGTCCAGATACTCACTCCTTGAGGGTCTAATGTATACCAACTCCTGGGCTGCCTTAAGAGACTATTGTGTGAGTGTTACCATCAAGGACTTTCTCCAGAACTTTGCATATACTGCTTACTCACTTTCTTAGTTTCTCTACAGCTCAGCCACCCTGAGATCGCTGTTCCAATATCTGATGGACTACAGCCCAGCCGGGTGCTTCCAGCTCACTACTTCCACCTTTGGTGGTTTAATATATTGCTTCTAAGAAGTTTTTGTTGCTTAACACAGTGAGTCTGTATCTATCTCTCAGAGCATTACCTGGAACAAGGTACTCGTTCCTTGAGGGCCTATTGAATACCAACTCCTGGGCTGCCTTAAGAGACTATTGTGGAAGTGTTATCATCAAGGACTTGTTCCAGAACTCTGCATATACTGCCTACTCACTTTCTTAGTTTCTCTACAGCTCAGCCACCTTGGAATCGCTGTTCCAGTACCTGAGGAACTACAGCCCAGTCAGGCGCTTCCATCTCACTACTGCCACCTCTGTGTTTTACTATATTGTCTAATAAAAGAACTAGTGTGTGTCAGTCTCCTATACTAAGTCTGACCAGTGGTCCCTCTTGGGATTTCCCCCGAGGGCGTGGTCACCTGCCACTGGTCCAAGGATCCACACACAACTATTCTAAATAACTACAGATTGCTAAATACCAGCTTTAACAACAGAGCTTTCTGACAGATTGCTAACTCCCAGCTTTCTCTACAGAGCTTTGTTAACAGATTTTGACAGGAGCAATGGGCGTCCGGCGCCATCTTGTGCTCCTACCATGTGACAGGGGCTAACCAATGGTATTGGTAGCCCCTGTGACATAGTAATGTCAAAGGCTATCAGTGCCATTTTGATTACTGGCAGCCGACGGTGTGAGTGCAGGAGATGGCTCCTAGACCCCCCGCTGGACTACCAGGGAGTTTTGGTAAGTCTTGGGGGGGCCAGGAGGGTGGGAGGTTGTAGTTAATTAAAGTTTAGCCGGGAAACAAATAAGAATGAACGCATGAACATATCGGGGGCCCCCCTTGCCGAATGCAACATATCTGCCCCCCCTCCACGAATACGAATACCGAATGCAACATATGTGGTCCCTCTGCACATCCCTACAAAATACTTTATAACCTTTCAATTGTTTTTGTCTGTATCTTTATGTAATCTGCTACCAGATGACTGCTTTAGGGATAGATGAACAAATAGGCAAACTAAGTACATACCTAGTGCATAAAGGCAAGAAGGGACCGACAGAACTGCCAAGGCTCCTGCAATTGGTGGTTGTCTCCTGTATAAGAGTGGGTAATTCTTGCAAAATTTGGGAGACTTGGGGTCAGGGTAGATTGCCAACTGGCAGTTTTAATAAAGGGAGGCTGGCAGCCAGCAAGACCTTTAAACCACCAATATAATTGCTGGTTATCTGCCAATTGCCTGCCTCCTTAGCGGCAGATACCCCCCCCTCTTCTCCCTCCACATCAATCTCTCCTTTGGAGCCACAATTCCTCACCTTTCCTCCTTGTCACCTTCTCACCCTTCGCCTTTCCTCCTAGTCACACTTGTCACTTCTGTCTCCTTCCTCCCTTCCCCATGGTTCTTTTCCCTAGCTCACTTCTCATGATGCATTTGGGAAAAGCTACAAATATACTGGGTTTGGTAGAATTGGCATCAGGCTGCAAGTGAATGATGAAGCCCAGCCAGCAGGCTTGCACAAGCCCCGTAGTGGCACTACCCCTTCCTGTATTTCTGCAGGAGTGAGGGGCCTGTAAGAAAATATTGTCTTAATCCCCTTACTCACCATTTGTGCCAGAGTTGCTGTATCCAGGACTGACCCTCTTCAGCTTTCTCTGGGGTGCCTCAGGACTTGAGAGGAAGAGGAGGTCCATAGAGGAAGGCGGGGGCTAAATGAACATACCCATTGGTGCAAGTGGGAAGTGAATGAGGGTCCAGAGGGAGAGAGAATAAATGTGGATACACAGGTTGGGGGGGAGAAGAAAGTGTGCATGAGGGTCCAGGTTGGGGTATGGAGAGGGAGTGTTCCACAAATGCATGTTTGCCTAGGTTGCAGTAAAGGGGTAATCCAGCCCTGGTCTGCTTCAAACAGAAATAGAGCACAACATCAGACATCAAGGAAACTGTTAAGACCTCTGGATGGGTTTCTCTATCTTAGAACTACTAAATAGGTAGAATATTTATTACTAAGAAGATCCAATATAAATAAATATTGTTACTAAAACTGCCCAAAGTTTATTTAACAGTTGTGATAGATAAATATACTTTCAGAGGAGTAACATCCTTGTAGACTAGTTGCAGTAATTCCTAATCCCCAAATTTGCAACTTTTTTGCAATGGGCAGACAGGACCCAGGTTTTTTCATGCAGGTGATAAGTTGGAGCTAGAGGCAGGTTAGGCAGCTGATTGTTCTTCTTTGATTTAATGGCCCTAGAACACCTTCAGAGCAGCATTAGAAAAGGGTTTTCTTTCCAGTCTCAAGCATTTAGAATACCTAATGAACTGTGTGTGAACATCAAGGGAAGAAGGGTGGTTAGGGAGAAAATCTAAAAGAGGAATACAAAAAATTTCATTTTCCTTCATTAACCATATGCTAAGCTAAACAAAATATTAAGAAATGTATGGGTGATATGCATTGACATTTAAGTTATGCATCTGGTATATTATACAGTACAAGCAAACAGAAACTAAGTTGTGTAATAAAGCGAATAAGTACAGTAAAACAAGGGTTAATGCTCAGTGCTAGCCTAGCTAGGCAACTCGCCTGCAGAAGAATAAGTAAGCTACCACTCATAATGGAAACCTGATAAGACTAACTTCGCCCTTCACGTTCTGACCACACCTACACTTGACAGTAATAGGCTTTGAATGAAATTGAAAAGCAAGCTAGGGTTTTCTAAGTAGTTTACTGGTACGAGAGTGTGTGGTATCTATATGTGTGTGTGTGTGTAACACTTCCACCCCCGCAGAGCTTAGATCAGCGAGACTGATCTCCCTTATGACCACACGATAGGGGTTGACCACAGTTTCTCTCCAGCAGTAATGCATTCTATAAAAAGTCTTATGTATTCGTTCCAGTGGAAAAAAAAAACAACACACACACATACTCACAGTTTACACTGCTGTTGAATCTCCAGGTGCAGAAGGAATAAATGAAAGAATGAAACAGAAGGCAGCAGAAGTACTACTAAAGTTGGTGCTTTTTCATTTGACTGAAATGGTGCAGTAGATGTCTGGAATAATCAGAGTGGTGGAAATATTAATTAAAATAGTCTTGAAGTGCCTCTATACTTAAGAATGATTTTTAAACAAATAAATTAAAATACCCTCAAGAGTCAGCTTGATAGTTTGGCAGGAGTGCAGAATTTTTAAATGACTTTAGAAACAATCTGAGCTGGTTTTGTTTGCTGTTGAATGCAGTGCATAACAGGAGTGAGACATATGTATACCCATCAGCACTTTAGCTGAAACTCATATATTGGCATCTATTCTCAACTAGCCAAAGAATGACTAATGACCAAAAGATTGAAAGAAAAGTAACAAAGCAGAAGATGACAGAAAAATAACTGATCTATCCAGTCTACCCAGTTATTTCTGTTTACAACTGCCAAGAATATACCCCAGCTACCAGCCATATACCATGACTGTTTGTAGGTATCATCCCTTATCCAAGACAGTTTTTGTCATCTTCTTTTATTGTACTCCATCCTCCTGGGTAGCTGAGCATACAAAATCTCCTTTTTTTAATTCCCCCCTCCAGCATCCTTCCCGCCAACATTCAACCACAAGGTCCCATAATAATCTAAAAAGCTTTTGAAACCATCAAAGATGTCACTGAATGTTCTGCCTACAAGGTCAATGAAGGCCTTTCCCGATAGCATTCTGCTGCCACCATCTCACCAATTTGCCCAACATGAGGATCACATAATCTGCCAGAAATCCAATTACCTGAGCACCCCTGTTTCCATTAGAACTTCTAGAGGTTGGTATTCATAAGCCATTTAGATGGATAACTGAAAAGTTATTTGTCTAAATGGCTAGCCAGCTATATTTAAAGCATTATGTGGCTAAAATCTATCCGCATAATGACTTATGCTAAAATTTAGCTGCATAAGTCAGGGACGGACTGGGACAGGCGGGTGGCGTTTTGGGATGGGTCAAAGTTAGCCACAAAGTTACTTGGCTAACTCCGATATTTGGAGTTAGCCGCTTAACCAATGCAGCTAACTCTGGTCACATCTTAGGGCTGTCCGGAAGTTAGCCAGATATACTTATTCAGCTAATTCAGTGGTGAGTCGTCATCGCTGAATATCCCCATTAAAAAAGCCAAATGGCTATATCCGGCTAACTTAACTAGATGCTCCTCAGCTGAATATTTTAATGTAATTTTAATGTAACGCCTTAACCGCGACAGTTTTGTTCTATGGAAACCGACCTGATTTGATATTTGTATTGAGAATGTCGGTATATAAAAATCCTAAATAAATAAATAAATAAATAAATAAATAATATCAACCTCAAAAGTTATTATTTTACTAATAGACTACAAGACAGACCCAGCTGCTATTTAATTCTGTCATCATAGATTACCAGATAGACCTGGCTATGTGAGGGCTTGCATTTCAAAACTTCTTGTTCTAGTTATTACTGAATTAGCAGCCTGCCAGACAGAGACACAGTTTTCTATCATAGCAATGTGTTTAAAGCCATTAAGGGTTGATTCACCCCTGCTTGGGACTTAAACCAAATTCCCAGCAAAAATGAATTTGCCATCTGGGGTAAATAAAAATTCCCAAATTTGAAAACAACTGCCAAGAGAGTCTCTGCAGCCCTTAATAAACCTTTTTTAAATAGGCTTTTAGTTCTGCCCCACTCTTCAGTATATAATATACTATCAGCTTTATTACAATATGCATGAGATTATTTACTCCTTTTGGACTTGCAAAGTTGCTTTGCTGACATCCACAATATCTGGCACTGGCTGGGGGAAGTACATGAAATGTAATAGCAATGGGATAGTAACATCAACATCTAGAAGGCATACATAAGCTCTCCGAAATAAGTAGCCTATTGGTTAGTGCAAGAGACTAATTACCAGAAAACTAGGGTTTGAATCCTACTGCTGCCTCTTGTGACCTTGGGCAGTCACCTTATTGCATCAGGTACCCATTTAGATTGTAAGCTTTTGTAGCAGGAGCTTATTGCACTTGAATTCTAATAATCTGTAAACTGCCTTGAGCATCATTTGGAAAGGTAAACTAAAAATCCAAATTATTTTATTATTTACTATTTGATAGTGCTTTCTTTCTGGAAAAAAAAAAGGTGCCAATACTCATATGCAGCATACATGTTTTGTTTTTTTTGTTTTTCTTGTTTTGAGAGCAAGCACAGGGCAAATCAAACAGTTGGAGGAAAAGGTGCAAGTATTTAGTACCTGTGAATACCCCAATGAAAAAAAGCCCTGCTACTTGGTCTCACTTAAATATGCTCTGAAACCCTTCTGAGGCCCAGCTTCATAGGAGCTAATGGATTAGAATCAGAAGCAAAGCACATATTGAAAATGTGTATGTTATACATTTGCCTTAAAAAAGGCAATGACTTAAGAAGGTACAAAGCAAGATGCACTGCAGTCATGGAAGGGCAGCATGTAGCCAAAATCCATATTGTGCCTGTTTCTTAATTGATGAGCTGTTCTCTTGCTGTTTAAAGGTATAACACTAGCAGCTCAGTTTGCAAAGACCTTTGGCTTAGAACATTCGATAGGCAACCCCTGAAATGCTTTCATGACTGACAGTTTACAACAGCCCTGAACAATGAACACATTACATAAAGGATAGTGTTGCGCTCGTCGGTCGCAGACTGCTGCGACCTCTCATGCTCACCTCTTTTTTCCCTGCACCGTCAATCATGGGAAGAATGGCGGCCTCCGCCAACCAACGCAGACCATCCCAGCACTCCCGGGACAGCGTTGGTGCTGCCGATTGCTTCCGGAATCACCTAGGCACGCGCGCGCAAGGGCCTCCTTTTGTATACGTCATGGCGGGGACCTCGGGGGCGTCCCCTCCGGATGGCGTCAACTCACTGCTGTACTTAAGCTGACCGGTCCATTGCTAATACGAGTTAGCAAGGAGTTCTCTCGTTGCTGAATCCACTTCATTCCTTGATCTCCAGTTCCAGTATCTCCTCGTGGCACTTGGATGCTCTGGGTAACCGCTCCACGGGGGCCCTTCCACGTTCCTGGCTATCTGCTCCTCGGGACTCTTCCTGGAACTTCCTTGTGTGAGTACCTTCTTCAGTTCCTACGATACCAACATTGCTGAAGTCTCCACGGTGTACCCCGTGCCTCGGGCCACTACCGTTCTTCAGCATTATCTCTTCTACATATCCTGAGCTGCAGGGCATTGCTGCATCTACTACTAAGATCCGCTTCCTGGTTCCTGTACTTCAGACCTCATCTATCACACTGCCTACAGTACAGTTATCCTCTGTGTACCCCGCGCTGCGGGCCACTACCGGATCTGCACTTCTGAGGTATCTCCACCAGCCTGCAAGAATCTCCTGGTGTACCCCGTGCTGCGGGCCACTACCGGACCTTCGTATCAGCAGTACAACCCTGGGTATATCTCATTGCTCAAGAACTGTGTTTATTTGCATCTCCTGCTCCGTGGGCTATGCTTTATCTTTCTCTTTAATAAAAGTCTCTCTCACAGCTGTGTCCTACGTCGCTGAGACCACAGCCACTGACGGTGAGGCTCATGGGGCTCCTCCCTGTGGGTGGCGACATCTCTCATCTCGGCCCAGGTTTCACAATTCCTACAAAACCATAACAGATAGTGATTTTAGGGAATGGAGACTCATTTGCCCCATATAAGAGGTACATCTCTGAAACACTACCCTCAGGGCCACTTTAGCCACTGAAGGTGCCCAGGGCAAACTTTATTGGATGGACCCCTTTTATTTGTTCATATTGACTTCTATTTATCTCTCTTCCCTGACCCCAGAACTTTCCTCCATCCCTCTCCTCCTTTGATAATCTGAAGCTGCTGGCCAGCTGACAAGAGGGCAGTCACATACTGCCATTGCTGCCTCCTCCTTCCAACCCATGCGGGCCAATACAAGCACACCTCTACCTTCTTCCAGTTCACGCAGGCCGATGCAAGATTGCCTCTATCTACTTGCGGCCTGCATGGGCCCCAATCCAATTCAGCATGAAGTATCTTTCTCCTGCAGGCCCTTTTGGGTGGGTACGAATGTGATATTAAGGGCCTTCTGCAGTGAAAGGGGATTAGGCACCATAGATGAACCTTCAGCCTTGCATTGCCTTCACTCCCAATTAACTTTCAAGTTCATAGACTCCCTCCCTGAGATTTTAATAAACTCAACAATCATTATGACCCCACCAACATGCCTCTCAGAAAAATTCTGTAAAAACACATGAACATCATACTTATAAATAAAATGTGAAATGACACGTTCATCAGACACCAACATGATTTTTGAAATTCATTTATATAATACAAATGTGTTTCAGAAATCATGTTACAGTTTTTGATGAATTTGTCATTTGTGATTTTGAGTAGTAGACTGCAAAAAGAATAACAAAATCCATATTGCATTAGCTGAAGGTAATCTCTGAAATGGTTGGCTGGGCTGGACTAGGATGTTTTGCTTTACTACGCACCATAGGAAAAAAAATATGTGTATTCTGTTGTTACCTCAATAACAGTGACACAAACTCCCTCCATTACCAGATACTTTGTGAAGCCTGACAAAACCCTGTAAAAAGTTTCTCAAAATCTATATAGCATATTACCATACCAAATCAGTACTACTGTAACTCACAGAACTCAAACAGCAATAACCTTATTACGAACAGGCAACATTAATAATATTTGGCTCTGGAACAACAAAACACCTTCTGTTGGGAAAACAGGACAAGCCAGGCTGCTATACAGAAACTACACACTAGAATAATACTTCACCTTGGTCACATATATAGAACACAGACTTTCAGCAAATACAGAAAAATTGACCACAAATTAGAAATAAAAATATGCAAACAAAAACTGAATTCTTCTTTGCTCCACAGTGTCTCTTCAAGGCTTACCCCCTCACTTCCTATCACTATTTGACAGGTGAGAAGGGTCTGCATTTGGGAGCAAAGATGCTCTTCTTTGCTCTGTGATCTGCCTGTTGTAGTTTCACCCACCCAATGCTGTTCCCTGCAAGCTGCCTGGGAGGGGAGAGGCTAGAGAAGGAAGCAGAGGACTGTTTTCTACTGCATGAGATTGAGGATACTAACCAATAGAGTCATCCAGGCCTTTGGGCTTGTACAATGGGCCTCCTGCTATGCAAGACCCAGGGCAGCTGCTCCTTTTGCCCATAGGTAAAAGCAACCCTGCCTATCCCGTAGGACTCTAGACAGGGCATTGTTAACTGGAAATATAGTTATAAAGGAGTCTCTGCCTTTTGGAAGAACACAGGAAATTTTCACACCACATTTATCACCCACATTGGGAAAGTGACCTATATAGGGATGTGCACTGATTTTTTATTTCGGGTTTTCCTAATTTTGGAGTTAGTGCTCACTAACGGGGCATAGTGTGCACTAACTTCATGTTAGTGCATACTAACCAGTTTTCCTAATTTTTGGCTTCGTGCGCACTAACAGGACTTTGGTGCGCACCAACTAGATGTTAGTGCGCATTAAGTCCCGTTAGGGCGCACTACCTAGTTTTCTTAATTTTGAAGGTAGTGCACCCTAATAGGACTTAGGGAGCACTAAATGGATGTTAGTATGCACTAACTTTAGTGTGCATTAATAAAAAATGTTACCAATAAATTAAAACGTGTCAATTGGGGAGCAGTTCGTTAGCTAGAGGTATGGTTCTGCATTCCCATTTGCTGTCTCAAGATTACCAGCACATTTTGCAGTTAATTGTCCAGTGAGGGAATTAGTAGGAGATGATGTGACCAAGAAATGAAAAGAGCAAGTGAGAAAGGATACGCCACAGACAAAACAAAATCCTGGAAAAAGGAAAGCAAAACAGTAGGTAATACATACAGCTAGGCTTCCCGTTTGGCTATTAGTCCCTCTCCGGTGTATGTCCTAGAGCAAACATGTATGTATCTATTGCTGGATACCTAGACTAAAAAATGTCAGCTCTTTTGAGAGGCAGTTGCATAGTCAGTTTTACACTCCACAAAAGATATTACAGAACAAAAGAAAAGCACATAAAAAAGGTAGAGACTTTTATTGATATTACAGCAAATGGGAATGCAGAACCATACCTCTAGTGAATAAACTGCTCCCCAATTGACACTTTTTAACTTATTGATAACATTTTTTGTTAGTGTGCGCTAAAGTTAGTAGGGATGTGAATCGTTTTCCATATCGTCTTAACGATAGAAATCGTGTGGCAGGGCAAGAAAATCGTCTTAGGCACGATTTTTTAGTTAAAAAATCGTTAAAAATCGTTTTTTTCCGATTAGTGCGCACTAACTCGAGTTAGTGCGCACTAACGGGAGTTAGTGCGCACTAACTGGGAGTTAGTGCGCACTAACTGAAAATGATACAATTTGACACTTTTCAGGTCAGTTAAGGTCAGTTTAGGAATGAATATGTATTCCTATTGGCTGCCCTCTTATTTATTCATGTTACCAAGTTTCCTACTGACAGTATATGGGGGATGGGAAATGGAAACAGTTGGTAGCTTGACAAAACAAGTAATGTGATCAGTCAATGTGACTAGAACTTGTGCCCTAACCCTGATACCAGGGGTATTGTGATCTTCCTGCACACAGTGCCCTATCCCTATTAATACCAGGAGTGTTGTGATCTTCCTGCACACAGTGCCCTATCCCTAATACCAGGGTGTTGTGATCTTCCTGCACACAGTGCCCTATTCCTGATACTGGGGGTGTTGTGATCTTCCTGCACACAGTGCCCTATTCCTGATACCGGGGGTGTTGTGATCTTCTTGCACACATCCCGATATCAGGGATAGGGCACTGCATGCAGGAAGATCACAACACTCCTGGTATTAATAGGGATAGGGCACTGCATGCAGGAAGATCACAACACTCCTGGTATTAATAGGGATAGGGCACTGCATGCAGGAAGATCACAACACCCCTGGTATCAGGGATAGGGCACTGTGTGCAGGAAGATCACAATACCCCGGAGGAGTGAGGGTCAGGCAGCTCCCCCTGTCTGTGAAGCCAGCCTCTCACTAGTAATGCAGGGAGGGAGCTGTCTCAGACTTCACCATCCTCCCCCCCCCCTTACCCACACACCATTCACTAGCTGGGACATGGGGGAAGTCAGGAGTGAGGGTCAGGCAGCTCCCCCCTGTCTGTGAAGCCAGCCTCTCACTAGTAATGCAGGGAGGGAGTTGTCTCATACTTCACCATCCACCCCCCCCTCACCCACACACCATTCACTAGCTGGGACATGGGGGAAGTCAGGAGTGAGGGACAGGCAGCTCCCCCCTGTCTGTGAAGCCAGCCTCTCACTAGTAATGCAGGGAGGGAGCTGTCTCAGACTTCACCATCCTCCCCCCCCCCTCACCCACACACCATTCACTAGCTGGGACATGGGGGAAGTCAGGAGTGAGGGTCAGGCAGCTCCCCCCTGTCTGTGAAGCCAGCCTCTCACTAGTAATGCAGGGAGGGAGCTGTCTCAGACTTCACCATCCTCCCCCCCCCTCACCCACACACCATTCACTAGCTGGGACATGGGGGAAGTCAGGAGTGAGGGTCAGGCAGCTCCCCCCTGTCTGTGAAGCCAGCCTCTCACGAGTAATGCAGGGAGGGAGCTGTCTCAGACTTCACCATCCTCCCCCCCCCCTCACCCACACACCATTCACTAGCTGGGACATGGGGGAAGTCAGGAGTGAGGGTCAGGCAGCTCCCCCCTGTCTGTGAAGCCAGCCTCTCACTAGTAATGCAGGGAGGGAGCTGTCTCAGACTGGTATCAGGGTTAGGGCACTGTGTGCAGGAAGATCACAACACTCCTGGTATTAATAGGGATAGGGCACTGTAAGAGATGACTGTAGTAGACTGAATAAAGATCTGATGTTTCTGCTCTCCTCACACCAAACAAAAACAACACACAAGCAGAGAAGCCCTTCTTACAAAGCTGAGCTAGTGAGTTAAGTAGGAGGAAAAGTAAACATACTGGTGCCAGTGTGGCTACTTAAAAAATACACTTACCAACAATCAATTACATATATTTGAACTGTGTACAGTTCCAGCCAGGACCACCTTTCTAAAATGCACAGTGATTGGCAAATTCAACATGCACTAGCATTTCAGGTGCCTGCTAACAAAAATAATAAGCAAACAATTTCTAGTCACATGAGTGCTGATCATTACATTACTTTTTTTGTCAAGCTTCCAACTGTTTCCATTTCACATCCCCCCAACCATATTGGTAACATCAATAGATAAGAGCACAGCCAGCCAATAGGAATACATACATACATATTCATTCCTAAGTGACCTTTACTGACCTGGGAAGTGTGAACACTTTGTTTCATTTTCTGTTGGTGTTCGTTAGTTTCCAGTTCCATTTCCCATCCCCCCAACCATCACCTCAGTGGTAACCTTGGTAACATCAGTAGATAAGAGGGCAGCCAGCCAATAGGAACACATATTCATTCCTAACTGACCTTCAGTGACCTGGAAAGTGTTTATTTGTATCATTTTCAGTTAGTGCGCACTAAATCGAGTTAGTGCGCACTAAATCGAGTTAGTGCGCACTAACGGGGAGTTAGTGCGCACTAACTCGAGTTAGTGCGCACTAACACGATTTAACGATTTTTAACGATAAATCGTTAGAATTTCTATTGTATCGTGTTCTATAACGATTTAAGACGATATAAACATTATCGGACGATAATTTTAATCGTTGAAAAACGATTCACATCCCTAAAAGTTAGTGCATCCTAACATCCAGTTAGTGCTTCCTAAGTCCTATTAGGGTACACTACCTCCAAAATTAAGAAAACTAGATAGTTTAATTCCTACTGGAGCTGCATCCTGTGTTGAGAATTGTTTCATCGTCTTTCTTGTTTGTGAATTCTAGCTTTTCTGATTAATGTATCGTTATATCAATAAAAGTCTCTACCTTTTTTTATGTGCTTTTCTTTTGTTCTGTAATATCTTTTGTGGAATGTAAAACTGACTATGCAACTGCCTCTCAAAAGCGCTGACATTTTTTAGTCTAGGTATCCAGCAATAGATACGTACATGTTTGCTCTAGAACATACACCGGAGTGGGACTAATAGCCAAACGGGAAGCCTAGCTGTATGTATTACCTACTGTTTTGCTTTCCTTTCTCCAGGATTTTGTTTTGTCTGTGGCGTATCCTTTCTTACTTGCTCTTTTCATTTCTCGGTCACACCATCTCCTACAAATTCCCTCACTGGACAATTAACTGCAAAAGGTGCTGGTAACAGAAGAAAAGGCCTCCAAAAAGATGTCAGAAGGGGAACAAATATAAATCCTAATTTGTATTATCTTTTTTTGTGAGCATGAGGACAGATTGGAAGGGGAGGGATAATTGGGGTTAACTGAAAGTATTAGGCTGCTTGTGAAGGAGGCAGGATGCAATGATTTTAATCAGTGGGATCTCCTGCAGAGAAAGTGGTATTTTCTCTTTTAGAGACCAATGTACTAACTTGTGGACTTTACTCTGATTAGCGGTCATTTGCATGCTATTTCACTATGGATACTAATAAACTTAGAGCTCATTTGCATCCATAGCAAAATTGTGTGATACCTTTTTTCATACATTGCCATGGCCAAGAATTTTGCACATGCCCAGTCGTGATAACACGTTAACCCAGCCCGGGAAGCAGCAATTTTCTTGATTCACCAAGGGGATTTTAAGGAATCCTGCAAAGAAAGTAAAATACCTCTGTCCCCCCCCCCCCCCTAAGTATAGCTTAGTCTGCCTCCCAACCCTACTCTAAGGGCCCTATGGGCCCTAAAGTACAATCTAAATCATTTTGAAACCCCACCCCCCTTGCCCCCAAATCAAGAAACATCTCAATTAGAGGTTGACCTCCTGCCCCAAAAAGCTTATCCTAGTGAAGAGGTGATCTTCTGAGGGCATGCATGATCCCCACTTGCTCCTGCCCAGTCACTTCTTGCTTTCAAAATAATTTTGAATGACCTCAGGAGCTCTTTTGCACGTCATAGAAGTTCCGGAACTACAAAGGTTCTCAGTAGCCTGCGATTGTTTGAGAGCACATTTCCCTTTCATGGCATGCAATGGATTTTTATATCCAGAGGTTTTGAACATGGATATGAAATGGGACATGGTATTGTTGTTTTAGATTATTTTAGCTCCATAAGCTCTCTTCTTTAATTATGAATGTCCTTTATGTGAGCCACTTAGGATTTTTGAGGTTTATAAATAAAGAACCCATAACCATAACTTTGAAGTAATCATAACAATTGTAAATGCAGTTATCTCATGCATTATGAGATTTTTTTTGTATTTGAAACCCTGCACATCTTCAGGCTCCATGTTCCCAGCTACCATTTTATGTAACCCCATATTTTGGTAACTACTTAATACCAATGGAGCCATAAAAATAATTTAGGTCTTTTGGGGCCAAAGCTAGCTCAAACTCTTTCACACAGCCTTTTTCTCCATGGCCTAGCTCTTGTACTGATGGGGGGTAGGGGGGAGGACGGCTCCTCTAAGGCCCTTGGTGGCAGGGGTGACACTGTTTATTTTTCCTGGAAGAAGGATGCCTCTCTGGTGGATGTGAGTGCCAAACAAATGCACAGGAGACTCTGGGTGAGCATCAAAAAATACATTTTACTGAAGATGTTCTCTGAATATTGTAAGTTTGTCATATCATCATATATCGTTAAATAATTTGTTAATACTCTTTGTTGTAACCATACCTCTTCTGTTACCTGACTCTGCTACTCTAGCCCTTTTTCCCCAGTTTAGCTTCCCTTAGGTTATATGTAATTTCTATTTTCCAAAGTTAATGGTTACCCCTGTTTAATGTAAACTGATGTGATATTCCCATGAATGTCAGTATAGAAAAGTTTTAAATAAATAAATAAATAGTAGTAGCCCAATTCACATCAGTTCTTGTCCCACAGGTGGCTGTTACAGTTCTCACATTCTATATCTGTGCAAGAGTCTCTTTATTGCATCCGGGGCAAGGACCAACCTCACCATCCAGGGCTTGGATACCCAGGTGGGCAGGGGTATCCTTGTGTGGGCAGAACAAGCCCTTCCAACTGGACAGAAAAAAGAGAATATTAAAGCCTAGGCACCGACTCCCAAATTTCTTTCTCCCAGAGAGAAGACTCTGAGTGGGGGGGTCCTCAAATGTAATTTAGTATTAGTCTTACTCACAGTTCTCTAATATCTCTCTAATATCTCTCTCAAGCTCTCTTACTTTCTCGAAACGCACGATGGAAGGGATCCATATGGCATGGACAGCTCTTTTTGTTCCTCCATGAGGGCAGGAAGAAGGCCAGGAAAAAAATGTTCCTCCCAGATCTTTTAACCAAAAGTCTCTTTCCCAAACTTAGTTAAAACACAGGAAGGCTCATGCAGCAAGTCATACCATATCTCTGACTTCCAGGAGGTTGCAGAGGGATGGGGTTTCCCTATCCTGGGGCCCCTAGGGAGATGTTTGCCAGTGACCTCCCTCTAGGCAAACACCCAGTGGTCTAGCAGGCTTCTTACAAAGGAAATATTTTCAAAACCCTCAAAACATCCCAAAAGCCTACAAACAGCCAAGGTGCGGAGTGCAAGTCAGCTTCTCATCTTTACCCAGGTAGGTGGTAACTGAGTCTAAGGGTAGGCCCAAAAATCAAAAGAAGAATACGCTCTTGCACTTCCTCCTGACTCCAAACCAAACTGCACTGCCCCCAGAGCCGAGCTGCTTTTATTACCTCCCAGGGAAATGGCCGTCCCAAAACTCTCAAAGGGAGGGGCTATATCGAATGGTGCCTCCCCACAATTACCAACCTGTCTGTCCCTAGTTAAAGGAGTTACACTAATTTAACTAAGGGCAGTATTAGTAATAAACCCCAGTGGGTCATTATACACATAACCTTAACAATTTGGCAGCCTATTTAAAATTCATCCCTATATTTGCATTGTAAGTAAATCTTAATTAAATAGGGAAGATTTTACCTGCAATATAGTTACAGTTTTGTTTTCCTTAACTTCACTGCTTCTAAAAGGTTGCCTATGGTAACAAATTACTGTGCTGGAAATGTACAAAATCCAGAGAAGGTACATTATAGGTTTTACAAGACATCATAATAACATAGCTGGTAATACATTAGTAATGAAATTACTTTTTAATTGGATTATGGATTATACATTGGTGTTATAAAGAATAAAATAAATCCTTGGAGAACTGATGTATTATGTAAAATCTTCCTAATACAGTTTTTCCTCTTTTTCAGTTAAGAGAATTTAGCATCTTTGGCATTTATTATTTATTTCTGTTTGATTACTGCATCACAGTCATACTCTCAAAGTGGGCACAAATTATAGTAATATCATTTATTTAGATTTACATTCTGCTTTCCAGGACTTCAAAGGGGATTACTTTCAGATACTATAGGTATTTCCCTATTCCTAGAGGACTTACACTCTAAAGCTTGTTCCTGGTGCAATAGAGGATAAAGTTATTTGCAGTGTCCTAATGAGTGGCAGGGGAATTTGGATCATGGTTTGTAGCCCCCTGCTCTAACCACTAGGCTACTCTTCCACCAGTCCAAGAAATATTATATATTGTTCTCAATACAAAAAACGATCCCTAAGGCAAAAATCTTAGATAATAATTAAAGATCCCCCTCCAGATCAAGCTAGTATAATGTTTTAAACTATATATATATATATATATATATATATATATATACACACACACATAGGGCCAGATTTAAAAAGCTATGCGCAGGCATAGATTTGTACGCGCAACCTGGCGTGCACAAATCTACGCCCGATTTTATAACATGCGCGCACAGCCTTCCTCCTTTCCCAATGAGGCTGCTCGGAGGGAACCTTACTTCCGCCCCCCCATCCCACCCACCTTCCCCTCCCTTCCCCTACCTAACCCGCCCCCGAGCCCTACCTAAACTCCCCCCCTTATCTTTAATTTTTAAGTTGCGTCTGCCTCTGGGCAGGCGTAGGTTGAGCGCGCCGGCGATGGCAGGCCCGCGATCCTGGGCACAGCAACAAATTCCTAATATGGAGTCAATTTGGGATATGAGTTAGTGGCAGATTCAGTTTGCGACTTATTTGGATATGTGATTTTTCGAGTCAGTTAAAATGTGCACATACATTTCCAACATGCACATGACAAAGATAAGTCATTATTATTCATCATTTGTAATCATATATTCCCCTGAAGAAGCCTGATATATGCTTGCATGAAAATTCGGTATATAAAAATTATTAAATACAATAAATAAATAAAATAAAACCAAGGCCTTTATAGGGGCTTTCAAATAGTAGTGTGTGGTATTAATAAGCATGTTTATAGTTTTTTTTCAGCAAGCACATTATATAGATTAAGTACATTGGATGTATTAATGCCTATTGTGAAATACTTTATTAATGTCTTTTATGAAATTATTTGAATATTTTTTGCCAGTTAAGATTAAATCTTACCCATATGGCATAATTGCAGTCTAAAGTTGGCATAAGGTTATGAATTGACTTTTTCATCCTTACATATATATAGTGATATCTTTTTATTAGACTAACATAATACAATTTTTTGGCTAGCTTTCCAGAACTAATATTCTCTTCTTCAGGTCAGAATAGAATGAGCAAGAGATAACATTCTATTCTGACCATCTCTTTTTTTGCACTGTTTGCAATACAGTCTGCAAGTGGATTGCAGATTTCAAAATTTGCAATAGTAGTCTATTACAAGTTTCTAAGATTTGATGTTCATAAATATGTATGCCTTGGAGGAGAGGAGGGACACTGGAGATATGATGCATACTTTTAAATACCTGAAGGGTATTAATGATGCACAAAAATTAAACTTTATCTGATTCAAAGAAAGCTGTAGAACTAGAGGTCATAATATGAAGCTTCAAGGGAGTAGACTCAGGAAAAATATCAAGACATATTTCTTCACAGAAAGGGTGGTGGATGGAATCTGAAATATAATGCCTGGGCATTTGGGTGCCCACTTACCTAAAAGATCTCTACAAATTCAATTATCCCAAAGTGGTCAAATAATACAGCAAAACCTAGCGAGATGGATTGATTTTCCTTTATTGCTTTTGGGGCATGCATGTTTAGTAAAGATGATCATCCTGCCATGTTTTCTTTATTTTTTCCAACACTTACCTTCTCATATTCCTTAGAAGGTATTTAAAGATATTGATGTGACAATCTCATAATTTTTGTGGTAAAGGAAAACCTCTTGTATAAAGCTATATGTACTGCAATTTCCATAAAGTTGTGAGGGGGCTGGATATCCCTGACCTATTTCTATATTACCTTGCAGCTAGGTTTCTTAGAATAATGGGTTGGTTTGCTAACACTAATCCACTGAACTGGGTACAGTTTGAGCAGCCATAGGAAGGAGAGACTGAGATCACATCTTTACTCACTATACCTCAAACTTCACCAATTTTTGCCAAGTAGGGTAGAAATGGCCTGATTCTTCACATACTATATGTATTTGGAGATTTGTACATAGGTTGTTAGACATTAAGATTGAAATTGTATCACCTGTATCATCATTGAAAGGGAATTCATCCCAATGTAAGTGTCACTGGATATGATGGACTGGTACAAAAAAAGTTTATGTTATCTTGATCAAATCTGGAAAGGGAATTATTTCAAACTTTTCATGATCTCCAACAAGAATTTGGTATAGCTGAACACATTAATTATTTTTTTCATACAATTAAGGGAGATATCATAGCAGCATGGAGTTGTTGCAATCTCGCACAGTTTTAGAATCCCTCTTGACACATGCTCAGCAAAAGATGATCTACCATTTATATATATATTTACAGGAAGAGGCTAGGGCTCCTGAAACCCAAACCTCTCATAGAAAATGGAATACTGATTTATTCTTGGCCCTTGATGAAGATGATTGGAAGGAAATTTGGACAAGTACTCTTAAACTGTCCAGGCATATTAAAGTTCGGGAATTAATGTTCCGATTATTACATCAAACATATAGATACCCATTATTTTTCTCTAAATTTAATTTATCGACTCCTCTTTGTTGTAGAAGTTGTGGCAAACATTATGTACACATATGGTGGGACTGTGAAATAATCCATGAATTATGGAGACGTATTCAAAACCTTATTTTCAAACACCCAATTGGGAACAAAAATCAAATCAATAATAGTTCCAAAACAGTGAGTGGGGTTAAAGACAAGGGGTTCCATTTTCAGCTGCTGTGCGGCTCGGCTAGTTATCCACATAACCATATCCAGCTAACTAGCGGGGTATATTCAGCAGTGCAGTGGTATCACTGAATATACCCAGCCCTATGGCCCGACTAGAGTTATCTGCTTAACTTATGTGGTTAACTCTACTCCGCCTGGAAATACCGCTCACTATCCCCAGAATGCTCCCAACGTGTGCAGCCAAATTCATGCTTGTAATGAGTTATGGGGCTAGACTTTAGCCGCATATGGAGATAAATATCAACAGCAAGGCCGATGGAAGCACTAGGTGGACTAGGCAACCGCCTAGAGTACCACCAATCGCGGGGTGGCATCAGCATAGTCTTTCCTTCTTCCTAACCCATGCAGCTGGAAAAGAAAGCACCATGGCATGGTCCCAGGTGGGTGGGAAGAAGGAGAGACCATGCCCTTGCCAATGTAGGCGGGAAGAAGAAGAGCGCATCCTCACCACAAGAAGAAGTGGTACTGGCCCGGCCCATGCTGCAATGAAGAGCAGGAAGAGCAGCAGCATCCGAGCAGTGTGGCCATGCCCACTCAGGAAGTCGTAATGTTGGTCCCAGTTCCTGCTCAGCGGTAGGAAGCTGTGCAGGAGGCATTGATGCATCAGCCCCTGCAGGCCTGAAGAAAGATGAAGAGCACCATGGGCTGCGGGGGCTGAAGGATGAGGCTGTTGCTGTTAGCTTTGTGTTGCCAGGGGAGGAGCAGTGAGGGAGAGATCATGTGTGTGTGTGTGTGTGTGTGTATGTGGTGTATGAAAAAAGGCATGTGTGTGCATGATTGAGAGAGAGGTCATGTTGTGTGTGTTCATGTATGAGAGAGAAAGCATGTCTGTGTGTGTGCAGGTATGAGAGACAGGTCAAGTCGTGTGTTTTCATGTCTGAGAGAGAAAGCATGTCTGTGTGTGTGCAGGTATGAGAGACAAGTCATGTCTGTATGTGTGTGTGCATGCATGAGAGAGAAAGCATGTCTATGTTTGTATGCATGTATGAGAGTCAGGGCATATATGTGTATGTACTGGAGAGCAAGCATGTGTGTACATATAAGAGAGAGAGAAAGAGAATAAAATTTATGAGCAACAACTTCTCTCCTCCTCCAGGTAAAGACAGCAGGGGATTTTTTTTTAACTTTATTACCGGTAATTTTAATTATTGGGTGCTGACTGATGTGTCTGTTTTTAAATAATTTATTGGTATATGGAAAATTTGTACTTTTAATTACTGGATGTTCTATTCGGCAGCTGTTATGAACTATTCTTCTTATTAGTATGGTTTTACTCTATTGATAATTTATATTTCTTGATTTTATTGTTTGTTTAATGAAGAATGTTTCTGTTTTTCCATTGTTGCACTGCATAAAGAGTCTGGTTTCTTGTGGTTTATAGTTCAGTTTTTCTCTACACATTTCTATTTATAGTTTATGGTGTCTTTATTCTGTATTTGGTGAAGATTTGTCTGTGTTCTGCATGTATGACTAAAGGGAGGTATTCTGATAGCATGTAGTTTCTGTTCAGGAATCTATAGAAACCTGGCTTGTTCTATTTTCCTAATAGGAGGTGTTTTGGTGTTTTAGGGCTTTGTGTAATATTTAGTGTTGCTTTTTCATATATAGGGTTATTCCTGTTTGAGTGCTAGTAATAATTAGCACTGTTTTGGTATAGGAGGTTCACAATAATCGTAATACAGTTTATTCATGAATTTCTGAGGTCCAAGCCCACACCCAACAAACATTACAATAGGCCTAATATCAATTCCAAGTGTCCTTTTTACTTTTTTCTGCAGGTTTTTCTGGTTGGCCCCACAGCAGTGCAAGTAAATATAATAATCATGTAATAAATTATATTTTTGCCTCTAAAGGCTGTTCTTTGAGTGCCTTTTTATGTTAAATTATTATAAATGCATACTTTTATTTGTGTGTAGGGAGGGTGTGACCCGGGGGGGGGGGGGGGGGGGGCAGCAAGCTGTAAGTTTCTCCTATGGTGCCTGATCACTGGGTATCTATCTAAATGGCTTTTGAATATCAAACTCAAGCTGTTTAACCATAACATCCATGGTTAATTCAAAATGTCTTAATTTTGATAACTGCAAATCATCATAATTTAAACTGAAATCTTCCAATAAAATCAACTTATGGTGGAGATGTGGAAGAGAGGAAATAATTGATACAGCTTCATTCCAATCAACAACTTTCTGACCTTTCGGCATATGAAGCAGACAAATAATCCAAACTTAAACTTGAAATAATATTCCTTCCAAACCACATCATAAAAAATTTGCTTCTTGATTAAAGTTTATGCCTGAATGAATAGTTCAAACTGTTTTTTCAAAATATATTCATGTGGCCACTCGGGATTGGCCATGGTGGGGAAACAGCCAGGAGGACAAAGTGAAGCCAAACTCTGGCTGGTTCACACAAATAAAAGACTTTAATTTTAGGCAAAATAAAACACATCATAAAGGCCACTAACCTTAGCAGTCCCTTGTGCTTGCAGACAAATATAAGTAGTTTAGGCATAGGCTAGCTTCCTGCCTTCTCCCTGGGGCCTCTTCCACTCTTCTGGGACATGCCTTCTTATGCCAAGCTGCAAGGATCCTCCCTGGATCCAGAATCCCTTGCTGGCATGGATCTTAAGGAGAAATGGGCCAGATAACTGTGATCGGTCCTGAAAGGTGTTCTCAGGAAGTTTCTTATATACTATCTCACAGAGCCTCCCCCTGAGCTCAGCCTTGCTAGGATGAGCACCTGCCTATACTAGGGAAACCTCTCTTGATAGGAAATCTGCATTGGTGTTGTCCCTTCCTTTCCTATGCAGAATCTTATAATTGAAGAGTTGCAGGACCAGGAACCATCTCATCAGCAGCACATTGGTTTTCTTGTTTCTATTTATCCATATGAGTGGTTGATGAACAGTCACGTTTGTGAACTGCCATCCTAGCAGGTACTACCAAAAAGCCTCTAAGGCCAATTTGTCTGCCAAGGCCTCCGCCTCTCTCTTGGCATCAGCTTCCTGCTGATGTAGGCCACGGGGAATTCTTGGCCATTCTTCTCTTGAACAAATGGGGCACATTTAAAACTAATCGGAGAAAGTTCTTTTTTACTCAACGCACAATTAGACTCTGGAATTTGTTGCCGGAGGATGTGGTCAGTGCAGTTAGTGTAGCTGTGTTTAAAAAAGGATTGGATAAGTTCTTGGAGGAGAAATCCATTACCTGCTATTAAATTCACTTAGAGAATATTTATTTATTTATTTATTTATTTATTTATTTATTTATTTAATGTCTCTTATATACCGATGTCCGTTCGCACATCGCATCGGTTCACAGTAAAACATGAACTTTATTGGCGAAGCCCTTACAAAGAACAGATAAATACAATTAACTTTAGGGCGTAGCCCTTAACAAAACCAGGGAAGCAATACACTGGAGGGGGGTATTGATTTACATACTATAACCTATATATATGTATATATATATATATATATATATATATATATATATATATATATATATAAATAACTATAAACATAAAATTATAACAGTTCAAAGTACCAAAATCAGAGGCATATCGTAATCCATATTCAGGCCGAGTTCACAATTGTGGATTGGGGTTATCCATTTCAGAAGAAGTTTATGTGATGGGGGGTGACGTAGGGTAGGCTTGCTGGAAGAGCCAGGTCTTTAGTTTTTTTTTGAAAGTGGGTGTATATGTCTCCATGCGGATGTCATGAGGCAAGGAGTTCCAAATAGTGGGACCGGCTAGAGAGAAGGCTCTGCTTATGGTGGAGGAGAGTTTGAAAGCTTTGATGGGTTGGGAACGTAGCGTTCCTAGTAGAGCTGTGCGGGTGGGTCTGTTGGAGGTGCGAGGGATGAGTGGAGGGTTGATCCAATTGAGATTGGAGTGTAGCAGACTTTTGTGGATGATGGAGAATGCCTTATAAAGAATTCAGGAGTGTATAGGGAGCCAGTGGAGAGAGATGAGTATGGGAGTGATATGGTCCTTCTTTTTGGAGTTTGATAGTATACGAGCGGCAGCATTTTGTAAAAGTTGTAAAGGCTTGGTGTGTGAAGCGGGGTTGCCAAGGAGAAGTGCGTTACAATAGTCTATTTTGGATAGCCACTGACTTAGCAATGGTAACATGGAATAGACTTAGTTTTTGGGTACTTGCCAGGTTCTTATGGCCTGGATTGGCCTCTGTTGGAAACAGGATGCTGGGCTTGATGGACACTTGGTCTGACCCAGTATGGCATTTTCTTATGTTCTTATGTTCTTATCAGTTTGCACCATGAAGGGTTCAGTGAAATACAGACATTAGGATCTGTTCAGAGTATAATGCTTCTTTCAAAGTCAGGAAGGCCTTCTCTGCTGCAGCTGACTATTGGACCTTCTCTGGGGCTTTCTTTAACAAAAACATTGTGAGAGGTTCTGCTGTTTCTGAGTAATTGGTTATAAACTACCACTAGTACCCCATAAATCCAAGGAAAGATCTCACTTTTGCTTTTGCTTTTGCAGGACTGACAACCGAGTAATCACCTCAATATATTCCTGGTTTGCAGGAAGACCTTCCCCTTTCCAAGGGAGTACCCAAGATACTGGACTTCTTGTCCTCCCAGCAAGTACTTTTTAGGATTGGCCATCAGTCTTGCCTTCCTCAGACTTGTTAGGATGGCCTGGAATTGGCTTAGATGTATTCTCCAATCTCGGCTGTATACCACAATCTCATCCAAGTAGGCAGCTGCAAAACTTTGATGCGGGTGCAGCAGGCAATCAACCAAGCACTGAAATGTTGTGGGGGTGCAATGGAATCCAAAAGGGAGGATGGTGAATTAGAAGACTCCATCTGGCATAGAGAATGCAGTCTGCTCCTTCACTGTTGTTGTGAGAGGTTCCAGCCATTACCCTTTTGTAAGATCCAGGGTAGAAATGAACTGGGCTGACCCCAGATGTTCAATCAGCTTGTCCTCTTGAGGCACCAGGTACGAGTCAAGTTTTGAGATCTCATTGACCTTTTTTACTTTCTCTATAACTCTGAGTTGGAGCATCTCCTTCACTTCAGTCTGAATAAAACAGCACCTGGTCTCAAGAATTCAATAGGGCCACTGCCACAGAACAATTCCAAGAGGTTTAATGATGTCATGTTGCACAAGGCAGGTTTGACCCAGTAGGTTCGAGATCTCCTTGTTTAGCTCCACTAGCTGATTTAAGTTGGTTCTCTGTGAGGTGAAGAGTTTCTCTCTGAAAAGAATCTGGGTTCAGTCCATTTCAGATTCAACCTCTGGACCAAACTTTTCTTTTTGCACCACTCTGCATACCAATGCTCCCAATTTCTTCAGGAGATTTACATGGTAGATCTGAGTTTTCTTCTGTTTATCTGGCTGGGCTATTGAATAATTCACAGGCCCAGTTTTCTCTAAGACTTATAAAGGCCTTGCCAGCAGGCTATCAACTAGCTTTCCAAAGATGGGAGAAGGACAAGGACTCGGTTACCAGTTGGAATACACTTTGAACTGTGAGGCAATTTTATCCTTGAGCTTGGGTTGTTTGAGCTTTTTCTAGGCATAAGCAGGCAGCCTCTCTAGCCTTCTTCAGTCATTATTTCACCCAGATAATGTAGCTGACTAGGTTCTGCCCCGGGTTTAGCTCCTCTTTCCAAGTATCATGAGCTATGTCCAAGATTTCCATCCATCTTCTCCCATTCAGTAACTCAAAAGGTGAAAACCCTTCAAGCTCTGGGGTACTTCATGGACTGCAAACAGCACATAGGATTGCAACAATTCCCAATTCTTGCCATCTTCCACCACAAACTTTCTCATCATTTATTTAGGCATCTTACTGAAGTGCTCAAGCAGGCAATCCATCTGCAGATGATATACTGAGGTTCACAGAGTTTTTACCTTGAGGAAAGTGCAGAACTGTTTCATTATCTTGGAAACGAACAGGGTCCTTTGATCAGTTAAAATTTCCTTGGGTAGCCCAAGTCGGGATAAAACCTCCATTAATGCAGACATCACCGTCTGGGTCTTTATGTTCCATAAAGGTACTTCTTCCAGATATCTGGTGGCATAGTCAAGAAGAACTAAGATGTATTTATTAGGGATGTGCATTGTTTTTTTGACTGATGAAAAATCATACTATATTTTCTAATCCTTCATGTATCAGGGTCCCCGAAAATGATAGGAAAACCCCACAAAATTTTCATTGGTTTTCTTATTGTTTTGGGGGGGGGGGCAGAAAGGGCACACAGAATCCCCTCCCCAAACCCACCCCAACCCTTTAGATCTGATTATTTTCAATCCCCCACCCTCCCGACTCCCCCAAAACTTTCCTAAAGTACCTGGTGGTCCAGTGGGGGTCACAGGAGCGATCTCCTGCTCTCAGACCATCGGCTGCCACTAATCAAAATGGCGCTGATGGCTCTTTGCCCTTACCATGTGACAGGGGCTATCAGTGTCATTGGCCGGCCCCTATTACATGGTAGGAGCAATAGATGGCCCTCGCAATTTTTTAAGATTACATTAGATGAATTAGTCAGTATGGTATTTCTTCTTATAAATACGACCCATGATGGAATGCTGCCATTGATCTCCTTGGATGGTGTATGAGTACATTTTACATTGACCACATGAATAGTGACCAACATCACTTATAGGTGACACAGCAGAGGGAAGTGCAGCTTGAACAACTTGATTTTTAATGTTAGGTCCACGCTTGAATGAAATTAATGGTTCCCCATTGAAAATTGAATAAGATAGAAAGTCTATTTTGGATAGTATTGCCTTACCCAAATTTAATTTGGATGATAAGGGGCCAATGTAATAAGCTGCAGTAGATCTGCTGCAGGTTTTTGCGTGTGGTACTATGCGCATTTTCCTATGCTAATCTTATGCTTGTAGGTAATAACACGGTTAGCATGGAAAAAACACTAGCAAAAATCCACTCAAAAAGCCACAGCTGGTTTAGCACACTTCCATGCTAATTCCATGCAAAGGAGGCAATTAATTATTCAAGGCCAATGCAGGGAGCCACGCTGGTGCTAGTGTAGTTTTTTTTTTAAGTGGGTTTTTAGTGCCTGGGTCAGGGCAGGAGTTAAGTTAAGCACCTGTCTGGAGGTTGAAAAATAAAGCAGCAGAAGCCAAGGAACAGGCACATGTCAGAAATGCTAAATGCTTTTGTAGTCTCTTCCAAATCTCTGCTACATTGTCCCCGCTAACCAGCATCTGTCATTATAGCTTCCACGCGGTTGGTGACAGATCAGGAAAGGGTTAAACATTGCTCTACTCACCTTCAGTCCCACTTCTGAACCACTAACTCACTATTGTCTTATAAAAGGGGACGACTTTCAACTGAAAATCAATCACGGGTCACCATTTTAAAGTGGGTTTATGTGTGGTTTAGGGCCTTCAGTGCGCGTTGCTTATCTGCACAGATATTTGTTTTGTGTGGTTTTTCTGCACGTATCTCATTTGCATGCTGTCCCATTATTACATCCTGTGGAGACACCTGCTTTTGCATGTGCTAAAAATTACATGCTGAAAAATAGCGCTGATTTCACCGCAGGTCTTATTACATCTGCCCCAAGTAGAGGTTAGATGCCTCAATCAGTTTGCTGGGGTGATTAAGAGCTTGGAGGTTGGGAAGGCCTGTAGTAGAGATAGTTTCAGGTTTGAATACTATAAAAAATGTTCTGAGATATTATCCTTCATTTTAGTTAGATTACATCAAAATATGTTAGAGGTGGGTTCTTTACCTATATCGTTTTATGAGGTGGTTATCACAGTGATGTGTACAGAAGGAAAGCCCACAGATGCTTGTGCCTTTTATTGCCCCATCTCTTTATTAAATATATAAATTAAACTTTTTGCAAAAATTATAACAAATAGGTTATTGGGGAAACTTATTCCCAGGTATCAAATGGGTGTCATCTTTGGTAGAAGGTCAAGTGATAATATGATGAGGATTTTGGCTATCATTGATTCTGCAGCTAATATTCAGGGAGACTTTGTATTATTGTTGCTACACATGTAAAAAGCATTCCATAAAATACAGTGTGGTTTTCTAGAAGAAGTTCTAGGGGATTTGAGAATTCGATTTGGGAGTAATTTTAGATTGTGAGTTAAAGCTATTTATAAATTTCTTAAGGCAGTGTTGCATGTTAATGGAGTATCTCTGGACTTTTTGTTTTACATAAAAGTACAAGGTAGGGATGCCTTCTCTCCCCTTTACTCTTAAGAACATAAGAACATACCATACTGGGTCAGACCAAGGGTCCATCAAGCCCAGCATCCTGTTTCCAACAGTGGCCAATCCAGGCCATAAGAATCTGGCAAGTACCAAAAACTAAGTCTATTCCATGTTACCATTGCTAGTAATAGCAGTGGCTATTTTCTAAGTCAACTCATTTAATAGCAGGTAATGGACTTCTCCTCCAAGAACTTATCCAATCCTTCTTTAAACACAGCTATACTAACTGCACTAACTACATCCTCTGGCAACAAATTCTAGAGTTTAATTGTGCGATGAGTGAAAAAGAACTTTCTCCAATTAGTTTTAAATGTGCCACATGCTAACTTCATGGAGTGCCCCCTAGTTTTTCTGTTATCCGAAAGAGTAAATAACCGATTCACATCTACCCAATCTAGACCTCTCTTGATTTTAAACACCTCTATCATAGCCCCCCCCCCCCCCCCCTCAGCCATCTCTTCTCCAGGCTGAAAAGGCCTAACCTCTTTACTGTTTCCTCATAGGGGAGCTGTTCCATTCCCCTTATCATTTTGGTAGCCCTTCTCTGTACCTTCTCCATCGCAATTATATCTTTTTTGAGATGCGGCGATACAGAGGCATTATGACATTTTCTGTTTTATTCACCATTCCCTTTCTAATAATTTCCAACATTCTGTTTGCTTTTTTGACTGCCGCAGCACACTGAATCGACGATTTCAATGTGTTTTCCACTATGACGCCTAAATCTCTTTCTTGGGTTGTAGCACCTAATATGGAACCCAACATTGTGTAATTATAGCATGGGTTATTTTTCCCTATATGCATCACCTTGCACTTATCCACATTAAATTTCATCTGCCATTCTGATGCCCAATTTTCCAGTCTCACAAGTCTTCCTGCAATTTAACACAATCTGCTTGTGATTTAACTACTCTGAACAATTTTGTGTCATCTGCAAATTTGATTATCTCACTCGTCGTATTTCTTTCCAGATCATTTATAAATGTATTGAAAAGTAAGGGTCCCAATACAGATCCCTGAGGCACTCCACTGTCCACTCCCTTCCACTGAGAAAATTGTCCATTTAATCCTACTCTCTGTTTCCTGTCTTTTAGCCAGTTTGTAATCCACGAAAGGACATCGCCACCTATCCCATGACTTTTTACTTTTCCTAGAAGCCTCTCATGAGGAACTTTGTCAAACGCCTTCTGAAAATCCAAGTACACTACATCTACCGGTTCACCTTTATCCACATGTTTATTAACTCCTTCAAAAAAGTAAAGCAGATTAGTGATGCAAGACTTGCCTTGGGCAAAGCCATGCTGACTTTGTTCCATTAAACCATGTCTTTCTATATGTTTTGTGATTTTGATGTTTAGAACACTTTCCACTATTTTTCCTGACACTGAAGTCAGGCTAACCGGTCTGTTGTTTCCTGGATCGCCCCAGGAGCCCTTTTTAAATATTGGGGTTACATTAGCTATCCTCCAGTCTTCAGGTACAATGGATGATTTTAATGATAAGTTACAAATTTTTACTAATAGGTCTGAAATTTCATTTTTCAGTTCCTTCAGAACTCTGGGGTGTATACCATCCAGTCCAGGTGATTTACTACTCTTAAGTTTGTCAATCAGTAAACACTGAAGCAAAGAAATCATTTAATCTTTCCGCGATGGCCTTATCTTCTCTAAGTGCCCCTTTAACTCCTCGATTTCTAACGGTCCAACTGACTCCCTCACAGGCTTTCTGCTTCGGATATATTTTAAAAAGTTTGTACTGTGAGGTTTTGCCTCTACAGCTAATTTCTTTTCAAATTCTCTCTTAGCCTGTCTTATCACTGTCTTACATTTAACTTGTCAATGTTTATGCTTTATCCTATTTTCTTCTGTTGGATCCTTCTTCCAATTTTTGAATGAATATCTTTTGGCTAAAATAGCTTCTTTCACCTTCCCTTTTAATCATGCCGGTAATCATTTTGCCTTCTTTCCACCTTTCTTAATGTGTGGAATACATCTGGACTGTGCTTCTAGGATGGCATTTTTTAACAATGACCACGCCTCTTGCACACTTTTTACTTTTGTAGCTGCTCCTTTCAGTTTTTTTCTAACAATTTTTCTCATTTTATCAAAGTTTCCCTTATGAAAGTTTAGCACGAGAGCTGTGGATTTGCTTACAGTCCCCCTTCCAGTCATTAATTCAAATTTGATTATATTATGATCACTATTTCCAAACGGCCCCACCACCGTTACCTCTCTCACCAAATCCTGTGCTCCACTGAGAATTAGATCTAAAATTGCTCCATCTCTCATCGGTTCCTGAACCAATTGCTCCATAAAGCTATCATTTATTCCATCCAGGAACTTTATCTCTCTAGCGTGTCCCGATGATACATTTACCCAGTCAATATTGGGGTAATTGAAGTCTCCCATTATTACCACACTACCAATTTGGTTATCTTCCCTAATTTCTCTTAGCATTTCACCGTCAGTCTCACCATCTTGACTAGGTGGACGGTAGTATACTCCTATCACTATAGTTTTCCCCGAAACACATGGGATTTCTACCCATAAAGATTCAATTGTGCATTTAGTCTCATGCAGGATCTTTATCCTGTTGGACTCTATGCCATCCCGGACATAAAGCGCCACACAGCCTCCCGGGTGCTCCTCTCTGTCATTGTGATATAATTTGTACCCCGGTATAGCACTATCCCATTGGTTGTCCTCCTTCCACCATGTCTCTGAGATGCCAATTAAGTCTATGTCATCATTCACTGCTATACATTCTACTTCTCCCATCTTACTTCTTAGACTTCTGGCATTAGCATACAAACATTTCAAAGTTTGTTTTTTGTTTGTATTTTCATTCTGCTTTTTAATTGATAGGGATAAGTTATAATTTTTTAGCTCAGTTAAGTTTTTAGTTACAGGCACTTGGACTACTTTTCTTATTATTGGAACCTCACTGTTGGGATGCCCTAATTCTAATGCATCATTAGTATCCTTTGAAGATACTCCGAACCATGTGCTGCTGAGCGACTGTCGGCTTTCCCCTTTGCTCTAGTTTAAAAGCTGTTCTGTCTCCTTTTTAAAGGTTAGTGCCAGCAGTCTTGTTCCACCCTGGTTAAGGTGGAGCCCATCCCTTCGGAAGAGAACATAAGAACATAAGAAAATGCCATACTGGGTCAGACCAAGGGTCCATCAAGCCTAGCATCCTGTTTCCAACAGTGGCCAATCCAGGCCATAAGAACCTGGCAAGTACCCAAAGACTCTCCCTTCCCCAAAAGGTTCCCCAGTTCCTAACAAAACTGAATCCCTCTTCCTTGCACCATCGTCTCATCCACTCATTGAGACTCTGGAGCTCTACCTGCCTCTGGTGACCTGTGCGTGGAACAGGGAGCATTTCAGAGAATTCTACCCTGGAGGTTCTGGATTTAAGCTTTCTACATAAGAGCCTAAATTTGGCTTCCAGAACCTCCCTCCCACATTTTCCTATGACGTTTGTGCCATCATGTACCATGACAGCCGGCTCTTCCCCAGCACTGTCTAAAATCCTTTCTAGGTGAGGCGTGAGGTCCACCACCTTCGCACCAGGTAGGCATGTTACCAGGTGATCCTCACACCCACCAGCCACCCAGCTATCTACATTCCTAATAATGAAAACACCAACTATGACGGCCGACCTAACCCTTCCCTCCTGGGCAGTAGGCCATGGGGAGATATCCTCAATGCAAAAGGACAATGCATCACCTGGAGAGCAGGTCCTTGCTACAGGATCCTTTTCTGCTGCAACAGGTTGATGCTCTCCAATCATGAGACCTTCTTCCTCCAAGGTAGCACCAGGGCTGCCAGTCTGACGTTAGGACTTGGCTACTATGTCTCTGAAGGTCTCATCTATATACCTCTCTGTCTGCCTCAGCTCCTCCAAGTCTGCCACTCTAGCCTCCAGAGATCGGACTCGTTCTCTGAGAACCAGGAGCTCTTTGCATCGCATGCACATGTACAACTTCTCACCGGCGTGTAAAAAATCATACATGTGACACTCGATGCAAAAGACTGGGAAGCCCCCCTCTTGCTGCTGGGCTGCTGCCTTCATCTCAATTTTGTTCAGTTCCTAGTTAAGTTTTAGGTTGCTATGGGAGTAGGAATATATCTAATTAATGTCCTTTAAATGTATTAGTGAATTCACTATGGGGTAATTTTCAAAGGAGTTACGCATGTAAATGTGACATACTATTGTAGCAATTTTCAAAAGCTATTTACTCGAGCAAAGTGCACTTACTTGGGTAAATCCTATGGACAATTCATTGGCATATATTGTAGCAATTTTGAAAAGCCCACTTACTTGAGTAAAGTGTATTTACTCGAGCAAAAGCCAGTTTTGCTCGAGTAAATGCTTTTTAAAATCAGGCCCTATATGTCTGGTAGTGGCCTACAAGGGCCTGATCAAACTCTCAATAAAGTCTGTGGGTTGTTTTTTTTGTGAAAGTGGCACCTGCCTATAAATTAAAGGATGTGCTAGGGGTGGGTGGGCGAGGGGTGGGAGGGTTGGGAAATACATTCTAACTTTAGTTAGTCAGCCAGAGTGACTCACTGCTCTCTTGATTAACAAATGTTGGTACCTAATCAAACCAAATCACACTACCTCAACACCTTTCCAAGGTGAGTAACTGAACTGAACTTATCAACCTTTTTACTTAGGTATACACTGCTCCTAACTTATTTCTAGCTTCTGGCTACTTTTATTTTAATACAAACACTCAGTTCTGCTTACTAGGTGCCTTACAGACTTTTTAAAAATAAACACACTAGCTACTGCTTACTAGCTGCCTTACTGACTGACTATTAAAAAATACAAACAGTCTAACTTGTTTATTCGCTGCCTTACTGACTATTAAAAGCACAAACACACAAACACACTAAATAATATTCCCAAATAGTTAACTTTGCCCCAATAATTTTAAAAAAGACAATGTCCTAAGCAAAAACTTACCAATTCCTTTCAGCTACCAGCAAGGTGATCCTCTCCTCTCAGTGTTCCCACTGGAATGTGGATTACTGAGCTCTTCCCTTGCAATATATAATGTGCTTTGATTCCTTTCAGCTACCAGCAAGGTGATCCTTTCCTCTCCTTTCAGTGCAACCCTTGGCTGACTATTTTCATAGAGCAGAGAATGTTAAAAGGATTATGCTCCAAGGACAGATGCATAAAGTAATGCTTTACACTGACAATGTGTTAAGTGTTTATGTCCAATTGGCAATTTCTATTCCAGCTCTGTTGGAACAATGAGAGTTTTTGAGAAAGTTTCTGGTTACAAAACGAATATCACTAAGTCTGAAATTATATCCCTGGAAGGGCAAGTTTTCATCATATGTGGGGTTGCTTGTCCTAAACTTTAAGTGGTCTAGGGCCCTATGGTATTTGTGGGATTTGAATTTCAGCTAATTTGAGGGAATTATCATCCTCTGTTAAACAAGCTTAAAGAGAGTGCCCTAAAATGGAAGCATTTATACTTGAAGAGGTTGGGTATAGCAAATGTGATTCATCTGAATTGACTTACAAGAATTATCTATTTTTTTATTATGTTTCCCTTGGTGTTACCTTCTACATTTTTTCTTACATTGAATAATATTCTTTCTAATCTGTTGAGGGTGTGAATTTGTCATGGATTAGTTTGAAGGTTCTACAAACAGAAAGAGAAAATTGGGGAATTAATTTGCCAAATTTTCATGACTATTATAGAGCAACTTTGATTAATATTTTAGCCCAGTGAAATTAAGTTGGTGACACTCAACACTGGATAATATCTGAGCAGAGAAATCTAGCTAATGGGGGTGGGTGTTCCCTTGGAGGAGGTGTACATCTAAAAAGAAGTTTTAATCTGAAGTTGCTACTAGGAAATAGTGGTTTTATCTGGGGAATAGGGGTGGGAATAGGCTCTTAGGACTGTCACCTATCTTAGGGTGTGAGGAGCTATGTAAGATTTGGCATTCTGATGTTTGCACATAGGTCCACAACTTATCTCAACAGGTTTTTCAGGCCATTTCATGCATGTGGTCATATTTTTATTCTAAATTTAACTTAGAGGATTTTCCTTTATTTTCTTTTTTTTCAACTGGGGATGTGGTCAATAAGGCTGAAATATTAGCTACATTGACTAGAGTCCCTTCGATGTTGGAAAGGGCAATTTTTTGCAAGAAAATCCTGAGGGGATGCATTAGCTTTACAATGGGCTAAAATCTTTCCTCTACTTAAGGTGACACAAGTCTGGGAGAAAATGTTCATAGTATGCAGCTGAGCGATTGGAAGCGTATTTGGTTGGATATTTGTAGGTGTTCACGGTCTTTGGACATTGTATTTCAGCAATACAGAATACAAATATGGAAATATTTCCCTCCTGCTCCTCTGAAGGCTATGGATACTTCCATTTCAGATGTCTATTTGGAGAACTTGTGGGCAGAAAGATACTCTTCCTGATATATTATATACATGTCCTATTATTAAGAACAATCAGGATGCTATTAGGGATGTGCGTTCCATTTAAATGAATTTGCAAAATGCAACAAATTCATGGAAATTTGTTTCATTCAGGGGGTTACAAAATAAAGTGAGGGGCCCCCCTAATTAAACAAATCTTATTTGTTTAATTCATTTAAAACATCTGGATGGGCCTAGGCTAGGCCTGAGGCTGGAGCCTCACCTAAGGCATAAACCAATGCCCAAAGCAGGGGCCTCAGCAGAGATCCGAGCAAAGAACCAGAACCCCCCAAAAAGTTACTTACCAGTTCCAATGAGTATCCAAAGCATGGCCTGGCTGGGTCCCAACACCTGGGCCTTGGCCTAAGCCAGAGGTTAGGCCCAGCCAGGCACTGAGGCCTGGGCTGGAGGCTGGATCCTGTCACCTGAGCCTCGGCCCAAACTCAACCCCAGGGCCTGGCTGCTGGTTCTCGATGCTGGGGCTTGGCCGCTGGGGCCCACACCTGGTCCTGGACCTAGGCCAGATCCCAGACCCAAGCCCAACACTGAAGCCTGTCCTGGAGGCAGGGTTCTGATGCCTGGCCCAAACCCAATACCACAGCTTAGCCTGGAGACTTGGTTTCAATGCTGGGGCCTCGTACTGGACCCAGGCCTTATGTCAGGCTTTTGGGATCCTTTTGTTAGGTTTTCTGTCTTCTTTATTCTTTCTTCCAACACCATTCAAAAGGATCACACCAAAGTTAATTAACTCCAGCACACCCTCTCCAGTGAAGGGTGCCATTTTGCTGTACAGCAATGCCATATAACAAAATGGTGCCCTGTGATGAGGAGGATGCACTAGAGTTAATTTACTCCAGCATGACCCCAGTGGATGGTGTCATTAGAAGAAAGAAGACAGATGAAAGAAGAACTAGAAAGAGGACCTCTGAGGCTTGGGCCCCAGGCCTGGACCTGACCCTAGACTGAGGCCCAGGTATCAAGACCTGGCCTCTGGGCCAGGCCCTGGCATTAGTACTGAAGCTGGACGGTCCTGAGGCCGGATCCCAATGCCATGGCCTCAATCCTGACCCAGTACTGATGCTGGGACCTGGCAGGCTGGTTCTGGGCATCGGCACTGGATCCAGGTTAAGGCCAATGCCAGGCCTATGCCCGGCCTCTGATGTAGGCTGAGGCTCAGGCATCAGGATTCAGTCTCAGGACAGAGCCCCTGCATTGGGCCTGGGCCTGGGCTCTGGTCTAGGCCAAGGCCCAGAAGTTGGGACCTGGCCATCAAGCCTGAGGGGGGGGGGGGGGGGGGATATGATAGAGGTTTCTAAAATCATGAGAGGTCTAGAACGGGTAGATGTGAATCGGTTATTTACTCTTTCGGATAGTAGAAAGACTAGGGGGCACTCCATGAAGTTAGCATGGGGCACATTTAAAACTAATCGGAGAAAGTTCTTTTTTACTCAACGCACAATTAAACTCTGGAATTTGTTACCAGGGGATGTGGTCAGTGCAGTTAGTATAGCTGTGTTTAAAAAAGGATTGGATAAGTTCTTGGAGGAGAAGTCCATTACCTGCTATTAAATTCACTTAGAGAATAGTCACTGCCATTAGAAATGGTTACATGGAATAGACTTAGTTTTTGGGTACTTGCCAGGTTCTTATGGCCTGGATTGGCCACTGTTGGAAACAGGATGCTGGGCTTGATGGACCCTTGGTCTGACCCAGTATGGCATTTTTTTATGTTCTTATGTTCTCATCCTTGCATAGATCTTCAGCCGAGGTCTTGGTTTTCTAATGTGGCCTCAGCCTATGCAAGGCCGAGGCTTTGGCCTGTTTCTAGGCCTTGCCACTGAATCTCTACTAGACTGGGTAAGTGGGGCTGGTAGGGATCCCGACCCTGGCATTTTCCCGAGTGGGAGGGATGGGTGGTGGGGTCGTGAGGCATTGTGAGGCCCCATTGCCTTTTTTTGTTTTTGTTTTTATTTATGTTTGATTGTTTCTTTGTTTTTTAAACAAAAGAAATGAATCAACATTAAATGAATCTAAATTAGTGGAGAAAATGCCTCCCAAAAACAAACCTAAAAGTGAAACAAATGTTTTACCCTGCACATCCCTAGATGCTATTCATAAATAAATTCTTGCACCAAGCTAGAAGTTTTTAGTAACCTACATAAGCATATTAATGTTAAAATCAAACTGCCTAATTTGTTCCTAACAATCAGGTTTAATTTACACACCTAGTTTATTATTTTACATTGTTACCGTACTATGATGGCACACGAGTAATTTGTAATCTATACCACCCATATTTCTCTTTATCGTGCCCTTCTGTAAACCGTTGTGATGGTATTTAACTTAACGACGGTACAGAAAATTTTTTAAATAAATAAATATCTGAACCAAGTACCCAAGAGATTACATTTTTATTGGACCTCTGAAATTGATAACAATAAAAGAAGTTTAATTATTGTGAAGTTGCTGGCTTTGGTGTGGAGGTTATTTTTATGTTATTGGAAGATGACAATCCGTCCCACTGGCAAGAAGGGTATGTTGAGTTTGGTAAATAGAAAGGGCTGGAATTGTCTCAGCAAAGTTCAGAGAAAAACTACTCAATGGTTAAGCAGGATTGGGAGCCTGTATTAATGTTTTTGTGTATGTCTCTTCCTTAATTGATGTTTGATACTGTATAATTCACTCCTTTGGAATGCTGTATATGATTTGCTAATATTTTTCTTGGGGAAGTTGGGTGGGTGTGATTCAAAGGTGGAGTAGATGGGTTGGTAGATTTAAGATTTGGAGGAAATAATATAAAATGAGTAACTTTTCTGGTTGTTATGCTGGAATTATGTTGTTTGGTTTTTTTTCTCTGTCATACTATTGCCTTACATATCTTTTCATTTAGCTATTATCTTGTAAAGTGAGACACTTGTTTGTAAATATTTTTGTCTGTTCTGTACATTTTGTTATGTTTAACTTCTTCAATAAATAATACGTGTAAAAAATATTAACTTCTTAATCTCTATACTTTGGCTAAAAATCACCATAACCCCTCCTCCTTGTCTAGCCTCCCGAAAAACACAGTTTGTTTGCTTATGCCACAACTCAGTAATAAACAAAATAACCAGATTAAATTGCAGTAATTAGTCAGTAATTTCTACATCCATTTTGTGAACAGAACGTGCATTCAAATAGGCTATTGATATATTATTTGTTAAAGAAATAATATTCTTTATATGAGCCTGCACAGGATAAGTAAAATATCAAAGATGAGGAGCAGTAAAAAGTAAACTGACAAATGACCTTATCTCTCCTGTCCAGTAACTATAGGAATAGTGCCCATCAAACTAGAAACCATGCCTTCCACCTTAAATAACAAAAAGAGGATAGATCCAAAAGTCCTTAAAATTCTTTATTGTAATGAAGACAAGTTGCCCAATAATTGCCCCTAATCAGCTTTAAAATCTCTTCAGTTTCATAAAATGCATTTCTCAGATATTTAGGCACAAGGCACAATGTCACGCAAAGTCAATGGGATGGTAACAGTATACTGAATAAAAATGTGGAAAAATATTTAAAAAATTTTTTTGAAAAATGTTAGTGATGATAACATAAAACATTCACCTTATTTGCAAAAAAAAAAAAAAATGGCTTTATAGGTTAAAAAAAACATAAAAACAGATACAGCATTGCTGATTACAGCTATTCAATCTGTTGCAGAATGGATACACTGAAATGCGAAAGATTATTTAAATGCATGTGCTCATTTATTTTAAATATAATTTTGAATAAATCATCATAAACGAAGCTGCATTTTCATTTAAAACACTTCCTTATTAATCCGAAGTGGTCCACCATGGACGGATAATACTTTACTTAATACGCTAAGTTACATTCTGGCTTCTTATTTTATGAACTATACTTGAAACGGATATTGGAACACACTGGAGACTTAGAAAAAACTACTGAATAGATGATGGAACATACAAGGTTTAAGAATTCTTTCAAAAATGTTACCTTGTTCGAACGATATCAGGATTTCCTTTAACTCTCTGAGACATGTAGCATAAACAAAAGAGTGACCAGATATAGTGGATTAAGTAGCACTTGTGGCATGGAATGCAATGTCAATTAAGAACTAGTGGGTGTGACCAATATGGCCTGTGATTACAAAGCTGCAAAAGTGCTCAAATACAGGGTAGTGCAATGAATGTACTGAGTTGCAGAGTGACATAATTTATGGGAAAGAAAAAAAAATGAATAATAAGGAAAAAGATTTAAAAATGTATTATTAAAAAATATAGAGGTATACTTATCAGATCGGCATCAGGGTATCCTTTAACTCTCTAGAACACGTAGCATAAATGAAAAACTAACTGGAAAAAGTTGAGCAGAAAGCAATATCATTCTGCCACTGTTGGAAACAGGATTCTGGGCTTGATGGACCCTTGGTCTGACCCAGCATGGCAATTTCTTATGTTCTTATGTTCTTAAGAACTAGTGGGCATGAACAATATGAACTGTGATTTCACTGCTGCAAAAATACTCAGATAGAGAAAAGTGCACTGTGTGTGTCTTGAGTTACAGTATTTGGATATGAAAAGAAAACAAAAAAGTAATAGAATACTAATTTAAAGGAGAAAACAAAAGATTCCAAAAAATAATAAAAATAATTTAAAAGAAACGTAAGACAGTATCTATTATTGTTAATATTATCTTGATGGTTAAAAATAAAGCTAAATAGAATTTAATTATAAGAACACTGAAAAATCAATTTCTTGGTTTAAGCCATGGGATGCCATAATCTTGAAATCATAAATATATTTCTGTTCTAGCCATAATAGTAAATTATCTAGGTTACCTCCTCTCCAATTAAGTACTGGTTGCTGTAGAACACGGAATCTATAGTCTTTAAAATTATGGCATGCCTGAATGGAAAGTTTGACTAAAGGTTTTGATTCTGCTTTCCTATTAACAATACTTCTGTGTTTGATTATCCTTTTACTAAATTGTCTAATCGTTTTACCAATGTACATTTTATTACAAGGACAGATGGCAGTGCCAATCACTCCTTTACTTTTACAGTTGGTAAAACTTCTCATTTTGAAGTTCTAATTTAGGCCTGGAATAGTCAAATTATTTACTTTCATATTTACATTACACATAGAACAATCACCACATGGGCGATGGCCCGGGGGTCTGATATCCTTTGTTAGTCTTTGTGGTAGTGCAGACGGTGAAACAAGGGCTTTAAATTCTTAGCATGTTTGTTGGCAATCATCAGATTCTTATCTTTAAAGCTAGATAATACTTGTATAATAGGCCAATGTTTTTTTTCAAAATAGTAATATTGTTATATGTGTCATTTGTGTGTATGTAATTGGGCAGATGATTTTGTTTTTTAACTCTTGTATTTAGGAGATCTTTTCAATTCTGTTTTAATGCTTTCTTGTAACCATTTGTGATATATTTTTCTGGATATTCTCTTTCAATGAATCTCTGTTTCATTTCGATTGATCTTGTCTGAAAGGTTACATCGTCTGCACAAATTCTTCGCAGTCTCAAAAACTGGGAATACGAAAGGTTCTTTAATAGTGATCTGTTATGGCAACTATTATAATGTAACAGTTTATTAGAATCAATTGGTTTCCTATAAATATCTGTATGAAAACTATCTCCTTTAGGCCTGGATTCTCTAAGGTCTGCCTACCTCGATTCCATGGCCTCAACCCAGACCCAGTGCTGATTCTGGGACCCGGCCTAGAGGCTGGGTCCAGATGCCCGGGCTTTGGCCTATACTGGAGGCCCAGCCCAGGCCTGATGTCACAGCCTGCCTGGAGGTCAGGCCCAGGCCTCAGAGCATCCTCTTCTTTCTTTGAAAACTGCCATAAATTCTGTACATCAAAATGGTGCATTCCCCCAGGGTGAAAGAACCACGGTTAATTAACTCCAACTTGACCCCAGCAGATGGCATCAATTATGAAGAAAGAAGAGGACACCATCATTGGAGCTGCAAGGCCTGGGCTCCAGGCCTAAGCCTGACCCTAGGCCATGGCCTAGGTGTCGGGACCTAGCCTCGAGGTCAGGCCCCAGAGTTGCACATGGGTCTGGGCCATGGCTCTGGTATTGGGACCCGGCCTCTGGGCCATGCTGTGTCATTGGGCCTGGACCCAAGGTCTGGCCTAGGCTGAAAATCAAGGATCAGGACCTGGCTTCTGGGCCAGGCCCCGGCATCGGGCCTAGATCTGGTTCGAGGCCCCAGCCTCTGGAATGGGCTGCAGGGTCGGAGCTGGGCCCAGGCTCTGGCCTAGGCCAAGGTCCAGGTGTTGAGATCCCTCCTTCAGAATGTGCTCCAGTTGAGGCTGAGACATTGGCCTTACATAGGCTGAAGCCGAGGTTGCAGGTGACTACCATGTCCTCAGTCTACGCAAGGCCGAGTCTTTGGCCTGGGCCTAGGCCGAGTCTTTGGCCTGGGCCTAGGCCTCACAGGTGGATCCTCACCTGACCAAGTAAGTATGGGTCGCTGGGTTCCTGACCCCAGCATTTATCTGTGTGGGAGGGATGAGATGCCTGTTTTTGGTTCTTTTTTTTTAATGTTTGATTCATTTTTTCACATAAATGAAACATATCAAGCATTCTACAAACTGAAATTTGTGGGGAAAAAACCTCCTGAAAATGAATCAAGAAATGAAAACACATTTTTTTTTATCCCTACACACCACCACTGATCTATAATAGATGAAATGAAATAAAAGACCCACAATCAAAGATGCTCCCTTTGGCCCACTCATAGCCTATGATTGGGGTTTACAAAGGGGTGAGTCCTTTAGCAAAGGTTGCCGGTGAAAACCCCCCTAAGGGCCTATCCAGAAACTCAGTGACACTTATTAATGTCATGGGCGGGACTACTGGCAAGGTGGATTAGGAAAGCCTCATTCAGCTCCCACTGGAGATATATCTAAATAACAATGAAAATTACAAGTAAGTCTCATATGAGGTGCAGGGTATGTTGACTAAAGAAAGCATTTTTTCTCACCTGAGGGCTTCACCTCTTATCCAGAAACTCATTGATGCTGAATGACATCATAGGGTCAGCACTACCAGCAAAGCCAACAGCCAATCAGAGAAGCCATGTTCAGGTCCCACTGAAGATATTCACAATGATGATGAAAGTAACAAGCAAATCTCATATAAGGTGCACAATAGGTTGAGTAAAGAGATCTATTGTTTTTGCTTAAAGAATGAAATCATAATGGCCTAAGCAATAAAACATGCACCTAAAAAGCTTAGGAGATAATTTTAAAAGGATTGTGCATATAAATGTAACATACTATCATAGCAATTTTCAAAAGACACCTAACATGGGTAAAATGTATTTATATATGTAAAACCCTGTTTTAAATGTAAATGCTTTTGAAAATCAGACCCATAGTGTGACCTTCCTTCATCTCAAACCAGTCCAATCTGGTTTTAATCCTCTACATTCCACAGAAACAGTCCTTGCCAAAGTTTCCAATGATCTGTTCATGGCTAAAGCTAAAGACCTTTATTTGGTCCTCTAGTAGATCTTCTTCTACCACTACCCTGCTATCAATTGGTGTGGCTGTGAGCTCTATCCTGGGCATTATTTTCTCTATACTCATTCCCTTGATGCTATGATCTCCTCCTATGGTTTTCAGTACCATCTTTATGCTGATGACTTCCAGATCTACCTCTCTACATAAGAACATAAGAACATAAGAAAATGCCATACTGGGTCAGGCCAAGGGTCCATCAAGCCCAGCATCCTGTTTCCAACAGTGGCCAATCCAGGCCATAAGAACCTGGCAAGTACCCAAAAAGTAAGTCTATTCCATGTAACCATTGCTAATGGCAGTGGCTATTCTCTAAGTGAACTTAATAGCAGGTAATGGACTTCTCCTCCAAGAACTTATCCAATCCTTTTTTAAACACAGCTATACTAACTGCACAAACCACATTCTCTGGCAACAAATTCCAGAGTTTAATTGTGCGTTAAGTAAAAAAGAACTTTCTCCGACTAGTTTTAAATGTGCCCCATGCTAACTTCATGGAGTGTCCCCTAGTCTTTCTACTATCCGAAAGAGTAAATAACCGATTCACATCTACTCGTTCTAGACCTCTCATGATTTTAAACACCTCTATCATATCCCCCCTCAGTCGTCTCTTCTCCAAGCTGAAAAGTCCTAACCTCTTTAGTCTTTCCTCATAGGGGAGTTGTTCCATTCCCCTTATCATTTTGGTAGCCCTTCTCTGTACCTTCTCCATCGCAATTATATCTTTTTTGAGATGTGGCGACCAGAATTGTACACAGTATTCAAGGTGCAGTCTCACCATGGAGCGATACAGAGGCATTATGACATTTTCCGTTTTATTCATCATTCCTTTTCTAATAATTCCCAACATTCTGTTTGCTTTTTTGACTGCCGCAGCACACTGAACCGACGATTTCAATGTGTTATCCACTATGACACCTAGATCTCTTTCTTGGGTTGTAGCACCTAATATGGAACCCAACATCGTGTAATTATAGCATGGGTTATTTTTCCCTATAGGCATCACCTTGCACTTATCCACATTAAATTTCATCTGCCATTTGGATGCCCAGTTTTCCAGTCTCACAAGGTCTTCCTGCAATTTATCACAATCTGCTTGTGATTTAACTACTCTGAACAATTTTGTGTCATCTGCAAATTTGATTATCTCACTCGTCGTATTTCTTTCCAGATCATTTATAAATATATTGAACAGTAAGGGTCCCAATACAGATCCCTGAGACACTCCACTGTCCACTCCCTTCCACTGAGAAAATTGCCCATTTAATCCTACTCTCTGTTTCCTGTCTTTTAGCCAGTTTGCAATCCACGAAAGGACATCGCCACCTATCCCATGACTTTTTACTTTTCCTAGAAGCCTCTCATGAGGAACTTTGTCAAACGCCTTCTGAAAATCCAAGTATACCATATCTACCGGTTCACCTTTATCCACATGTTTATTAACTCCTTCAAAATAGTGAAGCAGATTTGTGAGGCAAGACTTGCCCTGGGTAAAGACATGCTGACTTTGTTCCATTAAACCATGTCTTTCTATATGTTCTGTGATTTTGATGTTTAGAACACTTTCCACTATTTTTCCTGGCACTGAAGTCAGGCTAACCGGTCTGTAGTTTCCCGGATCGCCCCTGGAGCCCTTTTTAAATATTGGGGTTACATTTGCTATCCTCCAGTCTTCAGGTACAATGGATGATTTTAATGATAAGTTACAAATTTTTACTAATAGGTCTGAAATTTCATTTTTTAGTTCCTTCAGAACTCTGGGGTGTATACCATCCGGTCCAGGTGATTTACTACTCTTCAGTTTGTCAATCAGGCCTACCACATCTTCTAGGTTCACCGTGATTTGATTCAGTCCATCTGAATCATTACCCATGAAAACCTTCTCCATTACGGGTACCTCCCCAACATCCTCTTCAGTAAACACCGAAGCAAAGAAATCATTTAATCTTTCCGCGATGGCCTTATCTTCTCTAAGTGCCCCTTTAACCCCTCGATCATCTAACGGTCCAACTGACTCCCTCACAGGCTTTCTGCTTCAGATATATTTTAAAAAGTTTTTACTGTGAGTTTTTGCCTCTACAGCCAACTTCTTTTCAAATTCTCTCTTAGCCTGTCTTATCAATGTCTTACATTTAACTTGCCAATGTTTATGCTTTATCCTATTTTCTTCTGTTGGATCCTTCTTCCAATTTTTGAATGAAGATCTTTTGGCTAAAATAGCTTCTTTCACCTCCCCTTTTAACCATGCCGGTAATCGTTTTGCCTTCTTTCCACCTTTCTTAATGTGTGGAATACATCTGGACTGTGCTTCTAGAATGGTATTTTTTAACAATGACCACGCCTCTTGGACATTTTTTACTTTTGTAGCTGCTCCTTTCAGTTTTTTTCTAACAATTTTTCTCATTTTATCAAAGTTTCCCTTTTGAAAGTTTAGCACGAGAGCCTTGGATTTGCACACTGTTCCTTTTCCAGTCATTAAATCAAATTTGATCATATTATGATACTATTGCCAAGCGGCCCCACCACCGTTACCTCTCTCACCAAGTCCTGTGCTCCACTGAGAATTAGATCTAAAATTGCTCCCTCTCTCGTCGGTTCCTGAACCAATTGCTCCATAAAGCTATCATTTATTCCATCCAGGAACGTTATCTCTCTAGCGTGACCCGATGATACATTTACCCAGTCTATATTGGGGTAATTGAAGTCTCCCATTATTAGTGCACTACCAATTTGGTTAGCTTCCCTAATTTCTCTTAGCATTTCACTGTCCATCTCACCATCTTGACCAGGTGGACGGTAGTATACCCCTATCACTATAGTCTTCCCTGACACACAAGGGATTTCTACCCATAAAGATTCAATTTTGTATTTAGTCTCATGCAGGATGTTTATCCTGTTAGACTCTATGCCATCCCGGACATAAAGCGCCACACCTCCTCCCAACTGCTCCTCTCTGTCATTGCGATATAATTTGTACCCCGGTATAGCACTGTCCCATTGGTTATCCTCTTTCCACCATGTCTCTGAGATGCCAATTAAGTCTATGTCATCATTTACTGCTATACATTCTAATTCTACCATCTTACTTCTTAGACTTCTGGCATTAGCATACAAACATTTCAAAGTTTGTTTTTTGTTTGTATTTTTATTCTGCTTTTTAATTGATAGGGATAAGTTAGAATTTTTTAGCTCAGGTGAGTTTTTAGTTACAGGCACTTGGACTACTGTTCTAATTATTGGAACCTCACTGTCGGGATGCCCTAATTCTAATGCATCATTAGTATCCTTTAAAGATACATCTCTCCGAACCATGCGCTGCTGAGCGACTGTCGGCTTTCCCCTTTGTTCTAGTTTAAAAGCTGCTCTATCTCCTTCCAAAGAAATGTAATCAGGAACACAGTCCCAAACCTCAGCCTACTCATCTGACACTACTTCCTGGATGTTCTACAGCCACCTTAAAATTAACATGACCAAGACAGAACTTCTTATCTTATCCACCTTCCCTCTTCCTTCTTTTTCTGTTTCTGTAGATAATACTGTCATCCTCTCAATTTTCAACTTCTCCCTCTCCTTCTCTACACATATCAAAAACAATGCTAAAATGTGTTTTGTTCTCTAAAACATCACCAAAATCTGTTTCTTCCACACACTACCAAAACCTTTATCAACTATCTCATCACCTCCTGTATAGATTACTGCAACTTGCTCCTTATAGGTCTCCCAGTGAACCATCTCATTATAATCTATCCAAACTTCAACTGCATGAATTATCTTGCTAAAGTCACTACACTCATAAATCCCCTTTTGCCTTGTCACTAAATTGGCTGCCTATCTGTTTCTGCACACAGGTCAAGCTCCTCTTTCTCACAAAGAAAAGCCTTTACTCTCTAACTCCTCACTACCTATCTTCTCTTATCTCTCACTACACCATTTCTCGTGAACCCAGCTCACTGAGCAAGTTACTCCTTCTACTCTATAGCCCTTCTACTCTATAGCCAACTCTTGACTATTTATAGGCTGGGGAGCAAAGTCCACCCTGCCACCATTAACATGGCAGTGGGTGGGCATTCAACCCCTCTCGGGAGGTTAGTGAGGCCAGGCTAGGTAGAGGGGGCAGGGGGTGCATGATTTTCTTCCAGGCACGAGGCTGTAATTTTTTGAACTGCCTGGAGTGCCTCAGATTGGCTAATTTGCCATTTTGGGGGGGGGGGGGGGTCTTTCTTTTCCTGCCTGGTGCAGCGAGGTAGTGTGGTTACCTCAGTTACCCAGCAGCTGTGGCAGTGACATTTTTGGAATTTTCTCTTCTTGTGTTTGTGGGCTTTCTTTTCTGGGTCTTCAGTTGGCGGCGCCTGCTTTTTCCTGTGTGTGGGTGAGCTGGCTGTGTGTCTGTCTTCTCTTTTGTCAGCATTTCAGTTTTTCTCTTTCCCAGCAGTATCTCAGTGCTCTTAACATTAGTAGTTTCCTCTGGGTCCTAAGTGCCGTTGGATTTAATAAAGTTGTTAATAAAGTATATATATATAAATCGTAGTAGAAATCCCTACAGGAACAGCAGATGTTTTTCTTATGTCTCATGCAGGACCTTGGGGAAGTGGAGTTTCCTCATTGGATAGTGGAGTCAAAGAGTCAACAGTGCATCTGGTGAGTGCTGATATGTTAGGTGGAGGATTGGGGGAGGGGTTGAGTTAGCCAGTGAGTCTGTAGACAGGCAGCAAAGTGATTATTCATGCATTAGCAGTGGTGAATGCACGGGAGAAGTGGTCGAGGGAAATTTCAGATCAGGATGGCCTTCAGTAGAGGGAGGAATATTTCTGTTGTGAAAGGTTTTAGTGAGAGAATTGCAAATTTTGCTTCTGTGGGAAGGGAGAGCATGTCTGAAGTTAGGAAATCTGGTAGGTGCAATATTGGTGCAAATAGGGAAGGGTCAGTTGTTATTGTAAGGGATGATAATTCTGAGGTTTCAAGAGGGAGGGTTCAAGCTGATCCTGTTACAAGTCAAAAAAGGTAAGTCAAAAAGGGAAATAAAGGAAGCAAAGGGAAATGCAAAGGTATGGTTTCCACAGCAGAGGCATCAGGCGGTTCAGGCAGGATGTTGAGCAGAATATGCATGGGGTAGCTGTTGCTCATTCTGGGCAAGCCCCTTCGGGTTATAGTGGGTTTGGGGATCCTCATGCATCAGGGCCTGGTAGTGGGAGTGGGTGCAGTGAAGGATTTTCACTGGCACTGCAGTTGCGTGGATGGTGCTCAAGGGGAGGAGATGTAAATGTATTCAAAGATTGGAGTGGGGAATGGGGTGCATTTGAGGGATGGCAGGGGTTCCTGCTTGGCAAGCTTGTGGGGGTGTGGTATGGGTAGGGGGGATGGGATTGGGGTGATTATGGAGAGGCGGACAGATGGTCAGGAGGAAGGGCATAGGGGAGGTATGGGAGATACTGGCCCATGGGCTTTGGAAGGTGGTCAGCATCCTGCTCAATGAGGTGGGGAGGTGATATGGGTCAAAGGTTTGGTCCTGGACAGTCTGCTAGGTCTGTTGGGTCTGGGTATGTGAAGTTATTGAGTTCTGGTGCTGGTGCGGTTTCTGTGTCTGTTGGTCCAAGTCCAGCTGCCGAGGATGAGAGTCTGGGGACAAAACAGTGGGAAGAAATCTAAGGAAAAGAGTTCTTCTTCTTCTTCTTCCTCTTTGGACTCATCATCTTCTTCTTCTAATAAGGATAGGCTGTTGTGTGTGTGTGTGTGTGTGTTGGGGGGGGGGGTAGCAAGTGAGGGTCCTGGGCTGGACTTGGAGCATCCAGTGGCTTTCACAGAATTATGGGAAGATGTTCCTAGGGGACTTGGGAAGAAAATTAGGAAGAAGCATTACATAGACATTTTATAATTATTGGAGGGTTGAAGGGGGAATAGGAAGAGATGGCAGAAGGGGAAAAAGAAGGGGAAAGGCAGCAGTTGGGGAATTCGGATATGTTGGCTCTTCAACAAATCATCTTTGCTAACATCGACTACTGCAATTCACTCCTACTTGGCTTACCAACCTCCACTATATGCCCACTCCATATTCTACAGAAAACCGCAGCCAGAATTCTAACAGGAACCAAGAAACATGACCATATGACTCCGATTCTAATATCATTACACTGGTAACCAGTTAAGTATTGAATCGAATATAATGTCTTATGTATTCTACACAAAATTATATATGGTGAACAAACTGACTGGCTCAATGCCGCCATTAGACTTCACGCGCCACAACACAATCTCCGTTCTGCTATAAAAGGTCTCCTAAGTATTCCCTCTGTTCATTCAGCCCATCTCTCCCAAGTAAGAGATCATGCATTATCACTGGCAGGACCCAAATTCTGGAATTCTCTTCGAACAGAGACACGGCTACAACCAGACTTAAAAACATTTAGAAAGGAGATAAAGACATGGTTATTTATGAAGGCTTATCAGGTTCCAACATGATTCTTTCCCTAGTGTGTTTCATGAACTTTTATGATATCTACCTGATTATTTATTAGGGATGTGAATCGTTTTTTGACGATTTAAAAAAATCATAAAATATTTTTTAAATCATCAAAAATCGTTAAGAGTCGCAATACAATAGAAATTCCCCCGATTTATCGTCAAAAATCATAAATCGGGGGAGGGGCAAGGGTGGGGAAAACCGGCATACCAAAACAACCCCTAAACCCACCCCGACCCTACAAAACGAATCCCTTACCTTCCCCTACCCTCTCGAACCCCCCCAAAACATTTTACGAGTACCTGGTGGTCCAGTGGGGGCGTGGGGACCGATCTCCCGCTCTCGGTCCATCGGCGCCATTTTGGCTGCCACTCAAAAATGGCGCCGATGGCCCGATAAAAAAAAACCCACCGACCCTTTAAAAACGACCCCTTAGCTTCCCCCACCCTCCCGATCCCCCCAAAACATTTTAAAATTACCTGGTGGTCTAGTGGTGGTCCCGGGAGTGATCTCCTGTTCTCAGGCCGTCGGCTGCCACTCATAAAGATGGCGCCGATGGCCCTTTGCCCTTACCATATGACAGGGTATCTGTGCCATTGGCAGGCCCCTGTCACATGGTAGGAGCACTGGCTGGCCGGCGCCATCTTTAAAGATGGCTGCCGCTATCTTTAAACATGGCCGCCGCCATATTTAAAGATGGCCGTCGCCGTATTTAAAGATGGCCACCGCCATCTTTAAAGATGGCGCCAGCCATCCAGTGCTCCTACCATGTGACAGGAGCCGGCCAATGGCACGGATACCCTGTCACATGGTAAGGGCAAAGGGCCATCGGCGCCATCTTTATGAGTGGCAGCTGACGGCTCGAGAACGGGAGATCGCTCCCGGGACCACCAGGTAATTTTAAAATGTTTTGGGGGGCGCGGGAGGGTGGTGGAAGCTAAGGGGTCGTTTTTAAAGGGTCGGGTGGGTTTTATTTTTATCGGGCCATCGGCACCATTTTTGAGTGGCAGCCAAAATGGCGCCGATGGCCCGAAAGCGGGAGATCAGTCCCCGCGCCCCCACTGGACCACCAGGTAATTGTAAAAAGTTTTGGGGGGGTTCGGGAGGGTGGGGGAAGGTAAGGGGTCAATTTTAAAGGGTCGGGCTTTACTAAAAAAAAAATAACGATGTGAATTGGAACCTATTCCGATTCACATCACCACCGATCAGATTTTTTTCCCCCTCTAGTCGAACCCGATCGTTAAGACGATCGGGCACACGATTCACATCCTTATTATTTATTTCCCTTATGTTAGAATCCTGATATTTTTATTATGATTATGTTATTTTTCCCAACTTTTATTTGATGCTATTGCCGCTAGTGTTTTATTTTCTTTGATTTTATTATCTTTTATCCTACTTTATTGTTCTTGTATTTTATTATCTTTTATTTACTTTGTACTCTGTTATCTTTTACTGTTTGTCACTTTATGGTTCTCAAACGACGGTATATAAAAATTATTAAATAAAAAAGTAAAATAAATATTCTCTGACTGCAAATTTCAGCATGCCTGTTCCTTATGTGGGACAGGACAACCCATAATAAAGTGCCTTAAGCGACCCTCGGGAGAAGTTGGATGGGAGGAAAATAATAAGGTTTTGAGGTCCTTAGCACCAATGCCTGTGAGTTTGGAGAAAAGCAGGTATGGTTGTTGAGGTATCCAAATATGGTGGCCACGAACATGTTATTGGAGGGTTTTGGGATGGGGTTTGTTATTCCTTATGGAGGGCCAGGGTTTGGGGGTGCTGTGAAGAATGCCAGGTTAGTTTCTCACTTGGCTGAGACAGTCTGGGAAAAGTTGGGATCTGAGTTATTTTGGGGGCCATTTAATAGTCCACCTTTCAAGCTTATGCATTTATCACTTATTGCTGTTGTTCCGAAGAAGGAGGTGGGTAAGTATAGACATATTACATTTGTCTTTCCTTCTGGGGCCTTTGGTTAGCAATTTTGTGCCCAAGGACAAGGGTTCTGTTCGGTATGCAACTGTTGATTCAGCTGTGTCATTGGTTAAGACAGTGGGTCGTGGAGCTATAAGGGCAAAAACAGATATCGAGTCAGTTTTCTGATTACTTCAGATTCATCCAAGCTGTTTTCCTTTATTAGTTTTCACATTCGATGGTCAATATTTTGTGGATCAATGTTTGCCAATGGGGTGTGCGGTGTCTTGTGCTTTTGTTTGAGACCTTCAGTACATTTGTGCATTGGGTCACAGTGCAGCGTACAGGTTTGGATACTGTATTACATTATTTCGACGACTTCTTGTTTGTTGGTGAGGCAGGCTCAAGCACTTGTTCAGATCTTTTGGGGGGATGTCTGGAGGTGGTTAAAAGTTTTGATATTCATGTTGCCCATGGAAAAACAGAGAGGCATTGAGAATCTCTTTTTTAGGAATAGAGCTTGATTTGGTTTGTATGGTTTCTCAGTTACTGGATGCCAAAGTGTGCAGGCTTCATGATCTGGTTAATTTGGTGAGTGCAGCTAAGAAAGTAATGCTTCAGCAGATGCAGTCTTTGATTAGATCCTTAAACTTTGTTTGCAGGGTTAGCCCTATAGGGAGGGCTTTTATTTGAAGGTTATCAGCTTCGACTGCAGATGTCAAGGTTGGTCATTTCATTCGCATTTCATGAAGAATAAAGGACAAATAAGGTGTTTGGAGTAATGTTTTGGAGTCCTTTAATGGAGTGTGTATAATGCAGCTGGATCTGGTGACAAATAGGGAGACTGAATTATGTTCTGATGCCATGGGCTCATATGGTTTTGGAGTCTATTGGAAAGGGGATTGGGGCATGGGGCATGGAGCAGTGGCCTTGTCTTGGGTGCAGTCTGGTATCACCAGGAACATTACTTTCTTGATTTTGTTTTCTATCATGGTGGCTTTGGCAAAGTGGAGTATCTCCAATATCGCGGGGACGTAATGATAATGCCCGCAGATGAAATCAATATAAAATAGAATCAAGAAACAATCCCTTGAAAGCCGGAGTACCGGAATAAAACCTGATATCAGAGAGGTCCCTGAGGCAGCTGGGATGTGAAACATGATCACGTTGGACCGAGCTCTGCTATCTCCTCAAGAGGAATACTCAAACTCATACTGAATAGAGCTGAACTGAGAAGTACCTAACACTGGCGAATAGCAAATGCTTTTTAATATAATTTAAAAAAGAAAAAAATATTTTTGAGTGTTGAACAGTACACGACCAATGATTAAAAATGGCCTTTTAGCAGTTTAATAATGGAGCAGTAATGCCCAATAATACTGCAGGGCATTATGAAGGTTGTCTATGAAATACATAAGAAATTCATGAATGCTGGGATTCTAATATAGTTCTTATAGTTAATTTAAAAGCAATTCAATATTGACGTCATCTTGAATATATAGCTTTACAATCATCAAAAATGTAAAAGAATATCTTACTAATTATATTTTGGCAAAGTAGGGTCATCGACTGAAGGATAAGAAAGCTTTTGTTTTGGAGTGATAACCAAGTGGTAGTGGAAGTCATATATCGGAAATCAGCCAAATGTTTGTGGGTGTCTTCATTGTTATGGGAATTTGTATTGTTGTGTCTTCATTCGAACATGACTGCTACTGTGAAGCATGTTCCTGAAATTGATAATGCAATAGCTGATATACTTTCTCATTCAAAGTGGGTCATTTACCGGAATTTGGCCCCTCAGGTGGCAGAGTCTGGAGCACACATTCCGGAATTCCTACGAAGGTTCGGGATGAAGGAGTATGGGAAATGAATCAGTCCTCAGTGGCACTAGTGATGTGGGCTTCATACATCAAGGGTAGAGGTGCTATTTCTGTTTTTTGGGGGGTGTGGGGTGGAAAGGTGGGACAGTACCAGAGTCATTGTTCAGTTTATCTTAGTAGCAAAACAGATGGGTTACTCTTTGGCAACAGTGATGGATGAAGTGGCTGGGTTTTCTTTCTTTCAAAAGATAATGGATTGGGATAATCCAGCAGTTAATTTTTGCATCAAGAGATTGTTCAGTGGTTGGCAAAGGGGAGGGGATACTGAGGGATAGTAGGAGGCCAATTGGTTATAGAGAATTGTGGCCTATTTTGGTCCATTTGGCTGAAGTTTGTACATCTCCATATGAGATTTTGCTGTTTCATGTAGCATTTTTGTTTTTGCCTTCTTTGGGGCGATGAGGATAGGGGAGTTAGTGGCTTCATCTTCAAGGCACTTAAAGATAACTAGAGTGGGACTTGATGTTATTGTAGAAAAGTGTTGGGAACAAACAATATACATACAATAACCCAGAGCTTTTCACACAATGTCAATCTTTTGCGACGCTGCACCACCAAAAATATTTAGGCAATGACCTTCATAATAGGCTTCCTCGTTAGGGCTTTCGCCTATTCAACTCGACCTTATGCATAATCATAGGTCATGATGTTAAAGATATTTTTTTGAGAAAGTTTTCTTTTGCAAATTAAAACGAATAAAGTCAATGACTATTTCAAACTCTGACTGGCATTATTCCATATGTATAATCCATCATTTAAATGGTTAGACTTATCTGGATTGTAGCACTTTTTCAGTCAAAAACCATGACAGTGTTCACAGTGCTGACCCGACACGGAGCCATGTTTCGGACTCCGTGGCGCTTCAGCGCCATGTTTGAATTGTTCGACAACTGTAACTATTACCCTTGATGAAGGACTGGGAGATGGTGAAAGCAGTCCGAAACACGGCTCCGTGTCGGGTCAGCACTGTGAACACTGTCATGGTTTTTGACTGAAAAAGTGCTACAATCCAGATAAGTCTAACCATTTAAATGATGGATTATACATATGGAATAATGCCAGTCAGAGTTTGAAATAGTCATTGACTTTATTCGTTTTAATTTGCAAAAGAAAACTTTCTCAAAAAAATATCTTTAACATCATGACCTATGATTATGCATAAGGCCGAGTTGAATAGGCGAAAGCCCTAACGAGGAAGCCTATTATGAAGGTCATTGCCTAAATATTTTTGGTGGTGCAGCGTCGCAAAAGATTGACATCGTGTGAAAAGCTCTGGGTTATTGTATGTATATTCATCTTCAAGGCATCCAGGGAATGCGGGATTACTGAAGAAGAATGTGTGGGTGTATGAGGTCTCTTTGTGGGCTGCAGTTTCTTTTTGCTGGAACGTGGCAGGGAGGACTGGTACACGGCAGTGGGAGCCGCTAGTTGCATTGGTCATTGGGGGAGGGGGAGGAGTAGCAGCAGTATGTCACTGGGACATGGTGGCATACATGATATGAGGAAGTGGGGAGAGGGTCAAATTGTTGTTTGTTGAGGCTTGGGTTAGGATTTGTTAATAAACTACGGCCTTGTTGAATTCCCAGTTGGTGTTCTGTGTGTTTTATGGGTTGGGGGTGAGGGAAAATGTCCTGTGTCCCACCTTGTCCATGTTATCACAAGCATGGAGGAGTAACCTAGTGGTTAAAGCAGGAGACTATGAACCAGGAGACCAGGGTCTCAGTCCTGCTGTTGCTCCTTGTGACCTTGGGCAAGTCATACAGAAAAACAAAAAATGGTGCTCTTTTGAAACTTTAATATACATTACAATAAGTAATTTTTTCAACACATAATAATATTAAAAACCCACCCAAATTGGGTTGTGCAATATTTGGGTGGGTTTTTAATTTACAATCTCTTTTGTCCTTTATATTTATCTTGATTACACTGTAAGCACTACAGAGAAGGGACTTAATTTTATGTGTATTTGTACAGTGCTGCATATGTTAAATAAAGCTATAGAAGGATTAGTAGTAGTAGTAAGGGGGAGGACTTATTAGTCTCATCCCTCTAGAAGGAGCCAATTATTTTGTGACTAGACAAAGCATAGGGCTGGGCTGCTGTTTAGGTTTAAGCTTCAGAACACTTTCAGTGCTTCTTGGTCTGACTAACCACAGTAAGGATAGCAATGAACCTATCAATCCTGCCTATACCTTGGGGTCTCTCTGGTTACCACTATGAAACCCCCTTTTTCTTATACTTTGTGAGATGTGGAGCAATGCTTGAAGAGACTCTCTGATTTGTAACTAGTTTGAGAAGACACATTTATTGTGAGACTGTGTACTGTATGTGTTAGGGATGTGCATTTGTTTTGAATGAATGCGCAATCCGCAAAGTATAGGTCCCTATTCGTTGCATTCATGGGGTTCTGAAACATAAGAGAAAGGGCACTGTCTTTAGCAGGACCCACACGCTGGAACACAATGCCTTTGGAGATCAGATTACAGAGAGACCTCAAAACATTCAAGAGGAGTCTAAAGACATGGCTTTTTAAACAAGCCTTTTATAAAGAGACTGGAGAATAGAAAATACACTGGAATAAACAGAAGAGCACGGCACACAGCACTATTCTCATAAATGTGCATTACAATATTTTAACAAATTGAGTACATAATGGGGTACATTTTAAAAAGCAGCGCACGCACGTACTTTTGTTTGTGCAACCAGCGCGAACAAAAGTACGCCTGATTTTAAAAGATACGCGCGTAGCCGCGCGTATCTTTTAAAATCCAGGGTCGGTGCGCGCAAGGCTGCGCAAAATCGGCAGCCTGCACGCGCCGAGTCCCCCCACCTTTCCCTCCCTTCCCCTATCTAACCCACCCCCCGCCCCTACCTAAATCCCCCCCTACCTTGTTCGATGGAGTTACGCCTGCCACTGGCAGGCGTAACTTGCACGTGCCGGCTGGCCAGGCCCCGACACAGGCCGCTGTGTTAGGGCACTTGGCCACGCCCCCGGACCGCCCCACACCGCAGACACGCCCCCCAAACCGCCCATTTTAGCAAGCCCCGGGACTTACGCGTTTCCCGGGGCTTTGCGCATGCCGGCGGCCTATGCAAAATAAGCGCGCCGGCGCACGAGTGCCCTGCACGTGTAAATCCAGGAGGATTTACGCGCGCAGGGCTTTTAAAATCTACCCCAAAGAATGTAATAATATAACACAGTAAATGTGATTTTTTTTGACCTGTAAAAGTACCTTCTAGTTACACCTGGCCAGGACCTACATCACTAAACATGTGTACGTATTTTTATGATTTAATGTAACCAAAACTTAATGGCACCTGTTAGAATGTACTATAGTATGCTTATTCCAAACTTACTTATGTGCCTACATGTAAACCGTTGCGATGGTATATAACTTAGCGATGGTATAGAAAATACTTTAAATAAATAAATAAATAAATAAATAAATAAATAGATAAAGTATGATGAACCCCCACGAATGCAATGTATCATTAACAAATAAACCCCCCTACCCTCCTGACCCCCCCCCAAGACTAGCCAAAAGTCCCTGGTGGTCCAGCGGGGGTCCTGGAGCGATCTCTTGCACTCGGGCCGTCAGCTGCCGGTATTCAAAATGGCGCCGATAGCCTATGCCCTTACTATGTCATAGGGGCTACTGGTGCCATTGGTCGGACCCTGTCACATGGTAGGAGCACAAGATGGCACCGGCCGTCCATTGCTCCTACCATGTGTCAGGGGCCGACAATGGCACTGGTAGCCCCTGTGACATAGTAAGGTGACATAGTAAGGGTAAAGGCTATCAGTGCCATTTTGAATACCAGCAGCTGACGGCCTGAGTGCAAGAGATCTCTCCAGGACCCCCACTGGACCACCAGGGACTTTTGGCAAGTCTTGGGGGAGACTCCTGACCCCCCCAAGAGAATCTGGGTGCAGTCTGTGGTCAGGGCTGACAGCAAACAGAGAATATCTGGGTCCAATCCAAGGTTCAGGGCAGGCGGCAGACAAAGAGAATGATCCAGGTCCATAGCAGAGATCAGTCAGTATCAGGCAACAGGCAAAAGAGTGACCCAAGTGGTGGCCTCCATGCTGCATGAAGGCAGTCTGGCCTGGTGATGAGGCAGTCCGGTGGCATTCTGTGGCTGGCTAAGTGGCAGAGGCTAACTGCAGCCAGATAGTAAAACTACACCATTTAGTTGGCCCACTAATTTTAGCATGTTGTTCATACTAGTATCTTTCCTGATCACTTTAATGTTCAGCTAAGGTCTTAATACATAGGACGCTATTTTTTGCATGCACAAGGGATTCATAATGTGCACATTAGAGATGTGAATCGTGTCCTCGATCGTCTTAACGATCGATTTCGGCTGGGAGGGGGAGGGAATCGTATTGTTGCCGTTTGGGGGGGTAAAATATCGTGAAAAATCGTGAAAAATCGAAAAAAACGTAAAATCGCAAAACCGGCACATTAAAACCCCCTAAAACCCACCCCCGACCCTTTAAATTAAATCCCCCACCCTCCCGAACCCCCCCCCAAATGACTTAAATAACCTGCGGGTCCAGCGGCGGTCCGGAACGGCAGCGGTCCGGAACGGGCTCCTGCTACTGAATCTTGTTGTCTTCAGCCGGCGCCATTTTCCAAAATGGCGCTGAAAAATGGCGGCGGCCATAGACGAACACGATTGGACGGCAGGAGGTCCTTCCGGACCCCCGCTGGACTTTTGGCAAGTCTTGTGGGGGTCAGGAGGCCCCCCCCAAGCTGGCCAAAAGTTCCTGGAGGTCCAGCGGGGGTCAGGGAGCGATTTCCCGCCGCGAATCGTTTTCATACGGAAAATGGCGCCGGCAGGAGATCGACTGCAGGAGGTCGTTCAGCGAGGGTTCCGGCGCCTTGCTGAACGACCTCCTGCAGTCGATCTCCTGCCGGCGCCATTTTCCGTACGGAAACGATTCGCGGCGGGAAATCGCTCCCTGACCCCCGCTGGACCTCCAGGAACTTTTGGCCAGCTTGGGGGGGGCCTCCTGACCCCCACAAGACTTGCCAAAAGTCCAGCGGGGGTCCGGAAGGACCTCCTGCCGTCCAATCGTGTTCGTCTATGGCCGCCGCCATTTTTCGGCGCCATTTTGGAAAATGGCGCCGGCTGAAGACAACAAGATTCAGTAGCAGGAGCCCGTTCCGGACCGCTGCCTTTCCGGACCGCCGCTGGACCCGCAGGTTATTTAAGTCATTTGGGGAGGGGGGTTTGGGAGGGTGGGGGATTTAATTTAAAGGGTCGGGGGTGGGTTTTAGGGGGTTTTAGTGTGCCGGCTCACGATTCTAACGATTTATAACGATAAATCGTTAGAATCTCTATTGTATTGTGTTCCATAACGGTTTAAGACGATATTAAAATTATCGGACGATAATTTTAATCGTCCTAAAACGATTCACATCCCTAGTGCACATTAAGGTTTATTAAGGGCACAGTACAATAGGTATAAACATGGGGTACACTATGAGTTCCCCATGTTTATACCTATTATAGTGTGACTGTCTTATTTTTTAGAACACTCCTAGTCTTAATGTCTGCCAGCCATTAGGAGAGTAGGATCATAGTGAACATTAATTTTCTTTTTATCAGTTTTATTGTAACAGTGTAATAGTGACATCTAGTGTGTGTGTAAGTAATGCAGAAACTAATCTTTTTCTTCAAAATAAATTGTCAGCAGATACCAGCATTGCAAATATTGGCAACTGGTTACATTTTGGTATATTTTCAGTTATGGCTGTTTTTTAAAGGCTATATTTATGACAGATATTTACTCTATAGGCACAGAATGGGAGAAAACTCTATTGTGCTCAATGTTCCCTATTGTTTCTAATGCAGTTTTATTAATTTTTATTAATTTTCCTGTAGAATCTATCAATGCTTGAAACAATGCTCCCATTTTGTAAAATTTGAAGACATAAAATAAATTAAACAATTTCTATGGGATAGTGTCCAGTACCCTGAAACTGACTGAAATATCTTTTTCCAAGAATATGATATTTATCTATTTTGTTTTGATTCACTTATATGCCCATTATCTCAAACTCTAAGCTGCTTACAATATTACAATCATAGTGATAAAACATAAATCAAAAAAATAAAAACAGAAACAAAAGCATGTCAGGAACATAAATGACAATGAATAGAATAAAAACAACCATTAAACCAAATAAAATAAGAAATCAAGCTCACTTGATTCACTACAAAATATCATTTGACAATACTTCAGAGTCCTTCATTGTTTAACCATCTAAAAATACAATTGAATTTCTCTAAATATTTGACCACTTATGCAGTGATGAAGAAGCCTTATGGAGGAGCATCATTAGTGGCTGAAGTTACCACTGAGGACCATCCTTATGTATCCCCACTGGAATCTACTAGGGAAAAAAAAAAAGGTAAAACAGCATTGTAAAGAAATTAAGAACAAATCCTTTAATCATTTTCTAGTAATATCTTACGGTTTGTGTCTATTTTGTTCTGTAGAAAAAGCATATAATGAAGTGTCTATGAATGGTTTTATTATAAAAGTCATTATGTAAATTGATGGTTGTGAAATATTATAGAGAAGATAGTCCTAGGGATGGCAATAATGAAAGTTCTTTCCATGGGTTAAATTAGCATTTTACGTGAAGGTTTCCTGTCTATGGGTAAAAGTAGGTGTGTTGTTCAACAATGCACCTACTTTTCCTCACAGATTGAAGAGGCAGCACTGGGACAGAAAGAGAGGAAAAGGTCAGAATATGTATAGTTTTGATTATATAAAACTACAGGCATTGTTCACAATGGAAGAATTGTCCACAGAAAAGCAGGTGAAATCCTTTGTGGGTAAGTTTTCCTTAAGCAATAATAGAAGCAGAGCTACCTGCATAGTTTTGCTTTCATTATTGTGGCAAGCCTTGCAGATTAAAATTATCCACAAGGATTGCAGACTGCAGGTAGTTTAATTATAAAGGGAATATGGAATACATGTGTTAAGCATTAATTCTTGTGTCCTAGTAAAGATTAAAGAAGGTATTCTTTGATAATTTATTTATTTATTTATTTATTTATTTATTTATTTAACTTTGTATACCGACTTTCAAGTTAATATCAAGGCGGTTAACAATATTTGAATTCGCAGTAGCAAAATTCACAAAAATCCGTTACCCAAAACACATATATCTCGCTAATAATTTACATAGTAAAATCAAATACAAAATAATGTCCCATTAAATAAGAAAAAAAAAAAAATAACATAAAAACAAGATAAAATCTTAATAGTTAAAACATTTTTCAAAATTAAAACCCTCCAGACTTCATCCCCGTTCTTTATCCTGACCTATACCTCCCATATTCTGTCATTTTTTAGATTTTTCGGCTCCTCTACACCCTTGCGACTTTTTATGTCTCCTGATAATCCTTTAAGTAAAATAAAGAGAAAGAGAAGAATCGGATGGCCTAGTTAAAAGCCTGTTGAAAAAGCCAGGTCTTTATCAGTTTTTTAAAACTATTAATATTCTCCTCAAGGTGGATTTCAACCGGGAGGGAATTCCACAACCCAGGTCCAGCCAAGGATAATGCTCTTTCTCTCACGGAGCTCAAATGGGCCAATTTGGGTGAGGGAATTGGTAGTAGAGCTTGCCCAAGTGACCTTAGATTGCGAGCTGGAACATGAATACGCAGTGAAGCATTAAGCCATTCCGTATTACTCCCATATATGGTTTTATGGATTAAGGTAAGACTTTTATAATGAATGCGGGACTGGACTGGCAACCAATGTAACTTCATCAATGCTGGGGAAACGTGGTCATACCTATTTATATTAGACAGCAATCGCACGGCCGCATTTTGCAGTAATTGTAGGGGACGAATAGTTGACAAAGGAACCCCCAGCAGTAGCGCATTGCAGTAATCTAATTTTGGCAAAATTAGGGCCTGCAAGACTATTCGAAAATCATTTAAATGCAACAGAGGCTTCAGTTTTCTTAACACTCTTAGCTTGTGAAAGCCATCTTTTATAGTAGACTTTATTGAAGATTTCATAGTTAACTCAGAATCAAGAATGAAACCCAGATCTCTTACTTCACGTACAATCTTATGAGATAGGGAATGTGATACTAAATCAGCCTCTATTTTCTCTGTAATCTTGTTGCTAATGAATAGTATTTCAGTTTTCGAATCATTGAATTGAATATCATAATAATTAGACTGTAGATGTTATACTATATGATGGAAATATTATTAAAGGATATATTATTTATTACCTCACTGCAAAATAGGCATAAAATCCAATAATTGGTTTATATTAAAGGACAAGGAGGCTAATATTCAGCACCATTTGTCAGGCTAAGTTCAGCTAAATTGCCGGGTAAGTTGAAAATCCCACCATACTGACCAGCCCTAAGATAGTCAGATAACATGTTATCCAGCTAAAATGTTATCTGGTTAGCTAGATAGCAGGTTGGGGGCATCCGGGGTCCTGCCACTTATGTGGCTAAACACTGATTTTCAGTGTTATCCAGCTAACAGAGCAGTATAACTTTAGGTAGCTGAAGAGCAGTCCTAAAGTTAGCCACTGAATATCCAGGTTAAGGGGGTCATTTATCAAAATGTGTTAAGGTGTTATTGCAGGAGTTATGGCCCTAACACCCATGATAATGCCATAACGCATGTGATAAATATCACATCGCGAAATGAATATACAAATTTGAAAAATGTATTCAAGTGGTAGGAGTTTGGGAGGAGTAAATGGAAATGAGGGCTGGTTAACGTTGTATGCAAGGCGAAGACTGAAGTGATGGAGCAGCCCTTTATAGGGCTGGAGCAGGAAGTCCAATCTTAGGTGGGGCCAGCACACTTCCTGTGGCTGGCCCTTTAAATTCTGTAGAGAGGCGTGCTCCGGCACCTAAGGAAGGAAGCAGGAGCTTGTGCAGGACCGCAGACAGTGGCCTGCACCAACATCGGCATCAGAAGCAGCAGGGCTGGGCCTGGAGGTGGCCCCCATGATGGCAGCAGCTCCAGCCGCTGCAGAAAACCCCGGGGGCAGCTCCAGCCTCCAGGAGAGCTCAGAGCTTGCGGCCTCTGACCACGAGGATGCCCAGAACGTCGATGGCGGCTCCAGCCACGGTGCAGATGGCAGAGAAGTCCGCGGCTCTGGCCACGGCGAAGCAGCGGAAGGAGGGGAGCCTCCGGCCGCATGAGAAAGACAAGGCCGCGGCTCCATGCTGCGAGGAACGCAGGCAGCGCGAAGGGCGGCCTCATGCCGCGTTTAGAGAATGTTGGCAGCTCCGTGCCGCTCTGAAACACCAGCAACAGCTGAGGTAAGCGGAGCCTGCTCGCGGAGAACACTGCGGGCAGAAGTTCATAACATTGGGCAATATATGTAATGTATAAAGTGCTCTATATACCAAAAAAGAAAAAAAGCACTAATGTGGAATGTTTACCTTAAAAATATACTTTATTCATGAAATACAATTATTTAAATAAATGAGCAGTTCCTGATATAATAAAAACTAATATAATACTGACTAAATAAAGTATAGTATAATATGCTTGGTTATCTCCTTGCACAATCAGATATATGAATCATCATAAATAAATAAAACCACTATGTGTTTACAATGTGTGGGCGTAAAATTCTACTTCAAGATCAAAATAGTTAGATTCCCATACTGTTAATACATTCAAAACGCAGTAGGCTCCATAAAGGCTTTTCTAAAAAGTAAGTTTTCTGTGCCTTTTTAAAAGATGTTATACAGGACATAATTCTTAACTCATTGGGAAGAGAGTCCAACTGTTATCCAGGAACAATTGGATAACAGTGGGCTCGCAAGAATAAGGCCTGTAATGAAAAGACACTCACTCTCCCCAATGTTACCCCTACATAATGCTTTTTCTGCATTGGAGAATCAAGAAACCTCAGCAATAGATATTGAAGTGATTTCTAAATGTAAAGTCACCCAATGCACTCAGAGGCCCTGCAACAGAAACAAATATCATAAAAGAAAGCTGCTTCTGCTCGGAGACTCGATTATCAGAGGAGCCAATTTGGGAGCACTTTTTGATGGTGACACAAAAGTTAAATGCATTCCAGGATGTTACGCCCGTTGGTTGTAGATGGCTGCGACCACTAATGCTCAACTCTTTCTTTGTTGCTTTGACACCATTGGGGAAAGTGGCAGTCTCTGCCAGCTACCGCCAAACTCCCTGGTGTTCCTGGGACAGCTTGGGCGCTGCTGACCACCATCTTGCCTTCGGGATCACTTAGGCGTGCGCGAGCGCACAGGCCAGTCTTAAACACTTCATGGCGGGAAACTCGGGGGCATCCCCTCCGGGTGACGTCTTCACTCTGCTGTACTTAAGCTGGCTGGCCCTGCCTATTGACGAGTTAGCAAGGAGTTCCCTCATTGCTGAATTTGCTTCACTCTTACAGACTTCCTGTTCCAGTTCCTGCACTTCGGCGTGAGACACTCTGGGTACCCGCTCCTTGGGGGCCCTTCCTCGTCTTTGGCTATCTGCTCCTCGGAGGGCCTTTTGTCTTGGACTGTTCCCGTTCCCCAGGACCTATCCTGGAACTTCCACTCTGTGAGTACCTTGACTCCATGGACCACTACTGTACCAGCTTTATTGTGGGATCCTCTCCGGTGTACCCCATGCTTCGGGTCACTACTGTGCCATTTCTGATTGAGAAACACCTTAGTGTACCCTCACTGCAGGCCATTATCGCATCATCGCTAGTACACTAGGCACAGGGTACACCTTATCGGTGTACCCTGTGCCTCGGGCCACTACGATACCATCTTTGAGTGAGGAATCCCTCGGTGTACCCTGCACTGCAGGCCACTACTGCATCATCACTACGGAGAGATTTCTTCAGTGTACCCTGCTCTGCGGACCACTACTGGATCTCCACGTCTTAGGTATTCCCTCTGGGTATAACCCTCTGCTCAAACCTTGTTATTTTTTCCTGCACCCCCCGCTCTGTGGGCTGTGCCTTTCTATCTCTATTCCACAGCTGTGTCTGATGTCCGCTGAGACTGCGCCTCATGATCGTGAGGCTCACAGGGTTCCTCCCTGTGGGCAGTACCATCTCTTACCTCAGCCCAGGGCCCACATACCTACAAGTCATAACACAGGATCCTTAGCTAGTAGAAATGCAAACCAGATAGTACAAGTCATTGAAGATGAAAGTAGGAACTTTGATATCAGTATTATCATCCATCTGGGGACCAATGACCTCAACAGAAATGGTATCCATGAAGTACAAAAAGATTTCCAAAATCTAGGCAAGATGATAAGACACACTGCTTTTTCAGAAGTATCACCTGTTCATGGAAAGAGAAATGAGAAGCTATGCCATATAAATAATTTCAATTCATGGCTCAAAACCTACTGAACAGAAAATGATTTTGAATACATTGGAGGTTGGGGTCATTTATGGAGCATTAAAAGACTATATGGTAAGAATGACCTACATTTGTCCATAGCAGGAAGGAGAATCGTAAGTAAGAAATTCAGATCATATACTATGAGACATGTAAACTAAAGAATGGGGGTGGTAAGAGATGACCAATAAAACTGGCATATCAAAGCCAAAGCAATACAGGATGTAGGAAGAGAAAATAACAAAATCAATCAGCTCAAAAAAAAAACCAGAAAAGGTGCCTAGGATTTGCAAGAAATCAAGGGCGAAAAATTGGAAAACTATGACTAGAAATGCTCATAGTTTGGCTAATAAAATCTCTGACCTGCAGGCCCTAATGGTGGAGGCAGACTTGGACATTGTTGCTGTTACGGAGACATGGTTCACAGGTTCTCATGACTGGGATACAGCCATGCTGTGCTATAACTTGTTAAGGAAGGACAGAGAGGACAAACAAGGGGGAGGCATAGCTCTTTATGCCAATAACAATATCCAGGCTACTGAACTGCAAGGAATGTGGGGTAGAAAAGAAGTATTTTGGGCCATCCTAAAAAAAGATGATGTTGAATCCATTTTCACTAGTGTGGTTTAAAGGCCTTCGACTCAAATGGAAGAACTTGACAGAGATCTGGTCGAAGACATCCAAAAGATGAGAAAGAAGGGAGAATTGTTGATAATTGGAGATTTTAATCTGCCGGACATAGACTGGAAAATTCCTTCTGTCGGGTCGATACTCTAAGGCCGCGGTAGAAACAGTGCGGCAGTGTCAGGCGCACCCTCGTTCCCCGCACGCACAGTTCTCTTCACCTACCGCTCTATACTCTCTTCTAATTGCATGCAAATGCATGCCGCGGCTGCGAAGCCTTAGGCAAGCGTTAGGCCCGCGCAACCCATTTTACTGTATAGAGCGCCTATACAGTATCCTGGGTTCGCGGGCCTAACGCTTCACGGCCGCGCTGGTATCTGTCATTTCCAGGAAGTGGACAGTTATGTTCCCCGATGCTCGGCAAACTATCCCCCAGCCCCCGCTCACCTGCCCTGGCCCCGTCCAGTCTCTGGTGCAGCCCCAGTCCTGTCTCCTCCTCCCGAAGCAAAAAAAAACAAAAAAAACCTGAAAAAGTAGCAAGGCTCGGGCCTGCTACGATAGTCCCTTCTCCCTTCTCCTCTCCTCCCGATTTCGGCGCTCAAGGCGGCCGGGTGGGCGTGCATTCATCCAGGCAGAGGGAGCCGGCGGCGAAAGCGGCCTCCGGCTCCCTCTGCCTGGATGAATGCACGGCCCCCGCCGGCAGCGAATGAATGCCCGTGCGATTTCGGCGCTCAAGGCATGAGCGCCGAAATCGCACGGGCATTCATTTACTGCCGGCGGGGGCCATGCATTCATCCAGCGGCCCCCGCTGGCAGTGAATAAATGCCCGTGCGATTTCGGCGCTCAAGGCGTGACGTCACGTCATGTGACTGCCTTGAGCGCCGAAATCGCACGGGCATTCATTCGCTGCCGGCGGGGGCCGCTGGATGAATGCACGCCCACCCGGCCGCCTTGAGCGCCGAAATCGGGAGGAGAGGAGAAGGGAGAAGGGACTACCGTAGCAGGCCCGAGCCTTGCTACTTTTTCGGGGTTTTTTTTTTTTTTTTTTGTTTCGGGAGGAGGGTTGACCATTGCTTGCAAGTGAATATTGGAGAAATACCAATGGACCGTATAAAAGCATAAAGATGAGTTTTAATTGTATAATAAAACAATTTAAAAAATCAACCTCTCAAACAATTAAGATCAATGATTATAGAAAAGGCGAGTGAAGGTTTATTAGACCGGTAATGCCTATTATGAAGGTCTCTCTATTTGAGTAATTGGTCTCATTATACAAAGGGTTAATAAATTGTGGTTTGGATAGTTTACCCTGACTTTTGTGACACTCCAGTTTTACTTTAGAGATTTAGTGCTAGAGATGGATTAGGGTTTTGGTGCCTTTTGGTAGCATTGGTACTGTCACCCCCTATTACTTCCCCTCTAGTTTGGACAATAGGAGGAAGCAGAAGGTCTAAGGCACAGTCCCCTAGTTTCCTGTGGCTGCTCAGGGGTAGATACTGTTGTGGGAAAATTTTAAAAATTCAAAAGCAAATTGGCAAACAGTTTCATCTTTTATATTACATTAGAAAAATAAAGTAGCTTAGTATAATTTTATATTTTTTTTATTGGGTGAAGAAAAGTGATCTCAAGTAACAGTACAAGGAGGAGACAAGTATAGAGAGGGGAAGGGGAAGGGACAGGGATCAGAAATGGGGTGAGGAGAAAGGGGATGGAGTGTGAAAAGGAAAAAGGACTCGGGATGGGGAAGATGAGAGATGGGAAAGATAGGAGATGGGGAAGATTAGGAATCTGTGATGGGTAAGAGGAGAGAGGGGGAGGATGTTGGATTGAGGAAGGGAAGGAGGGAGCCGGAAGGGTTGGGGAATGGGTTTCAGGATCTGGAGAGAAGGGAGAAGTAGGAAGGAAGGAAAGAAGGGAGGTTCCAGGATCTGGAGGATATAATCCAACATCAAAAGAGGAAGGATTTGAATTGCAGTGGGTGGGGAAGAGATGAGGGAGGTGTCCCTACAATGCTCCAGTCCTGTTCCTCCTTGCATCCCACCCTCTAACATCCTACCCAATCTGACAAACACACACCCACCCACCCTCATCCCCCAGCTTCTTTTCCCACCCTCCAATGACCTATATTCAGCCACTCCTATAGGCCGATGCAATATCGGCACGCTTTAAACGAGCACTCATGATTGAGCGCCCACTCTCCTAATGCACGTCGATGCACCTCTCCGGGGCATCTGATGTAATATTTAAATGGGCTGCCATGGTAAAAAGGAGGCACTAAGGGAAACTGCGCCCCTCACGCCTCCTTGGCAGCAGGTGCCCAGGAGAGGAGTCTGTCAGTGGGTTAGGAAAATGGATGCTCAATTTTACAAGAGTCCATTTTCCTAACCTGCGTACAACCATGGGTTAGGAAAATGGACTCTCTTTAATTGAGCATCCCTTTTCCTAACCTGACTGCTGGCATACTTTTTTGTTTTTAAGTTTTTCCTTTTTCGGTTCCTTTGACTTAATATCGCCATGATATTAAGTTGGAGGAACTACAGAAAAGCAGGATTTTTTTGTTTTTCTGTACATTTTTTGGGAATCTCAAGAATTAATGCCTGCTCCGGGATAGGCATTAATTTTTAAAGGTAAAAATGTGCGTGTCAGGGGTACATTATTTTTTGCATTGGGGGGAAATAGCTAATAGCCTCAGCAACCTGAATTTACATGTGATGAGCACTATTAGGAAATGTAGGAAACGGATGAAATGAATGCACATCCCTATTAGACGCTGTCCTGGGAAGTATGCGCCGGCAGCCGGCCAGCACATGGAGTTTACTTCTGCTCCCAAGGAGCAGTAAGTATAGAACTAAAGCAATTTGGGGTACCTAGGTAGGGGTTAGGGCTTGGAGTGAAGAGGGGAAAAGGGAGGAAGGTTAGGGAAGGGTTAGGGAAGTTCCCTCCCAGTCCGCTCCTTAATTGGAGTGGACTGGGAAGGAACTGGGAGAAAGCCTGATTGCGTCGCAGCGTTACGGGTAGACGTCCCACACAGAAATCTCCGATCAGCAAATAAAGCACTCCTAACCATCCCTTCAGTTAAAACAGTAAGACTAACCCAAGTGAGGGAAAGGGCCTTATCATTAGCAGGACCAACAATTTGGAACACAATGCCTCCAGAGATCAGATTACAAAGTGATCTCAAGGCATTTAAGAAAAGTTTAAAAACATGGTTTTTTAAACAGGCATTTTACAAGGAGATGGGAGAATAGAAATTATTCAGGAATAAGCAGATAAACACCGACACACAGTACTTATGACAATACAGTAGAGTAGTCTATGAACCCCACATCACAACTAGCATATTGTAGGGATGTGCAGAGCAAAAGTTTAAGTTCATATGTCCATATGTCCAAAGGGGGTCCCATTTGCGGTCAATATGGACATAAACAGAATTCAATGAGTTGAGTATATGTCCATATGTGCAAATAAAAATTTAAACCCCTCACCCTCCTTAATCCCCCCCCAAGACTTACCACAACTCCCTGGTGGTCCAGCGGGGTCAGGACGCCATTTCTGACCAACTTTGCAAGGAGCACGTGACGTCGGCGTCACGTCGGAGTGACGCGGCGTCACGTGATTCCCCGCGGGTTCGCGCCGGAACGCTCGTTCGGCCCAAAAGGAACTTTTGGCCAGCTTGGGGGGGCCTCCTGACACCCCCAAGCTGGCCAAAAGTTCCTTTTGGGCCGAACGAGGGTGCCGGAGGGAACTCACGGGGAATAACGTGACGCCGCGTCACTCCGACGTGGCGCCGACGTCACGTGATTCCCCGCGGGGTCGCTTCCGGGATCCTCGTTTGGCCCAAAAGGAACTTTTGGCCATCTTGGGGGTGTCAGGAGGCCCCCCCAAGCTGGCCAAAAGTTCCTTTTGGGCCGAACGAGGATTCCGGAAGCGACCCCCGCGGGGAATCACGTGACGTCGGCGTGACGCGGCGTCACGTGATTCCCCGCGAGTTCCCTCCGGCACCCTCGTTCGGCCCAAAAGGAACTTTTGGCCAGCTTGGGGGGGCCTCCTGACCCCCCCAAGCTGGCCAAAGTTCCTTTTGGGCCGAACGAGCATTCCGGCGCGAACCCGCGGGGAATCACGTGACGCCGCGTCACTCCGACGTGGCGCCGACGTCACGTGCTCCTCGGAAAGGCTTTCAGAAATGGCGTCCTCACTCCTCGCTGGATCACCAGGGAGTTGTGGTAAGTCTTTGGGGGGGGATTAAGGAAGGTGAGGGGTTTAAATTTTTATTTTGGATCAACAATCGCGATTTCCAACTTATTCAACATAGCTATGTTGAATAAGTTGGAAATCCGATCGTTTATGTCTCATCACTTTTTTAAGTTAAAAAAAAAATAAGTAGCGTTTTACATTTATGTTCAATACGAATGCACACCCCTAGCATATTGATAACACTATGTATAATAAAATTACCCGTAAAAGTACTTTCAGTACGCTCGGTCATGACCCACTTCTCTAATACTTATTTTGTCTAATGATATATTGTAACCGAACCTTTGACGGTACCTGTTAGAATGTACTATAGTACACTTTTACTTACATTAAATATGTGCCTACATGTAAACCGTTGCGATGATATATAACCTAGTGACGGTATAGAAAAGATTTTAAATAAATAAATAAATAATTGGAAAATCCCCTCCCTGCGCGCGTGAGTTGTGGGCCGCCCACACATGTGTGCACAGATGTTAAAATCTGCATGTTATAAAAAGATTGCATCAATGTGTGTGCCAGGAACCACGCACATATGGACACATGTGCATTGGTTTTAAATTTTACCTTAATATTAGGATATTCCAAACTTTTATGTTTTTGCATTATTTATATTATTTCCAAGGAGACCTTTTATTCATTTGCCCACTAGAGAGCAGCACTGTAGTGTTTGAATTGCAAAAATATTTGTGACTTATGTCTTGCTTCAAGAAATTCTAAATTATTTCATACTGAAATAGCTGATTACCCCATTGCAGAAATTGAACATTAGCAAGGGAGAAAAATAAACTGCCAAAATCTTATCATTTCTAAAATAATGTCTAATTTTATTCATTTTAATATGCATTCCAGTAAAAAGCTCTCTCCATAATAAAGACTTAAAGTGTTAATAAAACAACATAAATTAGTGTTTGTGAATTGAAAATGTCATGTCAGAAGCAGTATAGATTTATAACTACAGGCACATTGAAATTTTTAACTATTTACCATTTCTCAGGTTATTATATTTTCATTATGATAAATCCTTAACTCTCCTTTACCCTTATCTTCCCTTATGTTCAACCCCAGCTTATATTATTTGTAAAAAATAGGAAAAAGAAAGGGTAGCTAGCATTTAATTGCCTAACTGGAATTATGGTAAAGGCTGAGATACTGTTATGATGCTCAGGGTAATTTTTTTGCAGCATTATATTTATAAGCCTCTTTTCTGCAAATGGTCACATATTTGGCAAAATATTTAACAAGCAGTATTTTTTTCTTATGCTGCCAATAAGATACATGGGCAGATTTTTTCTTATGCTGCCAATAAGAAAAGTGGGCTAATTTTGGGGTGATATTAGACTGTGTGGAAGTTTTCTTCCATGCCTATGTAACCTATGTTTGCACTGGAACCTGTAATGGAACTGGAGTATTTTTCCCATTTGGAGTGAATTATCTTCCCAACGCCCACTGAGGGTAACTTTGCATGTTTATTTTGTATCTACTCCTCCCACAGACTTCACAGCCTCACAAACAGTCATGTTCCCAAGGACTTTCACTTTATTCAGAGGTAGAAATATTGAAATTTTCAAAAGACAAAAATAAACTCATTTCTTACCCCTCCTCTTTCCATCCCATTCTTCCTGAACATTTTCTCTTCTCTTCTCTTCTCCATCTCCAACAGTCTCATCTCTCATCCCTACCCCTCTTCATTCTATCCCTCCCCATTCCATCTCTTCTTATATATCTATCCCTTCCCTTCCTCACCACTATCCTTTCTCTTCCCTCTTTCCTTCTTCTCTCTCCATCACTGTCTTTCCCTCATCATTCCATCCCTTCCCTTCAACTATCTCAACCCTCCTCAAATCTATCTGTAAGATGACACTTCTCACCACCTTTAGTACTGTGCCTTTTATTGCTATGGACCAACAAAGCAGGAAGGAAGGCTGTCTAAGAAAGCCGTGAGGGCAACAAAATAGATTAGAAACTTTTCTAATCGGATATTTCTTGGCCTTTTAATGCTATGCCACCCATCTCTCTCACCACCTACAGCAGTACATCTTCCCTTTCACCATTGTTCCTCCCTCTGTCTTCAACACTACACTGCTCTCCCTCCTGATCCCCTACTCCCTGCTTCCTTCAGCATCAAACAGCCCTTCTTCCCCCCATCCTGCGGTTGTCAGCTGCTCCTGCCACTGAATTCAGTTTGCTAAAGTTCTGTCCAGCAGTGATGACGGTGACAGTTACGGCTGACAATGTTTGACACCAGCTATTGCTGGTGGGGTAGGGAAAGGAGAGAGAACAATGATCCAGTGGTGAGGAAAGGGAGCATAAAAGAGTGCAGAAGACCAGCAGTAGCAGCAGTGGTGGTGGCAGGGGGGAGAGGAGATTGAGACAATGAGGCAGGGAGGTGGTCCAGCGGTTTTGGAGAAAATGAGGTGATCTAATGGGAGGGGATTGTTTTGAAGAGAATTAGTAACTTGGCAGTAGCATCAGCAGTGGTGGGTTGGGGATGGGTGGGAGAGGGTAGGGCACGGAGGCTGTCTGGCAGGGCTCTAGAACTGTTAACAATTGCTGTATGAGAATTTGGTATAAATGCAATATCAGAAATAATTATACATATAAAAAGGCCATACTCATTTAAACAGTTAATACTCACTTTTCCAGTGCACTTATTTCCTACCACTCACATTTTCATCATCTAAAATATCACCACTAGAATCTATTTATTATTTTTATATACTGACATTCATCTCAATTGAGATATCACACTGGTTTACATTCAGGTACTGTAGGTATTTCTCTATCCCCAGAGGGCTTACAATCTAAGTTTTTGTACCTGAGGCAATGTAGGGTAAAGTGACTTACCCAAGGTCACAAGGAACAACAGCAGGACTTGAACCTTGGTCTCCTGGTTCAGAGTCCACTGCTCTAACCACTAGGCTATTCCTCCTCCCTATGGATGAAGTGTTGTTTAAAAACAAAATGAAAAAAAATCAACATTTGCCATATTGTTTTGAGTTGTTTCACACTCAAAATGACATATAATTTTTGTCTTTTATGTTGTTTAAGCATACAGTAGTTTCAGTTTACTGTTAGCAATATTTGCCAAAGTACATTCACTTTAAAAAACAGTGGGTGCTAAAAACAAAATGATGACATAAAACACATTTTTTTCTGTGCACACCCCTACCAAAATGAAATACAAACACATAGAAAGTCAATAAATGCACACATAACCTACCCTTCCTAAGAAACATAGAAAATGATGGCAGAAAAGGACCAAACGGTCCATCCAGTCTGCCTAGCAAGCTTATGGTATTATCTGCCATGCCATACAGGTCACCCCCATACTTAGGTTCCCAAACCATCAAGGTCAGGGCCTTTGTTGGTTGCTGTCTGAGTCCAATTCCCCGTTACCTCTTACCTTTGAAGCAGAGAGTAATGTTGAAATTGCATCAAACTTATCAGGCTTATTGGTTAAGGGTAATAACAGCCGCATCAGTAGGTTATCCCCATGCTTATTTGTTTTCCCCCCATTCATATTTATTTTCCCAGACCATAAAATTCAATGTCCTTGTTGGTTGCTGTCTGAATCTATTTCCCCTTTTCCTCTTGCCGATAAAGTAGAGAGCAATTATTGTTAGTATCAACAGTATGAAGGCAAATTGGTTAAGGGTAGTAACTGCCACACCAGTACGTTACTCCCATGTACTCTTTTCTTAATTTGTATCCTCTAGCCTTTAGGGATACACAGTGTTTATCCAATGCCCTTTTGAAATCTTTACCATTTTTGTCTTCACCAACTCCTCCTGAAGGGCATTCAAAGCATCGACCACCCTCTTCGTGAAGAAATATTTCCTGACATTGGTTTTGAGTCATCCTCCCTGAAGTTTCATTACATAACCCCTAGTTCTATTGATTTCTTTCCAATGGAAAAGGTTTGTCATTGATTGTGCATCATTGAAACCTTTCAGGTATCTGAAGGTCTGTATTATACCCCCCTGCACCTGCTCTCCTCCAGGGTATACATATTTAGGTCCTTTAATCTCTCCTTATAAGTCATTTGAGGGAGACCCCCCACCATTTTAGTTGCTCTTCCCTGAACAGCCTCCCTCATGTCTCTGTCCCTTTTGAGATACGGTCTCCAGAACTGAACACAATACTCCAGGTGAAGCCTTACCAAGGACCTATACAAAGTGATTATCACCTCTTTTTTCTTACTGGTTATTCCTTTCTCTATGCAGCCCAGCATTCTTCTGGCTTTAGCTATTGCCTTGTCACATTGCTTTGCCATCTTGAAATCGCTAGACACTAGGGATGTGCAGAGGGACAACATATGTTGCATTCGTGATTTGGATTCGTCGGGGAGCAAATGTGTTGTATTCGGCCGTATGGCGCCCCGATGCATTAATACGGCGAGTTATATTCCTGTCCCAGTTAAAATTAAAATTAACTACAACCCCCCACCCTCCTGACCCCCCCAAGACTTACCAAAACTCCCTGGTGGTCCAGCGGGGAGTCCAGAAGCCATCCCCTGCACTCTCACACCCTCGTTTGCCGGTTTCATCATGGCGCCGATAGCCTGAGTCACAGGGGCTACCAGTGCCATTGGTCAGCCCCTGTCACATGGTTACCGGCACCATCTTGTGCTCCTACCATGTGACAGGGGCTGACCAATGGCACCAGTAGCCCCTGTGACATAGTATGGGCAAAGGTGATCGGCGCCATTTTGAGTCCTGGCATCGGACGGCCGGCGTGCAGGAGGTCGCTCCGGGACCCCCGTTGGACCCCCAGGGACTTTTGGCCAGCTTGGGAGGGCCTCCTGACCCCCACAAGACTTGCCAAAAGTCCAGCGAGGGTCCCGGAGCGACCTCCTGCACGCCGGCTGTCCGATTCCAGGACTCAAAATGGCGCCGATCGCCTTTACCCTCACTATGTCACAGGAACCGACGGTCGGCCCCTGTGACATAGTGAGGGCAAAGGCGATCTGCTGCCAGTGTTCAAAATGGCGCCGATCGCCTTTGCCCTCACTGTGTCATAGGGGCCGACCATCAGTACCTGTGACATAGTGAGGGCAAAGGCGATCGGCGCCAATTTGAGTATTGGCATCGGACGGCCTGCATGCAGGAGGTCGCTCCCGGACCCCCGCTGGACTTTTGGCAAGTCTTGTGGGGGTCAGGAGGCCCCCCCAAGCTGGCCAAAAGTCCCTGTGGGTCCAACGGGGGTCCCGGAGTGACCTCCTGCACGCCGGCCGTCCGATACCAGGACTCAAAATGGCGCCGATAGCCTTTGCCCATACTATGTCACAGGGGCTACCGGTGCCATTGGTCAGCCCCTGTCACATGGTAGGAGCACAAGATGGCGCCGATGGCCATGTGACAGGGGCTGACCAATGGCACCGGTAGCCCCTGTGACAAAGGCTATCGGCGCCATGATGAAACCAGCACCGAGGGTGTGAGTGCAGGGGATAGTTCCCGGACCCCCCGCTGGACCACCAGGGAGTTTTGGTAAGTCTTTGGGGGGTTCAGGAGGGTGGGGGGGTTTGTTTTATTTAGGTGGCCGAATAAAACAGAAATCTGTTAAATACGTGGGGAGTCGCGATGCGTTTCGCCTCCCCACGTATTTAACAGATAGGACAAAATACATTGCAGATCACAAATACGTGGAAAACGGATGCACACCCCTACTAGACACTATCACCCGTAGATCCCTCTCTTGCTCCGTGCACAACAGCACTTCACCACCCATCACATACAGCTCTTTTGGATAGAGATGTGCTTTGTTTTTGTAGCTCGGGTCGGGCTACGTGTCGGCCAACCCGCTGGAAAATGAAGATGGCCTGCACCATCTTAAAAAATGGCATGGCAATCCATTGTGCCTTCCATGTGACAGGGGCCGACCAATGGTACGGTAGCCCCTGTCACATGGTAAAGGCAAAGGGCCACCGGCGCCATTTTGTTTACTGGCTGCTGATGGCCCGAGAGCGGGAGATCACTTCTGGGACCCCCGCTGGACCACCACGGATTTTAGGCAAGTTTTTTTGGGGGGGTCTGGAGGGTGGGGGGGTGCCTCCCCCCCCCCACCCCCGTTCTAACCTGAACAACAAATTTTCCCCGAGGTTCGGGGAAAATCCATCTCGGGGTTTGGGTCCTCCAACCCATGCCAAATTGGACTATTTCTTTGAAATAGTCCAATTCGGCAAACGATTGCACATCTCTACTTTTGGATTACCATACCCCAGATACATGATTCTGCACTTCTTGGCATTAAATCCTAGCTTATTGTCACACAGAAGGAATTCAGTTTCCTAATACTATTACATTCTTAAACATAAAGGAAACTATTTTTGTATTATTTCAATTCTTTATTCATACTTGTCTATACAAAAAACTTTCATGTGTGAAATGATGCACCACCAAATTATTAAAACTCCCAGTTATCCCCTACATTCACTCTCACCATTCATACCACATTAAAATACATGCCCAACAATATAGGATCCTAATCGTTTCGCTCTCTCTGAGCTTCCTCCGGGGGTTAGTACAGATTTTCCAATACAATAATTACAACTTCAATATCACCTTGTTACATTTTTTTACCATAATAGATTATTATATTATCCACATCACTCTTATGCTTCATATATTGAACCTTCACTATTACAGCCAAATGCTTGACCAAGTAATCTTTCCAGATTATATTCAATGTTCTTCTTGTCTTCACATATCGATTTTCATCCAATTATTGTTTGATCTGTACTAAACCCTAGGGATGTGCAGAGCAAAATTTTATGTTCATATTTTTTATGTCCGAAAGGGGGTCCCACTTGCGGCCAATATGGACATAAAAAAAATCCAATGAGTTGGGTATATGTACATATGTGCAAAAAAAAAATTTAAACCCCCTCACCCTCCTTAATCCCCCCCCCAGACTTACCAGAACTCCCTGGTGATCGAGCGAGGAGTGAGGACGTCATTTCTGCAATCCTTGGCGAGAAGCATGTGACGTCGGTGGCACGTCGAGTGACGCGGCGTCACGTGATTCCCGGCTCGTTCGCGCCGGACGGCTCGTTCGGCCCAAAAAGAACTTTTGGCCAGCTTGGGGGGGCCTCCTGGGGGGGGTCAGGAGGCCCCCCCAAGCTGGCCAAAAGTTCTTTTTGGGCCGAACGAGCCATCCGGCGCGAACGAGCCGGGAATCACGTGACGCCGGCGTCACTCGACGTGCCGCCGACATCACATGCTTCTCGCCAAGGATTGCAGAAATGGCGTCCTCACTCCTCGCTCCATCACCAGGGAGTTGTGGTAAGTCGGGGGGGGGGATTAAGGAGGGTGAGGGGGTTTATATTTTTATTTTGGCTCAACAATCGCGATTTCCCACATATCGAACATATCTATGTTCGATATGTGGGAAATCCGATCGTTTATGTCGAATCAATTTTTTAAGTAAAAAAAAAATATGAGTTGCGTTTTACTAATGCGGTCAATCCGAATGCACACCCCTACTAAACCCCTGAGGAAGCTAAGAGAGAGCAAAACGATTAGGATCCTATATTGTTGGACATGTATTTTAATGTGGTATGAATGGTATGAATGGTGAGTGAATGTGGGGGATAACTGGGAGTTTTAATAATTTGGTGGTGCATCATTTCACACATGAAAGTATTTTGTATAGACAAGTATGAATAGAGAATTGAAATAATGCAAACATAGTCTCCTTTATGTTTAAGAATTAAATCCCAGCTGCCATATCTTTGACCCTTATTCAAGCTTTGTTAAATCATGTCTCATTCTCTCTACTCCTTCTGTCATGTCCACTCTGTTGCAGATCTCAGTAAAATCTGCAAATAGACAAACTTTACCTTCCATCCGTTCTGCAATGTCACTCGCAAAGATATTGAACAGGATTGGTCCCAACCCTGATCCTTGTTGCACTCCGCTTAATACTATTCTCTCTTCAGAGTAGGTTCCATTTACCATTACACACTGTCTTCTATCTGTCAACCAGTTTGTAATCCACGCCACTACCCTGGCACTCACTTCCAAGCTTCTCATTTTATTAACAAGCCTCCTATGTGGAACCGTATCAAAAGCTTTGCTGAAATCCAAGTAGATCACATCGAGCGCTCTTCCTTGATCCAATTCTTTAGACACCCAATCCTTGCAGCATCCAGAATAACTCTCCCAACTCTTACAGAGGATTCAGAAACCCAGTTATAAATAGTTTATAGTGTGCTCCAACAGAAAGAGATTTAAATGTGAGCTTCCAAATCTTAATCTAACTTAAAAACATTGGAATATACTGAGCAACAAAGACTGAAAGAACAAAATATAATAATCTAATAATGAAGAATAAACCAAATGAGACAATGTAAGATTCTCAAAACAACACTCTAAGATGTGAAAACTATCATTTTGTTTTATTTTGTCTTAAGTACTAGATCAATTAATAAATACTATAGATAATTTTACTTGATAGATGTTAATACCTGTCTATGAATACCTCCCCTATAACCAATCATTGTTTGTTTGTTGAATCATTACTGTGAATGTCACTTTGTAAACCACTGTGATCTATACATGGAACGAAGGTATATAAAATGTCCAAATAAATAAATAGACTCTGACTCTGACTCTGAAACACCAAGTTTCCCCAACTTTGAAGCATCCTGAGTATACACCCCTACTCCCACAGAGAAATCTGACATCCAGGATTCAGAATCCCAAAAATAATTGGACTACAGTGGGTTCTGGTAGAATAAGGCCTGTAATGAAGAGACACCCACTCTTCCAGCTGTTACCCTTACATAATGCATTTTCTGCACAGGAAAATTAAGAAGTCCAAGTAACAGAATATGAAATGAAGTCTAAAAGGGAAGTAGTCAGCCAATACACCCAAAAACCCTTCAATATGATCAAATATCATAAAAGAAAGCTGCTTCGGCTAGGAGATTCAGTCATCAGAGGATAGGGACACAACAATTAAATGCCTTCCAGGATCCTCAGCTAACAGAAATGCAAACTAGGTGGTGAATGCAATTATAGAAAAAAGTAGGAACTCTGATATGAATTTTATCATTCATCTGGGGACCAATGACCTTACTAGAAATGGTGTCCATAAAGTACAGAAAGATTTCCAAAATACAGGGAAAAAGATTAGACACATGGCAAATACTATTTCCTTTTCAGAAGTATTACCTGTTTATGGAAAGGAACAGGAAAGGTTATGCCATATAGAGAATTTCAATTCCTGGCTCAAAATCTGGGGTAAAAGAATGTGGATTTAGATGCATTGGAGGCTGGGGCCATATATGGAGCAATAAAAGATTATATGGTAAGGATGGCCTACATTTGTCAACGGCAGGACAGAGGATGCTAAGTGAAAAATTCAGATCATACATTATCAGGCATTTAAGCTAGGGAGCAGGGTGGCAGGAGGTGGCCAGTGAATTTGGCATGTCACCCCCAAGTAAAACAGGAAGAGGGAAGAGGAAGTAACAAAATCAATCAGTTCAAAAAAGCAGAAAAGGTGAATGTGAAGAGAGGATGTAAAGCTATGACTACAAATGCTGGTAGTCTGGGCAACAAAATCCCAGACCTGCAGGCCCTAATGATGGAGGAAGACTTGGACATTGTTGTTGTTATGGAGACCTGGTTTACTGATTCTCATGAATGGGATATGGCCATTATGGGCTATAGCTTGCTAAGAAAGGACAGAGAGGACAGAAAAGGGGGAGGAGTAGCTTTTTATGTCAAAAACAATATACAAGCAACATAAGAGGCATTGTGGACCGTCCTAAAACAGAAGATGGTGCTTCAAATTTTACTGGTGTGATCTACAGGCCACCAACTCAAACAGAAGAATTAGACAGAGAACTAATTGAAGAGATCCAAAAGATGATAAAGAAGGGCAAACTGTTGCTCGATGGAGATTTTAATCTGCCAGATATGGATTGGAGTATCCCTTCTGTGGAATCTGTGAGAAGTAGAGAGATAGTGGATTCCCTTAAACAGGCTCTGCTCAAACAAATGGTAATGGAACCTATGAGAGAGGATGTAATACTCGATCGGGTGCTCACTAATGGTGGTAATGTCTCTAATGTTCAAGAAGAGGCTCACCTGAGCACCACTAATCATCAGACAGTTTGGTTCAATTTTGCGAATAGGACACAGAGAAGTTACATGAAGACCCGCGTTTTGAATTTCAAAAATATGGACTTTGTCAAAATGGGGACTTACCAGGAGGAAGAACTTGAAGTCTGGGAGAAAATGGGTGAGGTGGAACAACAGTGGGCCATGTTAAAAGGAGCTATTACAAAGGCAACAAATCTATATGTTAGAAAAGTAAACAGGAGTAAGATGAAAAATAAACCAATCTAGTTCTCAAAGGAGTTGACTGAAAAAATAAAGGAAGAAGGGAATAGTGTTCAAAAGGTATAAAGGATCCCATAAAAAGGAACACAGGGAAGAATATTTGTCAAAACTGAGGGAGATGAAGAAATAAATAAGGAAAGCAAAAGGTAAAGCAGAAGAAGTTATGGCCAAAGAGATAAAGTGAGGAGACAAAATATTTTTCAGATATATCAGTGAAAGAAGGGAGGTCAGAAGTGGTATAGTGAAATTGAAAGGTGACAAGGTGCAATGTGTTGAGAGTGACAAAGAAATGGCAGAAATTTTAAACAAATACTTCAGTTCGATATTCACTAAAGAAGACCCTGGAGAAGTTCCATTGCTGATTATTAAGACCGAAGATGAGCATTATGTAGACAAAACTCTATTTACAGACATGAATGTATAGGAGGAGCTAGGCAAACTAAAGAGTTTGCTATCTACAATCTGGTGGGTTGCTGGACCTGAGGCAGTATGGATTCAGCAGGAGAAGGTCATGTCAGGCAAATCTGATTGATATTTTTGATTGGGTGACTAAAGAATTGGATCGAGGAAGATCACTCAGTGTGATTATACTTGGATTTCAGCAAAGCTTTTGATATGGTCTCATACAGGAAGTTTGTGAATAAAATGAGAAGCTTAAGAGTGCGTGCCAAGGTGGTGGCATTGATTACAAACTAATAGGAGACAGAGTGTAATGGTAAATGGAACCTATTCTGAAGAGAAAACCATGTTAAGTAGAGTGCCACAGGGTTCGGTTTTGGGACTGGTTCTGTTCAATATCTTTGTGAGTGACATTGCTGAAGTGATAGAAAGTAAAATTTGTGTATTTACGAATGGTACTAAGATCTGCATTAGAGTGGACATGCCTGAAATAATAGAGAGAATGAAAAGGGATTTAAGTAGCTGGAAGAATGGTTGAAGATTTGGCAGCTGGGAATCGATATCAAGAAGTGAAGAGTCATGCATTTGGGGTGCGGTAATCCAAAAGAGTTGTATGTGATGGGGAGTGAAAAATTAATGTGCATGGACTAAGAGAGAGATCTTGGGGTAATAGTGTCTGGAGATCTGAAGATAATGAAATAATGTGGCAAGACTATAGCTAAATCCAGAAGAATGCTGGGATGCACAGAAAGAGGAATAACCAGTAAGAAAAAGGAAGTGATAATTTCCTTGTACAGGTCCTTAGTGAGGCCTCACCTGGAGTACTGTTTTCAATTCTGGAGTGGATATATCAAGAGGGACAAAGTAAGGATGGAGGCGGTCTAGAGAAGAGCAACCAAAATGGTGTGGGGTCTGCATGAGAAGACCTCTGAGGAGAGGCTGAAGGATCTGAAAAGATATACCCTGGACGAGAGACGGTGCAGGGATACCTGAAAGGTTTTAGTAATGCACATTCGACAATCTTTTACTTTTGGAAAGAAATCAGTAGATTTAGGGATCATGAAATGAAAGTCAGGTAGGACGACTCAAAACCTACATCAAGAATATTTCTTAATGGAAAGGGTGATGGATGCCTGGAATACCCTTCTGGAGGAGGTGGTGAAGATAAAAACTGTGAAAGAATTCAAAGGGGCATGGGATAAACATTGAGGATCCTTAAAGGCTAGAGGATGGAAATGAAGAAAATAATGCATGTGGGAAACATGCTGGTGCGGGGGTTACTATCCTTAACCAATATAAGCCTGCACACTCTTGATGCAAGTCCATCATGGCTCTCTGCTTCAATGGTAGTGTGAAAAGGGGAATTGTATATGAAGCAATCAATAATGGCCCCTGATTTTTACAGTCCGGGGAAACAAATAAATATGAGAGTAACTTGCTGATGCGGTGGTTACTAGCTACCCTTAACCAATCAGCTTGATACTGTGATGTAACTCCAACATTGCTTTCTACTTCATCGGCAAAGCATAACAGGAAATTGGATTCAACCAGCAACCAACGAGGGCCCTGACTTTACAGTCTGAGAAACTGATAAGCATGGGGAGTAACCTACTTGACTCAGCACATATTATCATAACTTTGCTGGGCAGACTGGATGGACTATTTGGTCCTTTTCTGCCATCATGTTTATGTTTCTAATTTTCTATAGCTGAATCATGACTGTAGGTGCACCAAGATTTGTCTCATCATGCAGTACTATCTCCTTTTTGTCTATAAATAACAAAATGTACCTAATTAATCTTAATCTAGAGGGATTTTATCCTCAGATATAATTTTATATACCCTCCTCTCCTAAACAAAGAGGATGAATGTCACCTTTTAATTTTGTTTTTAAATTTCAGTATTTTTAGTATTATGTATGGTGAGCCTGCATCACCACAGGTGCAAGGAACAGTTATTTTACATAAATGATTATTTCACCTAACCTAACCTTCTGCACGATGGTAATGGCATTCTGATAAGCTTATTTTATCTTATGTGGGTTCCGGGGGAATGCAGATGGAACGATTGCTATTTGGCCAGTGGAATTGTTATGGAATTTGGCCTCATTGTTACTTAGTCCATCAACCCTGGGATTCAGCCTAGGCTGGAGCCCAGACACAGGCCCAGAGCTGTGACCGGGCCTGCTGGCTAGGTCCTGATTCTGAGGCTTTGGCTTGGACCCAGGCCTGACACAGTAACCCGACCTGGAGGATGGGTCATGATGCTGGGGCCTAGGCCTAAGCCTGTGCCCAGACCCAGGTCTGCCATTGCATTTCGGCCCAGATCCAGTCTCAATGCCGCAACCTGACACAGAGGCTAGGTCCTGATTCCTGGGCTTCAGCCTAGGCCAGAGCCCAGACCCAGGCCCAATACTGTGACCTGGCTGGGTCATGATACTTGGGCCTCGGCCTAGGCCGGAGCCTGGACCCAGGCCCAACATCACAATCCAACCCAGAGGCCAGGTCCCAATGCCGGATTCAGGCTCAAAGCCATGATCCACTGTACAACAAAATGGTGCCATCCACTGGGGTGAATGCACCAGAGGTAATTAACTCTGGGGCAATCCCCAGAGGATGGGGTCAGAAGAGAAGAAGAGGATGTCATGTGAGCAGCTGCGAGGCCTGGACTCCATGCCTGGTCCTGGGCTTAGGCCAAAGCTCAGATGTCAGGACCCGATCTCCAGGCTAGGCCCCGGTGTCAGGTTTGAGTCAGGGCCAAAGCCCTGGATTCAGGACCCAGAGGCTGGACCCCAGCATCGGGCCTAGTCTGGGCCAAGGCCTCAGTGTCAGGACCTGGCCTCCTGGTCTGATTGTGGCTTTGGGTCTGGGTCCAGACTGCAGACTAATCTGAGGTATAGGCATTGGGGGCCAGCATCCTGGTTAGGTTGTGGCATTGGGCCTCGGTCCAGGCCTATGTTCTGGCATCAGGACCTGGCCTCTGGGTTGGGTTACAGTGTCGGACCTAGGTCTGGGCCTAGGCCCCAGCATTGGAACCCAGCCTCCAGGCCAGGTTGCAGCATCAGGCCTGGGTCCAGGCTCCAGCCTAGGCCAAGCCACAGGTATCAGGACCCAGCCTTCTGTTCGAGTTGTGGCATTGGACCTGGGTCTGTGCCAATGCTCGACCTTGCCATTGATATCCGACAGATCAGTTCTCAGCTGAGACCCAGCATCAAGCTGAGCCTAGGCCAAGATGCCAGCATTGCGCTTGGGCCTAGGCCATGGTTCCTACTTTGGGTCTCGGCCTATGCCCTAGGAGAGGCCCTGGCTTCAGACTCGGCTTAGGCTGAGGCATCAGTGTCATGCTAGTGCATAGGCTACAGCCTCTGCTTTGGGCCTCAGCCTGTGCCTTAGGTGAGACCCCGGACTAGGCTTAGGCCCAATGCATTCTTTTCAAACGAATGCAACAAATAAGGTTCATTTCATTTGGGGGTGCCCCACATTTGGTTTGGGGTACCAAATGAAATTAATTGTCTTTATTTGTTGCATATTTAAAATTTGTTTGAAATGAATGTACACCCCTAGAGACCAGTATTACTTTACTATTCTGGCAGCAGATCGAGAAGTGATCATCATTATCCTTTTCTTCAGAAAAAAGAATAGCACTACAGTGTTGGTTCATTTCACCAAAAAAAGAACAGAGCTATCTCATCATCTACAGATTGAATGTTGAGAGACATAGCCATGTTTGTCTATGGTACGAAAACAAGAGATAGATGTCACCATATAGAGGCTAAGCTTTTGAGGGTAAAAGTTGAGTTTATTTGATGCATCTGATGAAATGGATGCTCATCCTCATAAGCTTATGCCTCACATCTGTAAGTGTATAAAATGCTATCAATCTCTTGTCATCATCTTCAGGATCATATCTGGCTAGAAATTAACTGGATTTCTATACCATTGTTTTAAATTATGGTGTTTGTGATGACAACTTTCAGATAGAATACTTGTGCTAGGCCATTTTTCTGGAGGTCGTCTTTTTGGTGTTCCTCTCATCAGTTTGAGTGGTATGAAAATGAAGGAGTGTGGAAGTCATTCCTTTTATATCTTGCTTTTTTCTTTTTTGCTTTATTCATTAAACGATATATACATTCAACATATATCCAAACATTTTAAAATATTTAATTAAGTTCACACAGTACTTTCTAGTACCACTAACACTGCTACACTAGTAACTTTCTTGAGATCTGGCAATTTTTTGATTCAAATAATACCTTCTAGTTCCTGAGATTAACATTGCTCACTGGAATATTAAAATGTAACAACATAAGTTCTAATTTTTCAAATGGTAAAATAGAACTGAAATCCTGCAAGTGCTTATCAACTATGTCAACTATGTCTATGATAGTCACTGTCACTATGACTAAAACTGCAACCCTTCCATAATTTGGATTCAGATTTTGACGGAATGAATAAAGGCCTGATTCAGAAATAGGTATATTTTTCTTAGTACACGGAATGTGAACTCTCTGCCATAGTGGCTCACAGATCATCGAATTGAGCAACAAGTTTGAATTTGAAATAAATATTGATTTGATATCGAATTTCTATAAAAAGGTTGCAAAAGTTGCTTTTCTTCTGCTCGCCATACAAATCTGAGCCAATTTACACCGAAAATGAAAGTTAGCTAACATTAAAATCAGAGTTAACTTGTTTCAAAACTCAAACTGAACCAATTTGGGGAAATCCAAAATGAATATACAGATTTGTATTTCAGTCTGAAGCACATTGCAGCTGACTTGGAGATTCATAATAAAACCTAAAAGATGAATTTTCAAAACATTACGCATGCAAAAGTTAGCATATACATGCATAAGTAGCCATTACTCGTGTCTTCCATATTTTATAAAAGGCCAAAATATGCATGTATTTTCACATTTACACTCATATATATGCACATAACAAAGGAGCGATCTAAGGTCGTTTCTAGGAGGGGCCAACAGTTATGCAAGTAAATTGCTTTTCTTAAGGATATGCATGTACATTTATCATCTTACTTGCATATTTTTACATCTGATAATTATCTGGCATTAGTGATATTAAATGTGTTTATTATGGAGTACTGATTGGGTGGGAGGTCTGGGTGAACTGGGGGAGTTCAGGCTAAAGATCAAGGAGGGTTTCAATGACCTGGAGAAGGACTGGACAAACTGGTGGACTAATTGGATAAAATGGTAATTTCACTCATGCATGCATGTTTTAAAATACACTGATTTATGTGTGTAAATCCCAACTTATGTGTGTTAAGTCCTACTTTATTTTTGCATGTTAAATATATGTGTGCATAATTTTAAAATAGGTGGGTTAACTATGCATGTTCAATGCATTGGAATATGTGGTTTCAATGCATTGTATGTACTCACATTGGCCTACATACATGTGTATGTTTTGGGGTAAACATATGCATATTTTATATTAGTTGCATATGTGATACATGCATGTTATAAAACACTATGGTAAAACTACGTGCGGCCAGATACATGAGTGTTGTGTCCCGGAAGTGGATCCTTAGGCCGACCGGCGAAGGGAGACGGTCGGGAGGCAGATCACGCACAGCCGAAGAAGGATCTTCACCTGGAAACCCGAGACGCCCCCAGAGGAGCTGTCGACGCCCGGGTCGCTAGGGCTTAGGTGGCTTCGCCCTGGAAGTCCGAGGTCCCCCCAGGAGGCGCCCGTAGGGACCCGGACCACTGGGACTTAGGTGAGACTACGAGCCGAGGTCACAGCAGGCAGCAGAAGACAGAAGCGTGGAGACGTACCGAGGTCCAGGCAGGCAGCAGAAGTCAGAAGCGTGGAAACGTACCGAGGTCAAGGCAGGCAGCAGAAGTCAGAAGCGTGGAAACGTACCGAGGTCAAGGCAGGCAGTAGAAGTCCGAAGAACAGGAACAAGAACAGGAACAGGAACAGGAACGCTGAAACTGGCAGGCAGGATCAGGAACAGCAACTAACACTCAGGAGCGACCACGTTGCAAGGCAAAGCAGGAAGGAGCACTGCAGGCTTAAATCCCCCGCCGGCGCTGACGTCAGGGAGAGGGCGGTTCAGCACTTCCGGGTGCTGGACCTGTAAAAGGACGGCCCTCGCACGCGCGCGTTCCCTGCAGGGGGGAGGAGTCGCGATCGGGCCTTGGCAGCGTCGGCAGCGTCTCCCTCGTGGAGACGCCGCTGCCATGCGGCCAGGCCGGCCCTGAATCCCGCGGCTCGCGGCGGTGCGGAGAGAACCCCGGTGGAGGTAAGGACCCGGTCGCTAAGGCGGCGACCGGGGCTGCAACACATGAGTTTATGCTACTACACATAGTACTTTGAAAGTTATCAACTCTCTTAGGATAACCCCCTCTATCCTTCTGGGTACAGGGAAATACCTACAGTATTTGTCTGTAAATCATCTTGAGCTACACATGAAAAGACATGAGCTAAATAAATAAATAAATAAATGCATCTGAAAGACTGAAAACCTGGATACAACCTTCTCATAATCCCTTTCTACAAAGCATACAAATAGCTGTTCACCCAAAGTCTTACAATACATCTCCATATGTAGCCAAAATATGTCATTTTTTATAAAATAACACTTAGCAGCATAGAAACACTTATGGTTCTGAAAATTCTCTTCTGTGATTGTACTATATTAGGCACAAGTGCATGCACTTGAGAACAAATGCAAATGTAAGTGCCACAATGACAGAGTGAGGTAATTAGGCGTGGAAAATAAGTAAGTAGGCAAATATAGATAAAGGTCTCATACTAGCTTACCAGGGAGTTGTTGGTATTGATCAGCATTAAAATCCTTGGTGTGGAATCAGAATGCTATATTTTGCTGCTATAGCTGCTGTTTCTCCTGTTTAATTTAGTTTAGTTTAGTTGTCTTTATATGCTACCTTTCACTAGTTAAATCAAAGCAGTTTATATAAATTTCCAATATCTGAGTTAGCCAGATAAGTTATTTGGCTAACTTAATTCCACCCCAGAACTCCTCCCTAACTAAATTTTATCTGGTTAGTGACTTATCCGGATCAAATGTAGCCAGATATGTACCTGAGATATCCAAAAGTCAGCATCTAGCTGAATAACTCACAAGTTATCTGGCTAAATGTCTTTGAAAATTGCCTTCTCTAAAATCAAGGAGAAACCGAGAGAAACAGCAGCTAAAGCAGCAAATATATTATATCTTACTAATAGCTCAGAAATGTAATCTGATCAGAGACAAACCAGAACAGTACTAGAACCTGGGAATTCTCCTTAATAACCGTTCTGTTCCCTGTAATTTTAATTACTATTGTTAGCACTATTATGCATGTTTTTCCTTTATAGGGTAGGAGAGAGGAGGACGCAGAGGAGGAAGTGGTAGGGCTGGAAATATATTTTATGGGGGTGAGACAGAGGGAGAGAAAGGGATAGGGTAGGGTCAGGGCTAGAAATATTTTTTGAAAACTTAGGCATTAATCAAGATTTTTAGGAGCCAAGGAAATTTATTTTCTTAAATCTTTTCTTAGTTTTTCAGTCTATTTATTGTTGGACTATTTTCCTTATGCTTGTTTTTATTTTAATTTTTTATAATTTTATTCTTTGCCTTTATTTTTATTGGTTTGCTTTTTTGAATTTAGGTGCAAAATTTAGACAACAAAGTTACCTAGCTTTTAAGATTATTCCAGGGTAAATGGGAAGGAAGAAATAGGGAGTGGGTAAATAGATATGCGCAAGAAAGGGGGTAATGGGGAGGGAAGGAATATGGCGGGGTAGAGAGGCAACATAAGGGAAGGAGGGTGATAGGGAAAAGGTGAGAATGGGAGTAAAAAATTAAGAGAGTGGGGTGGGTAGTAGAATATAAAGAAGGGGTCCAAGGGTTGGAGAGAGAATTCAGGAGGGAAAAAATGCACCCTTCAGTGGCCCTTGAGTCCCAGTCCCCACAATTCCCCAAATGCCCAATGGTCATCAATATGACTCCCTTCCCCATAACAGCGGTATGTCCATATAGGAGCCAAAGTAATAAAACCCATGCAAAAAATGGAGTCAAATTTTAGTGCTGAGTTTTCTTACTACACACTCAATGCAGTAAACTAATGGTATGCAAATCAAACCAGTGCTAAAAATCCACGATAAATCCAAAAAGCACCATAACCAGAGTAAAATTCAAAATGCAGAAAACTGGTAAAACCAGCAGTAAAAAATGGCAATAAATTTGAAAAATGCTACAGTATTCCCTTTTGATTGTTGATAGACATGACTTAGGCATCCCTATGGTGTGATTGGTGGTGCATAGATGTTTATCAGTTTTCTTGGACCTCCTACTTTCTGGAAAATAAAAGGCAGCTTCTCCCAGGGCCATCAGTGCTGGGTGGTGTTAGGCGAGTTCTGCATTGAAGGTTTTCTAGGTGCTGAAATTGGTGGTGGTTGTTCAAATGTGATTGTTGATTGATGTCTTTGTACTGCTTGCTTTTGCCTGTTTCCCATTCTTGTGTCTATTGTTTATATTCTTTTTTTTATTTTTTATTTATTATTTTTATATACCGACATTCATCTCAATTGAGATATCACACCGGTTTACATTCAGGTACTGTAGGTATTTCTCTATCCCCAGAGGGCTTACAATCTAAGTTTTTGTACCTGAGGCAATGTCTTGAGTGAATCTTTAGAGTGCCTCTGATTGTTGGTCTGTGATTGTCTCTTATAAGTATTGTCCACTTTTATGTTTAAGTTCCTGAAAAAGTGGAGTGGGTGCTCCTGGAGAGCGACAGAGGGGTGGGAGAGTGTAGCCAGGTATGGGAGATGGGGCGGGAAGAGATTGGCATGTGTGAGAAAAAAGGAGCAGACAGGAAGCAAAGACAGGTTGGTGAGCACAGAGAGGAGCAGGAAGAGGGTGCAATTATAAGGGGGAAGAAAAGAAGGTGAGTCAAGCTGCAAGCATGGGAGGAAGCAGGGGGCGGGGGGGGGGGGGGAAGCAGAGCAGGGAGTGAGAGTAGCGCTCAAGGAGATAGGGACCCACACCAAACATCCAAGAGCTATGAGCAAGCGGAAACCAGCAGCCAACAGCTGGAGGAGAAGAGGCATCAACATGATGTGCACTTCACTGAGGAATTCTTGTTTGGTGGGTCTGCAAGTGAAGTTTACTGTTCAGACAGAAGACATCCTCAAAGATCAAACTGGAAGGATAACATCAAGGATATCAGCAGCCTATCAGTGATGACCAGAGCCATAAATCAGCTGAAGCATTGCTGGCGGGACACCAAGGCAGCTGTCAAGATTAAGCTGGTACTGATCGAGAAGTCCAAATGCTAGACTGGAGGAGACCCACCATGCAAATATAGCTGATGCCAGCTGGACTGGGAGACTCTTCAGCTAGATTTTGTTCCTAGTATCCATACTGACACTGATACAGATAATGTGCCTTCTGCAGCAGGAGCTGCTGAGAATGGCGGTGAATATACCTCTAGTGGGAAGAGGGCTGAGGGGGGCCAGTAGGTTGTAAAAGGATATTGATACTTGCCACTATGTTTTTTTTTTTTCATTTTTCACCGGTGCTCACCAACCAAAGGTGGCAGAGGAGCTCGCTACAGAGAAATCTGCTACAGCAAGCACAGCAAAAGAAGACCAGGCAGCATTTCAGGGGACACTGCTGCAGGAACCACCTCCCATGGGAACAGCAACACAACCCACTGACAGACAGCAGCTTGAAAGCAAGGTAGGATAGTCTTGCTCTTCTTGTGGCCAGAAACATCACTGACAGACATCCAGGATGTACCAGTCACACCAGGCACCAGTGCGGGTGGCAGTCCTCCAAGCTCCAGTGCAAGCAAAGGGACCCCAGATCATGACACTGTCCCACCAACAGAGGCACCACCTACCACCATGGATGCAAGGGCAGACCAGTTTGCTGTGGAACAGATTGCGAGGAAGGAACTTGTTCAGGTCATTGTGATGGTGGGATGGACAGCTATATATATGCCAAGATGGAACGCATAAGGGAAGAACTGGGCCAGTTCCAGCAAGAGTCCCTACTATCTGCGAGGGAGTGCACCATTGCAGCCAATGTGGGTTTGTTTGTTTTTTAATTTATATTTCACTTTTCAAGCACTTCAATGTAGATTACATTGAGGTAGCATAGATATTTCCCTATCCCCTAGAGGGCTCACAATCTCATTGGGTGATGCATCAAGCTCTAATGTGTGTTATATTGCGTATATCGTGTGATATATGCAGTATTTTGAATCTCGCAGCTCAGATTCCCTCCCCTGTTAATATGACCATTTTTGCATGTAATTTTTATGAATGAATAATGCAAATGTATGCAAAGAAGGTTATTGCTGGTCAATTCAATGTAAATAGTTTATTGCGGCCTACCGAGATGGTGGTCATCCGCGATAAAATAACTACACCTATTTGAAATGTGTGTGGTGGGAGGCCCAGGACCCTAACATGGGTCCTGAGGCTCCCACCACACATTTAAAATGGCAGGAAAAAAATTGCTGCAAACAGGGAGTTTGAGTTGGGGGTCAGTGCTGACCCCCATCTCAACCCAGGGCTGCCATTTGAGGAGGCCACAGAGACCCCTAAAATGAAAAAATGTAAAAATATAGGCATGTGGCAATGGCCCCCCACCACCTCCCTCCAAAACCATCATGGCCCCGGCCCTGCCCAGAACTTAAAACATAAAATATAGGGTCCTGCCCTCCTTCTGATACCTACCCCCCCAAGTTGACGATAGGGTCCTAGCCCCCTTCCCATACCCACATCCATGCCCCAAGTCAACAATAAGATCCTGGCCCCCTTCCCATACCCACCTCCACCCCCAAGTGAATATCTGGATCCAGAGAGCAATATTGTGAAGCAAATAGACATCATGATGATATCTGCAACATTATCTGGCAGTTAAGGCAGCAGAAGCGGCTTTTCAAAATGCCAAATGTAAATTCTATGACCATTCTGGTTCTCATGTGCGCCTCATTATATTGGATTTCTGCTGCTATATGTGAGTAAGATAGTGGCATGAGCAGCATCTCCTGCATAATATTGGAAATAAAACAGTCCATTAACTCTCTGTATGCCATGCCTTTTCCTGACATCCAATAAAATAGCAATGGAACCAAAAAGGGATGCAAGGTGCCAAATTTATGTGTTCTGCCAACCTGTTGATATCTACCCCAGAGAGTTTACATGTATAGCAGGATAGCAGTCATTTTTGGCTCCATACACCAGAAAATATGTACTATTCCGCTTTCAGTACCCACTTCAGAGAACGTGTGTTTTCTTTGTATACCAGAAAGTGAGTACTATTTTGCTTTTGGTACCCACCCCAGAGACCTTGCATTTTCATTTTTTAGTTAATGTTTTTAATACCCAGCCCAGAGAGCTTGCATGTATAGCAGGATAGTATGCACTTTTGGAACTTTGTATCAGAAAGGGTATACTATTCCTCTTTAAGTACCCACCCCAGAGAGCTTACATTTTGACTTTTTAACTTACGCTTTGGTTTCCCTTTTGCAAAATTTTGAACCAGTGCTCACTGTGCAAAAATGAAGGAGTCATGGCAGCATCTAGAAAATTTGGAGACCACACTGAGGATCTTCATGTGTGCATTGAACACTAGGGATGTGAATTGTTTTTCAACGATTAAAATTATCATCCGATAATTTTAAAATCATCTTAAATCGTTAAAGAACGCGATACAATAGGAATTCCCACGATTTATCATTAAAAAATCGTTAATCGAGTTAGTGCGCACTAACCGGGAGTTAGTGCGCACTAACCATTGCTAGTGCGCACTAACAGAAAATGATACAAATTGACAATTTTCAGGTCAGTTTAGGAATGAATATATATTCCTATTGGCTGCCCTCTTATTTATTCATGTTACCAAGGTTCCCACTGAGGTGATGGTTGGGAGGATGGGAAATGGAAACAGTTGGTAGCTTGACAAAAAATGTTATGTGATCAGTCAATGTGACTAGAACTTGTGCCCTATCCCTGATACCGGGAGTGTTGTGATCATCCTGCATGCAGTGCCCTATCCCTGATACCGGGAGTGTTGTGATCTTCCTGCATGCAGTGCCGTATCCCTGATACTGGGAGTGTTGTGATCTTCCTGCATGCAGTGCCTTATCCCTGATACCGGGGGTGTTGTGATCTTCCTGCATGCAGTGCCCTATCCCTGATACCAGGGGTGTTGTGATCTTCCTGCACTCAGTGTTATATCCCTGATACTGGGAGTGTTGTGATCTTCCTGCACACAGTGCCCTAACCCTGATACTGGGAGTGTTGTGATCTTCCTGCATGCAGTGCCCTATCCCTGATACCGGGAGTGTTGTGATCTTCCTGCACGCACTGCCCTATCCCTGATACCAGGGGTGTTGTGATCTTCCTGCACTCAGTGCCCTATCCCTGATACCGGGATGTGTGCAGGAAGATCACAACACCCCCGGTAACTGGGATAGGGCACTGCATGCAGGAAGATCACAACACTCCCGGTATCAGGGATAGGGTACTGAGTGCAGGAAGATCACAACACCCCTGGTATCAGGGATAGGGCACTGCATGCAGGAAGATCACAACACTCCCGGTATCAGGGATAGGGCACAAGTTCTAGTACATTGATCACATTACTTTTTTTGTCAAGCTACCAACCGTTTCCATTTCCCATCCCCCATATATTGTCAGTGGGAACCTTGGTAACATGAATAAATAAGAGGGCAGCCAATAGGAATACATATTCATTCCTAAACTGACCTTAACTGACCTGAAATGTGTCAAATTGTATCATTTTCTGTTAGCGCGCACTAACAATGGTTAGTGCACGCTAACTTCCTGATAGCGCACTAACTCCCGTTAGTAAGCACTAATCGGAAAAAAACGATTTTTTTACTAAAAAATCATGCCAAACATGATTTTCTTCTCCTGCCAGATGATTTGATCGTTAAGACGATCGGGCACACGATTCATATCCGTATTGAACACAACTTTTACATTCAAGAAGTATGAATGCTTCCTGTTATAGTGTATCATCATTTTAATTTTTCAATTTTATTTATAAATTATATATGTGTAAAAAATCCTATCTAGACATTAATTGCTCACTAGCACATTCATCCTTACATACCTCAGTCATACCACCCATATAAAAATGTCATATCATAATGTAAAATTCCATCACCAAACATATGAAATAATGGTTACTTGGACGTGGTAATGAAGATTGTGTATTTCAAGCGTCGAGAGGATAGTATATGACGTGTGGAAGCAGTTCCTTTCTAGGGTTAGTGTGGGTATTAGTGGGTTGGTTTTATGGGTTTAATGGGTGAGAACTAACCAATTTTATACTGATGGTGTTGTTTCTGATAGATTGTATTAAAGGTAGCAGTGACGTGAATTTCCCTGATGAAGCCCGGATGAGTGGGCGAAACAAGGAGTCCTTGTCGGACAGGTCTAGTGGACGATGTCACCATTTTTGGCTTGGAGAATCAAAACAGAAGTTTAATGCTGGGTTATGAACTGATGAAGCAGTACACATCTGGTTAATGAAGTTGGAACGCGATGTGATATATATTCACAGTTGGGAATATATGATAACGTATTAACTTCGGGGTTTATGATACTGTGACAGCCATTTTGGATTGTTATTGGAGATATATGTTTGGTGATGGAATTTTACATTATGATATGACATTTTTATATGGGTGGTATGATTGAGGTATGTAAGGATGAATGTGCTAGTGAGCAATTAATGTCTAGATAGGATTTTTTACACATATATAATTTATAAATAAAATTGAAAAATTAAAATGATGATACATTTGTGAGTTCTCTTATAGTTGATTTAATTACTCAGAGAAAGAGAACCAGTAATTTGGTAGTACCCTCAGTATAGTGTACCTTTCGGTTTCCTGTTATAGTGTGCCATTTCTCTCCTGTGTGAGGAGGTGAGAATGACATGGGTGCAATCAATTTCACCCATTACATTCAGCATGCCAACTAATTAAAAAAAGCATGCTTCATCTCCTGCCACTCTAAGCTGCTGTGGGTATTTGCTGTACTCCCTGACCCATTTTTTCATATCCCTCAATACCTGGATGAAATGCCTAGAAAATGATAACTGGTCCATACCAGCCACTACAATCTCTGAATACTGGAATGAGCTAGTGGCAAGAAAATGCAAAGAGGGATATGCATTTGTTTAAAACAAATGCCCAGTCCATGACAAATGACTCTAATTTATTTCATTCGTGAACCCACAAATAAGAATGGGCACTTCCCATGAATGAAACTTATGTCATGTTTTCATTTCCCATACAAAAGCATGGGCTGTATTCAAGTGCAATGTAAAGAATAGACCCTGCCTGAGGCTGGTCATGTGGGTGTTTCCATAGCAACCAGACTTTGTGCCTATGACTCAGTGTATGAGGTCAGAGAATAACCAGGATCTGTTGGCAAGGAAACCAGACTGATAACCTAAGGGAATATATCAATCAGAGTGATCAATTTTCTAAATCAGCAAATCGCTGCTCTGTCTATTCTTTGTATAGTATATGCAGACTGTTTGAAAGTGCATTTGAATTTTTCTCTAGAGGAAGAAATATTGCTAGCTGTTGTGTGAACTGCTTTTTTCATGCTCCACAGTATTTAATCAGCAGTACATTCTTGTTCAACATCAGAAACATTACAATCCTTTTGCCTGCTGGGTGTTCATCTGCACAGATTTTTAATTTTTATTTTCTGTAACATCTCACTGTCATTATCATTGAAGAAGAAGGTTTGTGTGTCAAGCCTTTCCTCCGCTGTGGCAAAAAGCTGCAGCTTCTGTCTACAGTTCAGTGATTGATTTTTAGTTTGGACCTGTTACAGTGAACCTGCAGCTGTGCCAGGCAGGCAGCTAGCACTAGATGGTGCTACGCTAGCTGTGCCGCAGTGCCCATAATAGGCATTTTCTTTGCTTCCTATATGTCTGGTTCTGTGCACCAGAGTCAGTGCACCTACAAAGAAAAAAGGCAGTCACTGTCATAGGTACAGCTAGCCACTTTGTAAATGTATTTTGTTACTGCAGTGCTAGTGCATGCATGGCTACACCCACATACATATTATAGCATTATTCATTATTCTCTGCTTTGTGCATGTGAGTTGTTCACTTCAAGGCACTAGTCTGAAGAGGAAAATATAGTATTTTAAAATAGAAATGTAGTGCATTCTCTCTGTTTGTTGTTCAACCTTACACACAGAGTGATCACTCAGTTTAGTAGTCAGTGTCACACACATTCACCTGATTGAAAAGAATAAAGATTTATTATTTCAGAGGGAGAGGTAATTTGCCTCTAACAATCCCTGAGTGGGAATTGAACGCTGGCTTCCCTGATTCAGGGCCCATTGCTCTAACCACTAGGCTACTAAAGTGGAAAATGTCATAATGCCTCTGTATTCATCCATGGTGAGACCACACAATTCTGATCACCACATCTCAAAAAAGATATAGTTGCACTGGAGAAGCTACAGAGAAGGGCGACCAAAATGATAAAGAGGATGGAACAGCTCCCCTATGAGGAAAGGCTAAACAGGTTAGGGCTGTTCAGCTTGGAGAAGAGACGACTGAGGGTAGATATGATAGATGTCTTTAAAATCATGAGAGGTCTAGAACAAGTAAATGTGAATCAGTTATTTACTCTTTTTGATAATAGAAGGACTAGGGGACACTCCATGAAGTTAGCAAGTAGCACATTTAAAACTAATTGGAGAAAATTCTTTTTCACTCAATGCACAATTAAGCTCTGGAATTTGTTGCCAGAGGATGTTGTTAGTGTAGTTGGTATAGCTGGGTTTAAAAAAGGTTTGGATAAATTCTTGGAGAAGTCCATTAACAGCTATTAATCGAGTTGACCTAGGGAATAGCCACTGCTATTACTGGCATCAGTAGCATGGGATCTTCTTAGTGTTTTGGTACTTTCCAGGTACTTGTAGCCTGGATTGGCCACTGTTGGAAACAGGATGCTGGGCTTGATGGACCCTTGGTCTGACCCAATATGGCAATTTCTTATGTTCTTATGTTCTTAAAAGGGCCATGTGCATAAATAACGTTCTTAAGATTAAAACATCTTGTGTCAAATTCATCATTTAAATCCCAATAAGCAGGTACAACACCTGATAAAATCACATCATGTCAAATAAAGGTAGAGACTGTGGGAATCCTGCATTTGGAAAAGGATTCTTTTATAAGGCAATAGTGAGTCCCCCAACCAAAATAAAGAGGGATTTTTTTAAAATTAAAAACATCAGCAGGAGAGGCAGGCATGTCAAGCTGCAAGAAATTTAAATTTGGGGAGGAGGATATGCAAGCACCAGCGGCATCTCTGCCAGACCCTGTTGTGTTGGAGAGGGAAAGAACAGGCAGCAGCCATAGGTTAGAACCACCATCAGTGCCTGTGGAAGCTGAAGTAAGTAGTAAAACCTAAAGCACTGGCAGCGCAATCAACCATTGGTGCAGCACAGGCAGCTAAAGCAGTTATGTCATACTCTTCCTCTGAATCAGAGTTTGAAGAATCTCCCTTTAAAGGATTTCCTGAATCAGAGATGGGAGAGCTGTTAGCTACAGATCCAGAATTAGGAGGATTAATGCGTAATGTTTTAGCCTCCACTTCAGTGAAGGAAGAGAGAGAGCAGAAGCTGATGTTGGTGAGGGAGATCCCCATTCTCAGGCTCCATCTATCTCCACTGCCACTTCAGTACCACCTTCATCCACCCCCGAGGATGCAGACAGAGGCAAGTGATCATGAAAGAAATCTGTGATCTGGAGCCATTTTCAAATCAGGGAGGTCCCATGCTTTGCATGTTTTAACTATTGTGCAAAGGATATTAGCTGAGGGAGGCAAGTGGGCCATTTAGGTAATTCTGGGATGGAGTATCATCTGAAGAAGCAGCATCCCCTTCAATATGCACCTGGGGATGATGGTGGATGCAGTAATTAGGGGGCATCATCTGCAAGCAGAAGACATTATTTGAATAGGGGACAAATGTTCCTCAAGTTGCTTCCAAGCTTTCAGCTCCTTCTACCAGTCAGATGGCAGGCCAGCAACAGCAGACCCCATCTATACCTTGGAAGTGATAGCCCACAATGTTGAAAATGGGGTGGCATTCAATGGCACTGTCATGGGGACAGGCAGCATCAAAAGTGGTAACTGGGACACTTGGTGAGATGATCACTTTAGACGACCAGCCCCTGCAGTAGTGGGGAACATGGGTCTCAGGCGGTTGCTGCACCTGTTAGTGCCAAACTATAAAGTGTCCTCCAGGACCACTTTCAGCAGAAAGGTTATCCCCAGTTTGTACAAGTATTGACATAGGTTTTTCCAGGCACTGTTTGTGAGTAGAGATGTGCATTCATTTATCACGAATTAGGAGACCCGAACCATGAAAAGAATTTTCACTGAACTTCGGGGAAAATTCGTTTTTTGGGTTAGTGCAGGGGGGAGGGGCACATTTATTTAAAAAAAAACAAAAACAACACCCCAACCATTCAAATTTACTGTATTACAATCCCCCCACCATCCCGATTCCTCCCCAAGACTTACTAAAAGACCTGGTGGTCCAGCGGGGTCCCGCGAGCGATCTCTCCCTCCAGGCTGTCAGGCTGTCGGGCCTGCTACGAATCAAAATGGCGCCAATTGCCCTTTGCCCTTACCATGTCGCAGGGGCCGACCAATGGCACCGGTAGTCCCTGTGACATAGTAAGGGCAAAGGCTACCTCCTGACCCCCCCTGCAAAACGTCCCTGGTGGTCCAGCGGGGGTCTTGAAGCAATCTGCACTCGTGCCGTCGCCTGCCATTATTCAAAATGGTGCTGATAGCCTTTGCCCTTACTATGTCACAGGGGCTACCGGTGCCATTGGTCGGCCCCTGTCACATGGTAGGAGCACAAGATGGTGCCGGCCATCCATTGCTCCTACCATGTGACAGGGGCCGACCAATGGCACCGGTAGCCCCTGTGACATCGTAAGGGCAAAGGGCCATTGACGCCATTTTGATTTGTGGCAGGCCCAACAGCCTGACAGCCCAGAGGAAGAGATCACTCACGGGACCCCGCTGGACCACCAGGGCTTTTATTAAGTCTTGGGGAGGGATTGGGATGGTGGGGGCATTATAATACAGTAAATTTGAAGGGTTGGGTGGGTTTTTTTTCTGATTCGGATTTTTTTTTGATTCATTTTTCCAGGTTCAGGTTTCAGCTTCATTTTTGCCGAAAAACGATCCGTGGGAAAACGAGTTTTCCCATGAAGCGCCTGAACTGAAACCCGACCCGACCCAGAAAAATGAAACTCATCTCTATTTGTGAGTGACAGGGGAGCAGTGTGCATTTCACTAGTGATATCTGGACATCCACAAATGCCTCACACTCCTTCCTCTCTCTGACAGCACACTGGTGGGACCTGCTGAGGTAAGGGCAGGTAGCAGCTCCAAATGGGACAGAATAATAGGGCACAGGTGGGCTTTGCTGCATATTCACCTGGTGGTTAGGTCCCATATCTCTGCCAATATTTTAGGGGCCATTAAATGAATGCTGGAGAGCTAGCAGCTGGATCAGAGAGCCAGAAGTAGAAATGCAGGGTTCTTTAGCATCAATAATGGCTCCAACATGGTAAAGGCAGTATCTAACAGGGGATATCAGGGTGTGCGATGCTTTGCTCACACCCTGCACTTAGCAGTGAAGGAGGCCCTTGGGCAGGGGTCCGGGGAATCACAGAATGTCTATCTGCATGGTTTAATAAAGTAGTTTAGGAAAATAGCTGAGCACTTGCACAGAAGTATGAACTCAGGGGACCTTCTCCATGAAAAGCAGGGGAAATTAGAGAAGCCTCACAAGCATCTCATTCAAGATGTGGATACCCACTGGAGCAGTAGACACCCCTGAATTATCTATCTATGGAAATAGAGATAAGTGTGCATGCTCCCTTAGGGCATTAAGATTGGTCAATCATGAGATAACTTGTGACAATCTTACAGCCCTTTAAGGATGCATTGAGTGCCACAAGCGCTACCTTGGGAGATGTCATCCCCATAGTAAACATCCTGTTAGAAACGTTGGAGGTCTTTCAACAGGAAGAGGGAATGAGAGATGAGGTGCTGTGTTGTCTGGCATCTATGGAAAAGCATGCTGACAGAGGAGGTCTTTCAACTAGAGCTTCGGAGGCTGATGCAGAGGAAGGATGTAGCACAGGCAGTGCCATACTAAGGGAGTGGCGAGGGGGGGCAGTCCACCCCGGGTGATAACTGGGGGAGGGATGCCATTATTGTGGTCCAATGGCGGTGCAGATAAGTAATGTGCTGTGGGGTTACCGCTCCCCACCAGGCTCTGCAGTGCCGCTGGCATTTCCCCGGAGCTGGCGGCAGAAGAAGAGGCCCTTCTTTGCAGCTAGCCACCAAAGAAGAGGTCCAAAATCTGTGTGAGAGAGCGAGAGATTGGCCCTGTGAGAGTGAGTACCTGTGTATGAGATGATGTGTATGTGTGTGTATGAGTGTATGAGAGGGTGTGACTGTGTATGTGTGAATGCATGAGAGGGTGCCTGTGTGTGTGTGTGTGTGTATGTGTGTGTGTGTGTGTGTATAAGAGGATGCCTGTGTGTGTGTGTGCATTCGAGGGTGCCTGCGTGGGTTTCTGTGAGAGAGAATCCCTGTGCCTGCATGAGTGTCTGTGAGTGACTGCTTGTTCCTGTGCATGTATGAGAGAGTGCCTGTGCATGTGTACCTGTATATAGGTGTGTGAAAGGGGTTAAAGTTTGTGCACTTTCCTCTAATCCAGGACAATCTCAGGATAACTAGAAATCTAAAGTTCCCGTGAATGAGAGATTTTTTTTTATTCTCGTTAGTTTTAATTATTAGATGTGATGTCTTATTTTGAAATATTTTATTAGTGTTTGTTAATTCTGTTCATCAGCTGTTTTGATATGTATATTTTTTTAGTATGGTTTTACTATTCTGATTGATTTATATTTCTTGATTGTATTGTTTTGAGAAATAGTGATGTTCTGCTTTTCCATTCTTCCACTGCATACAGAATCTGGCTTGTTGTGGTTTCCAGTTCAGTTTTTATCTGCATGTGTGCATGTGTGTAAGTGTGTGTATGTGTGAGAGAGAGAGAGGAAGCATGTGTGGATGAGAGATAAAGGAATGTGTCTGTGTTGTGAGAGAGACACAGAGGAAGCGTGTGTGTGTGTCTCACACATCCTGCTTCCTCCTGCCATGTCTCCAAAAACATCACTGGGGCCAACCTTCACCATCTGCCTGCCTAGCCCTTAGCAAGATCGTCAGTGCCAACATGTACTGACACCTGTGAATTTGCAGATCATTGATGGGGTAAGAGTTGGAATGGTGGAAATCGGGGGAGACCTTAATACCTAAGGTGGGGGTAGGGTTTGATGAATCTGCTTTGGTGGGCAAGGGGAAGATCTGGGACTGGGAACCTGACATTTTTTTTATTTGGCTATAGCAGTGGTTTTGAAAACTAAACTAAATATAATCGGAAAAAAAAAATTGCTTTTGTTTCTTTCCAGTTTGAAAACAAAACAAAATAGGAAATAGTGCTGACATTTCTTATTTCATTTTAAATAAATGCATATCCCTACTTTCCACCATGCTGCACTGTATGCTTGGAATAATCTTCCTGAGTCGGTGCGTCATATTCCCCTTCCTAACTTATTCAAATCCAGATTACAAACCCATCTTTTCGAGGCTGCTTTTCAATATTTACCCCTGATTATCCCACTTACAACCTTATTGATTTTAACCATTTTCTAATAAATGAAATTCCCAAAGTCTATTTTGCCTAGTATGTTTGTCATGATTACATTATAAATTCTACTGAGAAGGGACTGTTTCTCATCTGTTTTTGTACAATGCTGTATATATTGAGTAGTAGTAGTAGTAGTAACTACATCAGATACCTAAACACTTGTTACCATCTTCTATATGTATTTGTCCCTTGAGGAAACCCAGATATGAAATGTGCATGTGAAGCATAAATGTGAAATGCAAACACAATTCAATGGCATTTAGCTGGATAACATGTGAGTTAATCGGCTAAATGCTGACATGAATATTTCTGCCACATATCCAGCTAGATTTTATCTGAATAATGAGTTATATGGCTAATATTTAGATAGGTGACATAGAGGCTTTACGGACCAGAGTTAAGTTACCAGGATAAGTTATCTATCTAATTCTTACATTCAAGGTTAGCCTGATAACTTAACCAGCTCACCACCATAGAGCAGTTAAAAAGTTAGATGAATAAACATATCTGGCTACCTTTAGAATAGTCATGTATATACAATGGTGCGGCTGTGCCACTGAATATCCAGGCAAATTTAGCCAAATAAGGCCTGGATTTTCTAAGGTCGCAGACCTTAGAAAATCCGGTGGTAACAGGGGGTGGGGGAGCGAAGTGGGGGGTGGGCCTGCGAAAGCCGGCAGCCATCGCACCACTGCAGTGCGCTGGCTGCCAGCTTTCACACCAAATAACTACACCATAAAAGGTGTAGTTATTTGGCGCGAAACTGGTGGCGATAAGGGTCCTTACCTTTCGCAGCCAGCTATGTCTCTGCAGAGTTGGCCCCGGTGCCGCCCCGACTCCTCCTCTTTCAGGGCCAAGTCCGCCCTGACTCTGCCCCCATTTAGTGATCGCAAGCAAAAAGGGACTTTTTGCATGCAATCGCTTTTGAAAATGACCCCCAAGATTGCTAACTTTGCTGACTTTGCTGATCAGATAGCAACTGAAAACATATCTCTGAAATAAAACACTTTCTGTTTCAGTTCTGGAAAAGTTATTAGTCTGCTACAGTTTTGCCCGTAAAACATCCTTCACTATATTGCCAAAATATTTGACAGATTAAGTTTTATTCTGATGTAGGATGACATTGTATTTTTCTCACCATGCTGTAATTCCCTGCAAGCAGCCTGCTTATTTATGTCTGTAAATGAAATGCAGAAATTCAAGTAAACACCATGCAGTCTTAAAAAAAAAAAAAAAAAAGCTTTGGTTACTGCCTCCTGCAATGAACTTGATAAATCTGAATAATCTAAATTTTTATTGCAGCAATATTTAAAAGAAAGAGCTACAATTTCCTTTTTTAATAATGCACAAAATTTCTAATAAACAATTTACTGTGAACCGCATTGGGAAAGGGAAAGGCTGTTTAGCAGAACTGGCTCGATGGATTGATGAAATGATTATGTGCCAAAACTATTTTGGCTCAACAATAAATCTCTCACTTTTTTTTTAATAATGGTTTTGTTGTACTGCTATTACAGAGAGTGAAATGTCTCCTGTTTTCAACAGCTAGAAAAATGTATGTTCTGTAAGGAAATATTTAATTATACAGAAAATACCATGATACAAAAATAATTCTAAGTATCTTGCATGTTTCTAAGCTTAATTAATTATGAAAAAGAAGAGATTGTCTGTCATTGTCTGCCTGCTTCATATTTCCGTGATTTCACTTCTATTTTGGTTTGACGCCTACTATCTTGTCATCCTCTTCCTCCAAAAATGGCAAAAAGTCTCTGTGCAAAATAAAATGAAACATGCGTTTGCTAATATCATTCAGAGCCTCTTCATCACCTACTCTGCATTTCTGGGGCTGGAGCTTCCATTTGTCTCAATGACATTACGTAATGAGGGCAATTTTCAATTTTCAAGCCACCTAACCACAGTGTTAAGTGAGTGGATCCCTCTTTTGGAAAACTGTCTCAGGAAGAGTGGCTAAATCTCAAAATCTAGTTTCAAGGCATCTAGATTTAAGTGCTCTAAGGGGTCTAGCATGCATGCTAAGGACATTCAGTAAATGAAGGCAGGTAAAATGACTGTATACCCACATAAAAAGGAAGAAATATTGTAGGCAAGGGAAAATTTTACTTTACTTTCTTCATTCATTCTATAGGTAACATTTGTTAGGTTTGTTTCAAATGAAAAATATTTGTGTTTGTTCGTTTTATTTGTTCATTTGTTTACCATTATAGACAATGGGGGAAGCAATACAGATGATATTGGGCTTCCAGATTGGGATTTTCTAATCTTTTCTAAAGAAATTGGTGGGTAAACATCATCAGAAGGGTGAAGGCATGCCAACACATCAATACTATGTCAGCATGGCACCAAAAGTGGCATGAAGAACCTAAGAACCCCAAATAGGGCAAAATGAAACCAGTATTAGCAGAAGTTCACCAAGGAACCATGAGAATAGCAAAACAGCAGCAAGATTGTCCAGATTACTCCATGGCTCAAAAGTGGAGCAAAGGGCACCGACAATCCAAAGCTGTGTGAGAGAGGCAAAGCAGCACCAAGAGTGGCATGAAGAGCCCAAGGCATCAAGAATGGAGAACAAAGCACCAAAAGAGGCAGAACCCTCGCCCACCCCAAGGCAGTGATGAGGGTCAAAGCAACTGAAAGAGTGGCATGAAGAAACCAAAGCATCATGTCGGGGGCAAATCAGCCATCCAGAGTGGCAAGAACATCCCAAGGCTCCAAATGAAGCACAAAGAGCACCAACCAAATTGGTTGAAAGCCTTAGGCAGGGAGAAACCAGAGAACATTTCTGCAGCAGGCTTGATGTCATTTCTGTTTGGCATCATTTGGTAAATGAACTGGCTGTTTGGACTTGGAGTTGGTCTTCACTGGAGGTTAATATGCTACTAACTAGAGGCACAAGTGCTTTATAGCTACTAGCTTGTGATAGAGTATATGATAGAAAGCCTCAGACCGCCTTAACGGACCGGCTCCAGCTATCTGGCCCGGTCCACAGACAGGAAAGGGATCCTCGGGTGGGGGCATTTCCCTGAGGTAAGGGATACAAAGGTGAGGCCCTGAGAAAGTTAGACAGGCCCCAGGAAGAAGAAGGAAGCTGTAATCCAATGCTGTGTTTGTTCTAGACATTTTCTTTGCTTGTCAATCTGCTGATATAAGCAGCCATTTGCTTCTCTTCTGTTATATAATTTTGAAAATAAATGGATAAAAAGCAGACCATTCTCCAACCTGTCTGTTCTGTGGCCTAACCCAGCCATAGACCGCTCCAAGGGCATCACATATGGTGGTAGAAGTGGGATTATCTGTTCTAAGCATCTGCACAGACAGGGACCCACACTAGCAGGAAAAAAATAATTTGGGGGGGGGGGGGGGGGGGGCAACAGCAGCCACACAGGATTTTTTGTTGTTGTTGTTGTTTATTGGTACCGGCTAGGAGAGAAGCTCCGCCGGAGGGAGGGAACAGAAGAAGTGAGTCAGAGCTGGAGAAGAAGGCTTTTCTTTTATTTGGTTGTTTTCTTGAAAGAAGGGGAAAGGTTTCTGGCCTTGAAGGAGCAGGAGCTCAGAATAGCCTTTGCAGGAACCTCCCTGAGAAATGGACTAGTTACTGCAAGCCCTGGTGGAGGGACAGCAACAGCTCCGGGCAGCCGCTCAGACCCAGTATGCGCAGCACCAACAGCCACAGCAACAATTGAAACAACACCTGGAAGCTCAAGCACAGCTTAACGGCCAATCACTATGAAGGACACCAGTGCTAGGGACCGCTGGGGTACATACCAGAATGGAACAGAGTCCACCCCCACCAACACTGGAAATTTGGCTGACAAAGATGGGGCCCCAAGATGACCTGGAAGCATTCCTGTTCACCTTTGAGAGGGTGGCAGAGGTCATGGCCTGGCCTAGGTTCCAGTGGGCCATGACAGTGGCCCCACATTTAACCGGTGAGGCCCAGGCCACATACCAGGTCCTTGACAACCAGCAAGCCCAAGACTATGAGGAGGTCAAGGCTGCTATACTCGATAGACTGGGACTGTCTAAGGAGTCTTATCGGAAAAGTTTCCAGGGCTTAACCTTTACACCAGGAAAGAGATCCCGGGTTCTGGCTCAGAAATTAAAGGACCGGTACTGGTGGTGGCTAGAACCCGATAATAAAAGGGTAGTTGAAGTTGCGGAGACTGTCGTGGCAGTCCTGAGTGCGTGAATGGGTGCGGCAACAGACAGTGGTGACTCTGAAGGATGTGGTTTCCCTAGTAGAGCGTTATTTGGATGCTACAGACACGGGCCATGGGCTTACTCCAGCAGAGAAGAATCCCCGAATAAAGGGCTTGGAGAAAGGAAGGAGAGAATCGAGGGGCAGAACCCTAAGCCGCTATATCGGCCGAGAAGTGAAGAGTCTCCCTACCTCACGAGACCCCAGTAATGCCTTAGAGGGGCCTGAGAGTGGAACGAGTAAACACCCAGAAGCAGTGATGCCAAAAGGACCTGCTTCAACTGTGGAGAGAGGGGGCACTTTGCCAGAGACTGCTAGCGAGTGGAGGATGAATTTATGGACGTCAATTTGGTGGCCCCTCACTCCTGCTCGTTTGTGGACATTCCCCGCTCAGGGTTTACAACCTTCGTGGTTCCGATGGAGCTAGATAGCAACCCGACCCAAGCCTTAGTAGACTCGGGAAGTGTAAAAACTCTCATTCGGAGGGAACTGGTCAAAAGAACACAGATTGATTATGAACAGACAGTGACCCTTGCTTGCATACATGGAGACCAGAGACAATACCCGACCAGTCAGTTCCTATTGAAGACTCCAGTGGACAAGCTACAATAGAAGTGGGAGTGCTCCCCTGGATACCATATCCAGTGATACTGGGACGAGATTATCCAGACTTTGGGACTCTTTGGACCCGGCTCATGAGGGGCCCAGATGACGTTAGCGAGGAAGAGACCTCATTTCCGGAGGTCTTTCCGTTAGAAGACCTGGACTTGTATATTAATAATCCTAAGACACCCAAGCCTCGTAGAGTACATAGGATAGAAAAGTACAATTATTCCCAAGGTTTAGAGGCAGTCATGGAGTTAGAGGGGGTCCCCAACCCATAGAGGTTCCCTCAGACTGGATAAGCGAGGAAAACCCCGGGAGTTTTAGGCGGGCCCAACAAGAAGATGGAACACTATAAGGGGCTCGGAAGAATATACAGATGATAGATGGGGAATTAGTCTCTGGGGTGGAGAGTCAAAAGCCAGCCCCCCCTTTTTTGTACTCAAGAAAAATCTAGTATACAGAGTAGCAAAGGGGAATCTGGAGGGCAAAATGGTTGAGCAGCTTTTGCTTCCCCAGCAGTATCGTCAGCAAGTGTTGCGGCTCGCCCATAGTCATCTTTTGGGGGGCCACCTAGGGGAAGAGAAAACACGAGAAAAGATTTTAGCCCAGTTCTATTGGCCTAGCTTGTATCGACATGTTCAGGACTACTGTCAGTCCTGCCCTACCTGTCAGCTGACCAGACCGGCAGCAACGCACTTAGCTCCCCTAATGCCCATGCCAATTATAGAGACACCTTTTGAGTGGGTCGCTATGGACTTGGTAGGCCCTTTAGAGAGGTCTAGCCGTGGAAACAAATATATCCTGGTCATTCTCGACTATGCAACCAGGTATCCCGAAGCTATTCCCCTACGAGATATGAAGACTCAAACAATAGCCATGGCCTTGGTGGAGGTGATTTCCCAGGTGAGGTTACCCAAAGAGATATTAACCGACCAAGGGACCCCGTTTGTCTCTAAAGTGATGAAACAAGTTTGCACATTATTGCAGGTTAAAACCCTGAGGACAACAGTTTACCATCCACAAACTGATGGGCTCATGGAGCATTTTAACAAAACTCTCAAGCAGATATTGAGGAAGTTCATCGCGGAAGATGGCAAGAATTGGGACTTACTCTTGCCATATATATTGTTCGCCATTCAGGAAGTCCCTCAAAATTTGACCGGGTTTTCCCCGTTTGAATTATTGTATGGTAGAAGACCATGGGGAATCCTGGAAGTAGTACGAGAGACCTGGGAGGAGGAACCCAACTCTGGACGGAATTTGGCCGACTATGTTATCCAGATGCAGGACCAACTGGGGAAGGCAGGGGAGGCTGCCCGACTATGCCTGGAAAATGCCCAGGCTACCCAAGCCCGGCAATATAACCAGTCCGCTGGTCTTCCAGCCGGGAGATGGCCTGAGTGCTGCTCCTGCTGCTTTTCTCCACGTGGCCCGAGAACCACCGCCGACCGGGCCTTCTATGCAACCTGAGAGCCGCCACGGACCGGGCATTCCACGTGGCCTGGGAGCCGCCATCCTCTTCTACTTCCGTGGCTTGGAGGCCACCCCAAAGCTCCTCTTCCGTAGCCTGGAGGCCGCCATTGTCCAGATCCTCTTCTGCGGCCTGGAGGCTGCTCCAGAGCTCCTCTTCATGCAGCCTGGAGGTCGCCATCATCTTCCTGCTTCACGGCAGGGAGCTGCCATCGTCAGGGCCTGCTTCTTCCTGTGTGGCAGGATGCCACTCTCCAAGGTCCTGCCCTCTTCCTAGGCATGTGGCCACGCCTCCTCTGTCCATTTAAAGAGCCAGTCCTTCAGGCTCCTCCTGCTAATGTCCTCTAGGCGTTTCCTCTTCAGCCCTATAAAGAGGGCCTTCCTTCACTCAGTCTTTGCCTTCGCAAGGAGTCAGTCATGGAGTCGGACTGCTCCTGGACCATCAGTTCCAGCTCTTTGCTCCATGAGTCCTCCGTGATCCTTCATCGCTTCTTCAAGGCATTCTGTTCTTCGTTGGTACTCCTTGTCTTTGTCCATGGTTCCTGAACCTTCATCTTGACCTTTGTTCCAAGTCCCGTCTTCCCGTTTTCAGATGTCCCGATGTCTCTGTGTCTTCAGATTTCCTGATGTCTCCGAGTCTCCATGTCCAGACATCTCCCTATCTCCGGATGTCCTGACGTCCCCTCGTCTTTGGATGTCCAGACATTTCAGCCTTCTGATGTCTTCGTCTGTCATGTTCCAGTCATCCCCATGATCCTCCTCTCCAGAAGTCCCCTGATGTCCAGATGCCATAGATGTCCTGATGTCCTAAGGTACCAATGTCCATTCATATCCAATGTCCTATATTCCAACCCTGATGTTCCAAGTCTCGCTTCTGATTTCCTTTGTCAGGTTCTGATCCTGAAGTACCATCAGTCCTTAAGTTATGGGTTCAGCTTGCTCGCCCCGGACCTCGTCTCGAGCTGACCATTTTCTGGGAGTAAATCCGTTCCTATCTGGTGTCCATTTCCTGGTGGCTGGAGTCCTCTTCCAGCAGGATCTGTCTTCGAGCACTGCCTGGATTCAATCCTTGTCCTGAACCTCAGTTTTGTGCTCGCTCCGCTCTCCGAGTGGTCCGCAACCAGCCTCTTCAGGTTGTGTAGGGTGTTCCATGGGACAGGGTGGTCATGACCAGCCCACATCAGCTTTGTAGGGCACCTTGAGGGGCAGTGGCTGTCTAAGCCTCCAAGTTTCCTGAGTCCTTATCCTCGTCTGAGTCTTCCCAAGTTCCAAGTCCTCATCAGAGTATCTGGATCCTCGCCTGACTCTCTAGAATCCACCTCTGAACTTCATCTACATCTGAGCATCTTATGTCTGAGTTCCTAGCCACCTCATGTCTTCGTCTCGTCTGAGTTTCAAGCCACTTCTTGTCTTCATCTCATTTGAGTTCCAAGCTACCTTTGTCCTCGTCTCATCTGAGTTCTGAGTTCCGAGTTCCAAGTGTCCTTGTCTCGTCCGAGTTCCAAGTTGCCTCATGTTCTCATCTCGTCCGAGTCCAAGTTGCCTCATGTCCTCATCGTGTCTGTGCTCCAAGTTACCTCTTGTCCTTGTCTTGTCTGAGTCTCCAAGTACCAAGTGTCCTCATCTCATCTGAGTCTCCAAGTATCAAGCGTCCTCATCATGTCTGAATCTCCAAGTGTCCTCGTCTTGTCTGAGTCCCAAGCTCCACATGTCTTTGACTCATCTGAGCCTCCGAACTTCCTCATCTTGTTTAAGTCTTCAGCCTAGTCCAAGGCTGAGGCCCTGTCTTGTTCCAAGCTTCAGTACCATCGCCTGTCCTCGACCTCTGTCCGTCCTGCCGCATCTGCCGCTACCAAGTGGCAGGTCCGAAAGGGCTATAAAGTGGCCGGAGAGCTACCCCAGAGACCAGCATAGCGTTGCTGGGTCTCTACTGGTGCGTGCAGGTTCGGCAGAAGTTAGGGTGGTGGTAGGTCTGCTCCTCCCATGCTTGGACATGTTTTGCCTGCCGTGGCACTTCCACAGAGCTCCTCTCTGCAGTCGCGTCGTGGTCCAAGGGCACACATCTCCCCTGAATCGAGAGAGCTCCCTAGTGCTCCCTCCCACAGATCCCAACAAGATACATTCAATAAGCCCTGGCTCAAGAATCTTAATGCTCAAGTTGGGATGTAAATTTTTAAAATAGATGTAATTCATGGTAAAGATATACTGTACAACAAAGAGTGAATAGTCATGGTCAGTTTATACTGAATTCAATATGAAACTGGTAACCAGTGTAATGACTGCAGAATAGGAGTAATACGATCATGAATACGAGATCCAGTTATCAATCTAGCTGCTGAATTTTGAATAATTTGTATTGGATGGATTATGTAACATGGACCACTGAGAAAGAGAGAGTTACAGTAGTCAAGGCTGGAGAAGAGGTTATAAAACTGTACAGAAATCATCATGGACTAATAAAGGTTTCAAATTATGTAGTATGTGAAGTTTGAAAAATGAGCTTTGTGTTATGGCTCTAATGTGCTCCTACATTAATAATGCGGGGTCTATGAGAATACTTAGATTTTGAACTACTTTTTTTAACAGTGGAATATCCGCATTTTTGAAAACAACTTTATCTGGAATATATGATGCAGGAAAACAAAAGAGAATCATAATCTCAGTTTTTGTGATATTAAGTACTAGCTTATTTGATGAAAGCCAATCATGGATGATGGAAAGGCAATATAAGATGTATTCCTCAGTGAGAGTGCAAGACAATTTAAGCGGAATAAAAACTGAACATTATCTACATATAGGGGCAGATTTTCAAAGGGTTATGCACGTAACATACGCGTATAACCCCCGAAAAGCTACCCCAAGCTTCTCCTGCGCGCGCTGAGCCTATCTTGCATAGGCTTTGCAGCGCGCACAAGCCCAGGGACGTGCGTATGTCTCAGGGCTTCGAAAAAGGGGCGGGAAGGGGGTGGGTCCGGGGGCATGATGGGGGTCTAGGGGCGGGACCGAGGCATCCTTTGTTGCGGTTGTGCTGGGGAATGGCACGCCAGCAGCTGGCCTGCATGCACAAGTTATGCCTGCCAAGAGGCAGGCGTAACTTCTGCAACAAAGGTCAGGATGTGGGTTTAGGTAGGGCTGGGGGTGGGTTAGGTAGGAGAAGGGAGGGAAGGTGGGGGGTGGCGGAAGGAAAGTTCCCTCTGAGGCCGCTCTGATTTCAGAGCGGCCTCGGAGGGAACTGGGAAAGCCATCGGGGTTCCCTTAGGGCTCAGCGCGCGCAAGATGCACAAGTGTGCACCCCCTTGCGCGCTGACCCCGGATTTTATAACATGCGTGCGGCAGCGCGTGCATGTTATAAAATCGGGCGTAGATTTGTTCGCGAGTATCTTTTAAGATCTGGCCCATAGCTTATAGTGTACCCCAAAACTGGCCTAAAGGTGGTATAATAGAGTCAAATAGTTATTAAAAAGTGCCGCTGATAATGCAGAGCCGTGGAGTACACCAGAGCTAAGTAGAATCCATGATGAAGTCTGGTAACCACCCTTGTCCTGCTGTATTTGATTTGTAAGGTATGAAGTAAACCAAGAAAGAACAGATCCCTTTATCCCAAGAGATTACAGTCTAGAGAGAAGACTAGTGTGATCTATCGCATTAGATGTTGCTGTGATATCTAGTAAATTGAGGACAAAAGAGATTCCTCTATCAGAGCCATACCAGATAGTGTCAAAACTAAACAAGAGAAGCATTTTGGTATTATGGTGTTTAAGGAACCCAAACTTATATTGATCTAATGTATCACTGGAATCCAGGAAATATGTGAGCTGTCTAAGAACTACATTTTCAATTATCTTGGAAAGATATGGTAATGAGGAGATGGGACGGTAATTCAACAATAGGATTGGATCAGAGGAAGCTTTTTTGAGAATTGGGCGAATTGAGTCCCTTTATATAAGAGGCCTCTTTTGTGAATATTTGAAGCAGACAGTAACGGCGTTTATGAGCGCAGTGGAGGTGAATTTTCTGGGAAGCAGTAATGAGTCATTGAATCACGCCTGGAATAAGGAAAAGGGAGGTAAAAATTGAATAGAGCCAGAATTGTGAGAAAAAAGTGTTGGATTCATGGACCCTAGAGCTGACTAGGATAGATGATGATGCAGTGTGGGAAGGCCCACAGTGGATGTCGAAGCTGGGAGGCAGGACAGACAGGAGACCAAGAGGATCTTCACCACTGGAGACCCGAGGTTCCCCCAGGAGGAGCCCGTGAGGACCCGGGCTGCTTGGACTTATGAGTGGTCTCCTGTGGACAGGTGTCGGAGGAGGAGTTCCAGAGGATAGAGGAGAGTAGAGCTGGAGCCAGGAGGCCAACCGGAACTTCACCACTGGAAGCCCGCGGTCCCCCCGAGAGGAGCTTGTGAGGACCCGAGCTGCTTGGACTTAGGCGAGACCTCCTGGACGAAAGCCAAAGTCAGGAATCAGTGGATGAAAGCTGAAGTCAGAAGCCAATGGACGAAAGCCGTCCAGGATGTTAGAGGCTGGCTCCCACATATTCTCCTTGGGGCCATACCCCTCCCAGGAGAGGAGGTACTCCCATCTATGATGGTGGAACCGCATGTCCAACACGTCCTTCACCTGATAGATGACTGCTTCTGATGCTGCAAGGAGGACTTTGGCCGGATCGAGGATATATTCAGGCGGATTGGGGTTATCCTCTGTTTCCGCAGTATGAGAGAGGGCATCCGCCCGGATGTTCTTAGAAGCTGGTCTGTATCGAAGGACAAAGTTAAACCTGCTAAAAATAGTGGACATCAGGCCTGTTGAGGATTAAGGCATTGGGCCCGGCACAGGAACTCCAGGTTCTTGTGGTCCGTGTAAACAAACACAGGATGTTGAGCCCCCTCCAGCCATTGTCGTCATTCCTCAAACGCGAGTTTAATGGCCAATAACTCCTTGTCCCCTATGCCGTAATTCCTCTCAGCGGTGAGAACTTCCGAGAGAAGTAGGAACATGGCAAGGATTTGCCTTTAGGAGATATTTGGGTCAGAACGGCTCCCACCACAAGGTCGGATGCGTCTACCTCCACAATAAATTGATGCTGAGAATCTGGATGATGGAGGCAGACCTCTTGAAGAAAGGCTTTCTTCAGCTCCTGGAAGGCACTTAGCGCCGCTGAGGACCAGTTCTTAGCATCAGCCCCTTTCCTGGTAAGGGCCGTCAGTGGAGCCACCATCTGGGAGTAATGGGGTATGAACTGGCGATAAAAGTTGGCGAAGCCAAGGAAGCGTTGCAGTGCCTTGACCCCCACCAGCTTAGGCCAATCCTTGATGGCCATTACCTTATCTGGATCCATGTGGAAGCCCGTGGATGAGATGATATATCCAAAGAAGGCAGAGATTCTTGTTCAATCTGATATTTCTCTAGCTTGGCAAAGAGATGATTTTCTCAAAGCTTCTGCAGGACTCGTCAAACGTGTATACGGTGTGTAGCCAAGTCCTTAGAGTAAATTAGTACATCGTCAAGGTATACTATAACAGAGGTGTGCAACATGTTTGTTAACACCTCATTCATAAGGTTTTGAAAGACCGCAGGGGCATTGCATAGGCCGAAGGGCATGACCAGATACTCATAGTGCCCATCTCATGTTGAATGTGGTCTTCCATTCGTCACCTGGCTGTATCTTTACCAGGTTGTAGGCACCCTGGAGGTCCAGTTTGGTGAAGACCTTGGCTCCTTGCAAGCGGTCTAGGAGCTCAGGAATCAAAGGCAAAGGGTCACTTCTGGAGCCAGGAGGCTCCAGAAATGACCCATCATTCTTTGCAACAAAGAAGAATCCGGCCCTGGTGGGGGAATTTGAAGGCCGAATGAAGCCCCGGTCCAAATTCTCCTGGATGTAGGAAGACATGGCACGAGTTTCAGGCAGCGACAAGGGGTAAACCTGTCCCTTGGGAGGAGTAGTACTGGGAACCAAGTTTATTGCACAATCGAAGGGCCGATGTTCCGGAAGGAGTTCGGCCTTATCCTTCGAGAAAACATCAAAGTAATCCAGATATTGTGGCGGGAGTGCCACGGATGTGGTCAGAAGTGGCACCTGGGTTGAGGAATAGTCGCCAGGCAAGAGTCAAAACAGGACGGGCTCCAAGATGTGATCTGAAGAGTATCCCAGTAGATAACTGGGGAGTGCTTCTGAAGCCAGGGCAGGCCCAGGATGAGAGGATGAATGGATCTCTCCAAAATGAGAAATGAGATATCCTCAGTATGTAGGAGACTGGTTCATAGAATCAATGGCTTGGTACCGGTAAAGATGCTCCCTGGGAGAGGAGTGCCGTGGATCGAAGATACTGGGAGTAGAGGGAGTCGGGGTTGGACCTCAAGCTGTAACTGCTGGACGAGATCCATGAGAATGAAATTCCCTCTTGCTCCAGAGTCGACCAAAGCCAGCGTATCAAAAGTACCGCAGGGGTAAACGAGGATAACCGGTTCGGTACATGGGGAGGCGGAATCGGTATTACCTAGGGTCAGCTCCCCGATGAGCCCTAGGTTCTGGCATTTCCTGGCCACTCATTGCACTGGGCTAGGAAATGCCCCTTGTTACCACAATATAGGCACAAACCCTGGGTGCGGCGATGTCGTCTCTTCTCCTGTGAGATCGGGCCACGCCCCAATTGCATGGGTTCTGCCTGTTGGGTGCTGTTGGAAGCAGAAGAGGAGGGCACTGGTCATGGAAAAGAAGGCCCCGAGTTACCGGATCTACGGCTTGACCTCCCCTCACGGAAGCGATGTTGGATTCAACGGTCGACCCTTCCTGCCAGGCTGTCCAGATCATCCGGAAGGTCTCTTGCCGCTAACTCGTCCTTGAGACGCAATGACATTCTTTCCAGGAATATGCCGTGAAGACTGTCATCCCTCCAATCTAGTTCAGCGGCCAGCATGCGGAATTCGACTGCGTACTCCACAAGGGAACGGGTGCCTTGACGCAATTGGAGTAATTCGGCAACCGCGTGGGTTTGCGGGCAGGCTCATCAAAAATGTGTCGGAAGGCAGAGACAAACTGTTCCAGGTTTCCAAGAATGGGATCATTACGTTCCCATAATGGGGAGGCCCAGGCCAGGTGCTTCCCGTCTAGCAGGGTCACAATATAACTGGTCTTCACCAGATCAGTCGGGAACTGAGACGGCAGCAGGGTGAACCGGATGTAGCACTGATTGAGGAATCTGCAACAGTTCTTTGCTTCCCCTGAGTATTTGGGCGGCACCGGCAGTTGTGTGGATGTCACTGGTTTGGAACTAGGCAAGGAGACCAGGGCAGGAGGTATTGCTGCAGGGGTAGCATCCAGACGGTTGGTCAGTCTCTCTACTGTCGCTGTCAGGACATCCAGGCAGTGCTGCTGCAGAAGTTGGGCAGTCCCGGGGATAGCCTGAAGGCCAGCCAGGTCCGCCAGGTCCATGGCCTTTCAAACTGTTGGATTCGTGGACCCTACAGCTGACTAGGACAGATGATGATGCACTGTGGGAAGGCCCACAGTGGATGTCGAAGCCGGGAGGTGGCACAGGCAGGAGACCAGGAGGATCTTCACCACTGGAGACCTGAGGTCCCCCCAGGAGAAGCCTGTGAGGACCCAGGCTGCTTGGACTTATGAGCGGTCTCCTGTGGACAGGTGTCAGAGGAGGAGCTCCAGAGGATAGAGGAGAGTAGAGCTGGAGCCAGGAGGCCAACCGGAACTTCACCACTGGAAGCCCACAGTCCCCCCGAGAGGAACTCGTGAGGACCTGAGCCACTTGGACGTAGACGAGACCTCCTGGACGAAAGCTGAAGTCAGGAACCAGTGGACGAAAGCCGAAGTCAGAAGCCAGAAGCAGCAACTAGCAACTCTAGGAAGAGTGAACCTCATTGCAAGGCCAGGAATGGAGTTGGTGCAGGGTTTAAATACCCTGACAGCGTCTGACGTCACCCTGGGCGGTGCAATGTTTTCCCGTGCTGGCCCCTTTAAGTATTGAGCCCCTGCACGAGCACGTGTCAAGGGGGTGGGGATAGCTCCGAAGCATCAACGGCGTCTCCCTCGAGGAGGGAGTGCCGCGGATCGAAGCCAGGCAGGTCTGTGTAGGCCGAACAGACGCCGTAGTGGCCCGGACAGTCCCCGAGGTAGGTGGAGGGACCGGGGCATGGCCCAGTACTGCAACAAAAAGTGTTTTATATATGAAAGATAATGTTTAAAATCCCCCTGATGAAGCTGTTTGGGTGATGAAACATCGAGGCCTCCGTGTTGGGGTGTGTAAATTTATGGAAACCTGTGCAATATCTCTGAACAATCTGCATTTGTGAAAACATCGGGGTGCGAAATTATGGAACCACATACACATATATGAATAGCGTTTATTTATACCTCTGGAAAGTTTGAAGTTGTGGAAAGCATTGTATTTATCAAAGAAAATGCAGTGGGGTGTGTGAATTTATGGAAATCGGCATCTGTGAAAAATATTGGGGTGTGAATTTTTGGAACCATATATATGAATAACATTTATTGATACTTCTGAAAAGTTTGAAGTTGTGGAAACATCATATGCATCAAAGAAAATTTATTTTTGGAAAATATTTTTAAACATTTCTGGGAGGTGAAATAACAGTTTCCAGAATGGTGGACTCTTTGAATAACAGTGTGATAAATAATTTTAAAAGAGTTTTGTATGTCTTAGCCTCCCCCAAGACTTGCAAAAGTCCCTGGTGGTCCAGCGGGGGTCCAGGAGTGATCTCCTCGGGCTGTCAGCTGCCAGTATTCAAAATGGCGCCGATAGACTTTGCCCTTACGATGTCACAGGGGCTACCAGTGCCATTGGTCGGCCCCTGTCACATGGTAGGAGCACAAGCTTATTCTTGTTTCTTCTGCCAAAGTCATCTGGTTTGTAGATATTTGATCGCATATAAACTCTATATTTGAATAAATAGTTCCAAACTTACTATACACTGTTTTATCCAAATTGACTATTGCTTGCCAAAAGTCCTCCAGACTTATAGTGACCAATTTCTAAGGCAAAGAGGATATTGACAAATAATGTTAATAATCTTCAATTGCCTGGGTGAAAGCCACACTAAGGGCCTCATTTTCTAAAGTATTGCAGGCCTGCAATACTTTAAAAGATGAGGGGCGGGGGGCCGAAATGGGGGGCGGGCCTGTGCTAGCCGGCAGCGATCGCACCGTCACGGTGTGATCGCTGCCGGTTTCGCACCCAATAGCGCCACCATAGGAGGTGTAGCTATTGGGAGTGAAATAGGCAGCGAAAAGGCACCTACCTTTTCGCTGTCCACTGCCGGCTAGCGCAGGCCCGCCCCCCGTTTCGGCCCCCCGCCCCTCATCTTCTAAAGTATCGCAGGCCTGCGATACTTTAGAAAATGAGGCCCTAAGGGCCTCATTTTCCAAGCCGCTCACACGCGATAAGGGACCTTTCACACGCGAAAAGTCCCTTATCGCATGCAATACCAGGATGGGGCGGAGTCGGCCCCGGAAGAGGAGGAGTCGGGGCGTCACCGACTCTGCACCAATGCCGCGGACAGCGAAAAGGTAGGTGCCTTTTCGCTGCCTATTTCGCTCCCAATAGCTACACCTCCTATGGTGACGATCGCTGCCGGCTAGCGCAGGCCTGCCCCCCATTTCGGCCCCCCGCCCCTCATCTTCTAAAGTATCGCAGGCCTGTGATACTTTAGAAAATGAGGCCCTAACTCTTTGTCCCGAGGAAAGCAGAGGAGATGATACATAATCCTGGGAAAACTTCAATCAGGGCTCTGTATTGTATAGAATTTAAGGTACTAATTTTATTAATTAAAATGTTTCATGATGTGGCCCCAGGTTAAATTTCTGAAATGATCACCTATTATACACCTATCAGATGCCTTCGATTTTCACAGTTAGGTCTTTTGTCTGTGCCTGGGTTCTGAAAAGTGGGGCTAGAGAGATATAGATCCAGAATGTTTTCAGTGTTTCCTCCAAAACTCTGAAATGAGCTTCCATTAAAAATTAAATAAGTTGGGGAATTATATTTTTTAGCTTTTAAAAACCTCGGTATTCACCCAAGCTTTTGGCTGATCTGTATAACCTGATCCTCCATTTATGAGTATTTTGAGGTGGTAGGGGGTTCTGATTTGACTGCTTGGATGAGTTCTATTATTAGGCCTCTTGAATATTATATGAGGTTAATTATTTTTAATTTTAGATTCATTGGAGTTATGGTCTTTATTAAGTTACTTGAATTGATTTGGGGTTATTCTATATAGATTTTATATGCATGTATTCTGTTTATTGTGTTTAATGCTTTATTTTGCAAATCACATTGGGATTTCAGTAAAATGAGATTTAAATTATAATGATAAAAATATGGCAATAATGCTTTAAAAAGACTTGTTAGGCTTCACAAAGCTGATATATTTCATTCAAGGGGGCAAATTTTAAAAACTATGTATGTATGTATGTGTGTGTGGAGGGGAGGGGCATGGTTAAAATTCTACAGATATTGAATGTTGGATTGGTTCTGAAAGGGAAAGTTTGCTGATAACTTTTCAGTACCATTGGAGATTTGCACCTGCTTTTTCTGTGGGTAACTTATCTGGCCAAAACACCACATATAATTTTGAAAATGAAAACTCTGCATGTTGTTGCCTTCTCAGGATCAAACCCACTCCAGCAACACCTCCTCAAAAATTGTGGGCAAATGAAGGGGTGATGTTCCTCAACATGCCAATTTTTACTCTCCTATAGCATGGGCAATTTTCAAATAGCCCGTTTACCGAGGTGAATAGCTTTTGAAAGTTCTCCTCCCTGGATGAAATAAACTTCCAGGCACAATAGTAGAAGTCATTGCAAAGAAAAGTGAATGCAGCTTAAAATTCTATTAAGAAAACATGATATCTCTCTCTTTTAACTCAAAATATTCAGAACACGTTGTTAACTTTTTGACACTTTCTTGTGACTCGCTAGAGTCAGGTATGAGGATACCAAACTGTCACAGATAATTTTTGTATACTGCAATACATTTATTTTCTAGTCTTTCCGTAAGGTACCTTTTCTTCTAGCTTAGAGGGAAATACAAAAGATATAACAATCAAAATAAAAATAAAATTATATACATAAATAGTGTTTTGGATTTTACGAATTGTTACACATGTAACAATTAGATTTAAATTTCTGTACCAACATGGAGGCCAATATTCAGAGAAACCTCCAATGACTAACTTATCCAGCTAAAGATAGTCAGATAAGCTAACCCAGTTATTCAGCAGGATACATATCTCACTGAATATCCCTAAATAAAGTTATCTAGGGAATCCCACTCAGATAACTTGTAGTCTAAGCAGCTAGATTTGAATATCACTGGTTAAGTAATGACTAGAAAAAAAAATTAAAGCTCCCATAAAGGCCTTGTGGCCCGATCATGAGGCCCCCCCCCCCCCACCTCAAAGATCTTAGAGCCCCCACAAAATGATAAATATAATTACAGGCTTTGGGGCCCAATAAGCCTTTTGGCTTCTCACCCCCAAAGTAAAAAAAATAAATAAATATTGAATGTGCCACTGCAGTTTGAACCATCCCTCCTCTTCTCCCATCCCTGCCAAATGCAATTTTATATCCCATTGCGCTCACAGCCCCCCAAACCTTGAATGCCAGCCAGGAACTTGGACCTTGCATACAGCTCTAGTGAGTCCAGCATTGCCGTGATGGTCAAAACAACTATTCTGGTAGCTTATGCAACCAACAAGCTAGTCAGACCAATACAGGCTGCACCGGAAGCCAGATACAATATCTGAGCTCCTGGGTTGGCATTCAAAGTTTGGTGGATGTGGGTGAAATGGAATAGTAAGGTTGCATTTGGTGGGGGTGGGAGAGGAGAGGGAAGGGTTCAAACTGCAGCAGCATATTCAATATATATATATTTCTTACCTTTGGGGGTGACAGAGGGCATAAAGCTTATTGGGCCTAGAGAACCAAAAATGTATTTATCATTTTGGGGAACTTAGCAGGGGAGGAGGCTCAGATTTTTGCAGTTGAGGGGGACAGGATTGGGTTGCAAGGCCCTTATGGGAGTTTTTTTTGTTTTGGTAACCACTGCTTAACCAGTGATTTTCTTTGAAACATGTTCCTGGATAACTTTAAACCTCTTGCCCTCATGCCTGGACACAGCCAAATATCAAAGTTATTGCAGCTCTGTCTCAGAGCACCCCCAAAACTCCCCTACATAATCCAAGTAAATTTTAGCCAGATAATGACTTACCAGTTAAAATGTAGATAGATATGTTCCATTCCAATGATATTCATAAGTAGGCATTTATCCAGATAACTCAAAAGTTATCCATACAAATGACAAAACTATTAGGAATGATATCATATTAGACTATGATGTCTTTTTGGTTTTGTTTACTTGAAGTGAAATATAAATGTGTTAAATGTGAAATCATGGCTGAAAAAGAAATAAGTTGGAATGAATAGTTAAACATTGCCTACAAACACACTAGCAATATCTAGACTAAAATTCAAGCTTGTAGCTTGTAGCTTTGTGTCTGGGGACTTCTTTAGCTATTTCTGGATGAAAGAAACCTACTTCTATTTTTCATTGTTTTAAACAGCTCTTCAGATTAAAATTCATGCAGCAAAAAAATTAAGTAAAAAAAAACCAATCTAGTTTTATCTACTTTTTGTTTTGTAAGGACTGATTAATTACATATATATTGTTACCCTTACAACTAAAATAAATCCAATTGCTAATTCCTTAGCTTTTTAACATTGCTTATTATTTATGATCAAGACAAGCCGTTAAGCCCGTTAAAACGGGCAACCCTCCCCCTCTCACCCCTCCCCTCACTCTCCCTCCCCCTCTCCCCTCACTCTCCCCCTCTCACCCCTCCCCTCACTCTCCCTCCCTCCCCCCTCACTCTCCCTCCCTCTCCCCTCACTCTCCCTCCCTCCCTCCCTCACCCCTCACTCTCTCTCCCTCCCTCCCCTCACTCTCCCTCCCTCCCCTCTCACCCCTCCCCTCACTCTCCCTCCCCCTCTCACCCCTCCCCTCACTCTCACTCTCCCCTCACTCTCACTCTCCCCTCCCCCTCACTCTCTCCTCATTCACCACCGGGTTCGCTGCTTCTCCCCGTCGCTGCTACTGCTCGCCGCCACCTCTTACTGCCCCTCGCCGATGCCGCCGCCGCTGCCCCTCGCCGATACCGCCGCCGCCACTGCCGATGCCGCCGCTCCTCGCTGATGCCGCCGCCTCTACTTCCCCTCGCCGATGCCAATGCCACCGCTGCCCCTCGCCGATGCCGCCGCCGCTGCCCCTCGCCGATGCCGATGCCGCTGCCCCTCGCCGATGCCGCTGCCCCTCGCCGATGCCGCCGCCACTGCCCCTTGCCGATGCCGCTGCTGCTGCAGCCGCCATGTTATCAAGCAGCTGACGCTCTGCTTGACCGACGTGCTCGCACATGCGCAGTAGAGTTGCTCTCTACTGCGCATTTGCGGCACGTCGGTCAACCTTCATTTATTAGGTTGATCTTTAATGTTACAGTCTACATTATTTCTATCATAGACCCAGAATAGGGTCTCTTTTCTAAACTGTATTAAAATCATCCCAGTTTAATGAATACTACAATAGGGGTTGTTTCTACAACTGGGAATATACAGACATTATCAGCAGCAGTAAACTATGATTCTGAAATCTTCCCCTCAGACACAGACACACACACAAACTGGGGTCTAAAGGGTTTTGAAGTCCCAAATGTATCCTCAGCATCAATCACCCCTTAGCACCAAATCTACTATTGTCAAAAGGCCCCTCTCTTTCAACCCTATCCCCCAAAAAATGGTATGTAGTAAGCTACACAGCCTAGATACAAACCCTGTCCCTCAACAAAATAATTAAAATAGTCTCCCCTACTGGTGGTCCCTCCAAACTTCTTTCTTCCTTCTGTTTAATTTTTTTTATTGGAGTTAAACATCTGTAGTATATATACTTTCCACAGATACAACCACTGTTGGAATCAGAGTTTATCACAAAGTCTTGAGCTTTAAACAGTGAACCTTATAACACAGCAGGTAAACAATAAACATCTTATTGACATTCTAGGACTTTTCCACATTGCCATCCTCGTTTAAGTATTGAATGCAAACTCTACTACATTGAAATGGGTATGAGTACAAACGGTTGGACTGCTGTAAATAATGGAAAAGAAATCCCAGGCGACAAGCCGTGTCAAGCTGGTGCTTCTCAAAACATTAGGATCTAGCTCTAAGAGCATTTTACTGTAGGAACATATACTAAAAGCCATTCAAAGAGCATTTTGTGATTATTTGTTTGTTTGAACCCCTCCCTCCCCCTTTTGTACCCTGCGTCAGGAGAATGAAGGGTTAGGTTGCACAAACTATACATATGTGCACATCTTATGCTTGAAACATTTCACCCCTAAGGAGTGGAGGACATATCACCCACAAGAGACCAAAAAGAAACCCAAAAGAGGAAGAGACATGAACCAAAAAGAATATAACTGAGCAATAAGAACCCCATATGCACAAAGGGAGACATAGTTGTGAATAGAGGGAAGTAAATATAAGCTTTGCTAATCGTGAACCTTCCATAGAATAGGCCAAAATGGACCCCCAGTCCCCTGTCCATTGGAGCCGAGTGTCACTTGGGTGGATGCTCTTGTTCTGGGCTTGGTTCAGAAATCGTTGGTTTTATGTAGTCTAACAATGCGGACCAACTCTCTTTAACCCCCTTGCTCCATTTGTCACCCATGTTAAAGCTATGAACATCTCATGTGAACACAAGTTAAGCAATCTTTTGAGCCAATATTCTTTCTCTGGGGCTTTGATCTCCAACCAGACCTTTAATATGACCTTTTTTGCCACCAATACTGCTTTCATAATAAAAAGCATCAGGGCTTGGTCTAAGGATGTCCCAGCTGTTACCCTGCCAAATAACCAAATGTCTGGGTCCCTAGGCACTGCTTGTTTCCAAATTACATTACATTGTTCTTGTACCTCCCCCCAAAAGAACTGAATAATAGGGCAATCCCAGAAACAATGAGTGTATGAGCCTATGGAAGTTTTGCATTTGTGACAATTAGGGGTGTCCCTTAACGAGTATCGAAAGGCTTGGGCTGGTGTAACAAAACCCTGCCTCATAAATTTGTATTGGGTTTCCCATAATACTTTGTTCACTGTGATATCATTGATACCCATAAAAGCCTCGGACAACTCTTTGGAGGAAAGTCGGAAGCCAGGCCATGTGGCCCATTTCTGAACTAGTGGTTCAAGATCCTCCGGGCCCTCCTCTAGGAGTAAATGCCAATAGAACAGGGAAATAGAGGATCCCTTCTTATCTCTACATGTAACGAGATCCAACAGGTCCTTGGTTGATTTTTTATTGCTCCAGCTAGGCAAGTTTGCTAGCATAAAATAGCAAATTTGAAGGTATACAAAGTAATCGGTTTTCGGGAGTTGAAATTGCTGTTGCAAATCTGGAAAGCTGTACAAATTCCCCTGTTGAGAATGTACCAGTTGCTAAAGAAAATCTAAGCCCACTTGTTTCCATCTGAGAAATAGTACACACTTCCCAGATGCAAAGTGTGTACTATTCATAATCTGCATGAGGGGAGTAATTCCTCTCGCTTGTTGGATCTGCCTTCATACTTGAAACCACATCTTGCGACATGTACCAAGAAATAAATGCGATCGAATTTTGTCCGGTAATTGCTCTCTGTCAACATGTAACAGACAATTTAAGGTCGCCCCCCCCCCCACCCCCCCACCCCGTACCAGTCTTGAAGTCAGGCAGTTGGGATGAAAAAGGAGGTGCCACAAATACAATCTCTAACGAAGCGCATATTACAGGCTATATTATAGAGATGTGAATCGTGTCCTCGATCGTCTTAACGATCGATTTCGGCTGGGAGGGGGAGGGAATCGTATTGTTGCCGTTTGGGGGGGTAAAATATCGTGAAAAATCGTGAAAAATCGTGAAAAATCAAAAAAACGTAAAATCGCAAAACCGGCACATTAAAACCCCCTAAAACCCACCCCCGACCCTTTAAATTAAATCCCCCACCAAATGACTTAAATAACCTGCGGGTCCAGTGGCGGTCCGGAACGGCAGCGGTCCGGAACGGGCTCCTGCTACTGAATCTTGTTGTCTTCAGCCGGCGCCATTTTCCAAAATGGCGCCGAAAAATGGCGGCGGCCATAGACGAACACGATTGGACGGCAGGAGGTCCTTCCGGACCCCCGCTGGACTTTTGGCAAGTCTTGTGGGGGTCAGGAGGCCCCCCCCAAGCTGGCCAAAAGTTCCTGGAGGTCCAGCGGGGGTCAGGGAGCGATTTCCCGCCGCGAATCATTTTCCGTATGGAAAATGGCGCCGGCAGGAGATCGACTGCAGGAGGTCGTTCAGCGAGGGTTCCGGTGCCTCGCTGAACGACCTCCTGCAGTCGATCTCCTGCCGGCGCCATTTTCCGTACGAAAACGATTCGCGGCGGAAAATCGCTCCCTGACCCCCGCTGGACCTCCAGGAACTTTTGGCCAGCTTGGGGGGGGCCTCCTGACCCCCACAAGACTTGCCAAAAGTCCAGCGGGGGTCCGGAAGGACCTCCTGCCGTCCAATCGTGTTCGTCTATGGCCGCCGCCATTTTTCGGCGCCATTTTGGAAAATGGCGCCGGCTGAAGACAACAAGATTCAGTAGCAGGAGCCCGTTCCGGACCGCTGCCGTTCCGGACCGCCGCTGGACCCGCAGGTTATTTAAGTCATTTGGGGGGGGTTCGGGAGGGTGGGGGATTTAATTTAAAGGGTCGGGGGTGGGTTTTAGGGGGTTTTAGTGTGCCGGCTCACGATTCTAACGATTTATAACGATAAATCGTTAGAATCTCTATTGTATTGTGTTCCATAATGGTTTAAGATGATATTAAAATTATCGGACGATAATTTTAATCGTCCTAAAACGATTCACATCCCTACTATATTATACCTTTTTAGACTAGGGCATCCCAAACCGCCAACATGGTGGAACATTGTAGTGTTTTTAAGGCTATTCTAGCCTTCTTGCCTCCCCATAGAAAGTGGTTGAGAGCAGAGTTAACAGCTTTAAGGTCTTGATTCTTCAGCCATAAGGGCAGCATTTGCAATACATATATCCATTTTTGGAGTATCACCATTTGAAATAGATGAATGCGGCCCTTCAGGGATAAAGGAAGAGACTCCCACCTCCTAAAAGCTTCTATCGTAGATTTTACCTTATGGGCTATATTGATGGCGTAAATATTCTCCAAAGAATTTGGAATCACTACTCCAAGGTATTTAATGCTGTCTGTTGCCCATTTTAAAGGGAAGTCACCTTTCCAGCTGGGCTTTGATTGTTTGCTAACGTCTAAGGCTTCTGACTTATCCCTGTTTATTTTTAATCCGGCAAACCGCCCAAATTCAAATTGTGTGTCCAGCACTAAAGGGAGAGCGTCTTCAGGATTAGTAAGAAATATTAGGATATCATCGGCAAATGCCCTTTCTGCGAACCCTCAAACCCTCTGATTCCGGTATGTTGGTCAATTTTGCGTAATACGGGATCTATTGAAAGGATATAGAGCAATGGAGAGAGAGGACATCCTTGTTGCACTCCTCTTTGTAGGTGGATCTTCTCGGAGCTAATGTTGTTTACAATAATTTGAGAGGTGGGTAATCTATATAGCAGCCGGGTATATATTCTAAAAATTCTCCCTGAAAGCCATAACGTTGTAGAACAGAAAACATATAACGCCATGCCACCCAGTCGAAAGCCTTTTCTGAGTCAAATCTGATGACCAAGGCCTTCACCCCTTTATCTTGGCAAATTTATCTTGGCAAATTTTCATGGCTGTAAAAGCTTTATGACATGACCTATGGCTTTCCTCCCTTTTACAAATCCCACCTGCATGTCAGAAATTAACCGGGGTAACACCAGGAGTTTCTTGTCACTATTATGTAATGATATATTCTGGGCACAGAATATATTTGCACAAGATGGCACCAGCCATCCATTGCTCCTACCATGTGACAGGGGCTGACCAATGGCACTGGTAGCCCCTGTGACACAGTAAGGGCAAAAGCTATCGGCGCCATTTTGAATACTGGCAGCCGACGGCCCGAGTACAGGAGATCACTCCAGGACCCCCGCTGGACAACCAGGGACTTTTGGCAAGTCTTGTGGGGGTCAGGAGGGTGGGGGGATCATTCTTTAATGATACGTTGCATTCGTGGGGGTTCGCCATACGTTTCAGAACCCCATGAATGCAACAAATAGGGACCTATACATTGCGGATTTTGCATTCGTTCAAAATGAATGCACATCCCTACTGTTCAATATGGATGAGGTGGGGAGAATTTTAAACAGCAAGGTTTATCTAACTCCTGAAGGTAACAAGATAAAACCTTTGAATATTAACCCACTAAGATGATGAGTTAGTTTAACATCATAAGGGACAGGATGAACAAGTCCTGCTTTCTCCTTATGGGCTTGAAAAACCAAAAGACTCTAAAGCCATAGATATAATAAAAATCACGACTGGCTCAGCCTATGCATTATGACATGAAGATATCTGATCACTTTAGGTCAACTTTTCAAAAGAAGATTATTAATAAGACAATTTTTTTTTCAATGTAAGGGGCAAATGTAGTAAGCCACAAATGGCTTTGCAAATGTGATAACACACACAATAATCACATTTTCTGTCTTTTATGTCTCAGAGGCAAATGTACTAACCTGTGATTCTGCTTGCAAAAATGAGCCAGTACCACAAGAAATTCTTCTTCAAATGAGATTCATGACATTTATTTTGTTACAAAGTGCCACAAAATTTCAGGCTTTATCATAAAATACTTATCTAAACCTCTTCAATGTATAGTTTGTTGTTCAGAAAATCACCAAATTTAGAGATTTTTCACGCATACAGGGTCATTTTTCAAATCGAGTTAGGGTGTTATCATCGGCATTAGGGCCAAATGCCCACGATAATGCTCTAATGCCCGTGATAAATAATGCATGGCAAGATGCATATACAAATCTAAAAAATGTAGTCAAAAGGGAGGAGTTTATGAAAATGAAGGGGGTTTAATGTTATGTATGATAGTATAATCCATAAATTCTAGAGGATATGTATGATAGTATAATCCATAAAGTCTAGAGGATGTGAATGAAGAGGCATGGGGGCAGCTTGCGGGAATGACGGCTACTACCTGGAGATTAAAATCCTAATTCAATAAACATACACATGGTTAATGCGACTCCAACATTGCTCTATGCTTCAATGACAAGAGGAAATGTGAAAAAAAAAAGGATTTGCATCCACAAAAAAGCAGGGGAGTAGCTTGCTTGATACGGCGGTTACTATCCTAAACCAAATAAGCCTGATACTTCACTTTCAATGATATCCAGCATAGCTCTCTGCTTCAAATGCAGGGGAATGATGAAAAGATCTCTGCTTCAACGGTAGGAGGAATGTTGAAAAGATGATTTATATTTGGACAACAACCAACAAGGACTGAGTTGCACAGGCTGGATAAACATGCGTGGGAGTAGCTTGCTATGATGGCGGTTACTACCCCTAAACAATTAGCTAGATACTTCACTTAGATGCAGCTCCAGCACTAATACCCCTAACCAATTAGCTAGATACTTCACTTAGATGCAGCTCCAGCACTGTAATTACATTGATGGTGGGGGTGGAAGGGAAATAGATCAATGGCAGGGGTGGAAGGGAAATAGATCGATGGCTGGGGTGGAAGGGAAATAGATCGATGGCGAGGGTGGAAAGGAAGTAGAATAAAAAAAGTCACTTACATGGGACAAGAGTAACAGATAAGTATGGGGGGAAAAAAGTGAAAGCTTGCTGGGCAGACTGGATGGACCGTTTAGTCTTTTTCTGCCATCATTTCTATGTTTCTATATAATGCATGTTATTGCATGCTTTAATACTAGGAATAGCTTTTCTCCTAGTGTTAGACTGTGTGATATGTCTGAACCAGGATTTGTAATATTTAGTATAAGTCCTGTTTTAGAGACAGACAGAGAGAGGGATCTGCTGGGGTGGTATATATGTTAGTGAACTATTTATACCACTGTAGGAATGTCAACTAGTAACTTGAGGTGAGGTTTTGTTGGTGATCTAGGATTTTGGGGGCAGTTTTACATGCACAATCAGAGGTATGAACAGCACAGTACACATCAGTGAAGATGTTATTTGGAGTGAGGAAACGTACACAAAGATGAGATTTGTACAAGTACTCTAGACCTAGCTTGATAGCTTGTACCTTTCCTCATTCCAAATTATATCAAATCTTCACTGATGTTTTCTGTGCTGTTTGTACCAATGATTGTGCATGTAAAACTGCCCCCCAAACCCATGACCACCACCAAAACCTCATCTTGAGTTACTAGTTGACCCTCCTACAGTGGTATAAATAGTTAACTTATATGACCCCCCATATAAAGAGGTTCTCTCTCTCTCATTCTCACTCACATCAGAGACAAAATTGACCTCCCAAAATAATTCCTCTATACTGAAGAAAAGTTCTCTCTCTCGCTCCTCACAATGTTAAAATATCATAGGTGTGATAAATCTAACATGTGTTGTGGCAAAGTGCACATGTTGCACTATTTAAGGATGCCCCCTTTTTTTTTTTTTAGCACAGGCAGTATTCCTGCAAAATGATAAATCTAGGTCATAATTTGCTATGCACAAATTGCCAGTGTGCTGTTTCACCTGATTCTTCAACTCATTAGGAATTTTGCATACATTTTGCAAATGACTTCACAAATGAAAAATTATGCATGCAAAAATGACAAATAGTGCATATTAAAATTCACAAAAAATGATTACATGTTATTTGTTGTATTTTGCTCATGGCATTTCATTGCATAATAGTTGGCTTTAGCCAAAAGTGTTTGCACAAATTGCACAAGGTGTATGTGTAGAAATGTAGCCAACACATTCTTCTTTAAAAACAAAACAAACCAATCTGAGGCTAGAAAGAAAACCGTGGTTAATAGCTATCCTGGCAGGCTCAGCACATAAAAACTAAGGAATGTGTGAACATTTCATGATGCCTAGTTTTCTTTTTCAACCATAGGTTCCAACATGTGACAAAGCAGTTTTCAAAATGTTTGACATCACCCAAAAGTAGTGCAATTTTCAGAATGCTCAATTACTTCACAATGTGCTCTGATCTCCCTGAGATTTCAAATGAACTGAACTGAACTGACTTGTTTCCCTATGGGAAAATAAAACACGGATTCTAAGTATTAATGGCATGAAAGGCATTTGAAAAGTGTGAGTGTGGCAGAAATCTGAATGAAATTTGATGAGTGATTCAAAAGTGTTCAGTGGGGCAAAGAAATTATGGGATTCAGACTATGGGCCTGATTTACTAAGGCTTTTCTCCCATCTGTGTCTATGGGGAAAATGCTTAGTAATTGAGACCCTATGTGAAGAGGTTGTTTGGAAGGCAAAAAATAATGGTGACTTGGGCGATAATGAGTGTATAATGAAGCATCTGGTGCCTGCCTAGCTCTGAGTCACAGAATTTATTATCAACCTCACTTCAGTACTAATGACCCTAATTACGCCTTTACTGATATGCATTCTGGTGACCTAAGTCCCATATAGCAAATGCAGAAAAATGAAAGTGAGCGCGCACTGGTTGTAAAAACAGTGCAAAGGGCAAGAAGCAGCTCATTCTTCACTTGAAAAACTTCTTCATTTGTAGGAATTTGTGGGGGAAGCCATGGCACTTCTAAGTACAGAAAATACATTTTTACAATAAAGAAAATGAATGGCTTAGACAACTGCAGTGCATTTAGCACTACTGCTATGCAAGGTCAACTATTGGGGTATATTATTTAGTGTGTTTGTGTTTTTAATAGTCAGTAAGGCAGTTAACAAACAGAAGTTAGTGTGTTTATTTTTAAATAGTCTGTCAGCCCTAACCTCATGTTACAGATCCAGGCAGCAGAACTCTTGCTTCTGCCCATAGACTAACACGAGCGCTGGAAACTTTACTCCACCTCTAAACAAGAATACAATTTCCAGTACTAAAAACATGAGTTAAACCAGTGCATCTCTCTGCATTGGGGTGGGAATGTGAGGTAATAGCTAATGCCTTCATTAGCATGGGATTTCTATGCAAGAGCACTAACCAATACACAGTTTCATGTGCACATTTTTGAGCGCAGAACTCCATGCTTCATTGGGAGTACAGTTTACGCACAAAAAATGTGCACATAAGTGCAAGGTAAAACTGTGTGCTCTGCTGAGTGCACTTTATTTCGTCAGGCCACACAATTAATGATGTACATTCATTTAAAAACAAATGGTAAGCCAAACCAAAAATGACCATTTTTGTTTCCTATTGTTAAATACAAAATAAATAAAAAACAGTACAAAAACCATCCCAAAATTTTGTTTTTGTTTTGGAAAATAGTGAGCATTATTTGAAAATATCAAACTGCTTTCTGAAATGAAAAAAAACCAAAATTATACAAAAAAACAAAACCTCCCAAAAACAAAATTCAGGACAAAATGGCAAGAAAAGGAAAAAGAAAATGAAACAAAAACTTTGGCCATGTACATTCCTTGTCCATATGCTCTAATATTATGGCCTGATATCTAGTATCTGATCCATGACTGCCTTCTCAAGGTTCTGTCCATATCTGAACCAACAGTAAAGTTCAGTTCTATTAAAAGATGTATTATATATTTATTTAACAAAAATGCGTAACCTGAATTAGGAGCACCAGGGTATATCAAGAGGTAGCCAACCAGTGTCTCATGAACCACATGTGATTCACTGAAAATGAAAAGTGCTTAGTGGTGGTGGTATTTTTAGCCCATTGACTGTAGAGAACATCATCAGCCTACACAGGCTGATGGAAATAAGAGTTATTGAACCACATGGGCTGACTGGAAGACAAAGCAGAATCTTTGATTTGTTTAGGTGACTGGAAAGATGAAGCAGCAGCATCAGCCTGCATGGGCCATTGGGAAGATGAGGTGGCCTGTATAGGCCAAAATGAGGAGGTGGTTATCATCTACCCAGAAGGGAGGAGAGAGGCATCCTGCTAATGGAGTGGGAGCATTACAAGTAAGAAGAGAGAGACTGAGGGGCAAGGATCAGAAGTTGGGATTGAGAAAGAAAGAGAGAAGTAGGAACAAGAAGAGGAGATTGAGAGAGAGAGAGAGAGACTGGTAGGGACAGGTTGGGGGTTGACAGCAAAAGAGAGAAAGACAAGTGAGGACAGGATAGGGGTGAGAAGAAGGGAAAATAGGATGCTGGAGACAGGATAAGGGGTTAGAGAGAGAAAGACTGATGGGGATAGGATGAAAGCTGAGAGATGGACTGTTGAGGTCATGGGAGGGGTTAGAGAGAGAAAGAGGATGTTGGTGAATGGTAGGGGGTGGTTGAGAAAGAGGGAATGGGGACGAACTGGTAAAACTGGGAATGGTGTCAGCGTGCACCTCTCTTACAATTCCCCGATTTACGCAGTAAAAGAGGGATTTGCACACCCATGCACATGCCCACTTAAAATTTGGCACATATATGCATGCCGCTAGGCGATTTTATAACATGCATGCATATATACTCGCAAGTTATAAAATAGCTGCATTCCTGGGCGTGGGCCAATGCACATGCGCACATGTGTGTCCGCGTGCTGGTTTGAAAGTTACCATCCCTGGTTTGAAATACCAGGCCCGAAGCACAAAAACATATACATCCAAGTTAAAATAATAGATCCCAGGGTGGAAATGCAAGGCCAAAGAACCAAGTCTTAAGTGCACAAATTCACTAACTCTGGTGATAGGTAGATCTCCTTTGGCACCTTGTTCCAGAGATTAAGGACAGAAAAGAGAAGAAGCATCACAACAAGCCAAACCTTTTTGGGGGAGAAAACCTGAAGTAGATACTCATAGATCTCAGTACTCAGGAGAAAGCATAAAGCTTTAGCCTCTCTTTCAGAAAACTGTGTCCTAGTCCATATAGAACTTTAAAACAAAGTTTGTGCGATAAATAACCAGCAGTTAACAGAGCTCCCCAAGTACTGGAGAAATGTCGTCACTCAAACAGGTGAAATGTCATCTCTCAATCAAGAGACAGCTAAAAAAATGAACAGTTGCATTTCAGGCTAATTTCAATTTATTACCTTTCTTGTAAGACCCACAGTCAAGTTGAGATGTTATGGATGCTTAATAGAAGAAAAGATACTTTGCTTCAAAAAAGGGCAGGTCTGTTGTAGTAGTAAGCACATTACCAGTCTCACATTTGGAACAGAGGAGAATGGGAGAAGTTGTTTGCCCCACTACCAGTACCATCACCCCTTCTGGTGCTGTCTTGGGGATGGTGATACTGGTAGTGGGGCAGAGAATGAGTTCGCCCAGTTAAGAGAGGTCCTCCAACTCCTCCCCCCCAGTTAGCCCAACCCTTAAAACCTGCAGATCTGCCTAGTTTTCCTTAAATTTTAACTTACACAACATCTATAACAGAAGTAAAGTTACGCTGGGTCGCATCAGTGCCGGGTCGCATCAGTATTTACGTGCACATCTCTGAGTCATGCCCCAAAATGCCCATGCTCCGCCCCACCACTTTTTGAAAACTTTCTAGATGTATGCGCTGCTTTTAAAATTCACCTTTAAGGTTTTATTAATTTTAAAATTGCTGCTGCTATAGTATCAAGTTACTATTCAGGTTTATTGCTGTTGTTATGCTATAAGTTTCTTTAAGTGTTTAATTTTACTGTTTTTACTCATTTAGTTAAGAAAAGTATTGTTAGTCTAATAAAAAGGTATCATCATATAACTTTTTTGTTTTTTCATTTATATTTGTTAACCTTTATTTCCAAGTATTCAAGTGGACTAACATGGCAACCACACTACTTTATTATTGTTGCATTTATTCTATGTTATGCTTTTCTATAACTCACTTTTGGCAGTCATTGGAAATGTGAGTAACATATAGGAAAAATTAAATAAAGAAATACAATAAAGTCTGGGTCCTTGAAAGGTTGCCACTCCTAGGCCAAGTTAATATAGTGCTGGGTACAGACTCTTCTTTGGTGCTTTTAGGAAATCAGTCTTACAATCCTTGGAAAAAATATTTATTTTAGATCACATACTAATACATTTCTTTCCAGTTTTTTCAGAAGGCTGGATTTTGTGGTTCTAAATCACTAATGATCTTTCATACTGTTTGCACTTAAAAAGGTACTTCTGACTGAACTGGATAATGGATGTAATAAAATGCTTTGGTGCAAATATATGCAATCATGGAAGGTAAAATAGCAATTCATTAAAAAATAATAACATTTGTAAATTTCTATCTTAAAAAGATGTTTGTCTTCTTAACATCCCAGTTTAGATGCCTCAATTATCAGGTAGTACATTTCTATATAACCCAGGGTAGACCTGTCAGATTTTCTTTGCATGCTGTATGCTCTACAATATAGCTATGTAACATGGATTATCTGTACCTCAGGGGGTGAGCAGTGAATCAAATGAAACTTATCCTGACTGTGAGAAGGATTAGAACAAGCTACAGTAGTACGCTTACAATGTTGTTGTATATATTAGAAATTAATCATGCAACATTTCTAAGACCTGACTGACTTTTTCAGTTAATCCTATCGGCAACAGTTTTAGGGTCAGAGAAAAGGAACAGACAACATATAGCTTCTTGGGAATGTGTTTGGCACTGAATGCTGCTGTATTCTTTTTCTTATTTCTCAGTTGCTAGAACTGCCAAGGAAAACATTTGCAGATCGGAGACCTGTGCAGACTGCATATGTAGATTGCCAGGTTCTTGTGGTCATTAGGATTCCAGTTCTCATTCCTTACATTTTTTTCTTACAGGTTCAACCAATCTTACAGGGAAATCACACAAAATTATGCAAACCAAGCATTTGTTTTGGTATTCTATTATACTTTCTGAATTTAACTCCTCCTATTTGTCTTTAAGGTTTGCTAGAAGTTAGGATCTGGAGAGAAGGGAGAAATAGGAAGAAAGGCAGGTTCCAGCTCTAGGGGATAGAATCTAAAATCAAGGACAAGAGGATCTGAATTGAAATGGGGAAGGAGGACAGGAAGCACGAAGCAGGTGTCTCTCCTGTAATCTGGTCCTGATCCCCCTTTCAATCTCTCTCTAACCTCTCCCCCCCCCCTCACCCCTAAGCTGGCATATACACACACCCAACACCAATCCCTTCTCTCATACTTATATATGCTCCCCCAACCTCTACAAAAGTTCCACTCCAGGCTTGCATCCCACCCCTTCTTTCCTGGTGAATCCTACTTTACTTCCTATGACCCACACCAATGCCACTCTTGCTTACCTGATCAAAAGGGGACAGGAACAATTCCACTGATGCTGTATTTCAAAATGTTGCTGGCTGACCCCAGGCCATATACCAAAATGGTACCAGCCTCAGGTCTGTTGGTACCATTTTGAAGTATAGCACCAGTAGGACAGGAGCAACAGGGGATCACTCTGGCCCCCCTTTCAACTGGGAAAGTAAGGTAAATCAGAGGGCATGGGGAATAGGAGGCAACCTTGGGAGGAGAACCTTTCAACATATTGTTGGGGGGATAAAATTCCTTTGTTTCATTTTAATTGCACTAAAATTAAAATGAAACAAACAAAACAACAAAATTGTGTTTAATTAAGCAAGGACAGAAGAGAACAATGCACAAGTACTGTTCTGTTAACAAAGAACTATTGGGATCCTTTGTGTTCTCCAATAATGTGTAGCCAGTGTCCATTCCCATCCTTCGCCTACCTTTAACCCACCCAACCCCCACCGCTTCACCCTGATAAAAAAAAAAACTTTCACAGGCCACCAACTGGATAGGGGACACATTACAGCTGTTATGGTTCTTGGTGATTGGGTGGATCCTTGGACACTGTGGCAGCTGACCACGCCCACGGGGGGCAGTCCCGTGAGGGACCACAATGTCAGGCTAAACTCTGGACAGACAAACACAGATTTGAATCTTTTATTAAACAGTATATGGAACCACCAGAGGTGGCAGTAGTGAGTAGTGGTTGTAGAGCCCGCGAGCTTCCAGTGGTGAAGTTCCAGCTGGCCTCCTGGCTTCAGCCCTTCTCGTCTCAATCTTCAGGAACTCCTCGTCAGACACCGGCCTTCAGGAGACCGCACATAAGTCCAAGCGGCTCATGTCCTCACGGGCTCCTCCTGGGGGGACCTCGGGCTTCCAGTGGTGAAGATCCCTCTGATCTCCTGCTCAGTGCCACCTCCCGGCTTCGACATCCACAGTGGGCCTCCCCAAGGTGAGTCTTCATCTGTCTCAGCCGGCTCAAGGGTCCACGAATCCAACAAGAAAGTCCCGCAGAATGTCGTTCATCATGTTCTGAAACACGGCGGGGGCATTGCACAGGCCGAAAGGCATCACTAAATATTCAAAATGGCCGTCTCGAGTGTTGAAAGCTGTTTTCCACTCATTGCCTTCGCGAATGTGAACCAAATTATAGGCTCCCTTCAGGTCAAGTTTTGAGAATATCTTGGCCCCTTGAAGTCGATCAAACAGCTCCGAGATCAGAGGTAAGAGGTATTGGTCTTTAATCATGATCTCATTCAGACCTCAATAATCGATACAAGGACGCAGTGTACCGTCCTTATTCCCCACAAAGAAGAAGCCTGCGCCCGCAGGAGACTTAGATGGTCTAATGAAACCCTTTTGCAAATTCTCCTCAATATACTCCGACATAGCTTTATTCTCTACCACCGACAGTGGTTAGACACGTCCTTTAGGAGGTTCAGCATTAGATTTCAGTCTTATTTTATTTATTTATTTAAAAACTTTTCTATACCGTCGTTTAGTGATGCACCATCACAACGGTTTACATTTAGGCACGAAATAAGTTTGATAGTTTTCTAAGTTATCCAAGCGGTGCCAATATTTTACGGTTACATTGTTCAATAATATACTCTAATTGAAAAGTGGGTTGGCACAGTCATAAGTTCTATGTGGCTGAAGGATGTCAGCAGCTTCTTTGGAGAACACATCATGGAATGATGCATACTGAGGCGGCAGTCCTGGCATCACTGGAGTAGTAGGCATACAGAGAATAGGAGTAACCTCCTTTAGGCATTTGCCATGGCATTCTGGGCCCCAACGGGAGAGTTCCAATGTGGCCCAGTTGAATTGCGGCATATGCAACTGCAACCAGGGTAACCCCAGAACGATAGGGTGCATGGCCTTCTCCAACGCAAAGAAGAAAATCAGTTCGGTATGGAGAGCGCCGGTGCGGAGGGATACCGGTTTGGTACAACAGGTAACAGCACCCGGTAAAGGCTCCCCATGTATAGATGATAAGAGTAGTGGAGTCTTCATATGGTGAGGAGAATCCTCAAGTGTTCCACTAAACGTTGAAGAATAAAATTACCTCCTGCCCCTGAGTCCACCAGGGCAAGAGTCTGAAACTCCAACGGTCCACAGGTCAGAGAGACAGGGAGAGAGAGCAGAGGAGAGGGCGTAGTGAGGCCTAAGAAGGGTCCTCCCACAGTACTTAGGCCCGTTCATTTCCCGGACATATCAGGGATGTTTGGACTGCATGACCAGCTTGTCCACAGTACATGCACAATCCATTCTTCTTCTGAAGTTTTCTCTCTTTGGATGTCAGGTGACCATGACAAAGTTGCATCGGTTCTTCCTCACTGGCAACGGGAGTCAATGGAACCATCCTAAGTGCAGGCTTAGCATGAACTTCCTTCTGAACAGGTCCTTTACAAGGCTTGAGCTCTACACGAAGTCGGTGATCAATTCTAGTAGCCAAGGCCACTAGCTCATCCAGCGAGTCAGGTGTTTCACGAGCAGCCAGCTCGTCCTTCAAGCGGGAATCCAAACCTTTGAAGAAGAGAGTTTTCAGGCATCTAGGGTCCGAATGTAATTCAGTCTCAAGAGTCTTGAACTCTAAAGCGAAATCAGCCAGGGGTCGGTTGCCTTGCTTCAGGTCCACCAATGTAGAACCAGCAACAGTCACTCGAGCAGGATCATCAAAAACGGATTTAAACAAGTCCGTAAATCCATCAATATTCTGAAGTATAGGGTCTTTGCATTCCCACAGCACAGAAGCCCAAGTCAGAGCCCTTCCATCCAGGTAGGATAGAATATAAGTAGTCCTGGCATAGGCTGTGGGGAAATGAGTAGGTTGCAATGCAAAATGCATACAACACTGGTTTAAGAAGCCTTTTGTTCTGTGAATCTCTCCAGAAAAATGTACTGGAGTAGCAAGAGGCACAATAGTCTTTATAGTTACTTCAGGTAACTGACCTTCATTACCAGATATGGAACCTTGATTCTTCTGTGCATGCAGCTGATGAAACGCAGTAGTTAATTTCTCCAGTGCGTCTTGTTGTTCAGCAACGTGCAAGGCCAGGCCTGGAATGGCCTGCAAGGCGTTGAGCTGAGCCAGATCCATGGAGTTAGCAATCTGTTATGGTTATTGGTGTTTGGGTGGATCCTTGGACACTGTGGAAGCTGACCACGCCCACGGGGGGCAGTCCCATGAGGGACCACAGTGTCAGGCTAAACTCCGGACAGACAAACACAGATTTGAATCTTTTATTAAACAGTATATGGAACCACCAGATGTGGCAGTAGTGAGTAGTGGTTGTAGAGCCCACCTGGGAGCATCTCTCACAGAACGCTGGAACAGCGGATCCTCTGTAAGCAGTGCTGTAGTGGAAAGAGACTGAGAGTTATGAGCACACAATTAGCATTCAGAGTCCCAAGTAGAATAGGAGAGCTCCGAGACAGGGAGAGCAGGCCCTCGAGGAGCGAGTACCTGATCCCTTAGAGCAGAGAGACTCAGTAGCATTGTACTCACTAGCAGTAGCAGAGATTCCACTAGATGAGAGGTCTGGCACTGGAGCAGAGGGCAGGCCCTTGAGGAGCGAGTATCTGATTCCGGCAAAGCAGTACTGTAGAGAGAGATGTTTTCTGTACTCACAGATGGTGACTGTAGTTAGTTCTTCCAAGTAGAAGATAGAGGTTGCAGGCAGTGACACAGGGAACATGGGCCCTCGAGGAGTGAGTACCGGTTTCCTGATAGCACCTGAAAGAAGCAGAGAGGCCTCCGAAGAGCGGGTACCCCGTTAGTGATCCCGAAGGGTTGTAAGAGTTCCAGTTAGAGCTGGAGTGGCAGAGTAGCTTAGGAACGGAGAGCGAATCCCATCCGTACAAATTCCGTTGCTAACTCAATGAGCTAGCAAATGTAGTAGGCAGATATACCCTGGAGTCGTGACATCAGAACAGGGGGACGCCCCTGAGGTTCGCGCCAACGTGGAAATAAAGATGAGGGTGGCGTGCGCATGTGCACCCTAGAGGTACCTTGAAGGAGAATGGCGGGAGGCAGCACCAAAGCCGGTCCGGGGACACTGGAGAGGTTGGCAAGCAGACACCACAGCGGCCATCAGTCCAAGGTGAGCAGGAGGAGCCGCAAGTAGAGAGAGTTAGGTGGGGTGAAGCCATCGAAGACCAACGGACGCAACAACAGCAAGGGAGATAATTACAGAGAAAGAGGGATGTTACAATGGAGATACACTGCCAACACATAAACACTTAAAAAATAACTCCACTTTTCTTTATATAAGGCAAATGTGTTTCAAAGCAAAAAGTTATCAGAAGAAAAAGGTCTTTGCTGTCATTATCATTGTAAATATGGCTAAAGCATGCTAGGTGAAACTGAACAGGAGTTTCAGCCTAAAAAGTGTTGTGCTATGAACCGTTAGAATGAATCAGGATTGACCCAACCTGCATGAGGAACCATACAGGTTCCCACCATCAGCGGACAGCCAATGAGGCAGAGACCCATCAGGACCTTTACTTATACCAGCCCTCATTCCTTTCAGGGTGAGCCTTTGGGTACTGGGACAGGTACGACTTAGGTGAGGTCTCTGCCGATGGCAGAAGAGGAAGTCCATGGTCGACTAGGGTCATAGGCAGGCAGCAGGCAGACATGTGCAAGGTCCAGACAATGGTCAGAGGGATGTGGTGGTCAGTTGTATCTGAGATCAAAGCCCAGGTCAAGCTAAAGATCTGTCCGAGTGAGGAGATGAGGGATGGATAGGCAAGGCAGGAGACAAGAACAAGAGCAGGCAGGGGCAAGAGTGGAGATAAGTAAGACAAAGAACTGAAGATAAACTGGAGATAAGCTAAGTAAAGAACTGAAGACAAGTTGGAGACAAGCTGGATGAAGACAGGAACACTGGAAGCAAAATACTCAACTCAGGAGTTGTGGGATCTGTTGCTGAGGCAGTGAGAGAAGGAGCGAGTGAGATTTTATAGGACTTGGTGTATGATGTCATCATTCAGCGCTGCAGGGCTTTTCTTGCCACTGGCCCTTTAAAGTGAATGAGGTCTAGTGCGCACAGGCCTATGGAGGTGCATAGAAGCTGGGCCAATGGCGACCTGCTACACAAAGAGTCAGCAGCATCTCACCACATTGGAACTTGGCGGCTGCTGCGTGGAGCACTAGCAGCATGTCAGGAGCAGGAAAGAAGGGTCCAGCCAGGGAGTTGAGAGCAGCGGTTCATGGGAGCAGCCCACGAACAGCAAAATGTAACAGTACCCCCACTCTTAATCCCCTCCCTGAGGCTCTGAGTTTCTTAGGGCACTGTGGATAGAAGTCTCTCAAGAGGTTGAGGTCCAAGATATTGGAGGCTGGTTCCCAAAAATGTTCTTCTGGGCCATACCTTTTCCATGAAATCAGATATTCCATTCTCTTGCCCTGCCGGTAGGAATCATGAACTTTTTCAACTTCGTATACGGCATCTTTGTCAGAAATCACATCTTGTAGTTTGACGGTACTCTAGAGGGCCAAGAGAGTAATACTGGATTGAGCAGTTACACATGAAATATGTTGTGGATCTTCAACATAAGTGGTAATATTAGTTGATATGTGACAGGGCCTAGTTGCTGGAGCACAGAGAACAGTCAAATATAATGTGGTGCCAGGTGCATAGAATGGAGCCATAGGCGATAGTGCCAAGTACTCAGCCATACTTTCTCTCCTACTTTAAACTGAGGAGCCGGTCTTCTATGGCCATCTGCTGTTTTCTTGGCTTGGCAGCGGCTTTCTCAATCAAGTGATTGGTCTATTTCTATAGTTCATATAATTCCCAGATGGAGAGTTGAGCTGTTGGAGATGGGACTGTCTCGGGCAGAGGTAGAGCAGGCAAAGGCTGTTTCATTTAAACCAGCTGGAAAGGTGAGGAGCCGTTGGCTGCATTGATAAGAGTGTTATGAGAGAATTCAGCCTACAGTAAAATAGGGGCCCAGTTATCCTGGCACTCATTGACGTAAGAGTGGAGGAAAGGCTTAAGAGTACAGTTGGTGCACTCCACTCCACTCCTTGCGAGTGGTAGGCTGTAGAATAGTCGAGGGTGATACCAAATTTCTTGCCAAGAGATTGCTAGTATCTGGTAGTGAATTGAGCTCCTCTGTCTTATAGTATATTTTGAGGTAGGCAATGCAGGTGAAAGACATGGAGGGTGAAGAATTGCACTAATTCTGGTGCAGAAAGAAGGCCTGGAAAGTGCCATCTTCGAGAACTGATCAATCACCAACCAAATCATGGTGGTGGCTATTGAGATGGGCAGGTCCACAATAAAATCCATGGACAAGTAGGTCCAGGGTTCCCTGGGGGCTGGCAATGGCTGTAACAGCCCCCAAGGTTGGCCATGCAGCACTTTCTGCTGTGTGCAAGAAGGACATGAGTCACATAGGCCTTGATGTCTTGCTTCTTCTGGGGCCACCAGTAGTTTTGCTGAAGCAATTCAAGGGTTTGTGCCCATCCTGGGTGACTTGTAATATGTGATTCATAGGGCCATTTCATTACTTTTGAGTGTAATCTGGGAGGCTTGACTGTTTTCCTTGGCAGGATGGATACCGTAGTGACTAGAAGTATTTTAGCGGGATCAATGATGTGCCTGGGAGGTTCTGAAACATCCTCAGTCTGGAAGGAGTGAGAAAGGGTGTCTGCCCTTTGGTTTTTGTCTGCCGGGCGATACTGTAGTTCAAAGTCTAAGTGAGCAAAGAAAAGAAACCAACAGGCCTGTCTTGCATGAACCTGTTGTGCTTGATGTAAATGTTTAAGGTTCTTGTGGTCTATGCATATTGTTAACATGATGTTGCGCTCCTTCGAGTAGATGGCACCATTCCTCAAGAGCTAGTTTGATGGCCAGAAATTTTCGATCTCCAATGTTATAATTGCTTTCAGCTGGGCAGAACTTATTAGAAAAGAGGAACAGGGATGGAGTACCCCTTCTGGAGTGTGTTGGCTGACAGCAGCTCCAACCCCCAGGGTAAAGGCATCTACCTCTATGATGAAGGGTCATGAAGAATTCGGGTGACATAGGCAGTGCTTGGCAGTGAAGGCCTTCTTTAACTGTTGGAATGTGTTGATAGCCTTGGGAAGCCAATCTTTGGTGCTGGCACCCTTGCGTGTAAGGGCAGTAAGTGGGGACACTATGGAAGAGTAATTTGGAATAAACTGAAAGTAATAATTAGCAAACCCCAGGAACCTTTGCAAAACCCGTTGGTCCACTGGGCAAGGTCAGTCCATGATGGCTTTTATTTTGTCAGGATCCATCTGGAATCCATCTCGGGAGACTATGTATCCAAGGAATGGAAGTTCCTCCTGCTTAAAGAAACATTTTTCTAGTTTGGCATAAAGATTATTCTCTTGCAGGTATTGCAGGACAATATGAATGTCTCTCCAGTGAGAACACCAATCTTGAGAAAAGATTAATATGTCATCCAAGTATACGACCACGTAGGTGTATAACAGAACGCGGAACATCTCGCTTACCATTTTCTGGAAAACTGTCAGAGTGTTGCAAAGCCTATAGGGCATGACCAAATACTCATAATGTCCATCGCAAGTGTTGAATGCCATTTTTCATTGATTTCCGGACTTGATGCGGAAGAGGTTGTATGCACCCAGAGGTCAAATTTTGTGAATATCTTGGCACCCTGTAGGCAGTCGAATAGCTCTGTTATTAGAGGTAATGGATAATGGTCCTTCTTAGTGATGGCATTCTGGCCACGTTAGTCTATTCACAGCCTGAGTGATCTGTCTTTCTTCATAAAGAAAAAGAGCCTGGCTCCTGCCGGAGAAGAGGAAGGGCAGATAAAACCCTGTTCTAGGTTCTCCTGTAGGTGGTCATGGCCTGGGTTTTCAGGAGAGATGGGGTAAACTCATCTGTGGAGAGGCATGGCCCCTGGAATGACTTCAATGCCGTAGTCATATGTGTGATGAAGAGATATAACTTCTGCACTCTTTTTTGAGAAGACATCGTTGTAATTTGCTTACTGAATCGGAAGTCCCAGGACCATGGATGCCATGGTCAGTGGACAAAAAGTTGTTACCAATACCAAGCAGGAGTCTGCACACCCATGGCACTATTTGGCATGCTGTAAGGCAGACCAGTCAATGTATAGCTAGTGTTGCTGGAGTCACGGCAGACCCAGGATGATAGGATGGATGGCTCGGGAGATCACAAGAAGGTTGAATTTTTCCATGTGCAGGAGGCCAGTGCATAGGGCTACAGGGACTGTAGTTAAAGGGACCTGGCCTGGTGAGGAGACTCCTTAGACAGAGGAGATTACCAAAGGAGAGGACCTCTGGATTGTGGGAATCTGAAGTTGATCAACTAGTTCATTTAAATGAAGTTTCCTCCAGAACGAGAATCCACAAAAGCCTGAGTGGTGAAATAAGTTGAGCCCAATTCCACTATGATCGGTAGCAGTAGTTGTGGAACCAGAACAGTAAGGCATAGGGTCATCTCTCTGCAGGACCATAGGCATTGATATTTCCCAGCATCTGTGGACAATGGGTGAAGAAATGACTTCAGGCAGTGCTGTATAGGCAGAAGCCCCATTGTCTGCACTGGAGCCATTCCTCTTGTGCCAAACATAGCAGCTGGGGGTGAGAGCAGATGTTGGAATTGAGCAGGCAATATGACATTCCTTTGTACTGTACAGGTCTCTTAAGCCCTCTGCTGTAGGCAGCGATCTGTTTTGCTGGTCAGGGCAATGAGGGTTTCTAACGAGGTGGAAAGATCCAGGATGGTGAGCTCATCTTTAATCTTCCCGGTGAGGCTTTTCAAGAATATGGTGACCAGTGTATCTTTGCACCAGTTCAATTCAGATGCCAGCGTCCGGAAATCGAACACATATTCTGCTAGCATTTGGGAGCCTTGGTGGAGATGGAGCAGATCAGAGGCCATTTCTGCTGCATGACCTGGCTCCTCAAATACTTTATGAAACTGCTCCATGAAGTGTATGTTATGCTAGAGGGGATCCCTTCACTCCCAAAGGGTAGATGCCCATGTTAGTGTGGTTCCTTCAAGCAGAGAGAGGATTACATGGTTTTAGCGTAGCTAGTAATTGGAAGTGCATTCTGCACTGGTTTAGGAATCCCTGACATTGCTTGGGGGCCCCAGCGTACCTGGATGGAGGTGGCAGCTGAGGAACATGCTGAGTGGATGCAGGGCCGGTGAAAGGGTATTAGGCACCCTAGGCAAACCTTTTACCTTGCATCTGACCCCTCTCACCCCCTCCTCCCCCAGACTCTGCTTTTCTCGGCCATCAGCAGGATGGGCACTACTCGCAGCCCGCCGAGTGTCTACATTTCTTGACCGTGAGCAGGATAGTCTCTGCTCACAGCCCACTGAATCTCTACTCTTCTGAGCTATGAGTGGGATGGGCTCTGCTCCTGACCCCACATGGCTGCTCTTTGCCATCCATTAATGGCTATCACCCTAGGTGACCACCTAGTTTGCCTATTGGGACACACCGGCCCTGACTGGATGCCACAAGAGGTGACAGTACTGGTGAAGGTGAAGGTGGGACAACAGGAGTGATCACTGCATCCAAACAAATGGAAAGCCAGTCTATGACAGTGGCCAGGTGCTCCAGGGCACTTTGTTGATCTTGTAGTCTGCAGGCTATGCCAGAAATGGTCTACAGTGAAGTCAAGTCTACCAAGTCCATTGCCTCAGCAACCTGTTGTAGCTGTGGAAACTTGGGCTGAGGCAGGATTGACTCAACCTGCAGGTAGAAGACCTGCAGATTCCCATTGTCAACAGGCGGACCCAGATAAGGCAGAGAACCATCAGGACCTTCCTTTATACCAGCCCTCATTCCCTATAGGTTGAGCCTTTGGGTGCTGGGTGTGGCAGAACTTAGGTGGGGTCTCTGCTAATGGAAGAAGGGCAGGTCCATGGTCAACAAGGGTCAAAGGCAGGTATCAGGCAGGCATATGCAGGGTCTGAGCAATAGTTAGAGGCTGGCAGCAGTCAGTGGTATCCGAGGTCCAGGCAATGCTCAGAGACAGGCAGCAGTCACTGGTATCCAAATTCCAAGCTGAGGTCAAGTTGAATGTCCATCTGAGGGAGGAGATGAGGGACAGATAGGCAGGGCAGGAAGGCAAGGACAAGAACAGGCAAAGGCAAGGCTGAAGATAAACTGGACAAAGAACTGAAGACAAGCTGGAAACAAGCTGGGTGAAAAAATGAAGTCAAGCTGGAAACAAGCTGGATGAAGAACTAAAGACAAGCTGAAGACAAGCTTGACAAAGAACTGAAGATAAGCTGGAGACAAGTTGGGTGAAGAACTGAAGCCAAGCTGGAAACAAGCTGGACGAAGAATTGAGGACAAGCTGGAGACAAACTGGATGAAGACAGAAATGCTGGAAACAATACACTATACTCAGGAGTAGCGGGACCTGTTGCTGAGGCATAGAGGGAAGGAGCACGCGAGCCCTTTATAGAGCTTGACATGTGACATCATCATTCGGCACTGTGGGGCTTTTTCCGCCACTGGCCTTTTAAAGTGGATGAGGTCTGGCACATGCAAGCCTATGGTGGAGCATGTCACCTGGGCCAGTGGCATCCTGCCACACAAAGAGTTAACAGTGTCTCGCCATGAGGATCACCAGCCAAGAGGATCACCAGCAGCACATCAGGGGCCTGAAACAGGGGTCTGGCTGGGGGAGATGGGTGTGGAGGTCTTCAGGAACAGCCCACTGACCACCAAACGTAACAAAAAGCTTTTATGAGTTGCCTGTTGTTTTGGTTTGAGTGCAAGGCTCATTTCTGTAAACTTTGAGGAACTGAAAGACTGTGTAGTGCAGCCATTGTAGTACCTATACTACAGGGTATCCATAGAAGAGGGAATGATCAGATGTTGATGCCCTTATGAGTCAGAGCAACCAGATTCCTTCCCAAGTCACATCTTTCCATACACCCTTCTGCCCTTTGAAGGGTCTTGCTGACACAGAACACAAATGATTCTAAAAGTACATGGACATCAGTTTTCTGCTGTTCTCTAACTCTGCTCTCACCTTCTCTCCTGGTATGTAGTAGCTCTCCCATTTCTACCCTGAGCACTGACAAACAACTCCCATATGCTGGGCTTAGTTGTATATCCTTTGCAAGCAAGCAGAAGAAGCCAAGAGGAAAAAGAGTGAGCATGCTCAGCTTAGTATGAGCATGCTATTTAGCTTCCCTTTAGTAAGTAACAAACTCACACTATTTAGACAATGCATTTTGGGGGGGTTTATATACATGGTAATGGTGCTGTTACGCTGCTGGGGTCATTTTTTAACATGCACATGGTAAATCTTATTCCATCACTCGTCAAGTGGCATTTTAATACGCATTTTACATTTTGATTTTTGTGAGAGCATTGAAGACTTTAGCGCAACTTTTATTGCATAAACTTCTTAGTGATAACAAATCTTTAGGTCAAGATAATATCCCATGAATAAACAGTGAATAATATATTGTTAGAGTGAATATTTTGCATTCTGTTGGAAGACATTCTAACATCATTTATTTAAACATTTTTTATATACCAGTTATAATGCAACAACCTTTTAAGGTGGTTTACAAGTTAGACATACTGTACATAGCAATAGTACTAAACAAGCCTAAAACACAATAAAGTAAAATTAGAAATACACAAAATCAAGAGTTGTAAAATAAAATAAATGAATGTCTGTGTTTAAAGGTAATAAAAGAAGTTTGTAGAATTATATTATGCATTTTGCTTGTTTTTTTCTCTATACAGTTTTAAAAACTACCCTCCCCAAAACCTGGGCAGTCTGAATTCACAAAAAGAACAGCACCACAAATTACAAAATAACAAAAACATATCAAAGTTGAAAAGGAGAGTTGTAAGAAATAATCATGCATCCGTGAGAAAATCAAGAGGCCACTGGATGCCACTATTGCTCAGACTAAAATGACAGAAATATAACTCCTAAGGCAGCAGAATATTAGAAGCTTAAAGATAAGCGCTGCGCAGAACATATTTAAATAATCTCTTCAAGCTTATTTTTGTAGCCCAATATTATATATGATAGATTTAAATCTTCCATTTTTGTTGCTAGTCAGGAGGTAGAAAAGAGGTGGGAAAATTCAACTTCAAACTTTAGCTAGAATATAAATGAGTCAATTTCTACTATAAATATTCTTTTTTTTACTATTCATGATGAACAGGTACCATGGTGTGATTAGTCTTAATTCAGCTTGCCATCTGGTTACATTCAAAAAGTGGTTAGTACAATATTTTGCTAATAAAACCAGTAAATTTTGCTGATTTATTAATTAATGCATTATGTCCTTATTTACAGATCCCATATACTATGGGCCTCATTTTCTAAAGTATCGCAGGCCTGCGATACTTTAGAAAATTGCGCTACTCTGGGGCAGGGGGTCTGGCGGGGGGGGGGGGGGGGGGCGGTCCTGCGCTAGCCGGCAGCGATCGCACCGCCGCGGTGTGTTTGGTTTTATTGTAGTTTTGTTTTTTATTTTATTATATATGTCAACACATGTAAGGGACACAGCCAGCATGGATTTACCCAAGGGAAGTCTTGCCTCACAAATCTGCTACATTTTTTTTGAAGGGATGAATAAACATGTGGGGAAAGGTGAACTGATAAATGTAGTGTATTTGGATTTTCAGAAGGCATTTGACAAAGCCCCTCATGAAAGGCTTCTAAGAAAACTAAAAATTCATGGGTTGGAAATGATGTTCTTTTAAGGACGACAAGCTGGTCAGTGTAGCGTATTCTGGCCTGCTGCGGCCATAGGAATAGTTCAGGAATATAATAAGACTGGACCAGCTTAGTTATTGTGCAGATATTTATTTACAGTGCTTCAAAGATAACAAGAATCAAAATAGTAGCTCACATTGCATCAGGGCACTACTAACAGGTGGAAGTATTGTGACGTCCTACCAGCTCCCTGGGGCCTCTCAAGCTCACCAGGTCTGGGCTCTTGTAACAGGGTGAAGGGAGCCTCCCTTCACCCAGAATCCCTTGCGTCTTTCTGTCTTAAGGAAGTTTAGGTTAAAAGCCTGAACCGGGCTCCTTAAGGCAGAATGAAGGAGTTGTCAGTATACTCCATCATACGGGCCGATACAGTAAAAACGCGGGAGAGCGGGCAAACCCCTGCTCTCCCGGCACGCACACAGGCTCTTTGTGCAAGCGATTCAGTATTTTAATTTATTAAAATTAGGCCCGGTAGTAAAAAGAGGCGCTAGGGACACTACCGCGTCCCTAGTGCCTCTTTTTTGACGGAAGCGGCAGCTGTCAGCGGATTTGACAGCCGACGCTCAAGTTTGACGGCATCAGTTCTCGAGCCCACTGACAGCCACAGGTTCAGAAACTGGACGCCGGCAAAATTGAGCATCCGGTTTTCGACCTGCCAGCCATGGGCCCATTTTAAATTTTTGGGACCTCCAACTTAGGCTTGGATTTATCAAAATGCGGTAAGTACCGCATGCGATAGCAAAAGGGGTGTGTTTTATGCTAATATAGCATTTATACAAAGAGTGATTCTGTGATAAGTGCCAGATTTGTTGTATTTCCTACATTCAACCACTGGGGGGACCATTGATATGAGAGAGAGAGAGAGAGAGAGAGAGAGAGAGAGAGAGAGAGAGAGACTAGCCATTATGTAAGTCCCATAGGTAGGTATTTGTATCCCTATGGTAGGCCCACCTAGTAACTCGAGGTGGGGTTTAGGTAAGAGTGTAGGGGGTTAGGGGCCACTTTGACATTCTACGTGACACCTAAGAACAGAACAGTGGTCTCTTGTGAAGATTTGATGGCCTTCGGAGTGAGGAAACTCACTCCAAGATGAGATTTGGGCAAGGTTCTTTCAACCTAGCTTGATGTTACCCAGAGAGTCCATCAAGCTAGGTTGAGAGAACCTTGCCCAAATCTCATCTTGGAGTGAGTTTCCTCACTCCGAAGGTCATCAAATCTTCATGAGACCACTGTTCTGTTCATAGGTGTCACGTAGAATGTCCAAGTGGCCCCTAACCCCCTACACTCTTACCTAAACCCCACCTCGAGTTACTAGGTGGGCCTACCATAGGGATACAAATATCTACCTATGGGAATGACATTATGGCTAGTCTCTCTCTCTCTCTCTCTCTCTCTCTCTCTCTCTCTCTCTCTCTCTCTCTCTCTCACCCAGCCCACTCTCTGCTCCTCCTATTTTTGGAATTTGCATCACACCATACGATATGGTGCTATCGCATGCAGTAAGGGCCTATCGCATGCGTTAATGGGGCTTTTTGCATGCGATAAGCCCTTAACGCATGTGAAAACGCCTTATCGCATTTTGATAAATGACCCCCTTTAATATTGCCATGATATTAAGTCAGAGGGTGCACAGAAAAGCAGATTTTACTGCTTTTCTATGCACTTTCCCGGTGTCCGGAGAAATTAGCGCCTACCTTTGGGTAGGTGCTAATTTCTGAAAGCAAAATGCTTTCTCAATCGCGCGGGAATACCTAATAGGGCCATCAACATGCATTTGCATATTGCGGGCGCTATTAGGTTCGGGGGGGTTGAACGTGCATTTTGGACGCGCTATTACCCCTTACCTTACTGAATAAGGGGTAAAGCTAGCGTGTCCAAATGCCGGCTGTACTTTTTCGGCCTGATAGATAGGAAACAGAGTAAGATTAAATGGTCTGTTTTCACAGTGGAAAATGATAAACAGTGGAGTGCCTCAGGGATCTGTACTTAACCAGTGCTTTTTAATATATTTATAATTGATCTGGGAAGGGGTATGACAAGTGAGGTGATCAAATTGCAGATGTTACAAAATTTAGACTTGTTAAATCACAAGCAAATTGCAGGAGAACTTTGCGAGACTGGAAGACTGGGCATCCAAATGGTAGTTGAAAATTAATGTGGACAAGTGTAACGTGATGTATATGGGGAAAAATAATCCATGCATTAGTGACCTGATGTTAGGTGCCATATTAAGAGATACCACCCAGGAAAAAGATCTGGGCGTCATAGTTGATATTACATTGAAATAGTCAGCTCAGTGTGCTGTAGTGGTCAAAAAAGAAAACAGAATGTTAGGAATTATTAGGATGGGAATGGCAAATAAAACATCATAGTACCTCTGTATCACTCCATGGTGAGAACAAGGTTTGAGAGCTTAAATGCAATTCTAATCACCACATCTCAAAAAAGATATAGTTGCACTGGAAAAGGTTCAGAAAAGGGTGACCAAAATGATAAACGGATGGAATGGCTCCCCTATGAGATGGCTGAGGGAGATATAATAAAGATCTATAAAATCATGAGAGGACTAGAACAGGTAAATGTGAATTGATTATTTACACTTTCAAATAATAGAAGGACTAGAGAGAATTCCTTGAAATTGGTAAGTAGCACATTTAAAACAAATTGGAGAAAATTATTTTCCACTCAATGCACAAAGTCTGGAATGTACTGCCAGAGGATGTGGTTAAGGTAGTTAGCATATCTGAGTTTAAAAATGGTTTTGACAAATTCCTGGAGAAGTCCATAAACTGCCATTAGTCAAATTGACTTAAAGGTGAATTTTAAAAGTGCTACGCATGTCAAAGCTGGGAGATATACATGTGAGTCTTGGGCCGGCGCGTACTGCATGGTTTTAAAGAAGCATATGAATATGCACATATCTCCTGATATGCACACAAATCATAAAGTTAAAAAAGGGGCGGGGCATGGGCATGGTCTGTGCGGAGCATGGGCGGTACATGGGTGTTCCGGGAAAGTGACTTGAAATGTGATTGTAAGTATTTACCCGCACAAGCGCGCACCGTGATCCTCTACTGTATAACTTTACTTCTGCTATGGATGGCATGTAAGTTTTAAAATAAAAAAATCAGGGCTAGTCAGCGGGGTTTGAAGGGTTGGGGCTAATAGCGTAAAAGGGAAGAAGGTTACTTAGGGCGTGTTAGGAAGTTGGGAGCCTTTACCTGCGGGAACTGGGAATGGACTGGGGAAATAGGTAATTGTGTCGGCACATATACTGAATAAAATAGCCCCACTTATGCAATAGAGCCAACATTTGCACACACAGGCACGTATTCATACAAAATTGTATGCACATGTACACGAGTATAGCCAATTTTATATCATTCGCGTATATGCTATAATATGTCTGCATCCTTTCAAGTGAGCTACCATACACATGTATATGTATGCCTGCACAGCTGTTTAAAAGTTACCGGCTCCAGGAAAAGCCACTATTTATTATTGGCATTAGTAGCATGGGATTTATTTAAAGTTTGGGTATTTGCCAGGTACATAAGAACATAAGACGTCATACTGAGTCAGAGCAGAGGTCCATCAAGCCTAGTATCCTGTTTCCAACAGTGGCCAATCCAGGTCACAATGTTACAATTTCACCTGCTGTGCAGCCTCATTGAACCCTGTCTATAATGCCTCCCCACCAGGAGAGGTCTCTTCAGAGCTCTGTTTTGTGCTTTCCATGTCAGCTCCTCCAGCTCATCCAGTTCAGCCTGTGGTGAAGCCTCCTAGCCACCAGGAGTCCTCTGTGAACCTTATCTCCAGCCTCACCAAGCTCCTCCTCCTTGCCGATACCACGCCCAAGCTTCAGCCCTACATAACCCTGTCTGTTTCCTGCTTCCATGTCTTTGCCTTGTCTAATTGCCCTGATCTCTTTGCAGCAGGTTTTGTGGGGGGAAAAGACTGCTTTAACCCCCCCCCCCCCCACACACACACACACACACACTACTACCATTGTTTTCCTTCTTTTCCTCTACCTCTGCATTCAGGTTTTTTTTTCCCTCCTTTCCCCAACTAAAAGGCAATTAAGTTTGTTCCCCTACCCCGGTTTCTGGCCTTGTATGTGCTCCTCTCTAGGACTGCTCACATGCTGATTTCCCTGCTGCCTCCCAAAACAAGCTAAGTTTCTTCTTTTTGCCTTCTTTCTGGGCCACCTTTTGGGCAGCAGGGACAGCTGTGTGAGCTGGCATCTGGAGGGGAACAGTGCAGCCACTGAAAGGGTTTCGCTCTTCCCTCAGTAATTGTTTTCTTCCGTGTGTGTTTGAGCATTTGTCTGGCAAGTGACCTGCCCTATCCATTCTCCCCTTGAGCACTCTCCCCCAGAGCTGAAGTAAAGCTCTCATAAGTATTTTTTTTCTTTCTGTTCCCTTCTTAAGTTTGGCTCTAGCTCCCTCACATCTTTTTTTTTTGTTTGTTTCCTCCCCCCCTCCAGCACAACATTCAACTGTTCGAGAGGGTTTTTTCTTCCACCCCTCTCAACACAGCAGTTGTGACCCCCCTCCCCCTCTTTTTTCCCACCCCTAGGAAAAAAACAACCTTATGAATGCATGAGAAGCCCTGTTCTCCCTCCAGGTCTCACCCAACCCCCTCCGCTACAGCGCCACCCTGGCCAAACTGGTTGGGCTGAAACAGTTTGTGGTGGTAGGAAGAATGAGTGGCAAGGTCATGCTTTTTGTCAGGTCCCTTCAGACAGCCCATAAGGCCATCGAGGAGGGGCTTGTTGTGGAGGAGTATTTCTACCCGGTGGAGCCCATCATGGGGCAGAGGACCCAGGTGGTATTCAGTAATGTGCCACCACACCTCCTGGATACCTTGCTAAAGCACCACCTTTGTGACCTGGAGGTGCTTACCATCCCCATCTCCACATTCCCAGCAGGTCACCGGGAGATAGAATTCTGGCATATCTCTTTCTTCTGGAGGCAGGCCTGGACATGGGGGAGGATGGGGGAGGATGATCCCTTTTCAGGGGTTCCAGATCTATTGGACCATGAAGGAGGCTCGTTGTTTCTTCTGCCACAAGCTGGGGCACTTCTACCACTATACCCCAGACTCCTCTCCCAGTCTATTAGGGAGAGGGTGTTGAACCTCCTTCAGGCAGGATCTACTCCCCCAGCCCCTCAACCCCAGCCCTGGGCCCCACAGGGCTGGCTGCAGCTCCCTTGGGGTGGTGGTCATCACTGCTACCCCAGGCTCTGGGAGGTCTGATGCCACCCTTCCACCTTCACCAGTTGTGGAATTCCCAGCTGCAGATGCCCAACCAGATCCTGAACCCTTCTCTTCAATGACACCTCTCAATGTCAAGGGGAGAAGCAAGTGGAAGCGGGAATGTGCTAGGACAGCCAGAGCAGCAGGTAAAGGGGCAATGGGCAAGACCACCTGCGAGGTGTTGCCAACCTCCCTGACCCCCTTATTACCCCTTCCTTCAAGCTCCCTGCGGAGGCACCAAAAGGCTGGCAACTGAGGCGGCAGCAACTGGTGCTCTGCCAATGATAGGCAAGGAGCTCCCAGAAAAGGGCACTGCCTTCAACAGGGACAGAGTGAGGCAAGGGAGATGTACACTGAAGATAGGCAACTAGGGCCATCCCTCCTCCCCATCCAGCCTCTCCGCTCCCCCCTCCAATCACCAGTTGTGAAGAAGGAGAGAGTGGCCCCCTACCTGAAAGTGACAGAATAGCTGAGTGGGGTTATAAAAGAGTGGTTCACCCAATAAGTCCCAGTCTTTGTTAGATAGGCCTCTGGTCAAGTGTAAGACCAAATAAAAACCTAAAGTAACTATGCCCCTGCCTCTCCACTGCTTCCTATCCCTAAAGTGCCAGATCACACAATGCAAGTAAAGGTGGTAGCAAAAAAAGGGACTCGTTCAGCAATCCTGGGGTCAAGGAGTGCAAAGCTGGCACCAATGCCCCCTTTAATGACTCAATGCAAGTGAAGCTGGAGTAAAAATAAGGAAGAGGGGAAACAAGATCCCTGTACCAACTAGTCCAGAGTTTAGCAGTAGATAGGGCATTTATTGTTATTACTCACTCCAATGTCAGATTCTCTCCCCACTTCCCCAAAACATGGGAAATGCAAGAGGGGCGAAAGCATTCTGAACCAGGAGCTAGATGTCCTACTTGCCTGTTGGCAAGAAGGAGGCTTCTGTGGTAAGGCATATAGAGAATCAAGCACAGGACATCCCTTAAGAGATCCTGACTTACACTGAGGTTGGAATCCCCCAGTCCTTATTTAGGAACACAGGAATACCTAGACTAGAAAGGCATGTAAGCCTGTATGATGTCCAGGATTTCAGAGAAAATACCTTTTGAGTGGGTGTTTTCATTTCAGTTGTGCAGGTATGTTAGTGAAAGGGTATTTTAAGTTGTAATCATGATGGATAAACTTGTTTTGAATGAGGCTTTTTCAAATAATGGATTTTCTATTCCCATGAAATCGATTTCCCTCCTCCAGGTCTAGTTAATCTGGTTATATCCTTACCATCCTTGGAAGGAGAAGAGAAGGGTAGTACAGGATAGCATTTTATAAAGATAAAAAAAGGAGAAAAATAGTTGAGCGATAAGGATGCACCAAGCTAGAAGTTTTTAGTAACCTACATAAGCATATTAATGTTAAAATCAAACTGCCTAATTTGTTCCTAACAATCAGGTTTAACTTACACACCTAGTTTATTATTTTTAATTGTTACCGTACTATGATGGCACACAAGTAATTTGTAATCTATACCACCCATATTTCTCTTTATCGTGCCCTTCTGTAAACTTAACTGTAACTTAACGACGTGAGGCTGGGCTGCCTGGAACACCGGGTGCTGAAGGAACAATAAGCCCATTAATATTTTGGGTCTTCTGACAGACCTTGTCTTTTTTGTTGATTTACAGGGTCACTGAATAAGTGAATTCTATTAATATAATTTATTTTAGTTCCCTGAATAAGTGAATTCTTAATTTATTTTTTACTTGGCACAATAAGTCCATTAACACTCTTGGTTTCTGTTTACTAACAGACTCTGTTCTTTGTTATTGTTTGTTCTTTTTGATTGACAAGTTCACTGAATAAGTGAATTCTGTTAAATAATTTTCCTTAGGTTCACTGAATAAGTGAAATAATTTCTTTAGGTTCGCTGAATAAGTGAACTGTGTCTGTTTAGTAAACAGTGTCTATTCCTTGCTTCAATGTCTTTGCATCGAGTATGTCTTGGCTCATTGCCTTGCCTTGTGGCCTCCATGCCTTTTCGCTCCTTGCCCTGTGGGCTTCTGCCTTGCCTTAGCTCTGTGGCCTATCTAGGCCTTTCCTGCTCTACAGTCTTTCCAGGCCCCCTTCAGTGTGCCTTGGAGCCTTTATATTCAGAGTTTCTTGTTTGTGTGTCCTGTCCTTGTCTTGCCCTGCCTCAGCCTGTGTCCTGCCCTAGTTCTTGTTCAGTGTTTGTCCTTGAATCTAGCTACAGTTCCAGTTCTTGCCTGCACTCAAGATCCTGTTCCAGTCATTACCTGCACTCTGCACCAGTATCAGCTTCTGCCTATGCCAGCACTTACCAAGATGCACCAGTGCTGACGCAAAGCCTTAATGGACTCCAGATCCCAAGGGCTCAACCTGTGGGGGAGAGGGCTAGCTAGGCGGAAGATCAGACCTAGTCCTGACCTGCTGTCATGTGGTAGTCCCCAGGTGTTCCCTCAACAAGTACCTGGCAGGATCCCAAGGGGTATTTATTTATTTATTTCAAATTTTTTTGATACCGTCGTTAAGTTACAGTTAAGTTTACAGAAGGGCACGATAAAGAGAAATATGGGTGGTATAGATTACAAATTACTTGTGTGCCATCATAGTACGGTAACAATTAAAAATAATAAACTAGGTGTGTAAGTTAAACCTGATTGTTAGGAACAAATTAGGCAGTTTGATTTTAACATTAATGTGCTTATGTAGGTTACTAAAAACTTCTAGCTTGGTGCATCCTTATCGCTCAACTATTTTTCTCCTTTTCTTTATCTTTATAAAATGCTTGTTTAAAAAGCCAGGTTTTCAGATTAGTTTTGAATAATTTCAGATTTGTCTGTAGTCTTATTTCGAGTGGCATGGTATTCCAGAGTACAGGACCAGCCAGTGACAGTGCTCTTTCCCTTACTTGCGTGAGATGTGCTGAATGCTGATTTGACAGAAGGGACAGTTAGTAGAGCTTTATTTGCAGATCTCAGGTTTCTTTGTGATACATGCACGCGCAGTGCCGTGTTAAGCACTGCGCGTGCATGTATCCCAAGAAAAAGCAGTAGATATCTGTGAATCGTATTTCTGACGATTGAAAATATCGTATGATATTTTCAAAGTCGTCAGAAATCGGGGGCTCCCTGAAACCGATAGGAAAACCCCACAAAATTGTTCGTGGGGTTCTCTTATCGTTTGGGGGGAGGGCGGGAAAAATGGCACACAAAAACAACCCCTAAACCCACCCTGACCCTTTAAAACAGCTCCCTTAGCTTCCCCCACCCTCCTGAACCCACCCCAAAACCTTTTGAAATTACCTGGTGGTCCAGTGGGGGTGCCGGGAGTGATCTCCCGCTCTCGGGCCGTCGGCTGCCACTAATAAAAATGGCGCCGATGGTCCTTTGCCCTTATCATGTGACAGGGTATCCATGCCATTGGCCGGCCCCTGTCACATGGTAGGAGTAATCGACGGCCGGCGCCATCTTTAAAAATGGCGCGGGCCATCCAGATGTGTTTTGTCTAATCACTCATGTTTTCTTAAAATGCTTCTCATCTTACAAATTCTGCCAGGGGTATGTAAACTTATAAGCACAACTATATTTATATTATGTCAAGGCACAATATCTATTGTATTATATAAATTCATTTTTGCTGTTCACTATTTCCTGTATCACCAAAACCAAGCATATTTTTTCTTTAGCAGTGTCCTGGATTTTAGCACAATTCTTTATTTCTATAATAAATTTTAATTATAAATTGTGTAAATTACAAAAAGGAATGTTGAATGTTAAATCTGGGCATAATGTGGGCTATGCACATTCTTCGCCAATATAAAGATCACCGATTTAACATTTGATCTTAGTTCTGCAGAATTCTTTTATAGCTTAAAAAGCATTTAAAGAATATTTATGTTTGTGCAGGGGATATATGAATATTTTCTAGGCAAGAATAAAAATAAGAACATTTAAAATCAGGAATGCAATCATGGACTTTGCTATCTCCCCTGTACTCCATCCCACTCCTAATTTTAAATGTTCTTTTTATCCTTATCTAGAATTGCAATACAATAAATCTCACCCATGAGGAAATGCTATAGACAGAGTGGGCTTCACAATTTCAGTCCATGATTGCAATTTTTGGCCTATCTCTAGTGTTAATTATACATATACTGGACTGCTCAAAACAATTTAATGAGGTGCATTAGCAGTAGCTCCTTTGGTCTATTAACTCCTTTTCAGTTCCACTAGTAAAAATATAGTTCCTCATTATAGTCTTCCCAGTTTCTCATGCCTAAGACATGCTGGTTGACCTTGTCACCCCTTCTTGTAAGCTAGATGCAGTTGTACCATTGCTCTGTGCAAACTGGCTTACTCCTCTCTCCTTTTTGACCCTCTAACATTCAATGTTATTGAGCATATAGTGTTCTATAAGTAATTCACCCTCACCATCCATTGTTACGCACTTCCTGTTCAGGGAACACCACTTGAGGGGTATCACAGGATGGCAGGATGGACATAGGGCGGTCTTCTCCCTAGATAGCCCCCTTCCCTGCAGGTTGGGCCGTTCGGTGCTAGGCATCAATAGGAGTCCAGTGTGGCAGCAGTACACAGGAAGTCTGAAAACCGACTGGATCAGGCAACGCAATGAACAATTTGGGTTAGATGAAGCTGCTGTGGACAGGCTGAACCAGGCAAGGCTATGACCAGGTGAAGCTGTAGATAGGCTGGACCAGGCAAGGCTTTGGACAGGCTGGGCAAGTCTGGTACAAGGCTGGGTCTAGGAGCAAGCACAGGACAAGGACTGGGACAGGATATAACAACACTGGATAAGGACAGGAAAGGCCCAAGACAGGACACGATTGGAACAAGACTAGACAGAACATGGGCTGAGAAAGGCAAAACAGAACAAATATGCCCAAAAGCAGCTAGGCAGAAGGCCTGAATGCCACTAGATAGCAAAATACAGACAAGGCAAGGATCGAGAAGGCTGGATGGCCACAAAGCAAGAGCAAGAATGCTGGATGACCATAAGGTAAGCAAGGCTAGGAGCAAGGAGGCTGGATGGCAACAAGGCAAGGCTAGGCTGGGCTAGAAGCAAAAGGCCCAAAGGCCAAAAGGCAAGGCTAGGAGCAGAAGACCACATGGCAAGGCTAGAAGAAAAGTAGTAAGAAAGTCAGAGGCCAGGACAGGGTGCCAAAGGTAATTCCATAAACCAACAAGGTGGCTCTGGCAGGTCTGGATTACATAGGGCAGAGACCAGGGCATGGCATGAACAGAAAGGAGAAGCTTGGCCAGCCTGCAGAGTATGCTTAATGAAGTCCCCTGGTGGAGGGAGGTTCCAAGACAGGCCAAGTCATGAGACCAGGGACGAGATGGTGAGGACAGTTCTGAGCGGGTCTCACTGGAGGCCTCTGCTGGTAGGGAAGCGTCTTAAGGTACAGTGAGTCTGCACAACAGCTGAAATCGTAACATTTATATTTTTCCCTCATATTATTTTTTTGCCAGAGATTAGGCATATTATACAGTTTGGGATAGCACAAATTGACATAATAAGTGACTTAATGTAGCCCTTCATATACACAGATCTTAATACCCATAGCAAAATATGAACGAGCTGTAAGAATGGAGGTATAAAATTAATATTTAAGTGGAACCACTATTGGCAGAAGGCCATTGCCTATCATTAGAAAGCTAATGTAATACTAGCCATGGAGATCTAGTATAGTGATTTGCTCATTTAACACTTCTTATCTTTTCACTGAGGTAAACAAATCAAAGCCTTATTACTATTTTAATTACAAAGGTTATCCATTATTTAAATTGAAGCAAACAAAACAAAATCAGATAAGAACTGGCTGTTAAATCTTCTCTCATCTTCAGTCACAGAGCTTTTTGCTTTGCCAGACTGTTCCTTCATCAGTCTCTACTTCTTTCTGTAATTGAACATGTGTTGAGAAATTCTAGCTCACTGACAAGTTCCAGCTCATGAAATAGGAATGGCACACACCATTCCTCAACACGCTGGTAACTGGACTACTTTTGAAGTACACGCTTTGTATGTTTACTTTTTGTTTTGGCAGCTTCCTCCCACTCCTTTGGACTTCTAGTTCAACTGGAAATGGACTCTCCTGAGAATATGTTGCCATGAGACTCCTTTTACTATTATGTGGAGTTTTTAACTCCATTTTTTAGCTCTCTTCTCCCCTCCCATCTAGCCAGTACTGAAGTTATAAAAAGTTAACAAGAGGAACTCAGCCCCGCAGGTCAGTGGGTTACAGAAGTGGCTAGCCAGCCATAGGCATTTTTTTGGGGGGGGGGACAGTACTAGCCCAGAGCATTTGGGGGGCAGTGCCCCCCAAATGCTCTGGGCTAGTACTGTCATCCCTCCCCCATCAATATGTGAAGTTGCAGAAATCCACTGCTTATTCTTGAGATAAGCAGCTTGGAATCTATCTATCCCTTGGGATCCTGCCAGCTATTTGTGACCTGGATTGACCACTGCTGTAAATAGGATACTGGAATTGAAGGACCCTTGGTCTGACCCAGTAGGACAAGGCTTATGTTCTTATGTTCTCCTTAGCCCTAAGACCTCCCCCCCCCAAAAAAAAAAAAATAAGCTGATAAAATACACCTATGTGACTAGCCTAATTTCAAAGATTTGGAGCAGAGAGGCAGTACAGACACAGAAAGGACTTATAGCCAAAAGAAAAGCTAGGAAATCACTGAAAGTCCTACAAGTCTCTCACTCTCTCCCCTCCCCCCCTGCACCAGCCTGCCCACAATGTTCCCTCTAATTGTTTTTTGGGGTGTGTGGTTCTGTAATACTGTTATGCAGATACATTTTGCAAGTGAGCAGCAGATGAGGAGAAGAGTGGTTCCCCTTTCCCTTCCTTCCCCGCTCAATCTGTAGTGGGTATATTCTCTGCCCACCTCCCCACACACCCTATTCTTATCATTAAAAAACACTTGTCCTTTACACAAATATCCAAACATAGGACAAGGAAATATTGTGAGAGCATTTAAGAAGATGTGAGATACTAACCCTACAAAAAAAAAAAAGGAAAATGTGAATCTATGCAATCTCTTTCTTTCCACAATCTTTTTTTTTTTTTTTTTTAAATAAGAACTTACCAAACTTGACCTGGGGACTACACAACCAATCAGGTTTTTCAGGATAACCTCAATGAATATGCATGAGAAATTTGCATATTATGGAGACTCAGTACATGCAAATTTATCTCATGCATATTCATTGCAGATATCCTAAAAACTCAACTGGTATGGTGTCGCCAGGACAGGTTTCGGAAGCCCTGAGTTAGATATAAACTCCCTCATTGTTTTAAGAAAATCTTTGCAGGTTGCGATACTGTTTTGTATGATAGCCTAAAATGACACCAATTTTCTTCAGGATCAAAGCTAGACATCACTGATCTAATGAAGAAATCACAGTTTATGCCTTATCATGTGTAGTATATTATCATAAAAATAGGAAATCTAAATCAAATCTGCCAAACAAACATACACTGGAGACCAAGAACTAGCAATACACCCTTCATCCTGTCATGTATTGACTAACACCAGTACCAGTGGTGGCTTTAATAGGTGGCAAACCAAGCAACAACCCAGGACCTCATGCCTTAAGGCAGTGGTTCTCAACCTTTTTTCGGCTGGGACACACCTGACAGATGGTTCTCACATGTGGGACACACTGAACATGTGACTGTCATGGGGCAAAATGTAAATATACATTCTGTATCCTCAAGAACCCCCTCGACCCCCAAAAATGGATGCAGAGCAGAACTAGGGCATTACGCGCACAACTCACCATACAAAAAAAGATATTCTGGTTCAGATGACATCTCAATAAAAGGAAAACAAACTATCTTTACTGGCAGGCACAATACCCCTCCTTATGAAAAGACAGTAATTTACCACTACAAATATTTAAGCAGGCCCTAAACACTAATACACCTCCTATTAGGAAAACAGAGCAAGCCAAGCTGCTATAGATAGATACCCACTTAGAAATAATTTTTAAACTATACTAATAAATGTTACAAAACAGCTGATGAACAGAAAAACATCCAACAACTAAAAACTCATAAAAATTATTAAAAATTGTCCAAATATCAATAAAATATTTCAAAACAGCAGACACATCACATAATAAGCAATAACTAAAATGGCAGTCAATCAAGAAAAATAAACTTAAATAGCCGCCTTTACTTACCTCTCCATCAACTCTCCTACTCCTTTCCCTTGCAGGCCAATAGCACTCATCAGAAGCAGCAATGGCTACTGAAGCTCTGTCCTCACAGTCGTCTTCCTTAAGGCCCACAACCAGTCACAACCAGTCTCTGTCTCATACAGACCAGTAATCTCCCTAACTAGTATATCTTCCTCACACACACACCAGTCACCTCCCTGACCAGTCTCTGTATCTCCCAAACACACACACACACCAGTCATCTACCTGACCAGTTTGTCTCTCTCTCACACACACACACCAGTCATCTTCCTGACCAGTCTGTCTTTCTCTCACACAAACACATCACTTCTGACCAGTCTCTCTCTCAATCACACACATGCTCTGCACTTACATACAAGCTCTCAATCACACACAAATGCTCTTGCTCCCATTCTACCACAATCCAAACAGCTGCCACTCACGCACCCAGGCACCCATTCTACCACACACACACACACACACAAGCTCACATGGAGCCTCTTCTCATTGTTTGGCCCAATAAGCCTGGCCTCCGCTTATCAGCCGCCACTGGACTGATCTCCGGCTGTGTGCAACGTCTCTCCAGATGCTGCCAGCCTGGCCTCCGGCAGTGCACAGGGTCTCTCTGCTCTTCTGCCCCACTGGCCTGGCCTCTGGTGATGATGCACAGGTCTCCCCACTCTTCAGTCGGTGGTGGCGCGCAGCATCTCTCCATTCTTCGGCCCTGCTGGCCTGGCCTCCGGCGGTGGTTCGCAGCCTCGCTCCTTTCTTCTGCCCCGCCGGCCTGGCCTCCAGCGGTGGCAAGCAGTGTCTCTCCATTCTTTGGCCCCGCCCCTGAGGAGAAGGGAAGCACAAGCAGGGCAGTGGGACACCGGGAGCCACGACATACCTGTCAGTGCTTGGCGACACACTGGTGTGTCGCGACACACCAGTTGAGAACCGCTACCTTTAGGAACCCCAAATTTTGCAAATGAGTGAAGATTTCACAAGGTAGTATCTCTATTTGCATGCTAACACTGGACTGTTTAGCTAACTTTCCCCAAAGAATATGAAAAAGATTTATGATATAACTTTCATTGCAGTTTCAAGGATAGGACAAAGTTAAATTGGAAATTTAAAAAATGTCCAACTTGCTTATAGGTCATCAAAATTAAGCCTTTAAGGGGCCCCAAATGACTTTCTCATTTAGGGTCCGAAGAACATTAAGGCCACTACTGCCTGGTTTTTCTGCTATGCCAAGTCATTAAAATATTTTCAAATCTCTGTATTTTTTTTCTCTTTTATTCTTATTTTTATCATTTGTTTTTTTTATATTTTCTTCGTCTTTTACTTATTTGTTTATTTTTCATTTTTGTACATTCTCTCTCCCCTGTGATTTCTATGTTTTCTTCTTCTCTTACTCATTCTAGGCTAGATTTTAAAAGCCCTGCGCGCCGGCGCACCTATTTTGCATAGGCCGCCAGGGTGCGCAAAGCCCCGGGACGCGTGTAAGTCCTGGGGCTTCGTAAAAGGGGCATGGAGGGGCGTGTCTGGGTTCAGGGGGCGGTCTGGGGCGGGTCTGGGGGCATGGCGACGGTTCGGGGGCTGGCCAGGAGGGCTGTCCCGAGTCTCCCGGCACTGCGGCCTGTGCTGGGGGATGCCGAGGTGGTGCACGCAAGTTACGCCTGCTTCAAGCAGGCGTAACTTGCGTGCTTCAAGCAGGCGTAACTTGCCCAACAAAGGTAGGGGGGGGGATTTAGGTAGGGCTGGGGGGTGGAGTAGATAGGGGAAGGGAGGGGAAGGTGGGGGGACGCGGAAGGAAAGTTCCCTCCGAGGCCGCTCCAATTTCGGAGCGGCCTCGGAAGGAACGGAGGAGGCTGCGCAGCTCGGCACGTGCAGGCTGCTGATTTTGCGCAGCCTTGCGCGTGCCGACCCCGGATTTTATAAGATACGCGCGGCTACACACGTATCTTATAAAATCCGCTGTACTTTTTTTCGCGACGGTGGCGCAAACAAAAGTACGCGCGCGCGTATGTTTTTAAGATCTACCTCAGAGTTTTCTGACTTTCTTCTAGATGTTTCCATTCTGTTGCCCCTTTCTTCTCTTACCAATTTCATTTCCATGTCTCATTTCTTTTTTGTCATTTATTTTGTTTTCTTCTTCCTTTTGTTTCTTATCTCATGGAATTTACCACGCTCTTCCCTTCTTCCCTTACTATTATTCTCTCACATAAACATCCCTCTTCCTAGAACATACCTCATTCCCCTCTTGCTGACTCACATATACCTTCCTAACTCTTTCATACATATGTACCTCACTTCACTCCTCATATGCAGAGATCTTGTTAGTCCCCTATTAGAGTTTAGTTGGGAATAAACCATTGGGGAGAGATATAGAAGTAGCCTAGTGATTTGTGGCACCCTCATGTGGAAGCTTGAAATGGAGGTGGCGCACTGGTTCATAAAGCTAGGTCACCATCTTACTGCAAGGATTCCCTGTTTGCTTTTGCAGAGACAGCATGGCTTGGCTGTTGTCTCTTTTTTTTTCTATTAATTAACTTAAAACCTCCATGCAGGTCTTTATTTGGATGAGAGTTTATTTCCACCCTCCCAATCCATCTTTTAATCTTAATTTGATATATTTAAATTCAGCATGCCCAATCACTTGATTTTGCTCTTCAGTTTAATGGGAGAGGTTCCCTTTATGCATGAGAAACCTGTCATCATCAATGATCTAAGGAGAAGATAACTTTTAGTCATCCTTTGCAGAGGAGGAAGAGAAAGGGGAGGCAGGAAAGGAGATGGATCCCATACAGGGCCCATGTACATCTACTTAATCAGGAGAAGAGGAGAAAAAGGTTTCACCCTGATGTTACAAGAGGAGAGAGTGGAGGCTGATACAAAGTGGAGGTAGGAGAAAGAAGACTAAATTCTTAAATTACATATTTGATGCTTCACCTTTATTGGGAGAGAAGTACGCAACTTGCTCTGTATCCAGTGGGAGGGAAGAAATCAAATAATTCAAGGAACTAATTCAATTGAGTTTAACATCTGAACTTGAGAAAGATTGTAAGAAGTCACAAACTTACCAAAAAAAACAACAACACTTGTACCATCTTGAAAGTGAAATACATAGCTGTAAAGACTTTTATTCGGTATTTTGCACTTTATCAGTGAAAGAGAAATGTTGGAAACTACCAAAGAACTCTCCTGTGTTTTATTGAGTTGTGACTTTAGTGCCCATTTATGCTGTTGTCATCACCGCTGCTTGCAAGGACTTTAACTTGGGACAAGAGCAATGTGAATGGGCCTTGAAAGGAAACCTTCCCCCTAGGCAGGAAACCCTAGAATAACATCTTTTGACAAAAGAACAGTGTTTCACTTGAAATAGAAATTTGAGATATGGGTTCAGGTACAACTTTCCCAGTATAACCAGCCCAGGGGTTATACATACATCACTCCTCAACTCTCACACAGGTATACACTTTCTCTCTTCTGCTCTCACTCACTCATTTTCCTCGCTTCTTTCACACAGATATACCCCCTCCTTCTTCTCTTCCTTTTCTTCCTTCCCTCGCCTATCTTCTCCTCCACTCTTTCCTTACTCCCATAATAATCTTTGTCCCCCATCCCTCCTTTCTTTAATTCCTCTTCTCCCCTCCCCCTCATCTCTTTCTTTTGCCACTCCTTCATCTCTTTTCCTCCTTCATCCTTTTGTCCTCCACCCTTTCTGTCCCACCCAAGTTCTCATGAACAGAGACAATAGTGCGGGTTGCAGGGTCTATAAGCAAGTGCAGCTCTGCCTCTCCTTCCAGCCTGCCTGCTTTGAATGGGAAGCATGCGACTAGAGGAAGGAGGTGGGCTGCAGGGACAAGAAGTGCTGTGCATGCTCAGAAACCCTGCAGCCAGTGTTGCTGTTGCTGCTCTGTTCATATTTCAAAAGTTTCAGTAAGTTGTAAGGTGGGAGTGCAGAGCGATTGGGTCTGTGCTGCACTGGCTGTCTCAAGTCTCCCGCATCTGGCAGGAGTTTACCGTTCCCATGTGGAAGAATAGGAGATAGACTCCAAAAAGAGGTGAGTCCTGACATATGAGGGAAACTTAACAAGTCTGCTCGGTGCTAGGTTTAAACCCCTTTTTCATCATTTCACTCTAAAGCTAATTCCACCTGCTTCAGACAGACCCCCCTCCCCCCCCCCTCCAGCAAATTCCTTCCTCTAAACCCCTTCTAATGCCCCCAAGATGATTGTCCGCTGTAATCCACCCAACTCATCATCCCCTGTAATCCACCCCCAGTAAATTTTCTCCTCTACCTCCAGCCAATTATCCCCTCTAATCCATGACACCACCCCACCCATCCAGTCTTTCCCTCTAATACCTCCAGCCAATTGTCACCTCTAACCCCTATTCAGCTGATCGTGCTCTCTAATACCCCACCCCAGCTGATCACCACCTCTAATCCCCTCAGACCATCCCTCCTCCACATTCCCTACTCTGGATGATTTTCACCTCTCAAGCTATCCCCTCTTAGAACATAAGAACATAAGAAAATGCCATACTGGGTCAGATCAAGGGTCCATCAAGCCCAGCATCCTGTTTCCAACAGTGGCTCTTCTTTCTCAAATCCACACAACAGATCCTCCCCTTCTCAAACTCACCCACCCATAACTTTTAAATAGTGGTTTTATCAGTGAAATTTTGGTTTTAAGCTCAGTTTCAGCTGTAGATGTACTTCCCTGGGTCACAGAAGGCTGCAAATTAGGGAAGCCAGGGCTGAAATCCTTCTGACACTTGGGCAGGTCACTTCACCTTCCATTGCCTCAGGTATAAAATTCTATTATAAGCCCTCCGGGGATAGGGAAATACTTACAGGACCTGAATGTAATCTACTTTGAAGTATCGTGAAAGGTGGAATATAAATTTTAAAAAGTATTATTATTATTCCCCTTTAAGAAAGGCAGAAGTAACTCTCTCTTGCCAGTTAATCTCCTCTGCTGCCAGATTTCTGTCAAACTGCTAAGGTTAAATTGGCTGAAGCGCTGGCAGCTAGTCTCCTCTCTTCCCTTTCCCTCTCCTTTCCTTGGGGGCAGGGGGGTGCTGATATCATTTCCTATTTTTGACTAGTCTCCTCCCCTCTCCTCTCCACTCCTTGGGCAGACTGCTGACTTTGTAGTGCCAGTTCCTCTTCTCGTCCTCCTATTTCTGGGACTTTAGGCAAGTGCACAGGGGAAAGGATGCTGCAGGCAGCAGGCCTATGGGCTGTGTGTGGCCATGCATGTATGCAGCTTGCAGGTAACAGTAGTTTCCAGCAGTTGTCCTCTCCCATCCCAGCTCATCCCCACTATCTCTAAGTCATCTTCAACCTTTCTCTCATATTGTATCTCCCCTCAATAGTATGAAGGCTTAATGGTTAAGGGGTAGTAACTGCCACACCAGCAAGTTACCCCCATGCACTTTTTTCTTCCTTTCCATCCTTTTGTCTTTAGGGATCCACAGTGTTTATCCCATGCCCCTTTGAATTCTTTCACTGTTTTTGTCTTCACCACCTCCTCCAGATGGGCATTCCAGGCATCCACCACCCTCTCCCTGAAGAAATATTTTCTGATGTAGGTTCTGAGTTTTCATCCCTGGAGTTTCATTTTGTGACCCCTGTTTCTACTAATTTCTATATTTAGGTCCTTCAACCTCTCCTTGTAAGTCATTTGATGGAGACCCCCACCATTTTTGTCGCCCTTTTCTGGACAGCCTCCATCCTGTCTCTGCCCCTCTTGAGATACGGTTTCCAGAACTTTCGGGAAAAATTCGTTTTCGGAGTTAGTGCGCACTAAAATGAAATTTGGGTCTCCCCGAATTTTAAAGGCCCGAACTGCGGGCTTCGCACATCCCTAATTTCACCTCCTTTTTCTTACTGGTTATTCCTCTCTCTGTGCAACCCAGCATTCTTCTGGCTTTAGCTATCACCTTGTCACATTGTTTTGCTGTCTTCAGATCACTAGACACTATCACCCCAATGTCCCTCTCTTACCCGTGCACAGCAGCCCTTCACCTCCCCATCACATTCAGCTCTTTTGGATTACCATCACTCTCTTAAATCCTGCCCCTTTAGTAACATCACCCTTCCAACCTCTTGCTCATTCCCAACACACTCTCAACACCTTATCTCTCATTTTGTCAATATCTTCACTTCCTATTTTTCTTCTATTTCCTACCCTTCTTAATTCCTTGACCCTTTTTTACTTTTCTCCCATCATTTTTTTTTTTTTTTTTTGCCTGCTACTGCTGTGCTGCTTCTTTGAGATTACTAACTCTCCTGCTGGTCCTTCCACTGAAGCTTCCAGTTCACACAAATACTAAGCATGTGCATTCACTTTATTGAATGTGAAAAATGTAACAAGTGAAGTCATTTTTGGTGCATATGAACGATATGAACTGAAAATAAGCCTTGGGAAAATACACAAAATTTTCATTTATATTGTATTCATTTGCAAAAAAAAATGGGCCTCTGACACGATCAGGCCTTGGCCTAGTCCCATCACCAGATCTGAGGTTATGGCCCATTGCTGAGGCCTAGTCTTGGGCTGGGCCCTGACATCGGGCTCAGACCTCATCAATGGGATCCAGCCTTGGCAGAGACCTGGGCTTAGGCCTTGGAATCAGGATCCAGACCTGGGCTTAGGCCTTGGAATCAGGATCCAGACCTGGGCTTAGGCCTTGGAATCAGGATCCAGACCTGGGCTTAGGCCTTGGAATCAGGATCCAGACCTGGGCTTAGGCCTTGGAATCACGATCCAGCTTCTGGCCATGCCTTGATATTTGGCCTAGGCCCAGGCCTCTGTGATCTGGGCTTGTTTTACTTTTACAGTGAAATCAATGGGTCCTTCCCCCATTAATCTCATTGTAAAGCAAAAAATCAAATGACACAAATTAACATTTTTTTTTTTTTTTTTAAACTTAAGAAATCAATTGAGGTGCCCTGAATGAATGAACAAACTCAACCAAATGTATCCCCCTCCACACATCCTTAACAGATGCAGTGGTGATTTTCTGTCAGGTCATGCCAAGTCTCTGATCTAGAATTTTTTTTGATCAGAGCCACTGTTGCTTGTTTTGTTCCATTGGGAAAAAGTTAAAGATGGAGGTTGCTGCTGGCACCAACCCAGTACTTTTTTTGTTTTAAAAAATTACCACAGCACAGGCCTATTCTCCTACCTAGCCTCTCACTGTTACCTCTGGCAGGAACCACTGCCCTGACTACTTACTTTTTTTTTTTTGTTTATTGGCCCTTCTGAAAAAAAAATGTTCCCTTTCCCTTTTCCTCTAAGATGTGCAGGCCCTCTTCCCAGGTTCTTTCTAAGCGAAAGACATCTCTTCTTCAGAATAAACAAAATCAGAGTCCCCTGGATCTAGGTTTCTCAGTCAGTAAAACACAACCAAAACTCTAAATGAAAAAAGCGAAGCAAAAGAGAAAAATGAAGGATGGAAAAAAAAAATTCTTCTCTAGAAACAAAAGTCTCCAAAACTGTGGCCCAAAATAGGTTTCTAACTCTCTTTACCCATGTCTTTGTGAAGAAGACCCTCAGAGTTCTTCCCTCCCCCCCACAAAAAAAAACCCCCAAACAAACAAAAAGAGGGACGGCACAGGCAGGGCTGTCCCTCAGCAGGGCAATGCTGGAAAAATTGAAACTATGAATCCATGCCCTAAGATCAGCCCTGGATTTGTCAATAAGCACCCATGATGCCTGTGCCCAGGGTAGCAAACATTAAGGGGCAGCAGGCTGGATAAGATTTGCTGCCTTCCAGCTCTGCTGAATATCATTCAGCAGAAATCAGCCCTCTGCTACCCTGTAACAGACCTTACAGGAGATGGAGGGGGTGAAAGCACCAAAAGTACCCAGCAGCATCAAAATCCTATATCTGTCCCTGACGACGATGGTGGCAGGGTATTATAAAGGCTCAGGCACACACCATCTCTTTCTCCCACATGGGGGGAGGTCAAACCCCATCCTCTATTCCCTAATGGGTAGATTTATAAAAAAATATGCACTTGTCCATGTGCACGCGCTACCTGGCACGCACAATTTTATAACATGCATGTGCCGGCTTGCGCATGTTATAAAATAAGGGCCGGTGCGCGCAGCGGGGTTAGATTTTCCCAGTTTACATGCGGCAATGAGATCGGGCCTCCACCAGTTCCCTCCCCCTACCTACCCTCTCTCCCTCTTCCCCTCTCCTCCCCATATCCTTTGAAGGCCCTACCTTGTGTAATTTTCTTTATTTTGGAACTTACGCGTAAGTTGCACGGCAGGCTCTATCGGCAGGCTATACCGGCGGTCTCCAGCTCCAGCCCCAGGACCGCCCCTCTCGCCCCTGGGACCGCCCCTTGATAGAGGCCTGGCTCTTGTGCGAGTAACAGGGGTTATGCACACAGCTGGGCCTCTTCTAAAATGTGCACAGCACGCGCAAGGCCCGGCAGTGCGAGTAAGCCCTGTTTTCCCCGCACGCAGGGTATTTAAAATTTAGCTGTAAATCTCTCTGTACCTTCATAAAATGATTGGTTCACTCCTTTTGGTAAGGAAACCAAGGGTTCCTTACACTCATTTTATGTTGCTTCTTTCATTTGCAAAGCAATACTAAGATCTTTCCAGATTTATAGCTGAAACATTCCACCAGAAAAATCTCACTCTTTGGCCTTCAATCTCACTCATTGGGATGGTAAATCTCACTCTTTGGGGATGGGGGTAAGGAGTCAGGGGAGACGGGAGAGGGAAAATAATGTGATTATGCCAAAGGGGAGGGGGGGAAGGTTGAAGGGAAGTTGGTGATGTATATTTTCTAAATTCCCTACTTTGAATATCACCGCACACCACTGTTACCACATTCCCCACCATTCAAGCCCTGTATCTAGCCAATATCATCTCAATGACAATTCTTGCCTATGGGCCGCACAGCATGATTCCCTCTGTAATCCAGTATTTGTGCACCTAAATCTGGTGACTAGGTGTTGCCTTTGCATGGTAGCTGGTACTATCTGCCCTGATGGCTATAAATGCCACCTCTGCAGCATTCCCAGGCCCAATTAGCTGGAGGAGCAGAAGACAATCTCAGAAATCTAATCCAGATCTTCTTTATCTACACTACCTCTAAACCCACTGTGCTGACCCATTTAATTTCTTAAAAATATTTTATAAGGTAATAGGAAATTGCCAGTCAGTTCCCATTGACTTAAAATTCCCTAGTTTACCTTTTTGAATAGATGGTTACTCATGCAGCCTTGTCATTGTTAAGTTATTGCTGTTAGAAACATTGTTGATAGAAAAAAAAAAAACTCAGAACAAGTATGATGTGGTCTTTTCCATCATACTGTAAAAAAAAAAATAAACTTGAAAAATACTTTTTGTCAGTTTATTTTTCTGATTTTAATGATGCAATTATTAATTTATACAATTTTCAATTTCTTAATAAGTGTCCAAGTAGAATGAACCACAGACACAATGGGTGGTAGAGTTAGTTATTTTAAGTAAAACAATATTACACCTAACGTAACCTGTTTTGAAACCTAAATTATTTTAATAATGTTTGAAGGCAATTATTGCAAATTGTAGGCAAATGTGACTCATACAATGAGGTACCAAGATAGACATGAAAGTATTGTTGCAAAGGGAACATTACTAAATAAAAATAATCACACATCACTAAAAGTTATGCCATGTGAAATTCTGAAGGGGTTGCAATTTTTTGAGAGAAAGCATTTATTTATCTTGCCACTTTTCTGTTCTAAAACATCTTCTCAATAAGAATACAGCTAGATTATGCAATTGTCAAGGCAACAGATTTAGAAAAAGGAAAAACAAACCACTGCCTAGCAGATGAACTGTGTAGTATGAGTTAAAAGGAAGCAAAAGAGGAAATTAAGTTGTGCAGCCGAATGAGCTGGACAGGTAAAGAGAAAAAATGTCCAAGCTGCCAATATCAAGGAAGAAACGAGAGCGTGTAAAGGAACTAAAGTTGACGTTTTATAAAACTGAATTGAGAGGAAAGCAGAGGATAGTAGAGGTCTGCCTTTGATTACTCAAGGAAGATCTCAAAAGTTTGGGAGACTAAGCAGGCCTTGTGCCTGCTTGGCCAAGATAATATGGTGCCAGGCTCACGAGGCAGCTGGCACTTGGCTTAGGGGAAGGGGGTGGGGGTGGGGGGTGGGAGGGGAGGGAATGATGAAAGGGAGAGAGAAAAGGAAGGGAGCAGCCCTCCCTATGATTGGTAGGAAGGCTATGGGGGGAGGGAATGGTTGAAGAAAGGAGGGTGTGTGTGGGTGGTGAACAGGAGACAGTTCATTTGTCCTCTGCCTCCACTCGAATTTAAATTAATAGTGTCCCATTGGCTGAGGAGGGGGGGGGGATGTTTGTAAACAGAGAAATGCCTGTAGACAGGGTAGAAGCAGTAACAGTGAATCCTCATTTGTGCCGTTTCCCTGCTGCTAGAACTGTTTCCCCTCCTGCTTGCTCTTATGTTTGTTGATTGTAAAATTGGTAGGGATGTGAATCATTTTTTGACGATTTAAAAAATCGTCAGATATTTTTTAAATCGTCAAAAATCGTTAGAGTCGCGATACAATAGACATTCCCCCGATTTATCGTGAAAAATCATAAATCGGGGGGAGGGGGAAAACCGGCACACCAAAACAACCCTAAAACCCACCCTGACCCTTTAAAACAAATCCCCCACCCTCCCGAACCCCCCCCCCCCAAAATGTTTTAAATTACCTGGTGGTCCAGTGGGGGGTCACGGCGCGATCTCCCGCTCTCGGGCCATCGGCGCCATTTTGGCTGCCACTAATATAAATGGTGCCGATGGCCCGATAAAAAAATACCCACCCAACCCTTTAAAATTACCCCCTTAGCCTCCCCCACTCTCCCGACCCCCCCCCCAAAAAACTTTTTACACATACCTGGTGGTCCAGGGGGGCCGCGGGCAGCGATCTCCCGTTCCCACGCTATCAGCTGCGCTAAAAAAAAAATGGCGCCGATGGCCCTTTGCCCTTACCATGTGACAGGGCAAAGGTAGCGGCGGCGCCATTTTGAGTACTGGCAATATGGCCCGCGTGCAGGAGATCGCTCCCGGACCCCCGCTGGACTTTTGGCAAGTCTTGTGGGGGTCAGGAGGCCCCCCCAAGCTGGCCAAAAGTCCCTGGGGGTCCAGCGGGGGTCCGGGAGCGATCTCCTGCACTCAGGCTGTATTGCCAATATTCAAAATGGCGCCGGCGCTACCTTTGCCCTGACACATGGTAAGGGCAAAGGGCCATCGGCGCCATTTTTTTTTTAGCACAGCTGATAGCGTGGGAACGGGAGATCACTGCCCACGGCCCCCCTGGACCACCAGGTATGTGTAAAAAGTTTTTTGGGGGGGTCGGGAGAGTGGGGGAGGATAAGGGGGTAATTTTAAAGGGTCGGGGTGGGTTTTTTTTATCGGCGCAGGCCTCACTAAAAACAATTAGTGATGTGAATTGGAATCGGAACTGATTCCAATTCACATCTCGTAACGATCAGATTCCCCCCCCCCCCCCCCAGCCGAACCCGAGATTCACATTCCTAAAAATTGGTTTGTTCTAGTCGCAGTGAGGGTGTGGGTGGGTTGCCCGAGCCTTTGGGGTGAAATGTTATTATTTCTACAAGTTGACTTGGGCAAGTTATAATTTATGCAGACAGCTGGGTGCAGTTGTCAGAGATGGGACTCTTTGCTGGGAAGTGGCGGGGGTCACTCTGACTTGGGCTCCTTACTGGGAGGTGGTGGGGGCCGGGATAATGAGTTCAATGCACGGAGGCACTGGGTAGCCGGTTGGCTAGCAGTGATCATCTTGCTGGGAGGTGGCAGATGGTCGGTAGAGTTCCTGGATCAGGTACTGAGGGCTCGGGCACCTATGTTGTACAATAAAGCTGCGGCCTTTTGGATTCCAATATGGTGTTGTGTATTTTCTGAGGAACGTGGGGGAGGGGGAATGGGGGATGGGGAATGTTGTTGTTGTAAAAGGGCGAGGCGGAAGTCCTGGCTGCCCATATTATGTTTGTGTACTTTACTGTATTTGTGTTTGTATAGAATTTCTGAACTAACTATCCAGGCAGAAATGATCTGTAGGATTGAAAGTGAGCTGAGGAGCAAACAGCAGTCAGTGGAAGTTTGTGGTTTGCTGGTCAGAGAAGGACCTCTCCAGTGGGTTTATGATACACTTTGTTGTCTTTGTCTTCGTAGTCTCTGTAGATGTCACTTCTAATTCTTATACTATGGAACTGCAAGAAAAAAGGATGGGATTGCTGTTAGTTTATTTTTATTTTTTTAAATATTTTCTTCAGTTCTGTTTGTGATCTACCCATACCTAGAAACTATTAATTGTGCAGAACTTCTCAGTATCCTTAAAGAAAAAAATCTTCCAAAATTGCTGATCATTTATACTTGAGTTATTAAACACAAACTATTATTCATGAAATGCATTAATAATGAATTTAATATACGGGTGCCTTAATGAAATAATATTTAAGTTTGTCATATGGTTAACAAGTTAGTCTTTTATTTGCCTTGTCATTCTTATGTTGTATAGACTCATACTACTCTGTATTACATAAGAAATATTGCTACGGTTCAGCTATTCCAAGTATCTCTATTATTGGACTCAGAGCCTTGAATATCTTACCATGTGCATGCCTTGCACTTCTACTGTCACCCTCCTTGGACCCTGCCATCCCTCCTCCTCTCTCTCTCCCTTGGGCCATCACCAGCACTCCTTCTTTTCCCTGCCTCCTCAGGACACTGCCACTATCATGTCTCTTCCCCACCCCCGCAGTTCCACATCATGACTCCTCTTTGTCCGCCACCCCCCTCCTCCAGGCCACCACCTTCATGCCCTCCTTGGGATGCTGCCATCATCCCTCTCCTCCTCTCTATACTAGGCTGCCGCTTTCATCCACAATGGTATTGGTAAATCAGTTTCTTACAATTGTTCAAACCTTATGTAAAAATTCAATACTTTCTTTTGGGAGAATCTATAGATAATAACCTTTAAACTGATGTAGCACTGTCAATGGTATGATTTATGATTTTGGAGAAAGTTCTGTTACAACTGCATATTATAATAGAGATGTGGTCAGTGGGAGGCATCTCTCTTACTGTTAGAGAGATGCCTTCAGAGGATCCTAAAATGTATCATAAAGTCCCAGAAAACATTCAGTTAATCATATTGCTATGATGGCTGACATGCCCTAGCTCTATCTGTAGTACAGTAGCAGCAAATACGATAGGGCATTTGGAGCATTTGCTGTTGGATGAAAGTGATCCTTTCGCCATATTAATAGTTTTCAATTGAAAAAAATGTAATTAAAGCCCTTCACCTCAGTTTAAACCTGCAAGTGGTGATGACAGTCTTAAGCAGCATATACTGCAGCAATACCTTTAACATAAAGTAGCTCAACTTTGCTCTGTTGTTCTCAACATATTCATATGACTAATATCTCCTTCTGACTAAAACATGTACACATAACACAGCATCTATAATTGTGTAGTTATTTAGCAGTAAATTGAAACAGTCTACACAGCTCTGGAGATACTTGCTATTAGATACTTTAGCCAATGGGTTGTGTTTAGGGGAACTCCTTAGTAAACAAGTGATTAGATTGGTGAATTGCAATACATATTTCAGTTTATATTTCATTATGTGAAATTACTATGAAATTATTACTCTTCTTTGGATAACAATTTGGATTTGAAATGCAGTAATGCAGTGCGCATATTAAAGTGTTGTGCTTAAGAAGTGGTAGAAATCTTGCAGTGATTTCTGTTCAGATTCCTGCATCTGTACTGTAAAAGCAAAAAAGAGCATTTTAGATCATTATTTTTTTTCTAAAGCGACAATTGACTCTCTTTTTTCCAGGTGCCCTGCTCAGCAAGATTTTTCAATGGAAAACAAGAGCTGCAGATACTCTGTGCTGTAATCAAGAACAAAGGGCCAGATTAATTAAGGCTTTTCTGTTTTCTCCCATTTTGTGTCTATGGGAAAAACCCTTAGTAGATCAGATAAAGTGCATTGCATTTCCCCTCTCCTCCAAGGAGTAAATACTTTTTTTTCACTAAGCTTTTCTTGTAATGTCAATAGTAGCTCAGAGGGCAGTTTTCCTTTGCTTTCTCTAGGTGATGACTTAGGATGGGCAAATGTGTTAATGTTCGCTGTGACAGTGATAACAATGCTTAAATATATGATTCTACTTCTGCACCCATTTAAAGTTTTTCTGCAGAAGTTGAAACGATTTGCAGACTTTCACGCTATGCACAGATTGGTTATACCAGTCGCGCAATAAAAAAAAAAAAAGTTATGTGAAAGCTTAAAAAACACGTTGGCAGATTTGATACAAGTCTAGTAGTCTGCACAGAGGTTCCAGTGACTAATTCCCAAATCCTATCCTCTTAAAAATACAGTCAAAAAGAGCAGTTAAAAAAAAAAAAAAAAGCAAAATTAAAACATTTTAATAAAAGCCCAATAAAATTCAGCTGAAATGAGAAAACAAAATGTCACAACTCAACCATTGTCCAAGAAGGGGGTCTATTCTGGAAAGGCAAGTCTTTTCTTAAACATTCCCTTTGCTCCATGGTAACCTCAGCGCTGGACGCGCACTCACCCGAGAAGGCAAGCTCGTGCACACTACTAACTAGGGATGTGAATCATTTTTCAACGATTAAAATTATCGTCCGATAATTTTAAAATCATCATAAATCGTTAAAGAACGCGATACAATAGGAATTCCCACGATTTATCGTTAAAAAATCGTTAATCGGGTTAGTGCGCACTAACGGGAGTTAGTGCACACTAACAATGATACAAATTGACACTTTTCAGGTCAGTTAGGAATGAATATGTATTCCTATTGGCTGGCTGCCCTCTTATTTATTGATGTTACCAAGGTTCCCACTGAGATGATGGTTGGGGGGATGGGAAATGGAAACAGTTGGTAGCTTGACAAAAAAAGTAATGTGATCAGTCAATGTGACTAGAACTTGTGCCCTATCCCTGATACCGGGAGTGTTGTGATCTTCCTGCATGCAGTGCCGTATCCCTGATACTGGGAGTGTTGTGATCCTCCTGCATGCAGTGCCCTATCCCTGATACCGGGGGTGTTGTGATCTTCCTGCATGCAGTGCCCTATCCCTGTTACCACGGGTGTTGTGATCTTCCTGCACTCAGTGCTATATCTCTGATACCGGGAGTGTTGTGATCTTCCTGCACACAGTGCCCTAACCCTGATACCAGGAGTGTTGCGATCTTCCTGCATGCAGTGCCCTATCCCTGATACCGGGAGTGTTGTGATCTTCCTGCATGCAGTGCCGTATTCCTGATACCGGGAGTGTTGTGATCTTCCTGCATGCAGTGCCGTATCCCTGATACCGGGAGTGTTGTGATATTCCTGCATGCAGTGCCATATCCCTGATACCGGGAGTGTTGTGATCTTCCTGCACGCAGTGCCCTATCCCTGATACCGGGGGTGTTGTGATCTTCCTGCATGCAGTGCCCTATCCCTGATACCAGGGGTGTTGTGATCTTCCTGCACTCAGTGCCATATCCCTGATACCGGGAGTGTTGTGATCTTCCTGCACACAGTGCCCTAACCCTGATACCGGGAGTGTTGTGATCTTCCTGCATGCAGTGCCCTATCCCTGATACCGGGGGTGTTGTGATCTTCCTGCATGCAGTGCCCTAACCCTGATACTGGGAGTGTTGTGATCTTCCTGCACTCAGTGCCATATCCCTAATACCGGGAGTGTTGTGATCTTCCTGCATACAGTGCCCTAACCCTGATACCGGGGGTGTTGTGATATTCCTGCATGCAGTGCCATATCCCTGATACCGGGAGTGTTGTGATCTTCCTGCACTCAGTGCCATATCCCTGATACCGGGAGTGTTGTGATCTTCCTGCATGCAGTGCCCTACCCTGATACCGGGGGTGTTGTGATCTTCCTGCATGCAGTGCCCTAACCCTGATACCGGGAGTGTTGTGATCTTCCTGCACTCAGTGCCCTATCCCTGATACAGGGAGTGTTGTGATCTTCCTGCACTCAGTGCCATATCCCTGATACCGGGGGTGTTGTGATCTTCCTGCATGCAGCCCGTCACTTCGCAGACAGGTGAGTGAGGGAGCGAGTGCCTCTTGCTTCACTGCTGCTCCTGGTCGCTATATTTGCTACACTGAGACCGGGGTCCCAGTGCTATAAGTATGCATGTATATACCTTCCTGCCGGTGTATTAGTGAGAATGTGGATAATTTCTCTTCTTTGGGGATTCCCCGCGGGCTTCGTCGCATTAATGTCTGTTTTGTAGGATCGAAAGTGACAACACTGTGTTGGAATAACAGTTACTTTGGAGCCCTGTGACTCCGTTAGGGAGCAGGGCACAATGGGGCAGGTAAGGCAAAGTAGGCAGGGCTAAGCGGGAGGGAGGAGGCGGAGAGGAAGGGAGTAGAAAAAGGGAGAGCCGGCGCGGCAGCCCCTCCTTTTCGTCCTGGGCAGAGCTGCTTCATCAGCTTCATATTACCTCTAGGATCAAGCAACTTTACCTCCTTGCACGGCTGTGCTTTATATCTGTTGCTTCCCGGTTCCTCGTGCTCCAGCGCTGCCGAGCCTGGCCGGGGAGGCTCATTTCTCAGCTCGGCTGTGCTACAACAGTTTGGCTTTTACTTTCACTTTGCCTCGCCCAGCACGGCTGTGCTGTAAGAGGAGCAGATCAGCTAAAGGAGCAGGAATGATTTCTTTGATTACATCAGTGGGTAAAGTACAAACATTTTGTCGCTTATAGGCAAATGTTGAGAATATATTTCTTTCTGCTAAGGTCGGGAAGGTATGCTCACTCCCCCCCTTTTGCATTGAGCTGGCTCTGCATTACCGGGACTTTAATGCATGGCTGCTTCTGCCTGGAATGTTATTTTATTTATGGAAATGCCTTAGTGCACATGGCTGGCTATATATATATATTTTAACTGTTATATATTTAGTGAAATGCCATGGGCACATGGCCACACTTTACCTGATTATATATGTATATTTTAGAACTCATGGCTGGCTTTGAGCACATGGCTCGCTCTGCCTTACTTGTTCCTGTGTTTATTGAAAGGGCATGGAGTGCAGGGCTGGTCATCATTTACTTGTAGCCTTTAAAGAAACGCCATTGAGGGGTCTGCACATGGTGAACGCAGAGGTGGTTAGAGCACATGGCTGACAGTAGCAGGCTTGCTAGCTCGGTGGTTAGAGCACTACTCTTGTGGGCTTGCTACTTTAAAATCGAGGCTTTCTATGTTTTGCTTTACCCCTCGATCCCTCTCAACAACTGGTGCACTATTGCAGAGGTTATTTCTTTACATATTTCATCTGACTAGAAATAAAGTAGCAAGGATCCCCGTGTTGAGATTTATGCTATGCTATGTTTATGGGACAGCGGTCCGAGGTTATTTCTTTACATATTTCATCTGACTAGAAATAAAGTAGCAAGGATCCCCGTTTTGAGATTTATGCTATGCTATGTTTATGGGACAGCAGTCCAGCATCCTTTTATGTCCAAAGGGCCAGCGGCCCTTTTCGATGCCTTATTAAAGGTCTCAAAAAATAAATAAATAAATAAATTATATATATTAAAATTTGGTGCACTGACTCTTCTATTGCTATATAGACCCTGCGGTGTGATGAATCCTGTTTTTATTAGTTGTGTTTAAAGGGCCAGAAGTCCCATTAAGCCATATATCCTGAATTATGTGTAGTAAAGGATCCAGCATGGTATTGTGGACCTGTTTATTGTAAGGGCAGGGGGTCAAGGCATGGCAGCAGCCATCTTAAAGGTCAGCACATGATATGGCTGCCACATGGCTGGGGGGCAGCACATGGCAGTGGCCATTTCGGGGGCAGCACATGGTAGCGGCCATATTTAGGATCACCATGAACCTATTTTGACGCCGCTGCATGCGGTGCCGAGATAACCCTAACTGAGAGCCTGGTGGTGTATAAAAAATAAAAAATATATATATTTTTAGATAAGTAACTTATTAAAGTCTGCTGATCGATTAATTGTGATTTGTGATACAGTATTTACCAGTATTGAATGGCAATGGTGAGCCAGTGGTCAGCGACCGCAGCTGGGTCCGCGACGCAGCATCAGTCCCCCCTTGAGGCAGACGGTTCAGCAGCAGGGCTGAGTGAAGTTCCAAGCCGGCCCCAAAATTCAAGGCCTAGCAGGAAGACCATAAGGAAGGGAAAACGTCAGAAGCAAATGGGTACCTCTAATCCATCATCATCACACTCCGCTACAACTCCTCCCAATGCAACAGCAGCAACACCCATTCCTGCAGTGCTAGCTATAAGTGACTTAGACCTTTTGCTGTTGGATGTTAAGGAGCATGCTGCCGCGCATGGCACAGATTGGACTAGGCAGCGCATGTCTGAGTTCCTCTCTCTGTCTCAAGAGTGCTTACCAACCGACGAGCCACGGCAAGATTCCACATTGAGTTCGTCAGCAGCTTCTTGCAAGTGGAGCACTAGACCACAGCAAGTAAGGGCATTAGTCAGAAAGAAAAAGCGCCCGGCAGGCCGGAAAACGGTTGCCCAGGGTGGCGACGGGGCTCCCACGCCAACATCAGTTTCCTGTACCGCCCTCGGCTTGCTGGCTGCAGCTTCTACGGCTGCTACACTGAGGCTACAGCTTCTACGGCTGCTGGCACTGGGACCACTTCACGTGACTTGGGACGAGGTAAGCCCCAGACTTGCGACACTTTATCGTCATCAGATTGCAGTGATACTGAGAGAGTGTTAGCCAAGTCACTTAGCTCGCTATTCCGTTCTCTTAAAAGAAAGAGGAATGTGAGCCAAGGCAATTCGGCTGCTGTTGTCTGGGGTGCTAATCCGGTAACCGTGCCAGAGATCAGTGGGCAAACGGTTACTGAATCAGGGAGGGTACAGAGTATGCTGGCCTCTCAAGGTATGCCAGCCTCACCCGCTATCCCGGTGACGCACTTACCAGTTAACACTCTGCCAGCCCAACCTACTTTGCCCGCTGGTAATGTAAATCCTCTTTTAGCCACTGCTAATTCAGCGGTGCAAATCCCAACACAGCAGTTGGGGAATGAGGTTTTATGTGGGGTTACATCCTTAGCTCACAGTGTGCCAGACACAATAAAAGTCAGAATATTGAAAAGGGAATACATTGATATATTTTCCCTCCTCATTACGGATATGGAAGTGGAACCCGAAAAAGGGGGATCCACTGAGGCGAAAGATAAGAGGCCAAAGGTTGCCAAGAACATCCAGAATTGGACCAGGGCTTTCCATATTTTTATGTCCGTGATTGTGGAACATGAACCTGCACATGCTCCCTTTCTTATAAGATACATGGACACCATGTTGACAGCGCAAAGGAGGGGAGGGTGGGCCTGGCTTAATTACGACATTTGTTTTAGGAAAATTCATGACCCATAACCCCGCCATCTCTTGGCAACACAGGTTGATTGACCTTTGGCTAGATGAGATAACCCTACAGAAGTCCTCATGGGCGGAGAGAGCGGGTTCATCGTACAGTCATCCGAGGGAAAGGGGCATATATCAAAGGGATAGAGGTTTCCTTCAAGGTTCGGGGAGGCGGGACATGTGCAGGCAGTTCAATGCTGGCCACTGCACATGGAAAAATTGCAAGTTTAGGCACACTTGCTCCACATGCGGTTTTGGCTCCCACCCAGCAGCTCAGTGTCGCACCTCCAGGGATCAAAAACATGTTTTCCCAGCAGCAGGCTGGACGCTCGCCTGATTTCGCGAGCCCCAACCCCGGTCCACGTTGAGACAATGCGCCCTTGGCTGGATCGCTATCCATACCAAACCGAAGCGGAGCAAATTTATACTGGTTTCCTGTATGGTTTTCGAATCCCTATTCAATCTATACCCCCTTCAGCGTTAGACTGCCCCCCGAGCAATGCACGATCACTGGCGATGCATGAGGAGAAGGTGGATAAAAAAGTCCAAGCAGAATTAGCATTAGGTAGGATAGCGGGCCCGTTCCCTTATCCACCTTTCCCAAATCTAGTAATATCTCTTCTGGGTATGGTTCCCAAGAAAGAGCCAGGCCATTTCCGGCTCTTTCCCGCCAGGTAATTCGGTTAATGACCAAATTGACCCCCATTTGTGTGCGGTGTCATACTCCTCCTTCGACGCTGCAATCCAGCTGATCAAAGATGCGGGGCCCTGTGTGCACATGGCTAAGGTGGACATAGAATCAGCATTCCGCCTTCTGCCCGTGCACCCAGACTCCTTCCACCTTTTGGGTTTTCAGTTCAAGGGGCAGTATTATTTTGACCAATGCATTCCAATGGGCTGTTCAATTTCCTGTGCATTATTTGAATTGTTTAGTTCCTTCTTGCATTGGGTAATTGAACAGCAGGCAGAGAGAAAGCAAATAATACACTACCTTGATGATTTCCTATTGGTAGGGAGGGACAGCACAGACTGCCATAACCTACTGGCCATCGCTCAAGAGGTGGCCAGGCGTTTTGGCGTCCCCTTAGCACAAGAAAAAACAGAAGGTCCAGCTACCACAATTACCTTCCTCGGGATCGAACTGGATGCCCAAGCCCAGCAGTCTAGGTTACCTACGGAAAACATTTTTAAACTCAGGGAGACAATCTTGGAGATGCGCAGCCTTAAGAAAGCCACCTTGAGGCAGTTCCAGTCATTGATCGGATTGCTTACCTTTGTTTCAAGAGTAATTCCTATGGGCAGGGCCTTTTTACGCAGGTTGTCACTTGCTACAGCAGGGGTTCGGAAAAAACACCACTGTATAAGGGTTTCCAGGACAATCAAGAGTGACTTGCTGGTGTGGGAGACCTTCCTAACTGAATTTAATGGTGTACCTTTTTGGCAGGACCCCCCGAGGCATAGCAGTGACCTAGAATTATTCACAGATGCGGCAGGAGGGGATGGATTCGGGATTTATTTCCAGGGAGCTTGGTGCGTCGCGCAGTGGCCGCAATCGTGGCGCCAGCACAAAGTCACAAAAGATCTAACCTTCCTGGAATTATTCCCAATTGTAGTTGCCCTTGTCATCTGGGGGGAGTCCCTTGTAGGATCACACATCATTTTCAGATCCGATAACATGGCTGCGGTACAAGTCATTAATGCACGGTCTGCACGCACTTTTGAATCAAATGCCCTCATCCGGCATTTGGTGCTCACGTGCTTGCGTTTCAATATCATATTTATATCAGTCCATGTCCCAAGTAGAATAAATAACATTGCTGACTCTCTCTCCCGCTTACAGTTCACGACATTCCACAGACTAGCGCCGATGGCAGACATTTCCCTGACTCCCATACCCGAGGCGGTGTGGCTACTTGGCCCCCGAACTTTGGAACATGATCCTGGGGTCTTTGTCTGTGAACACTCAGAAGAGCTATCTCCTGGCGCTTCAGGAGATACTGAGATTCATGGGGAAGGAACCCTGGAAGAAGTAGATTGGCCATTGCCTGTTTCCACGTTGCTGACATTTGTAATGCATTGTAGGAGACAAGGAAAGTCCAGGACAGCGGTAGCAAATCACCTAACTGGTATTTCCTTTTTCTCTAGGCTTCAGGGGTTTCCCCAGTTGCTCTGCATTGTTTCCTGTTAAAAGAGCCATGTTGGGTTGGGCCAGGGAGAATCCCCCGGGAAGGGACGGCAGAAAACCCCATTACCATCCAGATCCTGAGGAAGATATTCAAATTCCTGGCAGACGTCTGTAGCAACGAAGTGGAATCACTTTTATTCAAATGTGCATTCTCCCTGGCCTTTTATGCAGCCCTGAGAGTTAGCGAGCTGGCAGTTCACGCTAAGCAGGGACCTGAGACAGCATGCCTGCAATGGGAGGATACAAGGCTGGAGGGGAAAAAATTGACCCTACGCGTCCCTAGGTCCAAAACTGACCAGCTGGGAACAGGAGCATATATCACCCTCCACGAATGGCAGGGGGAGACCACTTGCCCTGTTCAATGCACGAGATCATAATTGCAGATTCGGCATTCAACACGCGGAGGCCCTCTGTTGGTGCATTCGTCTGGTTTACCTCTGACTAGATACCAGTTTGCTCGGGTATTGCATTTGGCTTTAACATCCCTGGGTATGAGCACGGTGGGCTACTCATCGCACTCCTCCCCCCCCCCCCCCCCCCCCCCCCCCCCCCCCCCCGGTGATGCTGCCAGCGTCATCGAGGCCCCTGGAGGAGTAAAGCCCGACAGGGACCCGGGGGCGACGTGCCCGCCTGCCTCCAGGACCATCTGAGGCTCTCTGACTGGTTTTCTCACTGTTTTCTCCCGACAGTTTGCTTTTTTTCTCACTTACAGGTCTTTTGCTCTGCTGCCAAGCCTTCCGGGACTTCCGGGTTTTGCCCCTCCCCCCCGGTGATGCTGCCAGTGTCATCGAGGCCCCTGGAGGATTAAGCCCGACAGGGACCCGGTAGGCGGCGCGCACCGAAGGGGCACAACAAAGGGGCCTGCCCCTTTGTACGCCCCTTCGTACACACCTGAGTATCACCTGAGAAACTGAGGAACCAAATACAACAGCTCTACACGCATACCAACTTTCAACATGGACAAGGAAAACGAACCACTACTGGAATATCCAATTTCCATCTGCGTGAACAAAGGTAAATATGAGAACAATTACTTAAGGAACAATACCAGAGAGAGAACAAAAAAGACAATAAATCCTCACGCAATAATTTGGTACAGATAAAAAAGGATCCTTTTTCTATTTCCAAAACTCCTGCAACAAACTACTCATGCTAACATTCATCCTGGTAAATGCAAATTCAGTTGCAAAGAAATTCCCAATCATCACAGATTTACTATATGACAATAAGCCAAACTTTATTGCAATAAATGAATCATGGCTAAAAAAAGCAGACGTAGTTCTAAAAAACCAAATAGCTCACAAAAATTACGAAGTATTTTCAGTCCCCAGAATAAACAAACGCGGAGGAGGTCTCTTACTAATTATTGAAAAAACTTTAAATGTAAACCTATCCAAATAACACCCCCCCAAAATCATAAAATAGCAATTTTTGATACCAATATACAAATATGCCTTATGTACTGCCCACCGAGCCTCCTAGAATTAAATATATCACCACTAATTGAGTTCCTTACCACACACTTAACATCTCTAACCTTCCATAGTGTTAGGAGATTTTAATCTTCACATGGATGCCCACCCTTTATCCAACGCATGCCAAGCACTTTTAGATGCTATGACAGCATTAGGTTTCTTGTTACTAACAAACAAACCAACACATAAAGCTGGACATTCACTGGATCTCACCTTCAGCAACCACAATTATTTAGAACACTCCAAATCTGAATACACACAAATTCCATGGTCAGACCATTTTCTTATTCATTCAGACATAAAATTCCTTAAACCCCAAATCAAACAAAGTCATAAACCCCTAGAATTCAAATACAGACCACCTTTTAATAGTGAAAAACTAAAAGACAAACTAGAAGATAAACTAACAGACATCGATTTCAACAACAGCAGTTCTGCCACAGAATCATGGCTAGAAACAACCAAAAAAATAGCTGACGAAATACACCCCATCAAATCGGTACAAAAAAGAAATGAAGCAAGACAAAATAACCCCTGGCATAATGCAAAAATAAAAGATACAAAAAGAACTCTAGGAGCACTGGAAAGAAAATGGAGAAAACACAAAACATCCGAGAACCTAACTAAATGCAGAAAACATCTAGCTTTCTACAAACAGCTAATATTCAATGTTAAAGAGAATATTTCAGCAATAAAATAGAAAAATTTGCAAATAATCCAAGAACACTATTCTCAATAGTTTCAAACCTAACAAGTGACAAACAGGATTCAACACAAAACCTACCAGAAACAAAATGTAATGAAATGGCCAAATTTTTCAGTGACAAAATTACTAAACTAAGAGACAAACTTCCAAACGCTGCCAACCAAGAAATTAAAATGCAAAAAAGGAATGTCAACCCATTGTCATCTTTCACTGAAATATCTGAAATGGAAGTGGAACAGATGCTAAAAATTGCAAACCCCGCCCCACACAAAATCGACACAATACCTACAATTGAACTGAAGAAGTCAGCTAACATAGTCGCCCATACACTGACTAAAATCATAAACCTATCCCTAGTAGAAGGAACAATGCCTGATATACTGAAAGGAGCAATAATAAAACCAATAATTAAGAAAAAAAGCAGTGATCCCCTTATCCTAAACAACTACAGACCAGTATCAAATCTTACTTTAATAGCTAAACTAATCGAAAAAACAGTACAGAAACAGCTAGCTGAACACCTGGATAACAATAACATACTGTGCCCCTCTCAACACGGGATTTCGAAAACATTACAGCACTGAGACTCTGCTCCTCTCTCTAACAGATAACATCCTAGGAGGCTTTGATAGTGGTAAACACTATATTCTAATAATGCTCGACCTATCGGTAGCCTTTGACATGGTAAACCATAAGACTACTAAACAGACTGGAAGAAATCGGATTACACGGCCTAACGTTAAAATGGTTCAGTTCATATCTAAAAAACAGGTTTTTCCAAGTTCAGATCAACAACACTTTATCAGAAAAAATTAATCTCAACACAGGAGTTCCACAGGGATCAGCGCTATCTGCAACTCTTTTTAACATATACATGCTCCCATTATGCCACTTACTTGCAGGACTAGGAATTATACACTACATTTACGCTGATGACATTCAACTAATTCTACCCATAGAGGACACCTTAGAGAAAACATTAAACCTAGCCAACATGTACCTAAGCATTATAAAACTACTACTGACACAAATGGAACTTGTAATTAATATAGATAAAACAGAATTTATACACCTAGAACGAAAACATTCTGAAATTAGTCAAACCTCAATAATACTCAAACGTAACCAGAAAATTGAACTAGCTGGAAAAGTACGTAACTTGGGAATAATTATAGACCCCGAAATCAATCTGAAACACATATCACTAAAAGTAAAGGAAAGGTATGCAAAGCTCATGGTACTCAGAAAACTGAAACCATTACTAACTCAAAATGACTTCCGAACAATACTACAGGTACTAATTTTCTCCAGCACGGACTACTGCAACGCCCTTATGCTAGGACTACCTAATACGACATTAAGACCACTGCAAATACTTCAGAACACAGCAGCCAGAATACTAACAGGAAAACGAAGAAGGGACCATATAACTGAAACCCTAGCAGAGTTACATTGGCTACCAATTGAACACAGAATTAAATACAAAACCCTTTGTATCATTCACAAACTAATTTATGATGAGAAATCAGATTGGTTAAACACAGCATTACGGGTACACACTCCACACAGGAACCTCCGATCAGCAAATAAAGCACTCTTAACCATTCCATAGGTTCAAACAGCAAGACTGACCCAAGTGAGAGAAAGAGCCCTATCGCTAGCAGGACCCATAATCTGGAACACAATGCCTCCAGAGATCAGACTACAAAGTGATCTCAAGGCATTCAAGAAAAGTTTAAAAACATGGCTTTTTAAACAAGCATTTTACAAAGAGACGGGTGAAAAGAGCGAAACTAGTCAGGAAAAGACAGAAAGGTACCAACACACAGTACTTAGGACTTTACAGTAGATTAGTCTATGAACTCTACACCACAATAAGCATAAATATAATACTATGTATAATAAAACTACCCGGGTAAGTACCTTGGTACAATTGGTCATGATCTACTTTGCTAAATGACTATGTATATTGATATATTGTAACCAAACCTTTAATGGCACCTGTTAGAATGTACTATAGTACACTTTTATCAACATTAAATATGTGCCTACATGTAAACCGTTGCGATGGTATTTAACTTAGCAACGGTATAGAAAAGTTTTTTAAAAAATTAAAAATAAATAGGTGCGGCGACAGCAGCAGCCGGCCTGGGTTTGCAAGACAGTGAAATTATGGCTATTGGCAGATGGGGGTCAAGGAGGTTTAGATCATATGTGAGGCCGCCGGGTTACTTTGCAACTGAGGAGTAGCCGTGATCATTATACAGCCACCGCTTCACATCTTTTTCTCCTCTTGCTTCTTATGTGCAGACCATTGTTGGAGGCTGTCATTCGCATGGATCATTGGGCATTCTTATGTGCGTTGGGCACATAAGCGGGCCCAGCAGCGCCCGACGCGGGAGTATCTAGGGATGGTAAAGCAGCGAATAGCATTGATTTGGAAAGGAATTTCAGGGATGGTATGGGACCAGCTATTACAGACTGTGTTGGAACTGCGCAATAGCAATCCCGTTACGCCTACAGCCCTCGTCATACACCTGGGCGGCAATGATATGCCTTGGACCAAGAGCGTAGCCCTCACACAAAAATTGCAAAAAGACATCCTGGTATTGCATAATATGTTCCCGCAGTCGGTGATTGTATGGTCCTGCATCACCCCTCGCAGAGTCTGGAGGGGGGAAAGATCTCATGCAGCGGTGGAAAATGCCAGGAAAAAGATCAACAGATGGATGGTAAAATTCATGAGTACTATTGATGGTTTGTCTGTGATGCATGAATTGATAGACGAAAGCCCAGGGATGTTTCGGCACGACGGGATACATCTATCGGACATAGGTTGGGATATTTTCAACTCTGACCTACAAGATAGTATTCAAGCGGTCGTACACCAGTTGGCCGCAGCCTGGTTGGGTGGGGGGTCCCCGGTAAGCAGTTCCGCTACCGGGGAACCTTGGCCTGGTGACTGGCACAAGCAACAACCCCCCCCCCCGCATTTAGGAGAGTCCAACAGGTGGTTCGGACAGGGCAAGCAGCCTAGCAGAGCTGGCCTAGCAGATGCTGAGGCGAGGCGATTAGAACTAATGTTCCCGACTTCCACGGTCGGGTCGACGGACGCTATGGCTTCAACGGCCAGGGGTCACCCGCCTCAGCTGATTTTCATACCTTCAACTTTAGAAGAGTGGGGAGGCCATCGCCAGTCACTAACTTTGCTATGATCTGTTATGCAGTTGTGTATAGTTACAATGTTGTTATAGTTATGCTTGCTAATTGCTGTTTATTCAATGCTGATGGGCTGCGGCCAATTTTATCCAACCAATAAAATCTGCTTTTCGAATGAAGTCATTGCAATGGCGCCGTATGTGGGAAGTGGGAGGTGGGGGAGGGAGGGGGCCAACGCAGCCTTTACACTGCCCACATTGGGAGCCCTGCGACTCCGTTAGGGAGCAGGGCACAATGGGGCGGGTAAGACAAAGTAGGCAGGGCTAAGTGGGAGGGAGGGGGGGCTGGGAGGAGGCGGAGAGGAAGGGAGTAGAAAAGGGAGAGCCAGCACGGCAGCCCCTTCTTTTCGTCCTGGGCAGAGCTGCTTCATACACTAAGCTTTTCTTGTAATGTCAATAGTAGCTCAGAGGGCAGTTTTCCTTTGCTTTCTCTAGGTGATCACTTACGATGGGCAAATGTGTTAATGTTCGCTGTGACAGTGATAACAATGCTTAAATATATGATTCTACTTCTTTATTTATTTATTTATTTATTTAATTTCTTTTACTATACCGATGCTCAAGACTAGGTCTTATCGTACCGGTTTACAATGTAACTGAGGGGAAACCAATTAACATCAAGGTAGAAAGTAAAGTTACATTAAACAGGGAGCGTAAAACCTGGGCAATGGAAGACAGTACAGAATTTAAACTAAGAAACAATTAGAGAGAGATAAATATATAATCAACAAAAACTATAAGATACGTAAACATAGATTTATCCTAGGCAGTTATTAGCATGGTATGTCCAGTGGGAGAAGGAAAGGGTGAGGTTGGGTGGGGGGGAAGGGGAGAGGGAAAAGAGGGGGGGTAGGTTTTTCTGCAGAAGTTGAAACGATTTGCAGACTTTCACGCTATGCACAGATTGGTTATACCAGTTGCGCAAAAAAAAAAAAAAAAAAAGTTATGTGAAAGCTTAAAAAACCCGTCGGCAGCTTTGATACAAGTCTAGTAGTCTGCACAGAGGTTCCAGTGACTAATTCCCAAATCCTATCCTCTTAAAAATACAGTGAAAAAGAGCAGTTAAAAAAAAAAAAAAGCAAAATTAAAACATTTTAATAAAAGCCCAATAAAATTCAGCTGAAATGAGAAAAAAAAAGTCACAACTCAACCATTGTCCAAGAAGGGGGTCTATTCTGGAAAGGCACGTCTTGTTTTCTTAAACATTCCCTTTGCTCCATGGTAACCTCAGCGCTGGACGCGCACTCACCCGGGAAAGGCAAGCTCGTGCACACTACTAACAGGTGTTTTGCCCGTGCTCGAGCTGGTTCACTATTTTGGGAAGAGCTTCAGGACCAATCAGACCCGAGACATGAGATCTGTACGTGGGTAAGGAGGGGTGGGGGCGATGAAGGGAGGGAGGCTGGAGAAGGGAGGGGGAGTGGGCGGAGTTTTGCCGCCGCTGTTTTTTTTTTTTTTACACTCCCTTCTCTGCTTATTAATCCTATGGAGCCGGAGACGGGGGAGTAATGGAATGAGGCGCTGAGATACGGATATTTTTGGCTTTTTTTTCCTTACGATGGCAGTCAGTTGGGCAAGAGTGTGAGGGGAACCTGAGAAAGAGGTTGGGAGGTGAGAGTCCTCGCTACGATAGCAAGATACGGAAAGAGACGTACAAAACTGGTTTGGGAAAAAAAAAATAAAGAAAAAGAGAGAAAGAAAGGGGAGTGTACACTTCTTGCCAACAACTTTTGCTTTTCTTACCCCTCCCTCACGAAACTGAGCACGGCGGAGCTGGGAGAGAAGAACTGACCGACACTCGGGACCTGGACAGCTCTGCGTTCCCCCCCTTCAAGTGCACGGACTTACAAATTCCTGCTGAAGAGGGAGGGAAAGGGAGGCTCGCGGGAGAAGGATCTTACCCTTTGGTCATGTAAGTGTGGATAGCCGGAGTTGAGTGGAGAAGTCTCGGCGCGCCATGAAGCTGCAGGCTGCGGGAGGACTCCTGGGCTGGCTGAGCTTGCTTTGGGTGACCTGGCAGCCCGTCACTTCGCAGACAGGTGAGTGAGGGAGCGAGTGCCTCTTGCTTCACTGCTGCTCCTGGTCGCTATATTTGCTACACTGAGACCGGGGTCCCAGTGCTATAAGTATGCATGTATATACCTTCCTGCCGGTGTATTAGTGAGAATGTGGATAATTTCTCTTCTTTGGGGATTCCCCGCGGGCTTCATCGCATTAATGTCTGTTTTGTGGGATCGAAAGTGACAACACTGTGTTGGAATAACAGTTACTTTGGTGATGCACAGAAATATAGTCCCGTTCACTAGGTAAAGAGCCGGAGAGGCAGGGCTGCTGTTGTTCCCTTCTGTTTTTCGAGCTGTCAGGCTGTTCTGCAGATTCAAGTGCTTATATTCTTTCCTTTACACCTGAGGTATGACCCACTCAGTGTTTATTTACGAACTGGCTGCTCATATTTGATATTAACAGTCTGGAGGACATTCTGCTGGACCTTGGGTAGAATTCAGACAGTGCACTATTTTGGGCAGTATTCATAGCTTGCATTTCTTAAAGGACTGGGCTTTCGATTTACTGGATCTTACAATTCAATGCTGCCCGGTTGACCCGCCTGCTTGTCCTGAGCTGCAAAATGTATTCTGCAAACTCGATCCAAAAAATCCCATCGATATTGCTGTTCTTGGCTCCCGCATCAGCTAGGCATGGAGTTCAGCTGCAGTTGGCTTCAGTCCCTGCAACTTCACTGTTTATTTACATACGGACTGGCTGGATAACTTTAGTTTATTTTCTTTGAGAAGATGTGCCATGTGCACCAGTGTATCACGATTCACGGGTGGGTATTTATAATATTGCACATCTCCCAAACAGAAAAGCATACAAAAGTGCAATAATAGAACGAGGAGGTGGCTCGTTTGTTTTTCTCTGAGTGGAAGTAAGTTTCTTGCCTTTGAGTTTTGGCGCTAATTTGGGTTCAGGGAAGTTTTTTTGTTAATGTATGATAGTGGATCTTGGTGAGGAAAGTGGAAAGACAGTGATTCAAGACCTACCTGTGGGGTGCATCCTAATCTGGCAGAGTGTGACCAGGAAATGTTGAACATAGAAGCAAGAGTTATATGGATGACAATATTAGGCCTCTTGCCGTGCCTTGAATGTAAACAGAGCAAACGTGGTAGCCAAAGAAAATACACCCCGGGTCTCAGTTATTCTGTGTGATATGGGATCTGAAGAGAAATGTCACCTGTCGTGTATTTACCACCCTCCGCCCCCGCCCAGAGGTAAACTGTAAAGTGGTTATCAATGGAGCTTTTTAGCACGTACTTCCATTTATAAAGGCGCAATGTATTTATAAAGTAGGATACGGATATTATATGTCTGTTGGGGGGCACTCCTAATTCTTTTCATGTTTTAAATAAATACAGTCTGTGCCTTTCATGGTATAGCTAGCCATTTGGAACAGATCCAGGGCTTCCGCTGGATTTCTTTCTTTTTTTAATTTCTTCCTTTCATATTTACTTCACTGACTTGATTATGCATGGTGATCCTTTGAAAGGCTTTTGAGACTGATATGTATGTTTAGCTGATAGGAATTTCTATGAGGCAACCCACTGGGGTTTGTCTGCTTCAGTCACAGCCATGGGGGACCTGTCTCTTGGACTACACGCAATAATTTGGTATTAGCTGAGATGCCGAGGTTAGGTAAAAGCTCTTTTCAGAACCGCTGTAAGGAGAATAATCAGAATTAACTCCGCAGCTATACTCCACAACAATGTATGGCATTGCATATATGATATAAATATGTAAGCTCTTATCAAACTGAGTTTCAGATTTTGTTCATAATTTTAGCTCTGCCCTTGCACATTTTCAGATGAGATTGCAAATGTTTTAAAAACTGAACAAATTATTGCAAATGTTTCAGAAACTGAAATTATGTGGGGCACACAGTCATATACACATGGAAAAATTCAGTTTTTACACATTTTTCTGTTTACTTTCAAATGTAGTACGAATTCAGTTCAGGTGTTGCTGCCAAATGTTTTTCTTAACCAAACATTAAACAGTCATGTTAATTATAGTCTTAACATCATAAAAACAAGTTAGGTCGTCCATCCTTTGTATGTGTTTCTTCCAAATTAATGCGTATTGAGCTTTTTCCTTCCCTGTTAGCAGTCAGTAGCAGTTTATTGGAGTTTGTTTTGGTCCAAATGAGAAATTAAGTGCGGATAAGTAAACTAAGCTGCCAGAGGGCGACAAGATGTTGAGTGAATTGCTTTTAGATGAAACAAATTAAGGAAACGAGGGTAGACAATCTGCTTCTCGCATTATTAGACACGCTTGGAGTTCAGGGGAAAGTGGCATATTTTTGAGATGGTAATTTTTCAAGAAACAGGAGTATACCTTATTTACTGGTCTATGTGAACAGAATAAAAAATCTAGATTTTTGGGTGTAGGAGGTGCATGTAGGTCGACAACTGATTCAAAGAAATCTGTTCAGTTTCTTTACTTAAATACAGTTCCTTTTATTAGGTGATTCATTGTAAGGACTTTGTTTCATAAATGATGCCCCTCATTTCTCTTGAGACATTACATTAGAGCATTGTTTAGACAACAAATAATCCCCCAAGGCAAGGTATTCCAAAATTATCATAATATTTGTGTAATGTGTGGCTGTTATAAAGTACTTGTTCAATTCTTTCTCATCTGTTTGAGGAGGAAGATTTTGAGTTATGAAACACAGGACTATAAGACCAGTGTAATACCTAGATAAGATGTGTATGTGTTTTATTTTCTCTCTGCAGCACTGCACAGGCTGTATGCATTTCAAAGCTCATAAGCATTGCAGTTGCAGCCGACTACATTTCAAGCCTACTTGTCTTATCATGGCTAGGAGTAAATATTTTCAGTCAGATGTTCTCAAACATGGACAAGCTGACAGTGAGCAATTATTTTTATGTTTGATATAAAAAGAAGTATTTTATAAGTACTGTATTCCATTGCGTAAATGCACATTTACATTTGCACATTTAGAAAAAAAAAACTATGCCTTTTTATACCACCCTGGTGATAGTCTGTTGTATAGTTTTGTGTAATTGTTTTCTTTATCAATTGTTTTGGCAAAAGTTAGACATACCCATACAGATAGTTGGTTACACTGTGGTTGGTACATTTTTTCACAAGTTTACTTGGATACCCCCGTATTCAGATCTGGCATAGAAGAATTTAGCAGTATAATGTTACTTTTGTGGCCTTTTGTTGGTTTATAGTTCAATCCTGGAAAACTCTTCTACTTCCTCATTATACTGTTCTATTTTTTTGTACATTGTATTAAAACTTTATTTTTGGAGGCAGACTTTAAAAAAATAATTTCTATTATTGTATTGACTTCTTTCAGTTTGCTTGACTGAATTTACACTTTTTTCACTTATACTAATTTAAATAATTCATAGCTTTTTGACTATTTTTTTGTGTTGTAAATTTATTTCTCTCTCTCTCTGTCCTTTTCTCCACCTTTCATGGTTCTTTTTTTCCTGCCTATTCTTTTTGAACCATGAATTGATATATTTATTCATATACAATTTTCCATCACTTTTGGTTTTCCAATTTAAGGGTTTTTCTTTCAACAGTCTTTAGTATGCCTACGTTTCTCTCCACTTGTCTTCTTTGTCAACTCCTATTCCTCTTCTCCCAAAATCACATACTTTTGCTTGAGTGTACAGTTGCACATTGCTCAGATTTATTCCTAGAAGGAAATAAAAAGGCATTGATTCAAGTCACTTGTGCATTCCCCAGGTACTAGTTCCCAAGGCCAAATCTCTCTTTAAAGAAGCTTCAAGATTCCCTAGAGTACAATCTTTTATTTCCCTGTCCCCTCCTGACCAGAAAAGCAGGAGGAGTGATGTTTTTATGAAATAACAATGGGTGGAACAAGCTTCTTAATTCTAAACATCTATTGAGCATATGTAAGAAATATTGTTTTATGATTGATGCCTTTGCATTGTGTTCAATGAAGATAAGTTAAATCACAGATTGAAAAGGTATCCTGTGCATTTCTGTTATTAAAATATAAATAACTTCAGAGGTGTTTTTTGCTCTCTTTGAAGGCATAGAAAAATGTGCAGATTTAAATTTGAAAGAATAAGGAATATTATATTTTATCACTGATTTTCATTTATCTAAGAACACACTAAATCAAACTCTTGTTTATATTCTTATTTACCATGCATGTAAGGTTTATTATAGTTATAACATTATGTGAAACAAGTGTGATTTAGTGTATAGATTATTACTATCTGATTAAAAGGCTTTTGAGTGAATGTTATATATAGATATACATTTTGCATGCATATCTATCTATTTATGTGTGGCACTGCATGTGTGAATTTATGAAAAGATTATATTTTTGTAAACATAAATGAAGCTATATAATGTAAAGGTTGTGTAGCTGAATTTTTTTTTCCTTGCACATTTAATGTAATGTATGTTAAAGATATAGTGGTAAGGTGTTTCTTGTGAATATCTTTCTACATATGTATGGTTGTTTATGATTTTTTCATTCACAACCTGATTTTGATAAAAAGAAGCCTCCTTTGAGGAGGAGCACATATTGTGACAGAAATGTAAATGCAAAATTTGTTATTTTTATAGGAGTGGTGAATACTCTCATAATTGAAACTGCACTAAACTATTGTAAATGTTCATTTTGCATACTACATATTATGTGATATTTGCTATGATAATTACATATTTTTGCAAGCATTAAAATGTTTATAGAATATAAACAAGAATAAGTGATTAAATTAGTGATTTTTGGTAAGACTGCACCCCTTAAGCAGTAATAGTCTGGAATAGAAATTCAATTTTGACATACTTTTATCAAATTCAACCTCCTTTTTTTTTTTTTTTTTATTCAGAAAGTGAACTTTAATGCAATGCTTACTATTCATTACTTTTGGGTGTGAAATAAGAGTGTCACTTCACACAAGTATGTTAAAATCAATGCATGATGGAACATGCCAATACTTAGAGTTGAATCTTAATTTATAAGATAAGATGATGAAAAACAGTGCTTTTATGTGAAGTTAATTAACTTTTATATTTCCTTGTAGTAGCAATTTAAAATTTAGTCAGTAATCTGTGGCAATAGCTCAAATATTCAGAGCTGAAAATAATCACAATTTGTATTTGTGCAGCACTTTTTCCTGTGCATAAGATCTTTGAGTTCTAATAAACAGTAGAATTGTTCAACATTTGCTGAAATGACAATGATCTCTTGGGTGATATGTGACAGTTGTTTTGTGTGCTGCCAAACTAAAGTATAGAATTTTGTGGAGGGATAAGGCTAGAAGGTCATAAAGGACATGAACACAAAGAAAAGACATTGGGGTTTATGCATATTTTTTGAGAAGATTCATTGGTTCTGTAGTGTTTAAGAACAAGGGAGAACTGAAGGTATGAAGGCTAACTGTAAACAAAAAAAATGCTTTGACTACAAAAGGAATATAATGTACTATATTTTAAACATGTTTTGCCAGTGGCAAATTATTTTTGGAAATGATGCCCACATTCTAATGCAAGTATTTTTTTTTTTGTTTGTTTTTATTTTGTAATAGATTCTATTCTTGTTCTGTTTGCTGCCTAAATTAACATGCTGTGTGTAAAAGAGGAAAATGCAAAAAAACAGAAAGGCATGCAGCTAATTTTGTATGGCCAACCGAAACCAGATACTTGCTATTCCATAACTTCTGTGAGCTAACTTGGCCACATGCTCCAGTGCATACGAGTGAAAAGGTTCAAGTCACTTTTGGGATCCAGATTCAGACTTATTGGCATTTTGTTCAAGTCTTAACACTGGTTTAAAAGCCAGATCAGTTTAGTTCAGCTTGGTGTCCCAGCTTGAACACAAGCTGCCCCGAGTTCCTTCTTACTTCTGATACAGGTTCACAGCTGGAATATTAGACTATATGATTTGCTGTTCCTTTGTGATTGATATTTATTTGTTATATATTGTACCCTGACTGTGCTTTTGAAAGCATAAATTGTGTATTTTGTTACAAAACCAAACCTGTACGGTATACTACTAACAAGGAACATTTCTGGTAGAGTAGAAGCAAATATTCAAACTAAGTAAATGGTAATCTAAATTAAAAAAAAAAAAATTGCATTTTTTTTTTATTTTTTTTTTTTTAGAATTGTTGCCTGTTTTTGTAGGTACTTAAAGATAAATGTGTTTCACAATGATTATTTTTATACCTACAGTACCTGAATGTAATCTGCTTTGATGTGCTGAAAGACCTAATATAAAACAAATAATAATTAAATAGTTATAATAAAAGAAAAGCAATACATCTACAGTATATTCATAGATTGGCTAAATATCACAAGAAGGCTCTAAGACTTGCTACTTAGTGATAATATAAGTTCTTCTATAATAATAATCCTGCATAATAATTGTTTAGATTTATATATCACCTTTGTTCTATTTGCAAACTTTTGAAAGCAGAATGTTCTCTTTGAAACAGTGCATGTGCATACTGAGTGTTGGTTGGGGAGGGGTGACAGTTCTAAAAATAAGCTGCAACTACTTGTGATCTTTGGGTGGAGAGATAAAAGTGAGTGTGCTCTGAGACACAAGTAGTGCTTCTGGAGAGGCACAAAAACCATGCATGTTAGTATACTGTTCTTTAACATGGTGAATAGTGGAAATTTTTGGATGCAGCTTTTAAAACTGCTGAAGTGTGATCTGACATTGAAAGCTCTGAACTGTCAGGAGAAATCCTGGAAAATAAGTTCATATCTGTTCCACATTGAGAAAGATACTTTATCTCTTAGTGCTTCAGTTTACTTAACTATAATTGCAAATTAATAATACCATTTCTTTTCCTACCTCCCTGTATTTCTTCCTTCCCATCTCCAGTGAAAAACTTTATTCAACTAAATTTTAAAAGAGTTACATTTACCAAGTATTTTTTCCTGTTTTGCTTCTATGAGAAAAAGTCTTTAAATGAAGTATGTGCATTAAGGGACTTGCTTATAGTCTCACCATAGAGGTGGCAGAAATAAGATTGGTTTGAGAAACATACATATACAAGAGCCCATGCTAAGCAGTCTCTATGCTCTAAATACTTGACTATACTGCCAAGCAAATTTAAAAGTACACTCCCTAAAATTTGATAACAGTCTTTCCCTTTTAGTTAGCATGGGTTCTTGTTTCCAGTATTCCAAAAAAACTCATTGCGATAATAAGATTCTCATGGTAGAATCAGAACTGTCAGTTTTGAAGATTTCTTTCCTCTATAGCCTGCAAGGGCTTTAATATTTTTATATGAAAAACAAAAGAAAATGTTCTTCATCTATAGAGGATACAACCTTTGTGTTTCATTGAAAAATATTACTTTAAGACATTTACCAGCAATGTTTACATACATACTTCCTGTTTCTCTGTTTTCCTGTATCTTCTGAGGAATGATAACTTCCCAATTCTTTCATTTGTCACTTATACACCAGCCAAAACAACCCTCACAGGAGCACTTCACCTCTTCTGTCTGTAGTATTTGGTGCTGACAGGAAAACTTTGGTGAGCACAATAAGCAGGAATAGATAGATCATTGCACTGGAAACATAACATTTATTTGGTACAATTTAAGACCAACCAAACCCTGGCTCAGTGTGAGTGACAAGCCATTCTACCCCATTAGTTTTTGCACAGCTGCCGCTTTGTCAATATGTCTATTTTTTTTGCTCCTGCTTCAGAAATCCCAAGTCTTAAGTACATCAACTGAAATATTTGGGTCCCATGAACTCTTGTTTTATGCCCTTTTGACTTGTTTGTGACACACAAAAAGATTTCAGCCCTTGATAAATTAATCCCTACGTTGTCGATTATGTGAGAAATACAGTACATAATATCTAGCATCACTGTTTCTAGACAGGACTATCCGTGTAATAGCATATGAAGGCAAGGTGCTGTGTGTCTAAGACATAACAGCCATTAGGTGTCCCACTGTTACCATATTTTCCAGAGAACACTGTTGAAAAGATACTCATGGCTCTTAGTACAGTTAATATAAATATAGACAAGTTTTCAAAGATCTTACTATCTTTAGAGTTTATAGTGTTCCTTATTTGGAATTTTTTTTAACCATGGTAGCCGTAAACACCCTCTGTTCTCTAGCTGTTACAACGGCTCCCTGTCTACTGTCTGCAACATAACAAAACAATTTGAAGCCGAATAAAATCAGGACTACAGCTTTATTTTCATTTACACTCAACCCCCTTTGAGCACCTGAGCCAGTTACTGTGACCCTATCTTTCCAAGCCTGACATTGGCCCTTCATTTCCATTGGACCTGCCAGACATCTCCTTGTAGCTCATCTTCAGGCTGTCCTCCCATACCACTATTTCTTTCTCCTGCACCCACTTTGCAAACCAGCCTGCTGCCAGCCTCCATACTCTGTGCTGGTGCTCACCAGGTGCATTCCCCACCTTTCTAGGCAGTGGCTTCCTGGAGCAAGACAATTATTCATCCAATTTGAAAACTTCAATGTGCATTAGACCCTCCCCGATTTATCCAATTCCCCCTCCCTGTACCTCACTGAGGGTGGGTGGTTGGGAATTGCTGATAAAGAGGACAATCTACCTGGCTCTCTCCACATTATACTCTACCTGCCTTGGCTGTTCATAAGCCTATCAGGAATCCCTGTTAGAGCTCAAATTAAATTAAACCATGGGGAATTCAAAAGGAAGACGCGGGGGGGGGGGGAAGCATCAGCACTTTTTGGTTCTTCCCTCCCATGCATGCTAGCCTAGGGGCTTCCTTTTCCAGAAACCTAAAGAAACATTTTCTGGAGCTGCTGTTACTTTTCTTACAATTGATTAAAAATGATCTTTCTCAGTAAACAAGAAGCTCCGTTGTGAGAAGAAAGTGGCTAATGACAATAAACCTCTTAGCTGGTGGGAAACGCAACAGATCAATGTGGCTGCTAAATCTTCTAGTACATGTAATTTGAGAACCAAGGCACTTTCTTGCTATGATAGGGCTAGCAAATCCAAGCTGTGATAGCCTAATAATCATAAACTGGTGTAATATCATACATCATAGTGCATAAAATGTATGTATTTATGTGAAAGGAAGTATGGGTCTAACACATTGACCTAGCACTCTAATTACTATGCTGAATGAATCAAATAGTATAGGTCACAATATGAGAAACATCTTTTGTTCATGCTAAAAGGTTATTTCTTCTTTTCAACATGTCATGCTGATCATGCTACAAAATTTTGCACAGTACATCCTAACGATCTTTGCAGCTGGTACATGTATATGCCATTTAAAAACAAAAATTAATTTGGCTATGTTGTCTGTTTCATATCTTCCATCAAAATGTATATATCTTAAAAAGATGCCACAGCTCTGTCCGATTTTTAAGGCACTTCTAACATAGTAACATAATAAAAGATGGCAGATAATGACCAAAAAGGTTCATCTAGTCTGCTCAGTAGCAATTTTATGCACATTTACCCAAGTAGATCAAATGTACACATGGAACCCATTCCCCAATCCTGTTGTGTTTCCTTTTAGGGTTGCAACTGCTGCTTCTATGCAGGTTTCTCCATGCCTTCCAGGAAGCACAATGCAGCCATATCACTGCTGCTGTGGGCTTCTTTTCTAATCTGTTATGGCTAAAACAAATGTACAATGCAACATGGTTAACAAACTTTAAAAAATAAATCCACCAGCAGGTCATGATTGTTATGGCTGGAAACATTGATTTCAGACTATACATTATATCGTAACATTTTTTTTCATCTATATATGGTAGGTTATTTCTAAACTTTACCCTCCCCCCAAACTCCTGCTTTAAGTGTATGAGCTTGAGTTAAAATATATATATATATAATAAATAAAACCCACTTTACCATTTTATATGTCTACCTATCTGTGACCCAGAGAGCACTGAAAACAGATTTATTGTCAATTTGTTGCTTTAGGCTAGTGCACATTGAAATACAAGCAAGATTTATAAAATCACTTAAAACATGGAATCAAATTTGAACAAAGAATTGGGCATATGAAGGGTTGGTGTTCTGTGTGGGAGGAGAGACGAGGAGAAAATCATGACCTTTATTAGCCCATATAAAGGTCATTTGTACAGTGTAGGTTTATTTAGTGAATTCACAGATCTCTGTTGCCTACAGTGTTGTAGGGTAGTGGTATATTTCCAAATATTTTGTACAGTTTCTCATGTTTTTATCGTCTTTTCATATCATAATGCTGCTGTTTTAGCTTGACGGATGGCTACAGCTACCTCAGTGTCTTCTCTGTGTGCCTTATTTTCTTTTATTTCATTTTCAGTGTTTAATTCATGCAATAGTTTCTTATTTTGCCAGCAGGAGGCCCCTTAAAACAAGATGAGTCTTTTCAGAAGAAATAAATAAAGGCTGTTCACATACATATATGCCTTTCAAATAAAAGAGTAAGTGAGGTAATGTTGGAGAACTTTTTTCTCCTTAAAAAAATAGCTGTATTATGTCAGTGACCTGTAATAAATAGCACTGCAATGAGAAGCGACAGCCTCATTCACCTTGCAGCCATGCAGAAATAACTGAGCTCTCTTCCCATGCCTTGAGAAAAGAGGAGGGGGGAAGAATTAAAGAAAAGAATTGACCTTGGCTTGCAGTCACTCTCACACTAGCTAGGATCAGGCTGCCACCAAGGGATTGGAGTTTTCACTAGCAATCATTTATTTTGTTTTATTTATTAAAATTAGTGGTAGTGATGCTAGTAGTAGAGTAGTAGTAGTTTGCCTGCACTTGTTACTCTCTTCTATTAAGCATATGGAAAATGCATACTTATTTATTGAACATATTTAATTTCTGAATCTCTTAAACCCACATCAGCAAACATCTAAAGTCCCATGAGCTTTAAAGCATAGACCAATAGACCTGTTTAAAAGGGCTACAAACTTTAGGTATGTTAATGAAGCGGCAAGAGAAATCTGGTGGTTGAAGAAAAGAGCAAAAATAAGATGCCCAATATTCAAAGCGTGTTCAGTGCTATTCAGCCAGATAAGTGGGATTTATGCAGCTAAATAGCGGCCGCTGAATATGTGGCTCCATTTAGCGGCCGCCGCTTAGCCACGAAAAAAGTAGGCATGTACTGGGCAGATTGGGGACGGAGCGAGTTAGCCATATAACTTACATGGCTAAGTACCGATACTTGGAGTTAGCCACATACATTTGTTTCTAAGTTTAGATGCCCCATAGAGCTTGACGAAGCTGAGTAGGCTTATCTGGCGAAGTGTGCACATATATGTGTATATTCAGCGGTTTTGCTGTGCCCCTGTATATACATCATAACTTAGCTGGATTAGTCATTTCTGGCTAAGTTACTTAACAGGCCAGTGTTGAATATTGGGCCTATGGAATCCTGTGATATTGTCATGACTTTGTCTGTCTGCTTCAGTTTCTGATTATTTAGCTAATCCAATTTCACAGAGAGGTGGTGGATGCCTGGAATACCTTTCCAGAGGAAGTGGTGAAGACAAAAACAGTAAAAGATTTCAAAGGGGCAAGGGATAAACACTGTGGATCCCTAAAGGCTAGACGATGGGAATGAAGAAAACAGTGAATGGAGGTAACTTGCTGGTGTGGTGGTTACTACCCTTAACCTATAAGCCTGACACTTTTGATGCAACTCCAACATTGCTCTCTGCTTCAAGGTCAAGAGGTAATAGGGAATTGGATTCAAACAGGAACCAAAAAGGGCTCTGACTTTGTCCTGGATTTTCTAAGGTCGTAGGGTATCCGTGCCATTGGCCGAACCCTGTCACATGGTACGAGCACTGGATGGCTGGCGCCATCTTGTGCTCCTACCATGTGACAGGGGCTGACCAATGGCACCGGTAGCCCCTGTGACATAGTAAGGGCAAAGGCTATCTGCGCTATTTTGAATACTGTCAGCCAACGGTCCGAGTGTAGGAGGTCGCTCCCAGACCCCCTCTGGACTTTTGGCAAGTCTTGTGGGGGTCAGGAGGGTCCCCCAAGACTTGCCAAAAGCCCCTGGTGGTCCAGCGGGGGTCCGGGAGCGATCTCCTGCATTCGGGCCATCGGCTGCCAGTAATCAAAATGGCACCGATAGCCTTTGCCCTTACTATGTCACAGGGGCTACCGGTGCTATTGGTCAGCCCCTGTCACATGGTAGGAGCACAAGATGGCGTGGGACATCCAGTGCTCCTACCATGTGACAGGGTCCGGCCAATGGCACATATACCCTGTCACATGGTAAAGGCAAAGGGCCATCGGCGTCATTTTGATTAGTGGCAGCCGACGGAGCAGGAGATCGCTCCAGGGACCCCCACTGGACCACCAGGTACCTGTAAAAAGTTTTTGGTGGGGTCGGGAGGGTGGGGGAAGCTAAGGATTTAGTTTTAAAAGGTCAGGGTGGGTTTTTTGTTTATCGGCTTGGGCGCAGCCGATAAACAAAACCGCGATCGGGCTTGATGAAAAAAAACCCCACATGTGAATTGGAACCGGAATCCGAACCGATTCCGGTTCCGATTCACATCTCTAGTCATTTTTAAGTTTGATGGGATTCTGAATTATTTCAATGTTTTTTCATTCAAGGTGTATAAATTCTGTTTTTTCAATATTACTAGTTCCATTTGGTTTAGTAGTTGTTTTATTATATCTAGGTACAGCATTGCAAAGTTTAATGTCTTTTCAATTGTTTCTTCTACCGGTAGAATTAGCTGAATGTTAGCATATATGTAATGTATGATATCTAGTCCTGTCAGTAGGTGGCAAAGGGGCAGCATGTAAATGTTACATAGTCACCGAAAGTGCTGAACCTTGGGGGACCCCTGTCTTTAGTTCGATTTTGTCTGATATTGTGTTTTTTATCTGTACCTGAAAAGATCTATTGTTAAGGTAGGATTTGAACCATTCAGTTGTTTTGATTTGTAATCCTATTTCTTCTAACCTTTTTAGTAGTATGCTATGGTTTACTGTGTCAAATGCTGCTGACAGATCTAATAATATCATAATGTAGTGTTGTCCGCTGTCAAATGCGCGTAGTACATTATTTGTTAGAGAGATTAGTAATGTTTCGGTACTATAGTGTTTTCTGAAGCCATGTTGCGAGGGGTAGAGTATGTTATTGTTGTCTAGATGTTCTGCTAGTTGCTTTTGTACTTCTTTTTCTATTTAGCAAGCACAGGTAAGTTTGAGTCAGGTCTATAGTTACTTAAGACATTTGGGTCATTGTTTTTCTTTTTCAGTATTGGTTTTATTATTGCACCTTTAAGTGAGTCTGGCATTGCTCCTTCGCTAAGTGATAGGTTAATTATTTTGGCTATTGTTTAGGAAGTTATATCAGCTAGTTTTTTTATATCCATGGTGGGAATGGTGTCAATTTTATGTGGGGCAGGATCCAGATTTTTTATTATGGATTCCACTTTGGTCTGGGTTACCTCATCAAATGTGGACCATTGTGTCACATCTCTTTTGTGCATTTTGATTTCCTGTTTTGTTAGGATCGGAATCTTCGCTTTAAGACTTGTGATTTTGTCTGAGAAATAGTGTGCTATATCATTGCATTTATTCTCTTGTGGGGTTTGGGGCACCTCTGTTTTATCATTAGTCAGATTTTTAACTATGTTAAATAGTGTTCTTGGGTTGTTTGCGAATTTTTCAATTTTTTGAGCTAAAAATAGTTTTTTGCGTCAAGAATTACTTTTTTATAATAGGCTAGTTGTTTTCTAAATTTGGTTAAATTTTCTGCTGATTTGTCTTTTTTCCACTTTTTTTCTTTTTTTCTCAGATTTTGTTTGATTTCTTTTATCTTCTCATTAAACCATGGCTTTTTTTTGTTTGGGCTCATGGCTTTGCATTGTTCTTGTGGGGTTTATGTCATCTGCCAATTTACTCATGCTAGTCAGCCATTCTGTTGCGGCTACACAGTCTTTGTGGTCAAAGTGTGTTAGTGTTTCTTCTAGTTTGTTTTTTAGTATTTCAGTGTTAAAAAGTGGACGATATTTAAATTCTAGAGGTTCATTTTTCTGTATTTCTTTTGGCTTTATACATTTAATAGTGGACTGAATTAGGAAATGGTCTGACCATGGAATTTGACTATATTTAGCGTTCATGTGGTAAAGGAAGCTATGGTTGATGTATGTAAGGTCAAGTGCATGTCCTGCTTTGTGTGGAGGTTTATCTGTAATTAAAGTGAATCCTAGTGCTGTCATCATATCGTTTAGCATCTGGCATGTATTTGATAAGTGATACATGGCTATGTGAAGGTTGAAATCTCCTAGCACGATGGTTGGTTTGGAAGTGTTTAGGTTTACTGTTAGATATTTGATTAGCAGGGATATGTTTAGGTCAAGTAGGCTGCAGGGGGGGGGGGGTGTAATAAGGCATATTTGAGTGTGTTCAGTGTCAAATATTGCAATTTCATGGTTTTGAGGGGGAGTTGTTGGAACCAGTTTACACTTGAATTTTTTTTCAATAATTAGGCAAAATAAATTATACATGCTGTAAGCTCATACTTTATCCCAAAACATGGCTTGAAGCCTAGCTAATACAAAAGGAACTACCTGCCCAAACATTGGGAGGGTGGGTGGGTAGGTACAACATTCAGCAGTCCAGGTCATCCCCAAGAAGGAGAAAGAGGCAGGGCTAGTCATCACCTATGCATTTCATCCTCCCTCCTGCCCAGGTAAGTTGCCACCAATTGGCAGTGATGCTCTTCTCTCACTCCCTTGTCTCTGAATGTGGTGGAGAGGGTCCCCCTTCAAATTCCATGAGACACTGGTGCACATTGGCTGCTGCCCAGGAACCTAGTAAACCAACTTCTCCCTTTTCCTGCTCTGGTCATCGCAGGTTGATAACATCACCTGTGGTGACCAGGAAATCAGAAACAGAGCTGGAGGAGTAGAGCTCCTCCATGATCCTTCCTCCATCCCCACTACAGAAAGGTAGGAGCAAGAGCAAAGAGGGGAATGACCATGGCACAGGCACCTGGTTACATACAGCATCTGTGCATGTGGAGTCAGCACTGTGCAGGAAATAGGACTGGAAATTCCATCAACTAAATTTAGTTTGAAAGCTAGAATTAGGGCTCGTTACTTCTCAGGTATGGTTCTGCTTCTATGGAACGATTTGCCAGTCTAGATGAAAAGTCTCTCATAGTAACATAGTAAATGACAGCAGATAAATTCCCAATTGGTCTATCCAGTCTGCCCAGCAAGTTGCTTGGGCAATAACTGCTGGTACTTGAGTGTTTCTGCCTTCTGCCCCCCCATCCTGACCTTTCGATATGGATAGTAACTGTCACTCTGAAGGCTACCCTAATTCAGAAATGTTACATCTAAAGTTAGCAATAGGTTACCTCTTTTCTTCATTTCCATTATCCAGCCATTATGGATTCTTTGTGTTTATCTCATGTCCTTTTGAATTCCATTACCATTCTTGTCTTCACCTACCCCCTTAGAGTTTAATATCATGACTCCTAATTCTTTAGCTTCCTTTCCATCAGAAAATGTTTGATTCGTATTCATTATTTATACCTTTATGTATTTATAAGCCTGTATCATATCTCCCTTGGTTATCCTCTTCTCCAGTCTAAACATATTTAGGTTTTCGAGTCTTTTGGTAATGATCCCATACCATTTTGGTTGCACTTTTCTGGACTGCTTCCACCTTTTTGAGATATGGTCTCAAGGACTGATCACAATACTCCAGATGAGGCCTTACCAAAGACTTGTTCAGGGGCATTATCAATTCTGTTTTTCTGCTGGTTATGCATCCTTCTGGTCTTAGCCATCAACTTGTGGCATTGCTTCACTACCTTCAGATCATCAGACACTATCACCCCAAGATCGTTCTTGCACATCAGTCTCATGTAGTTCCTTTGAATTATTACACCTCAAATATATAACTACACTTTTTGGCATTGATTCCCAGCTTCCAAACCTTCAACCACTTTTTGAGCTTTTTTAGATGACTTCTCATTCTCTCTACTCCTTCAGGAATATCCAGTCTGTTGCTGTTGTTAATGTCATCCCCAAACTTTTGCTTTGGAACCCTCCTCAATATAGCTTACAAAGATGTTTAACTGAACAAGTCCCAAACTGACCCTTGAGGCACTCCACTTATCACCATTCTCTCTTTAAAGTAGGTTTCATTTATCATTACATGCTGTTGTCTGTCAGTCAACCAATTTATAATCCATTCTATCACTTAGGGACCCACTCTCAGGCTTCTCATTTTATTCATGAGCTTCCTATGCTGTACTGTATCTAAACCTTTCCTGAACTCCAAGTAAACCACATCAAATGTTCTTCTTTGATCTAATTCTTTAGTCACCCAGTCTAAAAAATCAATTAGGTTCATTTGACATGATCTTCCTCTGGTAAAACCATGTTCCCTTGGATCTTGCAACCAACTGAATTGAAGATAGTTCATAGTACCCTTTCTTTCAGCAGAATCTCCATTAATATTCCTATGACTGAGGTAAGGCTATCTAGTCTGTAGTTTCCAGCCTCCTCCCTGCTACCACTTTTGTGACACGGGACCAGAACCAACCTTCTCCAATCTTGTGGTACCACTCTTACTTCCAAGGATCTATTGAACAGATCCATCTGTATACCCACCACATCTCTTTAGCTTCCTTAGTATTCTGGGATTTATTTCATTCAGACACATAGCCTTGTCCACTTTCAATTTTGCTAGTTCCACCCAAACACTCTCCCTTGTAAATGGAGTGGTATCTAGACTACCCCACACACATATTTATACTCTTGCCAACCAGGAATGATTGTTCTCCATGGTCTTCTTTAGTAAACTATGAAATTAAATAGTTGTTTAATATTTCTGATATTTCCTCCTATTTCTCCACACATTACTCCTTGACCCCTTTCAGTCTTAGACTACCACCACTGGCCTTCCTTCTTTTGCAGATATATCTGAAAAATATTTTGTCACCTCACTTGCCTCTTTGGCAATCCTTTATTTCACTTGAGCCTTTGCTCTCCTGATTTCTTTCCTCATCTTTTTCAGCTTCACCAGATATTCTTCCCTGTGGTTTTTTTTTTTGCCTTTATTTTTTCAGCCATCTATGTGTTATGGGAGTCTGTTTAGTGGATGGGCCGACCTGCTGGAGACTGGGAAAGGTGGTCAATGTCTCTAGTGAATAGCAGGCTGGGAGGCAGATGTTCAGGCAAGGCGTAGATGCTCTTCACCCTGGAAGCTGGTACTCCCCCGGGAGGAGCCCGTAGGAGCCCAACTGCTGGGACTTAGGTGGCTTCACCCTTGGAAGCCGAAGCCCCCCCTGGGAGGAGCCCGTAGGGGCCCGGCCGCTGGGACTTAGGCGGGTTGTGGATCAGGACAGGTAACTGGAACCAGACTAGGGCAGTAGCAATACTGTAACTGGGTTCGGGTTCTGGAACCAGGCAGGAACTGTAGTGAAACTCAGGTACTGGAACCAAGCAGGAATAGTAACAGGCTCCGGGTACTGGGACCAGGCAGGAACTGTAGCTGGATTCGGGTACTGGAACCAGGCAGGAACTGTAGCAGGATTCGGGTACTGGAACCAGGCAGGAACTGTAGCTGGATACGGGTACTGGAACCAGGCAGGAACAGTAGCAGGCAGACCGGGGCCAACCAGGTACTGTAGTAGGCAGGAACCAGCAGGTACTGTAGCAGGCAGGCAGGAACCAGCGGGTACTGTAGCAAGCAGGCAGGAACCAGGGAGGTACTGAAGCAGGAATGGAGTGACGAAGTGAAGCAAGTCACTCCGGGGCACAGCGCAACAGGAAACCGGGAGGCTAACCCATTGCAAGGCAAAGACTGGATGGCTGCGGCCGGCTTATCAAGGCCGCGGCGTCTGATGTCAGAAGTTGGGCGGAGTCACCATTGGCGGGAAACTGCCTAGAAAAGTGCCCAAGTGGCGCGCGTGCGCGTGCCTAGGGGATGGGCGTCCATGGGAGGGCTTGCAGCAGCACAGCCCCAGCGGGGACGCCGCCAACCAGGCCACAAACCAGGCCTCTGGACGCGGGAGCAGGTCCGGGAACCCGGAGGTAAGGGCCTGGCCGCAGTGCTCGCGGCCAGAACCGCAGCACTATGTGGTGAACCATATGTTTCCTTTTCCTCTTTTATTTACTTTTGTTACATAAAATTTATTGCCTTTATAATAGATCCTTTTAATTTGGCCTACTGTTGTTCCCAGCCTTCTAGGCCTTCTTCAAGTTATGTCCCCATTTTACCAAAATTAGTATTTTTGAAATCTAGAACTTTAATCTTTGTGTGGCTTCTCTCTTTGCAGCTATATTAAACCATATTTTCTGATCATTACTGGTGCTCAGATGGACACCAACTTAGACATTAGAGATACTATTTCCATTTGTGAATACCAGGTTCTCCCATGCTTCTCTCCTTGTGGGTTCCATCACCATTTGCCTGAGCAGAGCCTCTTGAAGAGCATCCAGTGTCTCTTGGCTTATTACAAGTTTTGCAACAGGGATATTCCAACAAGCAACAAATCTCCCTTCCTTGCCACCTTTTGGATGTCTTCAGACAGATTTCTGTCCAGTTTTCCTAGAGTGGAACTCCCTCTCCATTTTGGTATCTGGGCGAATTGATCTTGTCAAAATGATGTTGTGGCCTCTTGCAGGTACCACCACTGTGCTTACAAAACAGGGATATAAAAATGGGTAATGCCATGCTGTCTCAATTTGTGTGGAGAGGACGATGGGCCAGGATCCCAATCCAGAAATTAGTAGAGAGGTGAAAGGAATAGGGGCTAGGTGTTCCAAATTTTGAAGGATTAATATGCATGTCTTTTTAGGTATCTAGGAGACTGGCTTTTCAACATCTCTCTCTTTACACTACTGGCCTTTGAGGAAAAGTTGGCTTATCCTCTTCATTTCCGTTATGTCAAACATGCAGATGATGCCACCCTTCCGAGTTATTCAAAGCGCAATGGGGTAGATTTTTAAAGTTATGCGCGGGCGTAGATTTGTTCGCGCAACCCCGGCATGAACAAATCTACGCCCAATTTTATAACATGCGCACATGTTATAAAATCCAGGGTTGGCACGCGCAGGGGGGTGCACAATTGTGCAACCTGTGCCTGCCAAGCCGAGCGGCCTCGGAGGGAACTTTTCTCCGGCCCCCCTCACCTTTCCTGCCCTAACTAAATCCCCCCCCCCCCCTTGTTCAGGAAGTTATGCCTGCTCGAGGCAGGCATAACTTGCACGCGCTGCAGGCTGCTGGCACGCCATTCCCCGGCTGGTTCGGAGGAACACCCCCAGGCCGGCTTACGTGCATCCCGGGGCTTTGCGCGTGCCAGCGGCCTATGCAACATAGGCGCGCCAGTGCACAAGTCCCCTGCGCGCGTAAATCCTGCTCGATTTACGTGAGCAGGGCTTTTAAAATCTGCCCCAATGTGATTAAGATGTCTACACGAAGGCTTGGCGATTTTTAAGTTCAAAGTTAGGTCATAGTCCTAAAGAGTCAATATTCATCCCCTGACAGGGAAATCAGGACTTCCTTCCAGTGATGCAATTGATTGTCTTTACACAGGGGGCATGAAAAGGGTTAAACATGTAGCCCATGTGGTAGATACCAATGGTAGGATCTTTTCTTTTCAAGAACTGGCACTACAATATGACTTGAATCACAAACAGATTTGTAATTGAAACATTACATACAGACACTGAGGGACTCACATCTCACTGAGGAGTTCAAAGACTGTAAAGGGTTCTTTTCAATTTGAGGACAGGGGAAAAATTGGTACTTCTAGGTGGTATTGTGCACTTAAGAGCCTGCGACTCAGCTAAGGAAGCAGGACACAATGGGGGCATGGAAGGCAAGGTAGGCAGGGGGGGGGGGGCAGGTAGAAAAGGGAGAGCCAGCGTGGGCGGCCCTCCCTTTTCGGCCAGGCACAGAGCAGCTTCATCAGCAGGGCTTCGTCTTCCCTTGAAAACATAGCATTGAAAACATACTAGCGTTTTGCAGTTCAGGTGGCTGAGTAAGTTTAAGGTTCTGTTCTGGCCAGGCCCACGCTGGGGCTCTGCACTTTTCTGTCAGGCTCGGGCAGCATTTAGAAACAATTGTAGTGTTTTGCAGTTCATGTGAAGGAGGAAGCTTAAGACTCAGGAGGGGGGAGTTCGGCAGAAGCAACATTGAATACATTTCAGGAGCTTAGGCAGCATTTCAGCATTGTAAAGGTTAATGTTCCTGCCAGGCAGGGCTGGGAGCAAGGGGTACAGCATTTTAGCTTTTTCCTTTTGTGTCAGGGCTTAGTCTTTCCTGAATCAGGGTTGGAAAAACAGGGCACTCCCTTTCTTTCTGCTAGGCACAGCATGGGGTGCAGCCAGTCCACTAGCACAGCCAGCAGAATTTTTCCCTTTGGTTTCACTTTCGAAATCAGGTAGCCAGGCATGGCCTTCTTTCCTCCTTACTTCCGCTTTAGCTGGAGCCTGCAGCTTGCTGGTGAACCGAGCTGAACGGTTCAACAAAGGTATTTAATTCTATATCCTTAAAGGGCCAGCGGTCCTGTATTTATTATTATACGTTTAATTGTATTATTGCTTATGTTTAAGGGCCAGCGGCCCTCAAATCTATGTGTTTTACTTTTATTGCATCTAAAGTATTTGTTTATAGGGCCAGCGGCCCCATGGTTATTGTCTTTTCCGCTTATTTATTATTATTTATGGCATTTAAAAGGCTGGCAGCCTGCCATACTATAGGGCCAGAGGCCCTGGTGTAATGTTAAATTCACTACAGTTCTAATTAATTTATTGCATCTAGAAGATATAAACTTATATATTTATATATAGAATCGGGTAATTAAAGACTAGCGGCAATATATGTCCACCATTCAGCCAGTTTATGTTAAATCCAGGTAATTTTAAATTGCTGTTGCCCCTTGCAAAGGGCCATATGTACTTAAATTTATTTCAGCTAGAAGTGTTTTGTTATAGGGCCAGCGGCCCCATGGTAATGTCCCCTGTTACATTACTAATTAGTATTTAGGCGGCTAAAAAGGCTAGTGGCCTGTTTATTCTTTTAAGGCCAAGGGCCCTGGTGTAATGGGTATTTGCATACTTAGATATGGGTTTGGTATTCCAAGGATTAGCAATACATAGGTATATATGTTTAAAGGTATTATTAAATAACCATCTGGTATTATTAAATAGCCATCTCATATCGCATATATAGCATATACCGATCCCCCTCCCCCCCCCTGCTGTTGTATGAGGTATCATTTATATTATAATTACTAGCGTCCTAAAAGAACAAAGGCCACAGCAGTGCAGTGCACATTATGTGTTTAAAGGGCTAGCGGCCTGTTTTCAGTTCATGTCTTTGTATGCTGGGGTGGCAGCACATGGCAGCAGCCATTTTGGGGGGGGGGGGGGCAGCACATGGCAGCAGCCATTTTGGAGGGGCAGCACATGGCAACAGCCATTATGCCGTGATCATTTTGGGGACTGCACTTGGAACACAGGGCGGCAGCCAGGTTGGGGAGCAGGGTTTGACAGCTGCCATTTAAGTCATCTGGGCACATGGCTGCAGCCATATTACCGAGGATACAAACAGCAGGGGTTTTCAAAAAAAAAAAAAGGTTTATCGATTAATTGTAACTTTGCAATGCATTATGTAACTTTGCAATGCAGTAATGGTCAGTCGGGGATGGTGTCTACAAGTCAGCGGTCAGCAGCGGCAGAAGGGTCCTCGGCACATCAACAGGCCCTCCTTGGGGTAGCAGGCTCAAAAGGTTCGGCGGTGAGAAAGACCGAGGTTAAGAACAGGATCATCAAGCCAAAAGCGAGCAAGCAGACCACAGGGCAGTGCAGGCGCAAAAAGCAGGGGGCATCAAATACTGCAACACCAGCTGTAAGTGACACGGATCAGTGGCTGTTAGAAATTAAAGAGCAGGCAGCTGCGCACGGAATGGAGTGGGTAAGGCAGCTCATGGTGGGGTCTCCCCCTTCATCGTCTCATGGACGGGGCAAAGGTGCTTCGTCAGGAGAGCCTGAGTGCTCACCAGGAGATGAACTAGTGCAGGATATAACAGCGCTCTCCGCAGGGTCGGTGGTCAGCGTTATGCAAGAGGAGCACCAAATCACAGCAGCTAGGGGCATTAGCGGACAAGGAAAGGCATCCTGTGAGCCACAGAAAAGCTATTAATTGGCCCTGATGCGTCACTGGGGCTTCCATGATGGTCTTAGGTTGCGGGGAAGCTTCGCTGGCCCCCGACCCATTGGCTACAGCTTCCACGGCTCCTAGCACAGAGGCTACTTCACATGACAGGGGACAAGGTAAGCCTTCGAATTGTGATACTTTATAGTCATCTGATTGCAGTGATACCGATAGGGTGTTAGCCGAGTCGCTTTGCTTTTGTTCTGTTCCTCATAAGAGGGAAGAATGTGAGGCAAAGAGGTTCGGCAGCGGTAGTCTGGGGTTCTCATCCTGTGAATGAGCATGAGAGTAGTGGGCAAGTGGTTACTGAGGCAGAAAGGATCCCTACTACTTGCTGTCTCTTGGCAGCACAGATTGATTGACCTGTAGTTGGATGAGATGACTTTACAGAAGTCCTCATGGGCGGATAGAGCGGTTCTATCAATACAGTTATTCGAGAGATAGGGGCTCATTCATGAGAGAGAGAGGTTCATTTCAGGGTGTGGGGAGGCGAGACACATGCAAACAGTTCAACGCTGGTCACTGCACGTGGAAAACTGTAAGTTCAAACACATTTGCTCCACCTGCGGTTTCGGTTCACACCCGGGCCATTCAGTGTCGCACCTCCAGAGATCAGACAATTTTCAGCAGCAGGGGAGGGGGACGCCCGGCTGAGTTCACGGGCCCCAACCCCAGTCAGCGTTGAGGCAATGCGCCCATGGATTGATCGCTATCCTTACCAGGACGAGGCTGAGCAGATTTATACTGGCTTCATGCACGGCTTCATGGATCCCTAGTCAAATTATAGCCCCTATTACGCTGGAACCCCCTCCAAGCAATGCACGTTCAATAGCGATGCATGAGGAGCAGGCAAGGAAAAAAGTGCAAGCTGAATTAGCTTTAGGCAGGATAGCGGGCCCCTTCCCTTATCCACCTTCGCCAAATTTGGTATTATCCCCCTGGGTATGGTTCCCTAAAAAGAGCCGGGACGCTTCCGGCTGATACATAACCTGTCTTCCCGCCTGGTAATTCGGTCATCAACCAAATTGTCCCTCATGTGCGGTGTTGGACTCCTCATCTGACGCGGCAATTCAGATGATCAAGGAGGCAGGATCCGGCATGCACATGGCTAAGGTAGACATAGAGTTTGCATTTTGCCTTCTGCCGGTGCACCCGGACTCTTTCCACTTGCTGGGTTTTCATTTCAAGGGGCAGTTTTATATTGACCGCTGCATACCGATGGGCTGTTCAATCTCTGGCACATTATTTGAATTATTCAGTTCATTTTGCATTGGGTAATCGAACAGCATGCGGATAGAAGGTGCACTACCTCGATTTCCTGTTGGTGGGGAGGAACGGCGCTGACTGCTTTAACCTACTGGTCATCACAAAAGAGGTAGCTAGATACTTCGGTGTCCTGTTAGCTGAAGAGAAAATGGAGGGACCAGCTACCACAATTACCTCCCTCAGGATTGAGCTGGATGCGGTGGCCCAGCGGTCCAGGTTGCCTGAGGATAAAGTGTTTAAGCTTAGGGAGGCAATGTCTGAAATGCGCTGCCTTAAGAAGGCCACCTTGAGGCAGTTCCAGTCCCTGATCGGGTTACTTACCTTCGCTTCAAGGGTGATTCCTATGGGCAGGGCCTTTTTTTACGCAGGTTATCACTTGCTACGGTTGGGGTGCGTGAAAAAACACCACCGTCTAAGGGTTTCCAGTGCAATTAAGAGTGACCTGGTTGTGTGGGAGACCTTTGGAAAGGACTTCAATGGCGTTGCATTGTGGCAGGACCCCTAGGCAGAACAGTGAGCTGGAGTTATTCACAGATGCGGCAGGAGGCGTTTGATTTGGGATTTATTTCCAGGGAACTTGGTGCGCTGAGCGGTGGCCACATCTGTGGTGCCGGCACAAAGTCACCAAGGACTTAACATTCCTCGAGTTATTCCCAATTGTGGTTGCCCTTCTTATCTGGGGAGAGTCACTTTGGGGTCTCACATTGTATTCAGATCTGACAACATGGCTGCGGTGCAAGTGATTAATGTACTGTCTGCACGCACTTTTGAATCAAATGCTCTCATCCGGCATTTGATGCTCACGTGCTTGCGCTTCAATATCACCTTTAGAGCGGCCCATGTCCTAGGTAGATTCAATAACATTGCTGACTCTCTCTCCCGCTTGCAGTTCACAACATTTCACAGCCTAGCACCAATGGCAGACCGTTACCCGACCCCCACACCCCCACACCAGAGGTATCTAGCATCTCCCGAAACGCTAGGAGCTACCTCCTAGCGTTTCGGGAGATGCTAGATACAAGGCTTGAAGAGGGAAAACTGACCCCTCGAATTCACAGGTCCAAAACAGATCAATTGAGAGAAGGAGCGAATATCACCCTCCGTGAATGGTATGGCGAGCACACTTGCCCAGTTCGTTGCTCGATAGCATATTGGCAGATACAGTGTACAACATACGGAGGTCCTCTGTTGGTACACGCGTCTGGGGTACCATTAACGAGATACCAATTTTGTCGGGATTGCAATGGCTTTAAAATCCTTGGGTCTGGGCACAGAGGGCTATTCGTCGCACTCCTTCCGCATAGGGGCGGCGACAGCGGCAGCTAGTTTGGCGAGGTCATGGCAATTGGCAGTTGGCGCTCTGGAAGGTTCAGGAGATATGTGAGGCCGCCGGGTTATTTTACAGGTAGCGGGTAGCCAGGATTATCGACCCTCCCCGCTTCATGTGTTTCTTTTCTATTGCTTTAATTTGCGCAGATCATGGGTGGAGGATGTCATTTGCATGGATGATTGGGCACTCTTATGTGCGGTGGGCACATAGGAGGGCCTTGCAATGCCCAACAGGGGAGCACCTAGGGATGCCACCTCAGCGACTGTTTTTGATTTGGAAAGGGATGTTGTGGGACCAGTTATTACCGACTGTGTTGGAGCTACGCAATCGCAACCCTGACACTCCTTCGGCAGTCGGCATACATCTCGGTGGTAATGATATGCCCCGTACCAAAAGCGTCGCTCTCACCCAAAAAATGCAGAAAAATTTAGTGATGTTGCATAACATGTTCCCGCAGTCGGTGATGGTCTGGTCCTGCATCACCCCTCGCAGAATATGGAGAGGTGAGCGCTCTTATTCAGCGATGGAAAAGGTTAGGAAAAGATTAACAAAGGGATGGGAAAATTAGTGCGTGTCTTTGGTTTGTCTGTTACACACAAATTTATAAATGAGTCTAGGGATGTTTTCGACCTGATGGTGTACATCTATCGGACGTCGGCTCGGACATTTTAATTCTGATCTGCAGGTTCAAGTGGTGTTGCACCTTATGGCCGCAGCCTGGGTGGGTTGTTGGGGGGGTAAGCAGTGTTGCTACCGGGGAACCGTGGCATGGTGACTGGCAGAAGCGACAAACCCCCCCCCCCCCTGCATTTAGGAGGATCGAACAGGTGGTTCGGACTAGGCAAGCGGCCTAACAGATCCGGCGCAGTCCCTCGACGCTTCAACGGCCAAGAGGGAAGAAGAAGGAAATGCTGGGGCGATTAGAACAAACGTTCCCGATTTCCACGGTCGGGTCGCCGGACGCTATGGCTTTAACGGCCAGGTGTCAAAGGACAGCTCCACGGCTTATACGGCCAAGGGGTGTGCGCCCGCCTCAGCTGACTTTTATACTTACCACATAGAAGCAGGGGGGGCTCGCTGGTCACTAATTTAGTTATGAGTTGTTATGGAGTTTTGTACAGTTATGATGATGTTATTGATAAGTTTGCTAATTGCTGATTATTCAATGTCTATGGGCTGCGGCCATCTTTGTCCAATCAATAAAATCTGCTTTTCGGAAGAGGTTATGTAAATTGTGCAGTATTTGGGAAGTGGGAGGTGGGGGGGGGGGGGTAAACGTAGCCTTTACACTGCCCCACATTGTGCGATTGCCTGCTGAAACCAAGCCTTGTGGGAGATGTCAACTTATGTGAAATGCAATACACATTTTTATTAGTTATTTATCCTTATTTATTTATCCTCGACACGACTGTTTAAAGTAGGTTTGTTGCATTCGAAGAATTGCTCTAATTGTCATGCCACAAGAGGTTCACTAGGATACTATTTTTGAATGTGACCCATTGTTCAAAGATTCTGGGATAAAGAAAAACAATTTTTGGTCAAGATTTTGTGTATGATATACTATTCTCCCCGAAGCGGTCCCTTTTGACTATGTCCCATCTTTTAATCTAGCAGGGAGAGGGTATAGATTGTTTGTTTGGAAGGCCTATTTGTTAGGAAAGAAAGCTATCCTGCCAGTCTGGTGTGAGGGTGCTCCCCCTGGGTACTGGACCTGGAGGAACATGTTAAATACATTAACGCAAATGGAAAGTCTGGAAATCACATATTCCTTTAGATGTAGACTTCATTTTATGGCAGTTTGGGACAAATACATACAAACTATCTCTCCCAGGGTGAGTAATATGGTACTTAACTATCCTTAAGGGGCTCTCCAGCATGTAGAGCAAAGTATAATTGTAACCCTATTACAAATTACCTTTTTTTATTTTACTAATAGACCCTTCAACTTTTATTAGGGTCTGAGAAGGATTTTAAAGAGGGGTGGGGGAAGGAAGGAAGGGTGGGTTATAGAAACACTTTTGTCTTGTGTATCTTAAATTTTAAGATTTATCTCTTGAGGTTTCTTAACATTGTTAAATATCTCTTGTGTCCATGTAAAACAGGGAAACAGGGGTTGGGAGGAGTTGGGAGAAAATGATAAAAATGTTGCTGGATTTATTGATTTATCTTGCATTTTGTTTGATATGTATGTCGAACAGTTTTTGTCTTATTTTTCAGTAAATAGATTTAAATACAAAAAGTGTGTGTTATTTATGAAGTGCTTATACAGAGAAACATTTTACATGAACATTCCAAGTTGTTAAATCAGAGACGTGGCATTCCTACAAGATTAGCAACCGGTGGCCTAGCCTGTCATGTTGCTTAGAAAATTGCTGAATGTTTCATTTAATATTCTTACTAATATTTCATGTGACTTTTTTTATTATTGTGTATTACATGTTTGCAGTATTGTAATGCAAGCTATATTTAAAGAAAATTATATTTCTTCTTTTTAAAATTTCTCCTAAATATCAGGGACTATTAGCAGTGGCTGATCCTGATCTCTTTTAAAACTCATCTAATTGCACAAACCCATTCACAAGAAACTAAAGGCCTGATGTAGTAAAAGTTTTGTTTTGTTTTTTTTTCACTTTTTTTGTGTATGTGAAAAATGCTTACTATATCAAGTAGTTGATGGCAGATATTGATCAGTTGGCCCACCAAGTCTGTCCCTGATCTTTCTCCTGGTTCTCTATAACCTTGGGAACAAAAAGAAGGTAATTTTTTAAAATGTGTGAGTTGCTTGAAGACTAGCTGATGCTTTATTCCTACAGACCTGCAAACAGATTTTCAAAGGGAAATTCCATGTTGAGTTTCTCTTGATTAAATACTGGGATCTCTGCAGGTACTCTTGTATCTGCATACTTTATAAATCAAAGTACAGAGTAAAGTGCTTGTTAGAATTTCAAAATGAAACCCTACTTGTACTTTATTCTCACCACCCTAAAATTGACCCCAGTTCTGCCCTGCCTCTTATTGACATAGCTAAAAATATGCATTCTGCCATATGTTTTTAGCCACACACACAGAGGGACATTTTTTAAAAGGTCTTTATACTAGTAAACACATGTTTAGTATGTTTACCTGCATAAAATTTGTTGAAAACTACTCACCAAAAGTTCCATAATTGAACCAATACTTGCTCCTCCAATGTATTTTACCCAGCATCTCACCTCTGTCCCCCTCTCTACGCTTTATGCTAAGGATGGGCTTTCATTTAAAATGAATATTTCCTGTTTTGTTTCATTTCATTTTGAAAGCAAAATGAAAGAAAGACACATAGAATTGTATTTGCTTTTGTTTTGTTTAAAAAGAAAAGGCAGTAGCAGCTAGCCTTAGGGCTTCCCTCCCTGCACTGCAAAAATTGTGATTCTAAAAATAAAACCAAGTTCAGCCTGGTCTTTTCACTATCCTCCCTACTACCCAGACTCCTCTCTAGCTTACCTGCAATCATGTTTTCATAGGGCAGGAGGGATCCCCGGATGATCCTGCCTCACAGGTGATCTGGCACTGATATGCCTTGAAATTAGTGCTGTTGTGTTGCTTAGAGGTACTTCTGTAGGGAGGTATAACTATATCCCCATACAGCTATAACTCCTGGGTTAACGTCCCTTCCCAGGATCACAAACACCACACCACAGTTAAAAGTTTAAGTTGTTAAAATCCTCTTCTGATATTAATCCAGTCTGATGTACAAGATTCCCTGTCAGGTAGGGGGAGGAAGATTACTTTCTGAGCACTAAGCAGTAAGCATTGTTCAAGTCCTAATCAAGCATTAAAGTCTCTTGTAAACAGCACTAATAATTGCACTGGAAGTAAATGTTGGTTTTCAACTTAATGTTTACTGATTAAGGATGGAAATTAATGAGAAGATTATTTTACAGATTGTTGTGATTTTTTGTTTCCAGCCAATTTATTCTGTTAAAGTCAATTATTTATTCTTTCTCCCTTCCAATCACTGGTGTGGTTTTTAAGTTTCTTCCCATTAGCTGGTGGATAGAATGTTGACCCAATTTAGATGTGTTAATGTAAACTCCACTTTCTCATACTTTTAGTCCAGTAGCTCCATATTCCCCTCACTTCCTAGTTTGCACCTGGATGGTACTTCTATTCTCCTCTCCTCTCCTCTCTGGTTATCTCGATGAGATGGTCATAGGTACAGTGGATGAGTGCCAATGATTTTCTTCCAAATCCTCTTCTTCCAAATCCTCTTATTCATTCTCCCTGGGAATGAATAGGAACTCATTCCTTCACAAGGACACTGATAGTCCCTTGATTCTTTCTCTCTGTGAGAGACACCACTCCTAAGAAGTAAAATGTCCTGAGTTCTTGGGCCCTGAAAGTACTCAGGCAGATAACAAAGTTTTTAAGAAAAATGGGAAACCAAACCCAGAGGAAGGAAGGTTGTAAAAACGTCTTCCTTCTAACAAAAGGTTTCCAAAAGGCATAACTCAGGCAAAGGAACCTTTTTTTCTTTTCTCTACCTAGGTCTCATCCCTAAGGAAAAAAATAACCAAAACAGAAACAGCAAAGGGACATGCTACCCCTAGAAAGTATAAGTGAAAAATCCACATCCTAAGAAAGTGGCAGGGGTTTATATAGTCTGAGAGCTCACTATTTAGGTTCCCACATGTGGGAGCAAAACCCACAATAAAGCTATTTATGTCCATCCTATATAGATAGGACATTCTTCTTTATTAGAGCTCCTTTAGGCTTTCTACACTCTGCCCTGGAATTTTAAAATTTGGGACAAAGTCACAAATTTACCTCACAATACAGAAAAACATCACATCACTAAAATATTTAAACACGTGTAGAGCAAAAGGAAAACCCATTTCTTGTATGAATATGCACCTGGTGTAGGCATTCTCTTTAATAGGCCTCGCCTCCATCCTAACCTCCCTCCCCTCCCCCCCAAGGTCACAAAACCATATGCTTGGAAAGCATCTGTAAAAATACTGAAACCAGTAAAATCTGTTTCAATGAGAACTTGGCAAAATCCCTTCTGACAAGCCTCCTTTCCTGCTCTCACCAAAGGTATTTTCAATCATTCATGACAGTGTACCCCTCAAACCCTTCCTGTTCTGTGCCAACCACCCTCAAGTGGGACACCAAACAATTGAAAAAATGGAACAGAGGAACAACTTTGTCACTCCTGCCACCAGGCCCCATAGGTAGAGTGCAGGAGGGAATGCGCAACTGTTAAGGATGCCAACTTAACACTGTATTTTCACTACACAGTTATTGTAAAGCTCTCTCACAGCACCTGGAAATAAACCAATTAGATTAATTCCCATACATATTAACAGTAATTAACACTCTCCTAATAAACTGAATACACTCATAGTGCATCCCAAACAGTTCTAAAAAGTGAACTGAACGATGTTAAATGAAAGCAAGCAGCATCTTCAGTCTGCTTGAAGGTGATGACATGATATTAATAAGCTTTTCCTAATGACATTACAAAATATCATTCTACTGGACAAACAGAATGATAAGAACAGGAGGGTTAAATCCTCTCTGCAGGCCAGTAACAGGAAACTCCACCACTCCAATATACCAAATGAAACACCAAACATTCTTCTCCCTTAGATGGTATCTTTTTTAGACCAATCACATCTCCTCCAAATAATTCACCCATACTTTCTACTTAGTTGTTCGTGGCTTCAGCAGACTTGCTTATCTGAGATACCTCTATTAGATGATTTTTACCCATTCTGTTATAAGGTGGACATAAAAAAATATTACCATTAATATTTTATTAGATGGACATCCATGCTCTCTGGATTCCACTATTGGGACTTGACCAAATTACTCCACTTTCAGATGTGTATTGCTAATACAGGACAACAACCTTCTATCCCTACTCCTTTAGGGGGCAATTTTCAAAAGGATTTATGCACAAAAAGGTAGCATATATTGTAGCAATTTTCAAAAGCACATTTGCATGCTTAAAGTATACTCCTGCACACAACACCTACTGGCAATTTAATAGTATATACTGCAGCTGTAGCAATTTTCAAAAACCCAATTATGTGCTTAAAGTGCATTTCTCTGTATAAATCCAAGTTTTAAGCATGTAAATCATTTTAAAAATTATCTCACAAAGTCTCCTATTATTGTAAAATTAGTCACAGCTGTAAAAGAAATATAAATTAGGAAATATTATAGACTCATCTGGCAGTCCATACGCTTGAAATATGAAAATGCATTAGTGGAATAAATAACCATTTAGCAGATATTTATTTATTTATTTAACATTTTTTATATACCGATATTAGGTCAGAAACCATTTTTTCATAATTTTATTACATTTAAAACAAGGCTTTTTTCCAATAATCTTTTTCAATAACAAATCAACTTAGTGTCAATATTCACTATAGTAGCCCATCACAACAATGATACAGCACAACAATCAAGTATCATAGTTCAACAAATACACCAAACCAATTTTCTTAAATGTTAATTTTTTTCAAAATAAAATAGCAACACTGTTAACTGTAAATGAACTCCAGGTGTATGGCAGCAAGTCCAGTCCGATAATTAATGTCCTTGAACTTATGGCCTTCAAGGCTTCTGGATAGCCAGGTCATCTAGTTGATATCAGCATTTAAATCAAGTAGAACAACATCCAGTTAAGCAGTAGAGATTTCCTCATTCAGAGGACCCCAAGATGATGTAAAGATCTCCCAGACAGATCTCCTTAGCCAAGTCCTATAATATTATAATAAAATACTAGGGATGTGCAGAAGGAACAGATTCGTCCGATTCGGTATTCATATTCGTCGGGTCCCAAATACGTTGCATTAATTCAAGGGGGGACCCAATATGATTTATTCGTTTTCCAGTTCCCATTAAAGTCAATGGGGGAGTATTTGCATCCTATTTTTGGCTGCATAATTGGGGTTTTCTTATTAATTCTGATGAAACTTCTGGGGAGCAATCATCAGCACAAAAAAAAGAGCTCCACGGTACTTAGACTGTGGCAAAGTGGCACCAAAATGGCATGAATAGCCTAAAGCACTGTAAAGGGGGAAAGGGGTACCAGAAGTGGCAAGAGTGCTTTAATAGAGGTGCAAAGCAGCAGTGAGAGTGTCAAAAACACACCACAGCTTCAAAAGAGAGCATCGATAATAGATGCATGAAGCCTCAAAGGCAGCATGACAGGCAAAGCGGCAAGACAAGTGGCATCAACATCCTACAGCACAATGAAGGGGGAACATAGCAAGCAGAAAGACTAGCATCAACACACTGAGGAACCATGATAGTGGCAACAACACCACAAGGAGTTGAGTGAGTCATCTGGTGTATGGTAGCAAGGCAGAGTGGCAGAAAGCTGATAGGGGCAAGACAGGCTGGCAGAGCGGAGGTAGTCTGGTCCCTGCGGTTTTGATAGGGGCAAGACAGGCTGGCCCCAGGGAGAGTTCCCTTTCCTTTGCGCAGGAAAGGGCTCCCCAGAATGGGTTTGCCCCTAGAGTGGAGCACGAGCCTTCAAAGCATGGTGACATTGAGGAGGTCTCACAGTGAACAGCGGTTCAACATGGGTCAACAGGTACTAAGAGATAGGCTGGCTACCCCAGGGAGAGTTCCCCTTCCTTTGAGCAGGGAAGGGATCCCCAGAATGGGTTGGCCCCTAGAGTGTATAATGGTACAAATTGTTAGGATTTAAGCATGTGCAAACATATCATGACTTCATGAGCAAGATGGAGGAGGTTCTATGCTCTGCCCTGAAACTAAAAGATAATTGTTTGTTTTATTTAAGGATCCATGCTGTGAAGGATTAGTATTTTGAATTGCTGGAGACTGAGGTTTCCCTTTGCAATGAGGGTTCAGCCGTTAGGACCAAAAGAAGCGCTGAATTCATCTCCCGCCCAAATCTAAAATATCGACCTCTGTTGACTTTGTACCCTACAGTGCCTCTGTAAACTTTGGGACAGAGGATAAACTAGAGTGCACCTACCACCTTTTCTATAGTACTAGAAGAAACATTAATGTTGATACCTAAGAAAGATTTAGGGAACATGACCCCCATATTATGAAAGTCATGAAAACTATTGAGCATATTAAATACCCAAGCTCCAAACATCTTAAGTCAGCTTTCTATGTTCATACATTCTAAATGTGGATGGACAGGCACAGCAATCAAGGTCAAACTCTTGTAGGGACATAAAGCCTGGATGGACAGGCACAGCATTCAAGGATACAGGTCAAGCCCTTGTAGGGACATAAATCCTGGACGGACAGGCACAGCATTCGAGGTTAAGCCCTCATAGGGACATAAGGCCTGGATGGACAGGCACAGCATTCCAGGATACAGGTCAAGCCCTTGTAGGGACATAAGGCCTGGATGGACAGGCACAGCATTCAAGGATACAGGTCAAGCCCTTGTAGGGACATAAATCCTGGACAGACAGGCACAGCATTCGAGGTTAAGTCCTCATAGGGACATAAGGCCTGGACAGACAGGTACAGCATTCAAGGATAGAGGTCAAGCCCTCGTAGGACGTAAGGCCTGGATAAACAGGCACAACATTAGAGGATAGAGGTCAGGCCCTTGTAGGGACATAAAGCCTAGACGAACAGGCACTGCATTTGAGGATTTCCTTTGTGCAGGTATGTTGTGGTTTGATCTGTCACTTCTTCTTGAACTGCTTCACTGCCAGAATAAAATGGCATCTTTTTCATTTCTGAAAGATAGTTCAACAGAGGATGCTTTTACAGCAATAGAGACTACCATTTGTGAAGCAAGAACTGAGCTGGAGATTATTTGTGAATACCCAGAAACTACTAACTGTACTTATGCACTTCAGCACTCAAATTAGAAATACCAGAACAAAACTCAGACCGGCACAGCATTGAGGTCATGCCCTTGTAGGGACGTACGGCCTGGACAGTGGATGGATATGCACAGCATTTCAGGTCAGGCCCTTGTAGGGACGTACGGCCTGGACAGTGGACGGACAGGCACAGCGTTTTATTCATCTTGCCATTCACAGGGAAAATTTGGAAAACCAAGCAAAGGCAGGTTTATTTTCAAAAACACTAGCATTTCCATCAACGCTGGTGCCAGCCTTGAGCGGTGAGGACTCATGATATCCCCTGTCATTGAAAAGACATGTTCACTGGGCAAACTGGTTGGTGGACATGACAGATATCGCTGAGCCACTTTGGCTAGGTGTGGCCAGACAGTGGACTTGTGTGCCCAATATCCCAGCGGATCTGTCTGCATGTCCTCTGTAGGCTCTGATAGATATCGTGTCACTGACAGTTGTGCTGGTGTCTCCTTTGCTTGGGTAACCTCAGAGTCACTAATTCCAACTGCTTTCTCTCTAGCCCGTAGCACAAAAGATGAATCTTTATGGGCAACATGCCTTTGGAGTACTGAAGTGGAGGAGGTACTAGCTGTCGCTGACAGAGTGCTGCTCATGCTTGGGCTAGCACAACTCTCTGAAGTGCCTTCTTTTTCCTCCTCTGCTTCACACCTAATCTGTCTCTGCCTATGGTGCTCCTGTTCACAGACTTTTGCTAACAGCAGGTCCTTCACCAATAGGAGACTATCGTACTGTAGGGAGAGTTTCCCTTTCACACGGGGATCACAGACTGTGGCGAGCATGTATGTGTGCTCTTCTGTTAAAGGCCTTAATCTCTTTTGCACCTGCTGCTGCAAAACGTCCAGACAATGCAGCACTTCAGCTGTCATTCCTTCTTCCTGTTTAAAGGCCTCCAAATTTTCATCCAGGAAACTAACAATAGGGATGATGTCAGCCAAGGTGGCACTTCTGGAACTCAACTCCTCCTTGGCATTCTTGAAAGGCTGCAGGATTTTTACCAGCTGACTCATGACTAACCAATCATGATGCCCATGGGGATTCTGCACACCTATGTCCATTGAACCAGAAAGTTCATGAAGGGGTGTCTGCAGCTCCACTAACCTCTGCAGCATCATATAGGTGGAATTCCACCGGGTGGCAATGTCTTGAATGAGACGCTTGTGAGGCATCTCCAAATCAGTCTGCTTTTGTTGGAGAACCTGCCCCGCCTTTACACTTCTGTGGAAGTGCGCAGCTATGTTCCTGTACTTTTGTATTAAGCCCTGAAGGTATCCATTCTCTTGGTGCTTGGACTCCAACCCCAGAGTTGACTTCACTACCAGCTGCAGATTTTGTGCAAAACATTGGATGTTCTTAAAGCGCCCCTCAGTTATTGCCTTAACCATGTTTGCACCATTGTCTGTAACAAAGAACCCTGTCTGAGGATTCCTGTCTCGCTGGTGTAGTTGCCAGCCCTCCAGCATCTGTCTGATGCATGCTAGAATATTGGCTGTGGTATGGGCCTGGTCCGTCAGGTGCGTGTGCAGTAAAGCCCACCTCCACCCTGATACTTGTTCACTAATAGAGCTGCTGCCTGTCCCTGCCTCAGCCAGGTTCTACCAGTGTGCTGTAAGGGAGAGGTAAGAGTGTGCAGCATTCATGGTGGTCCAGATATCACAGGTGAAATGCACACTCCCCTCTGCCTTAGCTAGCAGTGCTTGGATGCAACTGCGACACTGGTTGTACAGGCTGGGGATGACCTTTCTGCTAAATGTGGTTCTGGGGAGGACTTTGTAATTTGGAACTACGACCTTCAGAAAATACTTGAAACCCACATTTTCCACTATCTGCAAGGGCTGGTCATCAAGTGCAATCATTTCCCCAATGCTCCTGGTTTCAACTTTTGAGGCTGCCTGCCTCCTACCCCGGGATAGCGTTACCGCACTTTCCCCATTTCCACCATGGTGTGTTGTCTCTTCTGCCACACGTCAGGGGGTTGCTGGCCTGCTACCTGACTGCTAGAAGGGGCTGAGGGCATGGGGTGACTCTGCTCCTTTTTGTTGTGTTCGTGCCTATTTTTGCTCTCGCTCCACCCTCTCTACCTTTGTGGTGACTCCCTTTGGCTCAGACGGACAGATGCAGCCACAGCTTCTCCCCACTTCTTGGTCCCGGTATCCCCGGGCTGGCTTGACGCTACGGATCCGCCATGTTCCTGATGACGTAAGGGCGTGCGCTCCAGACTTTGTACCAGCAAGGGTGCGAACCTCGGGGGCGTCCCCCCATAATGACATCATCTGTTTTCAATTTAAAAGGTCTTTGTTTGCTAACTAGTAGCGAGTTAGCAAGGAACTCCAACGGGACTTGCTTCGGCAGTCCACGCTACTTATAACTACGTTCCGAGTCAGCAAGGGGAATTCTTCTCCACTGCTCGGCCTTTTCAAACTTACCAGGAGTACCCGCTCCTCGGGGGCGCCGTTCTCTCTATTCTTGATTTCAGATTGTTGAACAGGATCCGGTACTCGCTCGTCAAGGGCCTACGTTCCCGAAGACTCAGACTCCTATTGCCTGGAGGCGATCACAGACGTGAACACAGTGAGTCCTATTACAGACAGGAACCGGTACTCGCTCCACAAGGGCCACTGTTCCTAATCGGTAAGGCTCCTTTCAGTCTAAGCCATTATCTCAGGTACGGAGATCGTGAGTTACCATTTCAGATTGCAGATAGGAATTGGTACTCACTCCACAAGGGCCTATGTTCCTAATTCCTTTCTCATACTCTCTTCTTCCTCAGAAGATATCGCATACCTATATCTTATGGATTATTATTACAGATTAACTGATAGGAACCGGTACTCACTCCACGAGGGCCTACGTTCCTAAATCTCTCCTAGCCTCTCTTCTAGGGATGTGCAGAGCAAAATTTTATGTTCATATTTTTTATGTCCGAAAGGGGGTCCCACTTGCGGCCAATATGGACATAAAAAAAATCCAATGAGTTGGGTATATGTACATATGTGCAAAAAAAAAAATTTAAACCCCCTCACCCTCCTTAATCCCCCCCCGCGTTCGCGCCGGACGGCTCGTTCGGCCCAAAAAGAACTTTTGGCCAGCTTGGGGGGGCCTCCTGACCCCCCCCAAGCTGGCCAAAAGTTCTTTTTGGGCCGAACGAGCCGTCCGGCGCGAACTTGCAGGGAATCACGTGACGTCGCGTGACGCGGCGCCACGTGATTCCCGGCGAGTTTGCGCCGGACGGCTCGTTCGGCCCAAAAAGAACTTTTGGCCAGCTTGGGGGGGGTCAGGAGGCCCCCCCAAGCTGGCCAAAAGTTCTTTTTGGGCCGAACGAGCCGTCCGGCGCGAACGAGCCGGGAATCACGTGACGCCGGCGTCACTCGACGTGCCGCCGATGTCACATGCTTCTCGCCAAGGATTGCAGAAATGGCGTCCTCACTCCTCGCTCCATCACCAGGGAGTTGTGGTAAGTCGGGGGGGGGATTAAGGAGGGTGAGGGGGTTTATATTTTTATTTTGGCTCAACAATCGCGATTTCCAACATATCGAACATATCTATGTTCGATATGTGGGAAATCCGATCGTTTATGTCGAATCAATTTTTTAAGTAAAAAAAAAATATGAGTTGCGTTTTACTAATGCGGTCAATCCGAATGCACACCCCTACTCTCTTCTATTCCAGAAGCCACCCCATACACAGTTATTGTGAGTTCTATTTCAGACTGCTTACAAGAACCAGTACTCGCCTGTGGCTCCTGTTCCTGAATACTGAAGACTCTCTGTTGCATATAGAAGACACTACAGAGATCTACAATTGTGAGTGTATCATCTATCACTGATTATGCCCAGCATACCCTGTCTACTCACTATCTATAGTCTCTCCTTACAGCTCAGCAACTCGGAGATCGTTGTTCCAGTATCAGAGGGAGTTCAGCCCTGCCGGGCATATCAACTCACTACTGCTACCTCTGGTGGTTCTACTTCCAGTCTAATAAAGAACTATCTGTGTTTGTCTCAGTACTCCAGCCTAGCCGGTGGTCCCTCTCAGGATGTCCACTTGAGGGCACTGTCAACTGCCATTGGCCCAGGGATTCAGTATTTCTACTAAGTGTTATTCCTACACTAATAAAAGCGGTATCATCTACCACTCTGTGGGAAGCAACCAACATCAGACCATCACTTCTCTCTCTGTGGAAGCTGATCCATATCAGATAGCTATCTCCCCGTGGGAATCATACGGGTTGCTGGTTCATCTTTCTATAGAAACAAGCATAACAGTTGCTACTCCTTCCCTCTGGAAGAGCAGAGCACTAACAGATTGCTACTCCTTAGCAAGATCTGTAACAGAGTGCTACTTCACCCCCTGGCGGGGTGATCACTTATAGATTGTTAACTCCTCCTTCAACAGGAGTATCCAGCATCCAGATTCATAACAGATTGCTAACTTCTCCCCTCTGGGGGAGCAGATCTATAACAGATTGCTAACTCCTCCCCTCTGGGGAGCTGGTCTCTAACAGATTGCTAACTCCTCCCCTCTGGGGAGCGGGTCTTTAACACTTTTCAACCACTTTATGCTGCTTGGAAGGGGTTCCATGACTGGTACTGCAACCATCCCCAGATAGCAGTACTGTTGTTGGGTGTTGCCTCTTCATATGATGCCTCTTGCCAAAATTAGATAGATGTCCCATTTGCTTGCCTCTGCTAATAGCCCTGCCACAGTAATTACACTGAGCAAAATGCGGGTCCTCCATCACTTTAAAGTGGTTCCAGATCACAGATGTCTTTTGTGATCCTCCCTTCTGTATAGCCTTGGGGGTGGATGCTGACCCTGGAGCTGAAGTAGTGGGTGCACCCTCACAAGCAATGTCAGGGGCATCAGTCACACTCTGTGCCTGTGCTGACTGTTCTTCCTCCTCTTCATCATCATCAGTTTCATCTCTCCCCTGCTGCACTGAAGTGGAGGCTAAGACAGGACTAACGAATCCTCCTAAAACTTCGTGTTGCATCTGTCGCTGCTCGATGCACTCACTCCACCCTATCTACCTCTGTGGCAACTCCATCTGGTTCTGATGGATGGCTACAGCTGCGGCGTCTCCATGCCGTCTCCCTCCGACGTCCCCGGACCGGCTCAACGCTGCAGATCCGCCATGTTGCCTGATGACGTATTTGGCGTGCGCGTTTGCGCTCCGACTATTGTACCAGCAAGGGCGTGAACCTCAGGGGCGTCCCCCCGAACTGACATCATCCGCTTCCAATATATAAGGTCTCAGTATTCGCTAACTAATAGAGTTAGCAAGGGATTCGTTCCAAGCTACTCTGCCTCCTCGGACTTACCAGGGGTACCTGCTCCTCGGGGGCCTCGCTCTCTTTTCTTTATTTCAGATTGCAGATAGGAACCGGTACTCACTCCTTGAGGGCCCATGTTCCTGAACACTCTGAAGATTCTCTATTGCCTGGAAGCTATCGCAGATACAGACATTTGTGAGTTACCATCGCTCTCTCAGAGCTTTCCCTGGAACCAGGTACTCGCTCCTCGAGGGCCTAATCCTTTCCAGCTACTGAGCCTCTTTAAGACCTTATGTGAGATTGGTTATCTAGTTCTGCTATGAACACAGCATACCCTGTCTACTCACTATCTATAGTCTCTCTACAGCTCAGCCACCCTGGGATCGCTGTTCCAGTACCTGAGGGACTTCAGCCCTGCCGGGCATATCAGCTCACTACTGCCACCTCTGGTGGTTCTACTAACCTGTCTAATAAAAGAACTATCTGTGTCTGTCTCCATAACCCAGTCTAGTCGGCGGTCCCTCTCAGGATATCCTCCTGGGGGTGCTGTCATCTGCTATCGGCCCAAGGATTCACCTATCTACCTTCCTCTACAGCTGAGTGCTCTCTCTAAGCACTCTGCTGGTACAGATTGCTACTCCTTCCATCAGGGGTCTTCAGCAACAATTCATAACAGATTGTTATCTACTCCCTTTACAGGAACTGAGCATATCATATTGCTAACTCCTCCTTCCACAGGAGTAGATTCACACAAGATTGCTAACTCCGCAGTCTATACCCTAACAAGATTGCCAACTCCTCCCTCTCCTGGAGAAGAGCATTACAGATTACTAACTCCTCCCACCAAGGGAGCTGATTCATTACAGATTGTTAACTCCTCCTTCAACAGGAGTATCCAGCAGCCAGTTCACAACAAGATTGCTAACTCCCAGCTGTATCATAGAGCTTTCCTAACAGATTGCTAATTCCTCCCCTCTGGAGGAGCAAACTCTAACAAATTGCTAACTCCTATCTGATTGCTCTGCCCATCCAGCATCAGATCCTAATAGATTGCTAACTCCTCCCTTCTTCAGGAGTTGGACCATAACACTTTGTCAGCTATTACTGCTTCTGTTTCTGATGAGAATCCCAAACAAGATGATTCTTCATCTGAATCAGAAGCAAACAGTGCCTGCGCTACATTGACAACGCTAAGTCGAGACTGCTGTCCCACTGCTGCTTTTGGGTGTTGACATTTTGTCTGGCATGACTCAGCCTCCCCTTCCTTCACCTCCAAAACTACAGGGTCAGAAACAGGTGGTGATGATGCATCATGTTTAGATTTCATTTTTTTCCAGATGGAACTGCCTGCCCCTCCAAAGAGTTTAGATTGCAACAGGTCCCTTTCTAACTTTAATGGGGGAATGGCACTAGTGCCTTTTGAAGTGCCTCCTCTGGCAGTCCCAATCACTTGACCACATCTAGCTTTCACTGACATTATGGATTTAATGTCACTGCATAATAGGGATTTCAATTAAAAGAATTATTTCCAAAAGAGGCCCACTGGGGATTTGGCTTCACAGACCACTGCTGTCCCAACATACTTGAGTCTGCAAAATTTGCTGCCCACGGGCACAATGCCTTGTTGTGCACTAATGTAATGTGTGTGCACACAACAAAGTGGTAACTACAAAAGAGGCCCACTGGGGATTTGGCTTCACAGAATACTGCTGTCCCAATATACTTGAGTCTGCAAAACTGGCTGTCCACGGGCACAATGCCTTGTGCACTAATGTAATGTGTATGCACACACCAAGCTTGTAACTACAAAAGAGGCTCACTGGGGATTTGGCTTCACAGACACCCACTGTCCCAATATACTTGAGTCTGCAAAACTACCCAGTGCCCACTGGCACTGATGCCCAGTGCACGGAGAGACTGAGTGAGTTCAATTAAAAAAATGCAGTTAACAAAAAAGCTGGAATTGTTGGCACAGCAGGAAAATCGATGAAATATATTTTTCAATGGAAATTCTAGCAAACTAGCTAGAAATTGAATATATCTCTCCCACCCATAACACCCAAATGGTGCTTGCAACCTATCTCAGGGGGTGAATTAAGCAGCAAAATTCCACTGATAGCAGCTTCTCTCCGTGGCACAGAGAGACCATCTCAGATCAACTAAAAAAAGTGCTAAAAAAAAAAACAGGGCTAGCTGGCACTGCAGCCAAATGCAGAACAAATATCTTTTTTCTATCTAAGTAGCTAGCCTAGCTAGCACTTGAATACAGATTTGAGAACTCAGACTAGTTCTGAGTACAGCCACCTTCCGCAGAGAGACCACCTCCCCACACCACCCCTGCAAAGAAAGTGCGTGGCACGCTGCGAGCTTAAGTATATATAGTGCTGGGTCATCAGGAAAAGTGTCACAGACCACTGAGGGAGAGCACAATTGGCTGCATTGCAAAGATTCTTATCACTGATATGTTGCTTTCTGGTCTCCTTGCCAACCTGTCCGACCCACTCTGACAGGGCTGTGAGGTCACTGATGACTCATAGGAAAGGACTGGTTTTTGGCTATGGATACACCCAAATGGAGTTCTCCAATTTCAAATAGCCGCTAAGAAATCACTGCGAGTGCGCGGTGCCAAACGTATGGAACGAATGATATGTTATATTCGTGGGGAATTGTGATATGTTTCACAACCACACAAATACAACGAATATGGACATATACGTTGCAGATTGCCAATATGTTGCAAATGAATGCACACCCCTATAAAACACATGACAGACAACATGCAAAAAAATAAAATCCAGTACAGTAATGAATCATCCTGGAATACAGATGAAAACATTTCTCAAACAATTACAATAAATGTGCAGTCCTGAAAGGTTGGATAAGTCCCCAGTAAGTCAGATAGTGCTCTGAGTTGGGTTTGTGTTTGGTGGTTCCTTTAGGCAGAATCTTATCCTCATGGGCGTATCGCGTCCTACCATTAGCAGAACATACTAGAGATGTGCATCGTTTTTTGGGTTTTTTTTTCGTCTCAGGCTTCGTTTCAGGGCCCCCTATGGGAAATTTCATTTTTTCCATGGTTCGGGTTTTTTTTTTCAGGGGGCCCCAATTTTCATATTAGTGTGCACTATCAGGAGTTTTAGCGCTCACTAACTCCTGTTAGTGCTCACTAACACAAAAAACAAATTTCATTTATTTTTCGGTTCCCTTGAAACATTCCAAATTAGGCAATTTCCAGTATATGCTGGATCTTTGAGTTGCTTTTCAATGTGCTGTCACAGCCATTGATCTCTCCAAAGCTCTGCATAGTCCATGATGTTGAATGGTATTGAGCCACAAACAGCTTTCTAATTTTCTTGACAGCAACCCATTCTACTTATGACAGGCAGGTCAAAGTATAACCCTTGGGTGAGCCAGTGGATTCCCTGGCCTAACCTGATGTTCTGTCTTCTAAGATTCTAGCAGTGTATGTCATTTCTTGCCATTTTTCACTGAAGCTTCTCTTCTCAGGTCTCTCTTTCCCTGTCCTCTAAAAGGTATAAATACTCCATGGGAGCCTCTGGATTCAATCAAATTCCCTTCACTGAACCAGAAGAAGACAGTTCATAGTCAGGTTCCTTAGCTGTTGAGATACACTTGGAAGGTCTTGGGGGTGAGTACCAACAAGGGTGGGGCCTTTCTTGGATTTAGACTGCTGGTGCTTGAGGTATCAAAGAGCTAGTTACTAGACTCTACCTTTTCTTTGAATAAGTCCATTGCTGTACTGCTCCTCCTGGAGAAATGGCTGGAGCGGAGGTTTCCAATTTTTCCAGTTCCTGTTTCTATACTTTTCACACCAGACTGTGGCCCCTTCCCAGGGAACATGGCAATGTACTGTAGATGATGATGGCGATCAGTGCATGCCAGTCACTCTTTGCAACGCGATAGTCACAAATCCTTTTGGTGGAGTGGATACCAGCGTATCTGACTTTGAGGCTCAGGTCTGTATGAAAAGGTGCTATTAAAAAATTATCTTATAAAGCTAAACTAATTTGGTGATATTGAATAAATAAAAATCATTTCTGTACAAAGAAATTGCACTGATCAAATTTACAAATATTTTCAAGGCTTCTGAAATGCTAGAATATATGCTGAAATGTTAAAAGATATGTTAAGAGTTGGCACTGAGTTTTGCTATTTGCCTTCTGGCTCAATTTACAATAAATCACATGACTTATAAGAATTCAATCTTATCAAAATATATGAGATAAAATTATAATGCCAACCAAATGGGAAAATGTTATGTAAACAAACCGATTAACACACTGAAATGTAAATTGGAGATGGTTACTAGAGATGTGAATTGGTTCCGGAATCGTTTCCGGAATTGTGTTCGTACTAAAACCATGAGAAATATTTGTTTCCGGCGGGACCGCTTTTTTTTTGGCTGTCCTGAGCCAAACCAAAATAAACCCACCCTGACCCTTTAAATCTCATTATTTAGAATCCCCCACCCTCCCGACCCCCTCCCCCCAAATTTTTTCTAGAGTACCTGGTGGTCCAGCGGGGGTCCTGGGAGCGATTTCCCGCTCTCGGGCCATCAGCTACCAGTAAACAAAATGGCGCCAATGGCCCTTTGACCCTACCATGTGACAGGGGCTATTGGTGCCATTGGCTGGCTTCTGTCACATGGTAGAGCAATGGATGGCCTGCGCCATTTTTAAAGATGGCGCCGACCATCCATTGCTCCTACCATGTGACAGGGGCCGGCCAATGGCACCGATAGCCCCTGTCACATGGTAAGGGAAAAGAGCCATTGGCGCCATTTTGATTAGTGGCAGCCGACGGCCCAAGAGTGGGACATCACTCCCGGGACCTCCGCTGGACCACCAGGTATTTTAGAAAAGTTTTGGGGGGGTCGGAAGGGTGGGGGATTCTAAATAATGAGATTTAAAGGGTCAGTGTGGGTTTGGGGGTTGTTTTTGTGTGCCCTTTTTTCCCACGCCCCCCCCCCCCCCCAAAAAAAAAAACGATAAGAGAATCCCACAAACATTTTGTGGGGTTTTCCTATCGCTTTTGGGGACCCCCCCGATTCCTGACGGATGAGAAAATATCGTACGATATTTTAATCCGTCAGAAAAAAGATTCACATCCCTAATGGTTACCTATTTAATTGTATCACTGACATTCTGTAACATTTCACCTGTTATTACGTTGGTTGTTCCATTTTTTCTTCTGACCTGTTCTGCTCCTCCCGTTATCCCCCTCCCCCTATTTGTTATTTGTATTTCCTACTTTTAAGTTACAATGTAAACCGGTATGATGTTGTATACTAATGTCGGTATAAAAAAAAAGTCCTAAATAAAATAAAATAAATTCTCTGTGACTGCTCCTGAATTGCCTTGCTGGTAATTACACTCTCCTGAGATATATCAATAAAGATCTTTATCTTTAAGCTGCCAGTGTTAAGTGTTTATTTACTGCCCAGAACAATTTTGGCATCCCAGATGGAATTCAAACACATAGTTCCCAGCTCTAAACATAAACTTGATTGAATGTGATTTGTTTCAATTAACAGACTCATTGATTTCATATTCAAAGTATTATTTCTAAGACTTCTCAACAGATCAGTGCTGTGCTGCCACAAGCTGACATCACACATTGAATATAATCTGGTGGCATTATCTTGACCAGAATTTCTTTTCAGGGAACTGCTCTCTAATCATGCTGGGAAGAACCTTATGAAAGTATTACTTACCACACTTATAGCTGTGAAAGATAAAGGCAAGAATCTGGATCCATCCATCACCCACTAAAGCCTGAACTCCAACACTAGACCAAAAACCAAATGACTACATTGACCCAGAAGCCGAAAAATATGGAGTTGTTCAAACTGTTTCTACAATGATATTACAACCCATGCCCTTGTTGTAAACTAGTACTATAGCCTTGTGAGTCATTCAACTTTAAACCCACAAGAATTTGACCATTGGATCCATGCCAGCCATTGCACAAAAGACTTTTTAAAATCTGCAACAATGAACACCGAACACTGACAAGGCATGCCTGAACTTCATTGGGATGGGCCCCTCAGGGTTCAGCAGTGGACAGGCCCTTGAAGTCCCTTGTCTGCCGAATGAATAAAGGTTAATTCTCCAAAATTGTACTTAAACTGCAAGACCCTTAGTGCAGTGGTGTGGTTGGCACAGCCTAGAGGGTAAACCCCGTAAGCCCACACTGACAGCTGGCAAACATACCCTGGAATGAGACTGGTCAAAAACTTTACCTTTACCATCCTCTTTCCCTACAGGTTGAGCCCTTGAGTTATGGGAGACAGCAGGAATTTAAGTGGTAAACCCTCAGAGTCAAGAAAAATAGAATTCAGGGCCCAGCTGGGTTGGCACAGGCAGCAATCAATGAGGTCTAGGTCCAGGCATGGGTCAGTGGCATGTAGCAAAAATGAGTAGTCAAGATCCAGACAAGGGTGAGATCCAGAATTCAGTCCAAGGAGAATGCAGGAATGAGACAGAGAGGACTGATGAGGCAAGGCAGGCTGGACGAGATGAGACAAGGCAGGACATGCTGGAGTAATGAGGCAATGCTGGGCTGGACAAGATGAGGCAAGGCAGGCTGGAGAGCTGAGGCAAGGCAAACAGGAACACTGGCAACATGTAATTCAAGGCAGGCGACCCTTTGCTGAGATGTCTGCTAGTCTTTCGAGGGATCCTTAAATTGCAGGAAGCTGGTAATGTCCATCAGGAGGCACCGAGTATCCTTTCCTGCCGTGGGCCTTTTAAGTTGCTGGAGGGCAGGCATGCATGCCTAAGGAGATTCAGGGAGCATGTGGCATGGCGGTGGCCCTTGCTGCTCCCAATAGTGGTCTGCAGCTAGTGGTGTCCAGGCCACGAAGTGATACCAGTGTCATCAAGGTGATTGAAGTGATTCTTGGGGCCATCGCACAAGCTGCCAAACATAAAACCTAAACTCTACTGGTAGGAGTCCATTGGTGCCCCATGGTAGACAGGTGCTTGCACCCTGATAAAGAATGCCTTTCCTGCACAAGATGTGACTGAGAATTACTTTTTTCATGCATACTCACTTAATCGCAGTAATGACTGTGCCTGGAAGAAAGTCAGTCTGACAACTACAATCCAGATAAACCTTAGTCTTACCAATTGCTGAATGTGCACTCATCTTCTGATCTCAATCACTTCATCTTTTATAGCTAATGCCTTTCTTGCTGTTCCTGCACATCTTACTACTGGAATGGATTCTGACCTTGCATACAGAAGCCATGTTCTGATCTCCCAGATGAAACAAACTATTAAATTGTCACACATCCTTGAATCAGCTGAATGGTGTTTCAAGTAGGGATGTGCAGCAGGGATGGATTCGTCCCATTTGGTATTCATATTCGTGGGGAGCCAAATCCATTGCATCCATTCTCGGGGGATCCCGATCTGTTCATTAGTTAGTCCAGTTAGTTCATTAGTCAATGTCACAGGGGCCGACGGTCGGGCCGACCGTCTGCCCCTATGACATAGTAAGGGCAAAGGTAGTGCCGGCGCCATTTTGAATACTGGCAATACGGCCCGAGTGCAGGAGGTCGCTCCCGGATCCCTGCTGGACTTTTGGCAAGTCTTGTGGGGGTGAGGAGGCCCCCCCAAGCTGGCCAAAAGTCCCTGGGGGTCCAGCGGGGGTCCGGGAGCGATCTGCACTCAGGCCGTATTTATAATATATTCAAAATGGCGCCGGCGCTACCTTTGCCCTGTCACATGGTAAGGGCAAAGGGCCATCGGCGCCATTTTTTTTAGCACAGCTGATGGCCTGGGAATGGGAGATCGCTCCCGCGGCCCCCCTGGACCACCAGGTATGTGTAAAATGTTTTGGGGGGGGGGGTCGGGAGAGTGGGGGAGGCTAAGGGGGTAATTTTAAAGGGTCGGCTGGTTTTTTTTTTATCGGGCCATCGGCGCCATTTATATTAGTGGCAGCCAAAATGGCGCCGATGGCCCGAGAGCGGGAGATCGCGCCGGGACACCCCCACTGGACCACCAGGTAATTTAAAACATTTTTGGGGGGGTTCGGGAGGGTGGGGGATTTGTTTTAAAGGGTCGGGGTGGGTTTAGGGGTTGTTTTGGTGTGCCGGTTTTCCCGCCCTCCCCCCGATTTACGATTTTTCACGATAAATTGGGGGAATTTCTATTGTATCGCGACTCTAACGATTTTTGACTATTTAAAAAATATCTGACAATTTTTTTAAATCGATATAAATCGATATAATCGATATATATCGATATAAATCGATATATATCGATTTAAATCGATTTTTTTAAATCGTCAAAAAACGATTCACATCCCTACTATCCACTAACCGATACGATGTGGAAACGGTTGTCAGTATATAAAAAGTTTCAAATAAATAAAATAAATAAATAATTTTATCTGCCCTGTCATGTTGATTTAATTTGTACCCTGGTATCACAGTGTCACATTGGCTATCCTCCTTCCACCAGGTCTCTGAGAAGCCTATTATGTCTATATCTTCCTTTAGTGCCATGCTTTCTAACTCATCAGTCTTATTGTTCAGACTTTTGGCATTTGCCTACATACATTTTAAAATAGTTTTATTTTATTTGTATTTTTATAAGTACCCACAGCTTGCTTAACATCAGATGATACATGCAGTTTGGAGTCATTTTTATTTGCATGCTCTATATTTAATCAGGTTTTAAGACTTTATAAATTCAACAAAATTGTAGATAGAAGCCCAGCATTGAGCTGATGGGCTAACCAGTCTTTTGCACTGAGTGTCACATGCATGATTATCTACCTGCTGATAAGGGGTTGTATATATACACCCATTGCAAAGAGCTCTTGGCTTTCAGAGAATTAGTTTGATCTCTGGAGGCCAGAGTGGCAGAATTGGAGGAGCTGAGACAGAGATGTATATAGAGGAGACCTTCAGGAATATAGTGGAGTGGTCCCAACTCCAGTCTAGAAGCTCTTGTGCTGCTTTGGAGGCACAAGATCATCTGAAAGAAGACCGTCATCTTGGTGTGAATGTAGTGATCTGGTAGCTAGGACCTACCCTTCAGGATATGTTTTATCCTTTCGCTTTGGTTTTGTCCCCTAGTTCATGCAATTCTGGAGACTGAACCTGAACTGCTGGAGAAGATGTGGTCACTTCTGGGTTACTTTGACAGAGAACAGGCCCTAATATTGGGGTGAAAATAACGTTTTCCTTCTCAGGGTCCAGAAAGGCAGGATCAAATAGAAGTGAATGTTTCTTTTCCCTCTCTTGTTGCAGAAGGGGGTTCGTATTTCTTCATCTTTCTTGGTAACTAATTACTCAAAATCTTTTCATAGCCCAGTTGTGTCCCCTTTCCAGGTTTTCATGTTCTGATCTCTCTTGATCCAACTGGCCTTTCAATTGTGTGAAAGCTATCTTAAGAGTTTTCTCCTGGAGGCCCTGTGTGGCAGTTTGTCTCTCTAGACTCCCTGCCAGGGGTGAGAAAGTTCGGAAGGATGGCAGCCATGATCAGTGAGCTGTGGGGCTCTTCAGACCTCCAAAAGGATCCTATGCACCCCAGTCCACAATGGGTGAGTTCCATCATGGACCAGTCAAATTTTGGTTGCTGTCTCCACAGCCATGACAGGCCCAAAATAACTGGACTGGCTCTTGGAAGAACGTGGAAGGTGATGAGTTTCATGTGGGTGTATCCTTCTCGTAACGTGAGTTGTATAGTGGTTTGAAGTCACCAAACTGGGAAGGGGGCCTCCATGGATGGAGGAAAGCGCCAAAGATGGTGTTAAAGGAATTGTGGGGATTCAGTGCCAGTCAACAAGCTCCTCTTGCACAAAATTCCCCCTGGCGCCGGAATCCACCAAAGCCTGGGTGGTAAAGCACACGGGAGTTTGTTCCTGGGAAATGGTCAAGAGGAACTGAGATGGGTGGCCAGACCAAGGGTCACATGCCCCAATGCCCCTGGGCATAGGACAGTTCCCTTTGTCTCCAGGCACTGGGCTAATAGGTGACCAGGAGTTCCACAATAAAGGCAGAGGCTCAATTGGCAACGTGAGCCCTCTCTTTGGATGATAGCTGGAACTGACCTAATTGCATGGGCTCATCCGGCAGAGACTCCAGTGGCATGATGGGATCAAGCGTGGATGGAGATGGAGTACTGGTGAGATCTTTTTGTGCCAAGCATGCTTCACTGGCTTGCTCCTGGAGGCGCCTATCAATTTTCCCTGAGAGATCGATGAGCCCTTCAAGTGAGGTGTGTAGCTCCCATGGGGCAAACTCATCTTTTATTTTGGGAGCCAAACCTTCCAAGAATATAGCGTGTAAGTTGTCTCCCTTACAGTTCAGTTCTGTTCTGTGGCCAGGGTTAGGAACTCTATGGCATAATCCACCCTCTTTCATAATACCTGGTGCAAGTGCAGGAGGTCAGAGTCCATTGTGGGCAGCCAGCCAGGCTTGTCAAAGACTTGCTTGAAGGCCAATATGAATTGTTGGAGATTAACGAGAAGAGGATTTGAGCACTTCCATAGGGAGAAAACCCAGGCCAGGGCCTTACCTTTGAGAAGGGAGAGAATGAATGTCGTTTTAACAGAGTCATCTGGAAGAGTGCAGACTGGAGAGAGAAATGCTATGGCATTGATTAAGAAATCCCCAGCACTGCTTAGGATCCCCTGCATTCTGGGGCAGAGCTGGCAATGGAATTGTTGGCTGACAGGTTACTGGAACCAGCTCTGGAACTGCAGCGGGCGGAGTTGGGGCAGTGGTTCAGGTCATGGAGTCCAGGCTTGCAGCGAGGTGGCTCATATCTGCAGCCAGAAGTTGTAAAGCTGTCTGGAGGACCTGTAATTTCTGGGCTAAGCCAGGAATGGCCTTCAATACGGCTAGATCCACTGGGTCCATGGCTTCGGAAATCAGTTGTGGAAGTGGACCCTTGGACCGAGGTAGCGTTGGTGCAACCCACTGGGAGGAGACCTACAGGTCCCCACTATCGGCAGGCAGAGTGGACTGGAGCAGAGACCCAACTGGAGCTTCACCAATATCGGTCTTTGTTCCCCTTTAGGTTGAGCCCTCGGGGTCTGGAACCGACTGGACTTAGGCACGGGCCTCTGTGGAGGTGAAGTTCTGTCCCTTGGAAGATATGGAAGGCTGGCACAGTGAACGAATGTGGAGTCAGGTCAGACGGCAGTCAGGACAGGCAGCAGCAAAGAAGTCTAGTATGGACTGTGGTCAGTGGCAGGTGGAATTCAGTCGGTGTTGTGGTTGAGGCAGAGGTCAGGGCAGGTAGAATTCAATCAGAGGCGATAAGCAGGCAGTGGTCAATGGCAGGTGGAGATCAAGCAGCATTGAGATCTAATCCTAGGTCAAGTCAGAAGTCCAGTCCAGCATCAAGCCAAAGGTGCGATCCGAGGTCAAGAACTCAGATGACAACACACAGCTGAACAGGAGCCAGGAGTCAAGGACCAGGAAACAGGAATACAGTTGCAAATGCACCTCTCAAACAAGATGACCTATTGCTGAGGCATCAGTGGAAGGTTTGAAGAGGCCTTTAATAGGCCCAGGATAGTGACCTCATTAGAAAGGGCCGCAGGGCTTTTCCCACTGCGGTGCATTTAAATCCAGTCTAGAGGGACGTGCACGCACCTAAGCAGAACATGCTGGCTGCATCAGTGGCATCTTGGCCACGTGTCCTGGTAGCCTGAGACTGGACTGGAAGACCACGTTCCTGCCGCAGATATCAGCATAGTCAGGCGGAAGGCCCTCCTTGCTCCGTGATGCAGCACCTTTGATAGGGTCAGGGTGGGGTGAGAGTGGGGTCAGGGCTAGTGCAAGGGTGTTAGGCACCCTAGGAGAACCTTCTGCCTTGCACCCCTCCCTCTGTCCTGACCTCATTCACTGAGACACCACTCATGGTTCACCTAGTGTCTGCTTTTTTCAGTCGCAAGCAAGATGGGCACTGCTCGCAACCAGCCGATTTTGTGCTTCTCTGGGCCGCGAGCAGGATGGGTGCTGCTCTCTGCTCGCCGAGTTTCTACTCCTCTCAGCTGCGAGTGGGATAGGCTCCGCTCTTGGCTCTACATGGCTGCTCTTTGCCATCCCCTAATGGTTGATACCCTAGGCGACCGCCTGGTTCGCCTAGTGGTATGCACCGGCCCTGGCGGAAGTCTGCGGGAACAGACATGTTGCGCAGAATCCATTCACCATTCTCAACCTATATCACAGGGTCCTGGCCAGTAATCTGTCTGGCCCCAGTTTACTTTAACTTTCCATGCTGTGTCTAGGTAACCTTTTAGAAAATATACAAACATATATTCGCTGCAGCATGGTGGCTAAAGTTGCCAGCAACATCACATCTTTTTGATTAAGAAACTGAAAATGTTTGCTGACTTAAGTTTTACATCCTTATCAAATGTGTGTGCAGGCAAGTTTTAGAAACCCAGAAGAAAAGACTGGTAAGCTAGATATAGGCCCAAAAGAACAGACTAGCATGCTGGACACAGGCCTCTTTTTTTTTTTTATTTCTGTGCTAGTGACAGCAACATTTCCTTATTTTCTTTATTTGAGGGTTTTTCCTGCAAATTTGACTGAAAGCAAAAGGGGGATAGGGTCACCAGGTCCAGCTCCTTGTTAATTTTGCTTCTTCCTGGAATTAATTCTCTATAGGTTTTCTAGTCCCTGCCCCAATTTTTTCTGGTATGCAGGTGTTCACAGAGGAGGTTGTGAGCCAGCACAGAACCTATGCTCCACTGTTCTTCCGGCAAAGGGGGGAAGAGTTAGTCTTTCAAGGCCCTTAAGGATTGTTCTCATCTGGAGCTCCTCTGTAACATGTTCAGTAAGGAACAAAAATACACTCCACATTGTAGCTGTTGTTGAAAAAAATAAAATACCTTACTTGAATGCAAGAAAGCAATGTCCACATAAAGTACACTAATGTTAAGGTTACCAATCAGCACAATAAAATACAGTTTATTAGCACAAAAAGAAATACAGCTTCAACTAGTAGCAAATGCAGCACACCCTAACAGATAACAGGGCCGGATTTAAGATTATAGTGCACATAGGTAGAGAGCCAGGAGTGGGAGATTTTGCCCCCAGAAATCAGACAGCAGGAAAGGGAATCAAAATTATTTGGCACCTTCTGAATTTTGTGCCCAGGAGATTCTTTGGGCATTCTTTTGCTAGGCAGTCTTCCCTCTGACTCCCATAAAGGATAATTCTTTCTCTTCAACCTCTACCTGAAGAAATGCCTCTTAGAACAGAATAAGGAGCATGGAATTTAGCTCCCCTCTTCTCAGAGACTTCTTAATCTGAAAAATGTCTCCCTAATCCTGAAAGCCTGGGCACTCCAGCTTTGTGCCCCAACCATATTCCTAGGATAGGAGTTACAACTGGTAGCCCGCACTCCTTTGAAAAACCACTCCACCAGCGCCTCTGTTAACCAGAGAGAGATACTGAAGAACCTTGAACCACAAGGACACAGGAGTTTTGTTAAACCCATAACACCTTCCACCTCCCCTCAGCCATTCATATTCTCCTGTACTCTGACATCATTTACTTCATACAGGGTCTGTTGAGAACATTTATGTATTCTAGTAAGGGGCAGATTTGGCACCCCTTTATATAAGTTTAAAAAGATTAGTGTACAGTGTCAACTGGTTAAATATCATAATCTGATGGGTTCAAAATTTAAAATAAGTCTGGAAAAATGACACGTGATCCAGCTAAGATTTATGACTCCATAAGGGAGCCATGACTATCAGCTGATGTGCAGAATACTGTGTAAAGAGAATGGACACATGCATTCACAGTTTCAAAATATAGTCAGGAAAATCTTATAAAATGATTTTGTTCAATCCCTTGCCATCAGGACCCCAATGAAAATCCTTCTTTGGTAATAACTGCTTTGGTATTTTATTTGACCATGGTAGCCAAGCATGGTTTTGTTCACTCTGCAGTAGTTACTTTGCACAATCTTGTCTGCTTATTTGGATTACCATCTGCAAATCAGCTGTCAGTTTATTTTAGAAAACAAAACAAAACAGAATACTATATAACTTGTCAAGTTGGCTTGTGTAAGTTTAAATACCCATATTTCCACAATTGCTTAAAATTGGCCTATATATTTGTGTCTTTGGAAAGCTGGAAACCAGATTGATTTTTTTAAAATGTCATCCTTTGATCAGGTCATGCTACCCATTCAGCAACTGATGGTTAGTTGTGAGTACAAGGAATTCACTGAAACACTGAAATAAAAACAGTATTCTACAGAAAACTAAACAGAATATGATATAAAATAACTATTGTTCAACATGAATTACTTTATCCAATTTTTTCCTTCATGTTATTTTTCTTTTAAGAACTTGATTTAATTTGGATGTAGGGGGAAGGGAGAAGGGTGAAGGGAAGTCATAGTGATGCAGGCAGCTGGCTCAGTTAGTTACCTTGGCTGCTGAATATGGCTGCCAGAACTCAAAGCTTGTAGTGAGTCAGATCCCGATGCTCACTGTACATTGTCCCTGTCTTTCTTAGCCTGAATATAAGACAGAGGCTGAAAGCTCTCAAAAGGAGACTCAAGAGTAGGACGATGAATACATAAGTACATCAAATTTGCCTTACTGGTTCAGACCAAAGGTTCATCAGTCCCAGTATCCTGTTTCCAACAGTGACCAATCTAGATCACAAGTACCTGGCAGGACACCAAGGGATAGATAGATTCCATGCGGCTTATCCCAAGGACAAGAAGTGGATTTCTGCAACTCCACCTTAATAATGGTTTATGGATGTTAACTCCAGAAACTTGTCCAAACCTTTTTTAAAGCAGCTACACTAATAGCTTTCACCACATTCAGCAGCAACATATTCCAGAGCTTAATTATGCATTAATTTTCTCTTACGGTATTAGTTTTAAATGTGTCACTTAGTAACTTCATTGTGGGTCCCCTAGTCTTTGTACTCTTTGAAAGAGTAAACAACCAATTCGTGTTTACCTCTTCCACGCCACTCATTATTTTAGAGATCTCTATCATATCTACCCACAGCTGTCTCTTCTTCAGGATAAAGAGCCCTAACCTCTTTAGCCTTTCCTCATAGGGAAATCATTCCATCACCTTTATCATTTTGGTTGCCCTTCTATGTATCTTTTCTAGTTCTGCTATATCTATTTTAAGACATAGTGACCAGAACTGCACACAATACTCAAGATGAGGTCACATCATGGAGTGATACAGAGGCAATATGATATTCTCTGTTTTATTTTCTATTCCTTTTCTAATCATTCCTAGCATTCTAATTCCTTTCTTAGCTGCTGCAGCACACTGAGCAGAAGATTTCAACATATTATCAATGCTGATGCCTAGATCCTTTTTGTTACGTTTGCCATCTCGTGGGACGTCCCCGCGAACTGGTGCACTCACCCCCGAATGCCACAATAGCAAGCCTCACTCATATGGCTCAGATGTCGTCATTCTTGCACTGATCTCATTCTCCTTAAGCATGCGCACACACTGACTGCACAGACTTAAAGGGTCTGAGGTGGGAAACAGGCCGCGGTGTCCTTGGATGACGTCATATGCTTCAGCACTTAAAAGGGCCTTTTGGACTTCCAAAACTTGCCTCAGCAATGGGTCTCCTGCACACCCTGCAGTGCGTATTGCAAGCATTAAGAACATAAGAAATTGCCATGCTGGGTCAGACCAAGGGTCCATCAAGCCCAGCATCCTGTTTCCAACAGAGGCCAAACCAGGCCACAAGAACCTGGCAATTACCCAAACACTAAGAAGATACCATGCTACTGATGCAATTAATAGCAGTGGCTATTCCCTAAGTCAACTTGATTAATAGCCATTAATGGACTTCTCCTCCAAGAACTTGTCCAAACCTTTTTTGAACCCAGCTACACTAACTGCACTAACCACATCCTCTGGCAACAAATTCCAGAGTTTTATTGTGCATTGAGTGAAAACAAATTTTCTCCAATTCCTGTTCCTTGTTCCTTCGGCAAGCCTTGTCTTGCTTCGTCTGGCTTTGCCTTGCCTCATCTTCTAGCCTTACCTTGCTAATCAGCCTTGCTTTGCCTCATCTTCCAGCCTTGCTCCACCTCCCAGCCTTGCCTTGTCCAGCCTTGCCTTACCTCATTCAGCCTCTTTTTATCTTCCAGCCCAGCCTCGTCTTGTCACCTGGTCCAACCTCATTCAGCCTGTCTTCCTTGGTCCTGTCCTCAGTGTCTCCTGTGTATCCACATCTCTCTCTGCTTGCTGCTCTAGACCTGACTTCTTGCCTCGACCTGACAACATTTGTTTGCTACCTGGATTTGATCTTTAGCCTGGACCTGACTACTCTTGCTTGCTGCCTGCCCCGACCTTGGCTCTCCTCTGATTTCTGTAAGCCTGTTATTATCTTGTCTCTGGTGTGTCTCTGGACTCTAGCCACCACCACCACTGCTCTAGAGTCCCACCTAAGTCCTGCCTGCTGCCAGAATCTAAGGGCCCAACCTGTGGAGGAAGCGGCTGGTAAAGGTAAAGCTCCAGACTGTTCTGCTACAGGGCACATTCGCCAGCTACCAGTGTGGCCTTTAGGGGCTCACCTTCGAAGCTGTGTCAACTGTACTGCACACAAAGAGCTCAATCACCAAGCATCTGTTACCCTTTTCCTGAATGGTGACTGCTAATGTGGATTCTTGCATTGTACAGCTATAATTTGGGTTACTCTTCCCTAAGTGCATCACTTTGCAAATGTCCACCTTAAATTTCATTTGCCATTTGCAGGCCCATTCTCTCAAGTTTTGCAAGGTCTTCTTGCAATTACTCACAATCCTCTTCTGATTTAAAACCTTTGAATAATTTTGTGTCATCTGCAATGTAATCACCTAACTTGTTCCCACTACCAGTTCGCGACTGTTATTTTAGGCATGTTTCTATAACTGAGGAAGCAGTAGTTGATTCACTTTTAATGAGGTTGTAGTGCTTGAAGCATCAGCAGTATTGCTAATCTGACCCATATGTTATCATCAGATAATTTATTTATTTTATTTCAAAATATTTGTTACCCACCCTTCCAAAGTTCAGAGCAAGGTACAAAACAACATACATAATACATTTAAAACAAGACATACATTAAAATAAAATATCCAAAAGTGAACAGCATCAATCAAGAGGATTTCCATTGCAAATACTAGAGGGCCTGAGCATCATGACATACCGATTTGCACAATTAAGAATAGGCCTTTTGTAACAAATGTGCTATGAGAGCCTTTCTAAAAATTTTGAATCTGAGATAGTTCTTATCTTCATAGGAAGGGAGTTCCATAATACGGGTCCAATAGTTGTGAAGGCACATTCTCTGGCTTCCTCCAAGTGAACCAATCTTGGTGAGGGAACGTCCAGCGATCTCTGGTTTGAAGATTGCAATGTCTTAGTTGGGTATAGATTTTTTAAAGTGACTGCAATCCATGGTGAGAGGATGCTAATCAGGAGAGTATGAATAGTGATAGCAAGTTTATACTGGACACTGTATACAATTAGCAACCAATGGAATGCTTGCACTACAGGAGTAATATGTTCATGAACAGAGGCACCTGCTAACAGATGAACTGTAGGATTCTGTATGATCTGTAAAGGACAAATTGTATAAGCAGGAAGGCCAGTGAAAACTGAATCACAGACATCAAGGTTGGAGAAAAGAGAGTTTAGAACTGTTCGGAAATCAGGGGGTTCTAGTAATGGTTTCAAGTGCCGCAGTAAACATAGCATAAAGGAAAAAGATTGTTTTAAAGATTTGATGTGAGCATGCAAGAAAGAAAAGGGTCAGTGAGAATGTCAAAATTATGAACTGTGCTGGATTATGGAGATATCTTGATTTTTGAAAACTATTTTCTTGGGGATATGTATGGTAGGAAAATGAGAAAAGATCATAATTTCAGTTATATTAACATTCAGGGAAAATTTGTTGTGTTTTAACCAGTCATGAATAGTGGATAAGCATAATGAGATGAACTGTTCAGCTAATGCCCAGGATATTTGAAGAGTAACGAAAAATTGTAGGTCATCTGCATATAATTTATAGATTATCCCAAGGACTGCCAGCAGCTAACAGAGGCGTCAAATAGATCATGATATTTCCAGTTCTGTCTATTTTAACTCTTATCCCCTCCTGCAAGATGATTTCTGTATTTATTTATTTTTCAGCTTTTATATACCATGCACACAGCAAATGATGACCAGAACAGTGAACAACCAGATATCAAAATACACAAATACGATAACATGGTCTAAAAATAATATATTATTACAAATCAATCAATAAAATAAAATCTGCACATCTTAAAAAAACCTTTTCAAAAGCATGGATAGAGATACCTTACCACTTCCCTGTTTCTGAAATTAGTAACCTTCCACTAGAAATAGACAGATGATGAGCACCAGACTGCTTTGGGGTGATGGTTTACAAGTTTGCAAGGTCCAGATGGACTGCATGTAGAGAAGCTGTCAATCTTTTTGGTGGGACTCTTGGATGGTTCGCTATCTGTTTCAGTACATGGAGAGATAGAGCAAGCTAGAATGGTAAGTGTAGTATAGCTGTGCTATGCTATGCTTGCTGCACTTCTGGTATAGTAGACAGGCAGCACATCTAGTATACTGCTCAAGGAGTATTGTGCTTGCACCTGGAGAAGAAAGCAAGCTGGAAAAGTCTTCAGTGACTCTAATTGACATTCACAAGGTATAGTGGCTTTCCTTCAGACTGATTAATATTGTAACAGCTTGTCTATTATTTGGGCCTCATTTTCCATCCGGATCGCATGAGATACCAAAATGGGGGCGGAGTCGGCCCCAGAAGAGGAGGAGTCGGGGCGTCACCGGGGCCGACTCTGCGAAGAAGCCGTGGATGACAAAAAAGTAAGGCCCTTTTCGTGTCCGAGTTCATGCCCAATAGCTATACCTTCTATGGTGGCGCTATTGGGTGCGAAACCGGCAGCAATCGCACCGCGACGGTGTGATCGCTGCCGGCTAGCGCAGGCCTGCCCCCCGTTTAGGCCCCCCGCCCCTCATTCCCTAAAGTATCGCAGGCCGGCAATACTTTAGAAAATGAGGCCCTTAGTTTGTTTTTGTTTTATGTGTATTTTTTTGTTTACCTATCATTTTATATTTTTTATTTACGTGACTTTTATTATGTATGTTGTTGATTGAATGCTTTTTTCATGTGGTTTTCATTACGTATGCTCTTGATTGTATAAACTGCTTGGATAATGAATTTTACAGATGGGATATAGCATTTTAATAAATGAAATAAAATTAGTGTAATTTAGTTTACTGAAGCTATATTCGCTGCACTACTGGCATAGCAGATCCAAACAGTGAAGATAGCGTACCACCATTAGGAAATAATGAGCAGACAGACACAGGACTTTAGTTAGTGATGAGGCTTTTTTTTTTTTTTTATTTCATTTTGAAAATAATGCCTAACAATCAAGACTGGACTAACCTCATGGTGGCATAGTTTGGTTGAAAACTCTGATGGAGGAATTATGGATAAATATAGTATTTCTTAACCATACAGACTGTTTCTCAGCAGGCAGTTGTAATCTTCCTGTTCTATGATTTTAACCTGTACTGATATAAGTTATTTCACCAAAATCCATGCCTGCATCTTTCAAGCTCTCCACAGTGTGTTATCCTCAACAGTATGTCATAAGAGTTTGTGGCTGTTTAGAAGTGAGATGGCCATCTATCCATCATTGTTCTTTAAATTAGGAAATACTCAAGAGACTTGAAACAGCATAAGAGGTTATGGAACCACCTCATTCATCAGATTAATACACTGTATTATTAAAAATGTATTCTTTAGAATATACATGGCTTTTTAAAACTAATAAACATATTTATTAGAAAGAAACTGCAGACACTGAAAAACAAACAGGAAATAGCTGCTTCGAGTTTGCTTAAGTAAAGATTTTCCTCAATGGAGCAGGCACCTGGGGCTGACTATGAAAGACTATCAGAATCAGCAAAGTGGTTTGGCAACTAAGCATCAGCATTTTTCTCCCCATTGGTGGTGTTTGTATTTATTTATATTTTTGTAGAATAGATGTACATGCAAATCTTGTTTTATGTGAACTGAGAGGCTGTTACTTGCAGGCCTATAACAATTCTTATTTGGGAAGGACATATTATGCTTTGTTTTTATAATCTCTTTTGTTGTGGGCATTAAAAGCAAGAAGAGATTATATTTGAAGGCTATTTCCTGAATTCAGAGCTGAAGAAAAAAATAATTCTTTAGTAACATTCTCTCTTTTTCAACTCCGTAAGTGGTAGGAACATGGTTTGTGAACCCAGTTCATTTCCAACTGTCACATTTTGTTTTAATACAGCATCTATCCATGGATTTTCAAAGCAGAGATCAATTTACAGGCCAAGAGATAGCATGGACCTGAAGTTCCCAGATTCAAACACCATGTCCAGCTCATCCTTTCAGTCTACTGAGGAACATAAAATAAGAACCAGTTGTAATTGGGTAATAACTATTGTTCAATCTATCTATAAAGTACTTCAGATAGAAACACTATAAAAGAGCACAAACAGTGTAGACAATATTCTACTTTTGTCCAGAGGCGAGCAGACATAATGCAACAGGATCTCTGTATAGAGCTGAAATAGTTTTATTATTCATTGTATAAACTGAATTATAGGTAAACATCACATACATAATGAATAAAAACAACACAAAAAAAGACACAATTTCTTCCAAACAAACCATAATAGTATACAGAAATTGCATGCCTGTATCCAAATTTGCCATACTTGCTCCAAGAACATTTGCCTAAACAAATGAGTTTTTAATTGTTTTTTAAATTCTTTTGAGTCTCTGTAAGTTACAGTTCTTGTGGAAGTAAATTTCATGTTATTGGTCCCGCCACTCAAACTGCAGGCTGTCTAGTCTCAGTCAAACAGGCATGGTGAAGAGACAGCACATCTAACAGGTCACACTGCAATGACCTAAGATCTCTAGCTTGATAGTAGATCTGCAGCAAAGAATTAGCCCATGGAAAGGAATCCAAGGCAGGCAATTTATGAACCATCAAAGACATTTAATAGATTATATGACATTGTTTTGGCAACCACTGGAGCTCAAATAGTATTTGGGTGATATGGCCACTTAAAAGGCAGGCGGCCATATTTTGCAGAATTTGAAGCAAGCATATTAGAATCCAAGGGAGACCAATAAAAGATCATTTCAATAGTCAAGCAGACCTGTTATGACAGCCTGAACTACTATCCTGAAACCACTATTACAAAGGAATGGTTTCAAACCACATAGGACACCTAATTTTAAAAAGCCATTCCCAATAACTGATATGATATGATCCTTGAATCTGAGTTCAGAGTCTGTATATAAACCCCAAGACTTCGAATCTTGGAGGAAACCTGAATTGTAAAATTTTCAGCATTTAACTATAGAGGAAGCTCAATCAGGGCACCTCACTGGATGATCAGCAGTTCAGTCTTGGAGAGGTTCAGAGCCAACTTATTGTGGGAGAGACATTGATGAATGACAGACAGATAACAAGAAACAACCACAGATGTCTCAGTCCAAGAATAACTGAGCAGCAAATAGAACTGAATTTCATCTGCATACATGCAGTAGCCAGTACAGAGACCAGCAAGTATGCAACAAATAGGGACGATATAGATGTTAAAAAGTAAGGGCAAGATGCCGTTCTGAGAGGAAGCATATTAAGCTGCTGCTCATTACTGGTTTTCCTTGATTTATTTTTTCATTATGCCTCCTAAAAGAAAAGGTAAAGTGAGGGTTTTTTCCCCCTTGATTTCATCTCACTCTGAAGTGCAGCAGCTAATTACAACTTTCATGTCTCCTGCAGCTGCTCCTTCAGGGGGATCAATTCTCATTATGGGAACAGATGGAGGAGCGTCTTTCTCACCAGGGGACAAGGTTTCACCCAGACTCCTTGATTTTCAATCTCTGCTGGCTTAGAGGAATGGTCATTAATGTGGGCTACTGGTATCATGGACTGATGAGGTCACGGATGAGATGTCAGTGGGGGGAGCCTGTCAAATTGCGAGGGAGGAAGCTCAGGATTTTTCACAATTGCTGAAGTGTGGTGTATACCTTTGAGACGACATCCTTAGATTTTTCGGGAATTGTTGATTCAGCTACTGGTGGAGTTTTCCCTGTGTTTTCTTCTTGCTTGGAACAGCATCCACCTTTTGGTGAGTTTCATCTTCCACCTATCAAGCTGACAGTAGCGACTCTAGATGAACTGTGGGAGCTAACAGCTGGGCTTGGGCTAGCCATTAAGACTTGCAATACCAAGATTGATTTATTATTCAACAGTCTAGATGCGATGGTCAAGAGACATGAGGAAACTTTGCAGGGTGTGCATTTATCCATTTAAAACATGGAATCTCAGATCAAGGAAATTAAAAATTTCAACATGGCTACTATTAAAGATAGAGATTTTCTATCTAGAAGGATTGAACTTTTAGAAAATTGGAACTGTCATTTGAACCTCAGGCTGGTCAATTTTCCTAAAATAATGGGGGGGGGAATGCCTTATATTACCTTATAAAGATATTTTCATGAGATTTTGCTTATTCCTAAGGAACAGATTCCTTCAATAAATACAGTATTTTTTTTGCCAACTTTGGTTCGCAATGATTCTCGATCATTAGCTGAACCTGGGGGCTTTGCAGATTTACTTAATCTTAGCAATTTTTTAGAGCACTCGGGGCCAGAAGTAATAGAACATAAAACATTGTTAGTCTCCTTCGTAGTTGAGCAAGATATCAGTCAGACCATGAAATTTAATTTTAGGCATTTGAATTCCCAATTTTATGGTCAATGTATTAGAATGATTTGTGATATCTCTCAGATAACACAAAAGAGGAGACGTTTTTTTTTTTTTTTATTGAGACAGGAAATTATTTCTTTAGGTGCCTCCTTTCTTTTATGGTACTCCTGTAAATATATTGTTAAACTGAATAATGAATGTTATATTTCTTTTTGCCTTTGAATAGTTGAGAACTTTTTTGGATGCCAAAAGTTAGCCACAGGTTACACGCTCCTCTAGTTAGTCAAGTTGAGATATTAATTTATCAGTAGTTTGATGCAGGTTAAGCTGTTTCCTGTGATTTTAGTTTCTTTATATCTCCTCAGTAATATGCCCCCTCTAATATGTTGCCATGTAATATATTTAGGTTGCCAAATATTGTATTTCATTTAATTGTAATTTTCCTCTTTTTAGTTTTTGCTTGGCATCTATAATATTTTTGCTTGGCATCTATAATATTTCCTGTGAATGGTCTTATTATACTTTGTAATGACTGAAAAATATAAATAAAAAGTTTAAAAAGTAACACCAAAAGGGTATACCACCTGGGTTACACCTATATTAACTGTGTGCTAACTTAAAGAATGATTACCTACATTTATTGTTGGACTCAATCTTTAAGAAAGATTTGAACCACTTCAGGACTGAGCCAGAAATCCCAAGCTCCTCAGGTGAAATAGAAGAATATGGTACTGACAGTGTCAAAAGTTGAAAAAATGTCCAAGGTGAGTTTTGCCACCATAGAGGCACCTTCTTGGTGAATCAATCTAAGGTCTGGAGTCATCATTCGTCACAGAATGATGAATCCTGTGAATTTGGGGGGGGGGGGGGGCGGGCCTGTGAAAGCCCGCAGCCTTTGCACCACGGTGTTGCGTCTGTCGGAATCAGACGGCTTCGTCCCACATGCCTTACCTCAATATTTACTTTCCCCACCAGCCTCAGGAAAATGGCGACCGCCATGTCTGCTTGCTGCACTCCCCGGTGTCCCCGGAATGGCTATGGCAAGGCATTCTGCCATGATTCACCTGAGGGCCTCCTAGGGTGCGCGCGTGCGCACACCCCACGTTTTTATTCCAGTGATGGTGACATCACAACATCCGGGTATTTAGGTTGCCCATTTGCTGACTGACTTTGAGTTAGCAAGGATTGGATTCATCTGGTCTAAGCTGCTCTGCCACTTCTTGCTGCTGCTGGAAGCTCTCTCTACCCTCCGGGGTTCTACTAACTTGGGTACCCGCTCCTCGGGGGCCCTATGCTTCTTTCCAGGTGCCTATCCAGTATCCAGGTACTCGCTCCTCGAGGGCCTGAGTTGTCTACCTTGGTGCCTGCTACCATTACTTCTTTCTGCTGGGAACTCTACCATTACAGCTACAAGAGTTGTGAGTAAACTAACATTTACCAGTCTGTCTCACCTACAGCTCCTCATTGAAAACCTGCATCAGCGCTCCCTACACCACCATTGTAGGATGGGTCTCCTCAGCCGAGGACCCAAGACTGCTGCTGTAGGAATCTACTCACTACTGCCACCTCTGGTGGACTCTACAAGCTGTATAATAAAAACTCTCTCTGTGTTTGTACATCTGAGTCTAGCCTGGTCCTGCAGTTCCCCACGGGGCTCCTCCTTGTGGGAGTGGTCATCACTGCATCACCTAAGAATCCACGAAACACTTCAAAACCATAACACACGGCGGTGCGCTGGCTGCTGGCTTTCGCACTGAATAGCGCCACCGTGAAAGGTGGTGCTATTCGGCGTGTTACTGCTGATGATAATGTTAGTAACATTATCGCTGGCAGCGAAGCCACCACCGACTCCACCCCTCCCCACCCTGACTCCTCCCCTCCCCCTAATTTGCATTATATCGCATGCAAAAAGGCCCTTTTCACCATTAGGGCCCTATCGCACCTGATAAAGCTTTAGAAAATAACCCCCTAAGAGATCAAGAGTGTCTCAGTATTTAATGCATTTCTGAAAATGAATTGAAATGGATCAAGCAACTGGTCCTCATCAAGACACTCAGAGAGTTGTTTAAACACAACAGATTCAAGGATCTTGGCAATATGAAGTTACACGATGTTAGGTTCCATTTTAGGAGCTACCACCCAGGAAAAAGATCTAGGCATCATATTGGATAATACTTTAAAATCGTCAGCTCAGTGTGCAGCAGCAGTCAAAAAAGCAAACAGAATGTTAGGAATTATTAGGAAGGGAATGGTTAATAAAACGGAAAATGTCATAATGCCTCTATATCGCTCCATGGTGAGACCGCACCTCGAATACTGTGTTCAATTCTGGTCGCCGCATCTCAAAAAAGATATAGTTGCAATGGAGAAGGTACAGAGAAGGGCAACCAAAATGATAAAGGGGGTGGAACAGCTCCCTTATGAGGAAAGGCTGAAGAGGTTAGGGCTGTTCAGCTTGGAGAAGAGACGGCTAAGGGGGGATATGATAGAGGTCTTTAAGATCATGAGAGGTCTTGAACAAGTAGATGTGAATCGGTTATTTACACTTTCGAATAATGGAAGGACTAGGGGGCATTCCATGAAGTTAGCAAGTAGAACATTTAAGACTAATCGTAGAAAATTCTTTTTCACTCAACGCACAATAAAGCTCTGGAATTTGTTGCCAGAGGATGTGGTTAGTGCAGTTAGTGTAGCTGGGTTCAAAAAAGGTTTGGATAAGTTCTTGGAGGAGAAGTCCATTAACGGCTATTAATTAAATTTTCTTAGGGAATAACCACTGCTATTAATTGCATCAGTGGCATGGGATCTTCTTAGTGTTTGGGTAATTGCCAGGTTCTTGTGGCTTGGTTTGGCCTCTGTTGGAAACAGGATGCTGGGCTTGATGGACACTTGGTCTGACCCAGCATGTCAATTTCCTATGTTCTTAAGAGGATATCAGGTTGTAATTTGTGTAATAGGGATGTGAATCGTTTTTTGATGATTTAAAATATTGTCCGATATATTTTAAATCGTCAAAAATCGTTAGGGCCACGATACAATACCAATTCCCCCGATTTATCGTTAAAAAATCGTAAATCGGGGGAAGGGGGAGGGCAGGAACTTACTTACTTGCCCTAAACCAATGGCAGGAAAACCGGCACACTAAAACCCCCTAAAACCCACCCCCGACCCTTTAAATTAAATCCCCCACCCTCCCGACCCCCCCCCCCAAATGCCTTAAATTACCTGGGGGTCCAGCGGCGGTCCGGAACGGGCTCCTGCAATTGAATTGTGTTGTCTTCAGCCGGCGCCATTTTGCAAAATGGCGGCCGCAAAATGGCGGCGGCCATAGACCAACACGATTCGACTGCAGGAGGTCGTTCCGGACCCCCGCTGGACTTTTGGCAAGTCTTGTGGGGGTCAGGAGGCCCCCCCAAGCTGGCCAAAAGTCCCTGGGGGTCCAGCGGGGGTCCGGGAGCGATCTCCTGCCGCGAATCGTTTTCCGTACGGAAAATGGCGCCGGCAGGAGATCGACTGCAGGAGGTCGTTCAGCAATCCCACTCTCTGTTTCCTGACTTTTAACCAGCTTGCAGTCCACAAAAGGAAATTGCCTCCTATAAATTTTTAGTTTTCTTAGAAGCCTCTCATATAGGACTTTGTTGAATGCTTTCTGAAAATGCAAATACATTATATCTGGCGGTTTACCTTTGTCCACATGTTTATTCACCCCTTCAAAAAATATAGATTTGTGAGGCAAGATTTCCCCTTGGGTAAATCCATGCTGACTGTGTCCAATTAAACCATGTCTGTCTAAATGTTTTGTGATTTTATTTTTTATAACAGTTTACACAATTTTTCCTGGCACTGAAGTCAGGCTCATCAGTCTATAGCTTCCTGGATCACCCCTTTTTTAAATATTGGGGTTATATTGGCCATCTTCCAATCTTCAGGAACAATGGATGATTTTAAAGATAGGTACAAATAATTGAAATAGGTCTGAAATTTCATTTTTTAGTTCTTTCAGAACCCTGGAGTGTATACCATCCAGTTCAGGTGATTCACTACTCTTCAGTTTCTCAATCTAGCCTACCACATCTTCCAGGTTCACAGTGATTTGATTCAGATCACCTGAATCATCACCCTTGAAAACTGTCTCTGGAATGAGTATCTACCCAACATCCTCTTCAGTAAACACGGAAGCAAAGAATTTGCTTAATCGTTCTGCAATGGCCTTATCTTCCCTAAGGCCCCTGTCATTGATAATTTAATGGTCCACCTGACTCTCTTGCAGGCTTTCTGCTTTGGATATATTTTAAAATGTTTTTATTATGAGTTTTTGTCTCTAGGGCCAACTTTTTTTCAAATGCTCTATTAGCCTGTCATATCAATGTTTTACATTTAACTTGCCAGTACTTATGGTGTATCCTATTTTCTTCTGATGGATCCTTCTTCCAATTTTGAATGAAGATCTTTTGACTAAATAGTCTCCTTAGTAGCCATGCAGGCAGTCGTTTGACTTTCCTTCCACCTTTCCTAAAGCGGGAAATACATTTGGACTGTTCTTCTAAGATGATATTTTTTAGCAATGTCCATGCCTGTTGAAAACTCTTTACCTTTGTAGCTGAACCTTTCAATTTTTTAAAACTATTTTTCTCATTTTATCAAAGTTTCCCTTTTGAAAGTTTAGTGCTAGAACAGTGGATTTACTTACTGTCCCCCTTTCAGTCATTAATTCAAATTTGATCATATTATGATCACTGTTGCAAGCTACCCCACTACCATTACCTCTCTCACCTAATCCTGTACTCCACTGAGAATTAGATCCCTCTCTCTTCGGTTCCTGAACCAATTATTCCATAAAACTGTCACTTATTCCATCCAGTAACTTTATGTCTCTAGCAAGTTCTGATGTTTCACTTACCCAGTCAATATTGGGGTAATTGAAATCACCCATTACTGCACTATAGATTTAGTTAGCTTTCTAATTTCTCTTAGGATTTTACTGTGCATCTCACCATCTTGGCCAGGTGGATGGTAGTATACTCCTATCATTATACTCTTCCCAAACAAAGAAGGGATTTCTACCCATAAAGATTCGATTGTGCATTTAGTCTCATTCAGGATTTTTATCCTGTTGGACTGTATGCCATCCCAGACATAAAACGCCACCCCACTACCAAGATGCTCCTCTCTGTCATTGCAATATAATTTGTACTCTGGTATAGCCCTATTCCATTGGTTATCCTCTTTACACTATGTCTCTGAGATGCTAATTAAGTCTATGTCATCATTCACTGCTATACATTCTAATTCTCACATTTTACTTCTTAGACTTCTGACATTTCAAAGTGTGTTTTTTGTTTATATTAGCATTCTGCTTTTCAGTTGACAGGGATAAATTGGAATCTTTTAGCTCAGGTGAGTATTTAATTATAGGCACTTGGACTACTTTTCTTATTATTGGAACCTCTCTGTTGGGATGCCCTAACTCTAATGCTTTATTAGTATCCTTTGAATATACCTCCCTCCAAACAATGCACTGCTGTGTGACTGTCAGCTTTCCCCTTTGATTTGGTTTAAAAGCTGCTCTATTTCCTTTTTAAAGCATAGCACCAGCATCCTGATTCCACCCTGGTTAAGGTGGTGTCCAATCCATCCCTTTGGAAAAGACTCCCCCTTCCCCAAAAGGTTCCCCAGTTCCTTACAAAACTGAATCCCTCTTCCTTGCACCATCTTCTCATCCACGCATTGAGACTCTGGAGCTCTGCCTGCCTCTGGGGACCTGTGCATGAACAAGGAGCATTTCAGAGACCCTGGAGGTTCTGGATTTCAGCTTTCTACCTAAGAGCCTAAATTTGGCTCCCAGAACCTCCCTCCCACATTTTCCTATGTCACTGGTGTAGTATAAAATTGAAAGGTGCAGCTACAAAAGTGCAACAGGCATGGACTTTGTTAAAAAACACCATCCTAGAAACACAGGCTATATGTATTCTTCACATAAAGAAAGGTGGAAGTAAAATCAAATGATTGCCAGTATGGCTAAAATGTGAGGTGAAAGAGGCTATTTTAGCTAAAAGATCTTCATTCAAAAATTGGAAGAAAGATTCATCAGAAGAAAATAGGATACAGCCTAAGCATTGGAAAGTTAAATGTAAGACACTGATAAGATAGGCTAAGAGGGAATTTGAAATGAAGATGGCCTTAATGAATCAGGCCCATAATTATGTGCATTATTTGCCATTTTTGTGCATGTTATCATATTTGCGAATGCATCAGCCTTTAGATCTTCCAGTTTGAATCAGTGCTGAGCACTGGAAACACAATTGGCACTGAACACATACATTGTTATCTTGGATTCTAGTGAGATATCTTATAGTTATGGCATTTACTGACCTCCAGCTGAGAGCCAAGATGTAACGATAGGAGTGAAAGCAATGATCAGAGTAGGAATCACATTGCCAGGCAGGTAATAATTACAAGATATAACATCTACATGAATTGGTGTCATGTCAGCTCTAATGTAGGGATTTCATCAATAAGTACCAAAGGGATTGAGGGGTCGATTTTAAAAGGAGCGCATGTACATCCATGTGTGCACTGTTCCCAAATGCTCACATGGCTGTTCTGATTTTATACACCAAAAAAAGAACTGGAACAATTTCCACAAACACAAAATAGTAACCAAAAAGGAAATGTTATATAAAAAATCTTATGCTGAATGCCACTCCCAAAAATTTTTTTTGACAAATTTTTTTTAAATGTGAAAAATTCTTTGAAAGAATGACAATTGAACCAATGATATAATAGAAATAAGAAAAATAGAAATAGAAAAATTGAAAAAAAGAAAAAAAGAAAAAATGACTGCCGCAGATGATTAGAGGTCTGGGCGGCTCTCGTTTGAAATTACAGAGAACACGCTGTCAGGCTTGATGATGCGGTCATAGACTCAACAAATAATTGTCAAAAACATTTTTTGGGAGTGGCATTCAACATAAGATTTTTTATATAACATTTCCTTTTTGGTTACTGTTCTGATTTTATAACATGTTATAAAATCTCATGGGCGCATGCACATGTGCGCCGGATTTTAAAATCCACGCGTGCATGTGTGCGCGGCTCACGCAGGAGGGCCGAAATTTCAAATATTACATGTGGCGATGCAATCGGGCCTCCCCCATTTCCCTCTAAGTCCGCTCCAATTAAGGAGGAGAAGTTGGGGAGGGGCGGAGTGGGACGGAGGCTGGCCAGGATAGCGGCCATTAGCTGCTGTCTTGGGGAAGCGCATGCCGGCCAGACTGGGAGGGAACTTCCTTGCTCTCCTTCCTAACCTTCCTTTCCTTTCCCCTCATCACCTCGACCCCTAACACCTATCTAGCTACCCGAAAATGTTTTGTTTATCTACTTACTGCTCCTCCTGAGCAGAAGTAGTTTCCACACTCCAGCAGCCAGCTGTCCCAGCCGGCCTTCATCCTGCCCCTTAGCCCATCCCTTTTTCTAGGCCTGGCACTTGAGCGCTTAGCGGGGTTTACATGCGTGGACAGGCCCATTTTAAAATGCACGTGGCATGCGCAAGGCCAGGCCATGCACGTAAACCCCGCTTTTTACGTGCATGGGCCTTTGAAAATCCACCCTTAAAGGAGGATCTTATTTAGCACTAAACTAGCTTTTCATGTGAATATTTATATATTGTTTAGAAAGAGTTATTACTTACTCTTTTAACAGTGAACTCATGATATATAAAAAAATATTTCCAGATGAATGTCTGAAAAATAACTTTAAGGACTTGACATTTACAACTTTGTATGATGGTCCATGATGGGGGTGGTGGTGGCTGTGAGATAATTATGTGTATAAAACAGGAAAGGAGCCTGTGAACAATCACATTCGATGTTCAGTGTCATCATGGTTGCCAAATAATGTGATAAGGTAGTGAGGAGAGCCAGAAGAATGCATGGGGAACAGTGATTACACCTCTATACAAATTATTGGTGATACTATATCTTGTACAGTGCCTTCAATTCTGGATTCTTTATCTCCAAAATTATATAGACAGCGGAGAGTTATCAAAATGGTGCAGATTCTGCTCCATATGCCATATAAGATGAGAGTGAAGGACCTAATTATATATACTGTAAAACAGAGGGACGAAATAGGTATTATGGAAATGTTCAAATAAGACGAAGGAATAAATAATGCACAACAGGTTAACATTTTTCAGGAAATTCTAGTGAGAACAGGCAGTTATGGTTTGAGTCAGAATGGGGAAAGACTCAGAAGTAACAAAGAAATGTTTCTTTACAGAAGGTATGGTGGGTATAAGGAGGTAAAACCAGCGTCAGAATTCAGGAAAGCATGGGTAAACAAGTTGGATCTTTAGCTGTGGAGAAATGAAGGAAATTCCAGAGATCAATTAGGGTCTGTGATATTGTACTGGGAAAGGAAAATGGACAGACTATAGATGGGCCTTGTGATCTTTGTTTCTGCCATCATATTTCTGTGTTTCTATTATTGTATAATAAAATTGTGCATTTTTATGAAGTGTTAATAGATATTGTGTCTTTTACTGAGCAACACAAGTTGCCTATATAATAGATAATGCCATTGGCATTCCATTTTTAGAAAAATAAAAGTGCAGACTACATAATAAATCATGAAAATTGTAACTGGTTTTCTTTACTAACAGTATACTCGTGAATAGCTCTTTTTGTTTAAATTGCACAGTTTTGAAGTAATGATATACAGAGCAGCAATTTTGTTAAGTTGATCAACAACTGCAAGACAATCAAATGCAGAGGCTAAGCATTTGTGCTTTTGATCAGAAGAAAGCATGAATTTAAATCTACCTTTATGGAAACTGCCTGCATGAGACTTGCCCAGTAGAATGTGCACCTGTACCTTGTCAGTCATTTCTGGGTCAACACAGTATCAGACAAATCCAACTAGTTTCCCATTACTGTCATCTAGAATTGCTTAGTCTGTTTTCTGTTATTAGGGATATATCTTAATAACTCCCTGGGTAATGTCTCAGATGGGTTAATTTGCACATACTTTGACAGAAATTAACCTTACTCGTAAACCAGGGTATGTTAAGTATGATCTCAGTCTCTTGAATCCATAGCTAATGCCCTTCTTAATACTTGCAAAATGCCAAATAGAGCTTCTTTCTGGAGTTCATAGGATGTTATATGCACAGGAAACATGTCTAGATGTGCCTGGAAATTCTTTTTTATTAGGCCAGTGTCACCCAATAAAATTGGGACAATTTCTATATCCTTCCACATTTTCATGGTCTCTGCATCATTTGATAGTTGAGGATCTCTCTCTCCATATGGTCTACAGAATAATCACTTGGTATTGACACTTCTATCAGCAATATTGTTCTAGTGCTTTTCTCCTTTATCACTATATGCAGTTTACTTTCATCAAGCTTTTTATCTGTGGGGATGTGAATGTGCCTAGTGATCACAAATTTTTTTATTCTCTATAGTTCTGTCAAGGTCCTGTTCTCATTGATTTTCTGGTACAATAATGTTATGATGTTTACACAGTTTCCAGTGGATGAGGTTTGCCACTTTATTATGCATTTCTGCATTCAGGCCTTCTGACATCAACACTTGATCTCCAACAATGAAGTGTGTAACCATTTCCAGTTCAGTTTCACAGAATCTGTGTTTGTCTGTTTTGCTGTTTTTTTCCCTATGCTATCTGTAAATGTTTTTATCTGTAATCCCTTATCCTGTACTGCAGTTATCAATCTTTCATCTTCAGGTCTAAGCTCACCTCGCCTTAACCATTTCTGAGTCTGATCTTGATCCATGTGGGGTTTCTGAAGCAACTGTCTGTATTTTGCACTATATTTGTGCTTTTGCCAATTTATTTTCCTTGCTTGCTAGTCAGATTCTTTGAAGGGTTTTTTTGCTTGTTTTGCTGTGCATTTTTCTCAGTATGTTCTGGTAAATTCTTATGTATTCCTTCCATTCATTAAAATAATCATCTAAGCTTAAGGTTGGAGATCAATTTTAGCTGTTTACTTTCATACAGCTCTTTATGAATATTGAATATCTTTATGCTTGATCCATAGGATCCTTTGTTTTCAGTTTAAACTGAGTTTCACAATTTTTCCAAAGGTGACATTCAGTTTAAACCAATATTCATTCTAAATTTAGGCATATTAAAACAGAGCTGCAGATGCAAGATTTCAAGGCCTCCAGCCACTGCTAGAAATCAGTGTAAGCCAAAGCACATGCTGTTTCAAGTCCCATCCTCCACCAGTGAAAGTGTTCATCCTCCTGTGCTGTCCATGCAATGTTTCAAGTTCAAATTCCTCACCCCCTAAGCAGCCAAAGTGCCCGGTGTCTAGTGCCATGAATTCATTTCAAGCTGGCCTTATCTACTAGAAACACTTTCTGGCAGGCTCCCTGACCCTGAATAAAAGCAGAAGTATAATGTTGCAGACTGAGGGAGCCTCAGTAAGCATACTGCCAAGAGAGCAAGAAGAAGCCTAGAGCGACCACCGATAAAGATGAATGCTGTTGCAGGGGGGGGGGGGGGTGGTGGGGGGAGGGAGGGAGATTGTTGGTGGGTTGGGAAGAGAAAGAGAGAGGCATGTTAGGCAGGGGAAGGGCTTAGAAATGGGGATGCTGCTGAGTAGGTGGGTGGGAGAATCTGTTAATATTGTTTTATTATCCAGGCGTCCACCAAAATAAACCTGAAAAAATGAGTCCTTTTTTTCAACTGATTTTCTCCTGTTTTTGTTCATATCATAATAAACTCTGAAAAATCCCCAGTAAAAATAAAGAACAATAAAAACCAAAAATGAAGGTCCCTATTGATCCAGTGTCCATCAGCTGATCCTAGAAACCAGATAACTGCTTCACAAATTGGTAAAATACAGAATACATTGGAGATTCCCAGGACAGCATTTGAAACATTTTTGGATAGGATGTTTGAGGAATTTGGGAGAGAAAAAGTGAAAGGTGCCTTAAATCCTCATTGAGATGCAATGTTATAAAGATTTGTTAGAGAAAAAATGACTATTCTCGCTTGTGTTTAAGAATTACTGATCTTGCATGTGTTGTGATATTTTGATATACAAGTAAATGATGAGGCACACTGTACTTTAGGAGCTTCTATAGTACAAAATACATTGTTAAACAACATTTATAGCATTAAAATTGTTCACTGGCCAGATAGTAAATATATTTCATATAGTTTTGCAAGAACTATAAATAACTTTGCAGTAGGAATATATCTTCATATAATCTACCTATATTTTTGACCTTTGGTAGCCTAGAGGCTATATGGAAAGAGTACAAAATATATATATATAGCAGTGAAGAAGCATATCATTTATTCAGCTCTAGAAAGATTTCTGTTTCATCTCTTCTTTTTACAGTGGACTGCCTATGTCATTTTTATTTCAATGGATTTTTTTCTTTATTTTAGTGGCTGCAGGCTATCTCCTGTGATCTTGATGGCTCATCACTTAAGTATAGATACACAGCTGGTAAAATGTTCTTCTTGCAGCAGTTAAAGATGGGCTCAATGTGTGTAATCACTCATGTTTGCTATTTTCTCCTCTGCTCATATTTGCAGGAACATCTTTTCCCTGGGAGAATAGAAAGGCATTTAGGTAGATGGTCTTCTTGTTTTAATGTTTTCTAAAAGTTTGGGGCTCATAAGCACTAAAATTTTTAACTTCAAAATTTATCCAAAAGGAGATTGCATTTTGTAGCCCAAGCTCTCTGTTATTCATGAGGGAGCCTATCTGGTCCTTCTCCTGAGTGGGACGTTTGTATTTCAAAATCCTGATGATGAGGACTGGTAAAATACACCTCTAACTGTTCTTTGATATTTCACGGCAATACAGGTTAATTGTTCCCAAACTCTTCTTTTTGCTTCAGACAATGATCAGAAGAAGAGTTTTATAGTCTATTTACAGTCCATCCAATGAACTATTGGCTGGATAAACCTATTTTCTCCCTGTTCATTACTACTACTTTTCAACAATGCCAGTACAATTATTGATCATTTCTCTATCTATCCTGGGTGCCTATTCATAATCTAAATAGTTATTCAGCAGTTTCTTTCTACTACTGAATATTTTCTACTCCAATCCATTCAGTTAAATCAAGAAGGTGACTATTACCTGGCCATCCATAGATCATAATGGGATTTTAATCTTTCTCTCAGCACAACATTACTTCACAAACATCTCTTTCCAGTGAAGACTATCTTAGAAAACCCCTTAGATAAGGTTCTCAGTTGCTGCCACAATCCTTATTACCCATTCCAGATAATAGTAAGTTTTCGTTCTTCCAGAATCAGGGAGTTTTCAAAATCTTTCTTATCCATTCTCTTTGTTAATAAGTGACTATTACTCCTCTCTATTATATCCTATAGCCGATTTGAGGCTATGATTCATTCTAGCACTGTCTCCTTCTACTGGCAGCTCTCATGTGCATCTCTACTTTGAGTACACTGGATTGTATCATACTTCCCTTTGCTACAGAATGTATATCAAATTAAAAGATGAGAGCCAGGATCCACATAAGTGCAATAAACTTCATGAGTATCAAGAGACAAAATGCTATAGGGTTACTCTCATTTTATGTCTCATTTTTGATGCTCACAATCTCTAGTATCTTAAAGTTCTTATTGATTAATGAGTGTGGCCCAGGGCCATGCCATTAGACATTTGCCCTTTATTTAGTCCTAAAACTGTGGTCACTTAACCTCTGCTTTTGGTTACATGTGATTTCCTTTGTTACAGAGTGTGGCATGGGTGTTTACTGCCTCTTTAAGTAAGAGATTGGACCTCTTTCTCAATATGTTTGTGTTTTGAGTGGGAGTGTGTGATTTTCAGACTGGAGTCTAGGAATTATCAGAAGTGGGATTCTTTGTATTCATTTCTAATGGTATTGCTGGTTTAACTACTCCAGCAGGGCCGGGGTACTATCACTAGGCTCCTAGATAGTGCCCAATGGCACCTAGGGAACCTATGCCTGATCTGAGGAAGTCCTAAAGTTATACAGATAATTTCAGGGTCATTCATCAAAATGCATTAAGGTGTTATGCGCTAATGCCATTTTGTGTGCGTTATGTTAACGCTATAACGCATGCGATAATTGTGTTACTGCACGGCGCGAATGCACATTTTTAGAAGGAATAATTTTTCAACTTCCAATGAAAATTGTACGTTTACATCTTTCTTCTGCATTTAGAGGCCTTTTTACGGAAGGTTTTTCTCCCGTTTTGTATCTATGGGAAACATGTTTAGTAAATACAGTCCTTAGTCTGTCCTTGCTAACATTCGGCTAGATTTTAAAACACCGGCGCACGTAAAAACATAGAGATATGTACGTGGCCAGGCAGCACGCAAGCTGTGGGGATTTTTAAAGGGCCCTGGCCATGCCTGTATCTCCATGTATGGGTCAAAGACTGGCTCAAATCAAAAGGGGCGAGCTGGGGGGCAGGATCTGGATGGGGCCTTCTGCTCGGAGGATTTACTTATGCTCTGAGGAGCAGGTAAGTTGTGAAACAAAAAAAAAAAGGTTATGGTGGGTTTAGGGGTCAGGGTGAATAGAGGAAAATGGAGAAAGGTTAGGTAGGGGGATTGGAAAGTTCTTTCCCAGTCTGCTTCCTTATTGGAGTGGACTGGGAAGGAGCTGGGCAAAGGCCCAATTGTGTCACCGTGTATGTTTTAAAATATTCCCCCCCTCCCCCCCGGGTGCACACGAATGGGCACCTCGCACACATGCACATGCAGATACAAAATTGGGCGTGCATGTGCGTGTGGATATCAGATTTTATAGCAGGTGCGTGGTGACGCGCGCATGTTATAAAACTGGCACATCCCATGTGCACGCGCCGGGAACCTTGTACTTTTGGATGCCCACATGGCCATTTAAAAATGTACCCCATTATGAGAGTGGGTAGATTAGAGACATCATCCCTAAGTATAAAAAGGAATTATCATCTCTTTTTATCTTTTTGGAAGCTAGCATATGGTATAGATAATTATTCTGTATTCTAGAGAAACAAATTCTGTTATTCCAAAATAATGGACCAGATTCGCTAAACAAATTCCCATAGATGGAAGTAATTTTTTCTTGATTGTGTCTTCCATATTGAATCATGTTGAAAATCTTGATTACCTAAGCTTTAGATTCAGAAATTGTAACATTGATCAAAGTTTGTATTAGACTGTGTTCTCACTAACCAACTTCAAAGAAGCTTACTAAATTCAACATAGTGTTATGTCATCTGTCTTTTCATTTTAGTCTGTGGATTGTTATAACATTTCATTGTTGCACTCATTAATTAATATTTAAAAAGTTCTGAATTACAACAGAGCTGTGTGAGAATGCATAAAAGTCATGCAACTGGCAAATTAATTCATTAGGCTCAGCTTAACAGTTCATGAACAATACCAAACTAATTCATAATGATTTAATACATGATATAAAACAGTTAATTTTGTTGGAAAAGATTAATACATTTCTTTAATTATAAAAATAAAACTACAGAAACTTTTCTTATGCTATAACTGAATTCTGCGAAAATTGCAGAACTGACTTACAGATTCCAGGGTGTTAAGAATGTTTTAAGATTTCTGGTCTAACAGAAAATTAATATAGACATTAGAAGTGTCTAATTCCTGCAAAAACAGTGAAAAAATAGTTGCTATCCAAAATTCAGACCAAAAAATGTTTCATTAGGTCAGTGTAAACACTGTTGCATAGCAGTCACTGCCATGGTCTTTTAGCAGAAGCCACACCAGGATATGGGTGCCTCAAATTCCAAAGCAAATAATGCCATTACAGCAATAACTGTTTAGTCTAAATCCCAAATCTCATCAAGGAAACCCCATTAACTAGTTACACAGCTGAAATAAATGCAAACTCAAAAAAAAATGTAACTGTTTTGATTAGCATTTCAGTCTATAATTGCCTGTTTGAAGGGATTGCAAGTTTCTATTTTCTTTCTTTTTTATTAAAATATTAATTGTCAATATTGATAGCACAGCAGCCACAACATACAATAAATATACATTATGCACTTCTGAATTAGCCATCTAAAACAAGATAGCATTAGCCTTTAATTCCTTTTCCCCAATTCCTCTCCTGTCTTGATCCATGGTACTATATCCAGGATAAGAACATAAGAACATGCCATACTGGGTCAGACCAAAGGTCCATCAAGCCCAGCATCCCAATCCAGGCCATAAGAACCTGGCAAATACCCAAAAACTAAGTGTATCCCATGCTACTGTTGCTAGTAATAGCAGTGGCTATTTTCTAAGTCAACTTAATTAATAGCAGGTAATGGACTTCTTCTCCAATAACTTAAACAATCCTTTCTTAAATCCGGCTACACCAAATGCACTAACCACATCCCCTGGCAACAAATTCCAGAGTTTAATTGTGCGTTGAGTGAAAAAGAACTTTCTCCGATTAGTTTTAGATGTGCCGCATGCTAACTTCATGGAGTGCCCCCAACCTTCTATTATCCGAAAGAGTAAATAACCGATTCACATTTACCCGATCTAGACCTCTCATGATTTTAAACACATCTATCATATCCCCCTTCAGCCGTTTCTTCTCCTAGCTGAACAGTCCCAACCTCATTAGTCTTTTCTCAGAGGGGAGCTGTTCCATTGACTTTATCATTTTGGTAGCCCTTCTCTGTACCTTCTCCATCGCAACTATATCTTTTTGGAGATGCGGCGACCAGAATTGTATACTGTATTTGTAACCGTATTCAAGGTGCAGTCTCACCATGGAATGATACAGAGGCATTATGACATTTTCCATTTTGTTCACCATTCCCAACATTCTATTTGCTTTTTGACTGCTGCAACACACTGAACCGACGATTTAAATGTGTTATCCACTATGATGCCTTGTGTTATTGTTTGTAAGGTTTTGGATGAACCCTTGGGCACTGGCAGCTGACCACACCCATGGGGGGAAGTTCCGTTAGGGGCCACAGGTCAGGCTGAACTTTGGGACACACAACACAGAGTTATATATTTTATTAGACAGAGTTGAGAAGCCACCAGAGGTGGCAGTAGTGAGTAGAGATGAAGCCTGGCTGGGCTAGGGTTCCTCAGGAAACTTGAACAGCGATTCCCTCTATGACTGTGCTGTAGTGGGGAAAACTGAGATAGTGAGTACAGTTGAGCATACACAGAGTTCTGGTATAGAGCCTCGTTGGTAAAGTTACTCACACAGCGGTTTCTCCCGGAAGGTGACACCGAAGCTGGAATTGAGGCAGGCCCTCGAGGAGTGATTACCTGGTTCCATTGAAAAGCTCTGAGGAAATAAAGTTGGTAACTCACTGATGATGTAGACAGCGGTTTCTTCCAAGCAGAAGAGATAAGTTCAGGCAGCGAGTCAGGGAACATGGGCCCTCGAGGAGCGAGTACCGGTTCCTGATAGTGACCTGAAAGAAATGAGAGAGGCCCCCGAGGAGCGGGTATCCCATTAGGATAAAGTCCAAAAGTTGGAGAGGCCGAGTAGCTAGGTACGGAGAGCAAATCCCATCCATAAGGAAATACCTTGCTAACTAGATTAGCTAGCAAAAAGTGTAGACTTTTGTATCCGGGATGCAGACGTCATCACAGCGGGACGCCGCTGAGGTTCGCGCCAAAGAGAGAATAAGAAGCAGGGCCATGCAGCGCGCGTGCACTATGGTACCTGGACAACATGGCGGGAGGCAGCGCCCAAGCCAGACCAGGGACGACGGAGAGGATGGCAGGCAGATGCTGTGGCAGCCAGACGTCCATCAACTGCGGGAGGAGTCACAAAAAAGGTAAGTTGGGTGGAGTGGAGACGTCAGGCAGCGACAGTCGTAACACCTAGATCTCTTTCTTGGGCGGTAGCTCCTAATATGGAACCTAATATTGTGTAACTTTTACATGGGTTATTTTTCCATATATGCATCACCTTGCACTTATTCACATTAAATTTCATTTGCCATTTGGATGCCCAATTTTCCAGTCTCACAAGGTCTTCCTGCAATTTATTACAATCTGCTTGTGATTTAACTACTCTGAATAATTTTGTATCATCTGCAAATTTGATTACCTCACTCGTCATATTCCTTTCCAGATCATTTATAAATATATTGAAAAGCACGAGTCCCAGTACAGATCCCTGAGGCACTCCACTGCCCACTCCCCTCCACTGAGAAAATTGTCCATTTAATCCTACTTTCTGATTCCTGTCTTTTAGCCAGTTTGTAATCCATGAAATGACATCGTCACCTATCCCATGACTTTTTACTTTTCCTAGAAGCCCCTCATGAGGAACTTTGTCAAATGCCTTCTGAAAATCAAAATACATTACATTTACAGGTTCACATTTATCTACATGTTTATTAACTCTTTCAAAAAAGTGATGCAGAATTGTGAGGCAAGACGTGCCTTGAATAAAGCCATGCTGACTTTGTTCCATTAAACCATGTCGTTCTATATGTTCTGTGATATTGATATTTAGAACACTTGCCACTATTTTTCTTGGCAGTGGAGTCAGGCTAACTGGTCTGTAGTTTCCTGGATCGCCCCCGGAGCCATTTTTAAATATTGGGGTTACATTAGCCACCCTCCATTCTTCAAGTACAACGGATGATTTTAATGATAGGTTACAGATTTTTACTAATAGATCTGAAATTTCATTTTTTAGTTCTTTCAGAACCCTGGGGTGTATACCATCTGGTCCAGGTGATTTACTACCCTTCATCTTCTTGGTTCACCGTGATTTGGTTCAGTCCATCTGAATCATTACCCATGGAAACCTTCTCCAGAATGGGTATCTCCCCAACACCGAAGCAAAGAAATCGTTTAATCTTTCCATGATGGCCTTATCTTCTCTAAGTCCTTTAACCCCTCGATCATCTAACGGTCCAACTGACTCCCTCACAGGCTTTACATAAGAACATAAGAACATGCTATGGATATATTTTAAAAAGTTTTTACTGTGAGATTTTGCCTCTATGGCCAACTTCGTTTCAAATTCTCTCTTAGCCTGTCTTATCAATGTCTTACATAAGAACATAAGAAATTGCCATGCTGAATCAGACCAAGGGTCCATCAAGCCCAGCATCCTGTTTCCAACAGAGGCCAAACCAGGCCACAAGAACCTGGCAATTATCCAAACACTAAGAAGATCCCATGCTACTGATGCAATTAATAGCAGTGGCTATTCCCTAAGTAAACTTGATTAATAGCTGTTAATGGACTTCTCCTCCAAGAAGTTATCCAAACCTTTTTTGAACCCAGCTACACTAACTGCACTAACCAAATCCTCTGGCAATAAATTCCAGAGCTTTATTGTGCGTTGAGTGAATAAGAATTTTCTCCGTTTAGTCTTAAATATGCTACTTGCTAACTTCATGGAATGCCCCCTAGTCCTTCTATTATTTGAAAGTATAAATAACTGAGTCACATCTACTCGTTTAAGACCTCTCATGAACTTAAGGACCTCTATCATATCCCCCCTCAGCAGTCTCTTCTCCAAGTTGAACAGCCCTAACCTCTTCAGCCTTTCCTCGTAGGGGAGCTGTTCCATCCCCTTTATCATTTTGGTTGCCCTTCTCTGTACCTTCTCCATCCAAACTATATCTTTTTTGAGATGCGGCGACCAGAATTGTACACAGTATTCAAGGTGTGGCTTCACCATGGAGCGATATAGAGGTATTATGACATTTTCTGTTTTATTAACCATTCCCTTCCTAATAATTCCTAACGTTCTGTTTGCTTTTTTGACTGCTGCAGCACACTGAGCCGACCATTTTAAAGTATTATCCACTATTATGCCTAGATCTTTTTCCTGGGTGGTAGATCCTAATATGGAACCTAACATTGTGTAACTACTGCAAGGGTTATTTTTCCCTATATGCAACATCTAGCACTTGTCCACATTAAATTTCATATGCAGTTTGGATGCCCAATCTTCCAGTCTTGCAAGGTCCTCCTGTAATGTATCACAGTCTGCTTGTGATTTAACTGCTCGAGGCAGGCGTAACTTTGAGCGCGCCGGGCCGGCTGCCGCACGCCATGTTCTGGTCTGGGGGCTGGTTCGGAGGCCACTGCCACGCCCACGGAATGCCCCGAGATGACGCGCTGGCCGCGTCACGCCCCCCCGACAATCGCCGGTCGTGACACGCCACCCGACATGCCCCCCTAGAAAGCCCCGGGACTTACGCGTGTCCCAGGGCTTTGCGCGCGCCAGAAGCCTATGCAAGATAGGCTCAGCGTGCGCAGGGGGAGTTTGGGGTAGGTTTTCGGGGGTTATGTGCATAACGTACGCGCGTAACCCTCTGAAAATCTACCCCCTTCTTTCTCCAAGGCAGCACCAAAGCTGCCAGTCTGAAGTTTGGACTTGGCTACAATGTCCCTGAAGGTCTCATTTATATACCTCTCTTTCTGCCTCAGCTCTTCCAGGTCTGCCACTCTAGCCTCCAGAGATCAGACTCGTTCTCTGACAGACAGGAGCTCTTTCCATCGGATGCATACGTGCAACTTCTCACCGGTGGATAAAAAATCATAAATGTGAAGATCTTTACTGAACTATCTGTCTGTTCCTGTAGAGTTAGAGTTGAGGTTCTTGCCTCATGTATCTTAAAATATTGGTCCCAAAATAGTATAGAATTGTTTTGTTTTTATTTTTTGATGTACAATAAACTTTTCAAAGGGTGCTGTCAGGCCTTTAAGATCAAGCCATTCCGGAAACATATTGCCATAATTTTCTTTCCAATATTTAGTAATTATTCTGTGCGCCAAACCTAATTCTATCATTCAGCACTTTATGTAGTTCTTCTTTTTGATGTCCTATCCTGCTTTTAACATATAAAATATGACAAGCTGAGGAATATGACTTCCATATTAGGAGTAAGCACCCATGAAAAGGATCTAGGTATTTATTATGGACAATGCGATGAAATATTCGGCTGCATGTGCAGTCAAAAAAAGCAAACACTGGGGGTCATTTACTAAGCATTTTTCCCATAGACACAGAATGGGAGAAAACCTTTGATAAATAGGGCCCAATATTAGGAAATATTAGGAATGGAATGGAGAATAAAATGGAGACAATCATAATATCTCTGTATTGCTCCATGGTGCTACGACTACATCTAGAGTATTGTGTACAATTCTGGTTGCTACATCTCAAAAAAGGGAAGCAGAACTGGAAAAGGATCAGAGAAAGTTCACAAAAATGATACTGGAAATGGAATGGTTCACATATGAGGAAAGAGGTTAAGGCTCTTCATCCTAGACAAGAGGAAGCTAAGGGGAGATATGACAGAGATCTATAAATGGTGAATGGAGTGGAATGGGTAAATGTACGTCAATTGTTTACTCTTTCAAAAAATAAAGACTAGGAGATACTGCATGAAGTTAATAAGAAAGTAACACTTTTAAAAGTTTCACTTATTACATAGTTAAGCTCTGGAATTCATTGCCAGAGGGTGTGGTAAAGGCACTCAATGTAGCTGGGTTTAAAAAAGGTTTGAATAATCAAAATAAAGTCTCTGCTTATTCTAGGGCTTAAGCAACATGGAATCTATCTATTATTTGGGATCCTGCCAGGTATTTGTTCTGGATTGGCCATTGTTGAATACTGGGTTTGATGGATTCTTGGTTTGACCCAGTATGGCAGTTCTTGTGTTCTTATAGTATACTGGCATTTATAATACTCCTGGATCCTAATTTTCAAACCTATCCACAGTGCAGCATATAGGCTCATAAGAAGACATGCAGAGATTAATACTAGTGTTTTATAAACTGTACAATGGGAGCTACACAGTTTATAAAACCTGCATATTTCTGCTCTGAAAGTATGAAGGTGTATTTCAGTACTTGCAAATATTTTCAAGGCAAGAAAACACATCCTTTCTCTGCCTATTTTATAAAGATAAACATGTATATTTTAGGCACGTAAAAAATATAAAATATGGGGTAGATTTTCAGAGCCCTGCTCGCCTAAATCCGCCCAAAACCGAGCAGATTTAGGCGAGCAGGGCCCTGCGCGCCGGGAAGCCTATTTTACATAGGCCTCCCGGCGCGCGCAGAGCCCCGGGACTCGCGTAAGTCCCGGGGTTCTCGGAGGGGGGCGTGTCGGGGGCGTGTCGGGGGCGGGCCCGGTCGTCGCGGCGTTCCGGGGGCGTGTCGGCAGCGTTTTGGGGGCGGGTACGGGGCGTGGCTACGGCCCGGGGGCGTGGCCGCGCCCTCCGTACCCGCCCCCAGGTCGCGGCCCGGCGCGCAGCAGGCCCGCTGGCGCGCGGGGATTTACGTCTCCCTCCGGGAGGCGTAAATCCCCCGACAAAGGTAAGGGGGGGTGTAGACAGGGCCGGGCGGGTGGGTTAGGTAGGGGAAGGGAGGGGAAGGTGAGGGGAGGGCAAAGGAAAGTTCCCTCCAAGGCCGCTCCGATTTCGGAGCGGCCTTGGAGGGAACGGGGGGAGACAGCGCGGCTCGGCGCGCGCAGGCTATACAAAATCGATAGCCTTGCGCGCGCCGATCCAGGATTTTAGTGGATACGCGCGGCTCCGCGCGTATCTACTAAAATCCAGCGTACTTTTGCTTGAGTCTGATGCGCAAGCAAAAGTAGGCTGATCGCGCTTCTTTTAAAATCTACCCCTATATGCATAATAACCCAGATTTATACTTGGATGCAGGTATTTTATAAAGTACATTCAAATACCATTTTGAAAATACTTTCTTACATGCATATTTGGAATCACTAGTTTACAGATATCTCCAATTCACCCAGTCCTTCTCCAGTTCATTTAGACCCATTTCACCCAGATCTCCCACCCAAAAACTGCAGACTAGTCCAATTTTAATTGTGGAAGTCAATTAGCAGGTAAAGAAGTGTACAAATAATTTTGGTAATGTATTTCCATATATCTTACAAATTAGTAACTACCATGTGCACTTCTGAACCCTGCCCTGGAACACCCCAGCCCACCACTTTTTTTCCATGGTAAAATATATGTGCAAAATGGAAAATATGCTTGTATTCATTACATTTAAAAATAGCATAAACACAAGTACTGGCTACTTACACATGTATATTCTATTTGTATGCATGAAACTCCTTTGAAATCTGCTTATTTAGAATATAAAACATTTTCCCAGAAATACCTGGATTTTGGACACCGCGCCCCGCCCCCAAAATGCCACGTTGTTCGGCCCCGCCCCGACACGCCCCCGACATGCCCCCTTCCAAAAACCCCGGGACCTACGCGCGTCCCGGGGTTCTGCGCGCGCCGGCGGCCTATGGAAAATAGGCGCGCCGGCGCGCAAGGCCCTGCTCGCGTAAATCCGGGCGGATTTACGCGAGCAGGGCTTTTAAAATCCACCCGTATTTTTTTAGATTTTTTTTCCAGACAAAATGATGTTAAGAGCTGTTCCATGCTTTGTTCTTAAGGTTAATTCTTATTTTCACATTAACAAAAAAAAAAAACTATTTTGACAATTTTTCTCCTACATCCAAAATTAGAAGAATATGCCAAAAAGTTAGTTCTTCAGGAAATAATTGTTTGTCATGTAATGTTCTGGTAGGAAGAATCCATTATCATTAAAGACTTCTGTCTTGAGAGGAGTTAAATGTTGTATTACTGTGTGATGTAAAAGCATTTAGAGAATTTTTACTTTGCTCTAAATGAATGTACTTAGAAGAGTCTCTACTTTGTTTGTGGAGAAGGCTTATGATTCAGAGAAAGAGATATGCAAAGCAGTAACTTATGTTCTATTCATACATTTGAAAACAGTATATAATGAACAATTGAGCCTTAGCTGATGCAGAATTTGACGTGCTCTTTAAGCTCCCGAGATTCCCATCAAAGTAAGATACTGCTATACTGTGTGCTATAGAAGTGATTCCCAAAAGTAGTCCAGAACCCTGGTGGTCTCCAAGGTCATCACAAGGGGTGCACAAGAAATGATGAAAAAGTTCTCTTCACAAGATTGTACTCCTCTGCACTGGCTGGAAGTTCAGTGGAAGTGGTGGAAGCAGTAGCAGTCATTTGTGGCCCATTCATGCCAGAAGCAGCAGCAGGGTCAGTGGCAGCCAGTGTGTTCTGGGAAATCAACAGCAGGATCAAAGGCAGGCCTTATGGACCAGGAGATTAGCAGTGAAGCAGCAGTGATATGGTGAGAAAAGAGAGACAGTGAGAGGCTGCTGGTGGTGGAAGAGAGAGGATGATGGGGATGTGCTGAAAGAGGAAAGAAAGTGGATAGACTGAGGGAGAGAGGCTGGTGGTGTTAGAAGAAAGAGGATGATGATGAGGATTTGGGGTTGAGAGAGAAACTGATGGGAACAAGCTGAAGAGGAGAAAGAGAAAAAAAGACTAGTGGAAATGAGCTAAGGAGAAAAAGAGAAACTGGTGGAGATGGGCTGGAAGGGAAGGAAAAAGACTGGGAAAAATTGACTAGTGGGGAGACAGACACTAATTGGGTTGGGCTGGGGGAAGAGAGCGAGAGCAGTGGGGATAGGCTGAGAGGGCGAGAGAATGGTGGGGCTAGGGTGGGGGGAAAGAGACTATCGAAGGCAGGCTTAGCAGAAAGAGAAACTAGTGGGTATGGGCTATGGGGAAAGAGAGGCTCTGGGAAAGGCCGAGGAAAAAGAGAGTGAGAAAGATACTAGTGTGAGGGGCTTAGGGGAGGGGAGGAAATATAGAGAAATGCTGGCATAGACAGTGTGATTATGGCAGGAGAAGAGATCAGTGGGTACAGGCAGGGAACAAAGAGAGAGAGAGAGACTGATGGGGATGGACTGTAGAAGGGAGACTGGTGGGAATGGACTGGGGCAGGAGAGATAGAGAGGCTTGTGGGGATGAAAAGGAGGTCCCCAAACATACTGGAGGTTGATAAAAGGTCTCTTCACCCAAAACATTTGGGAACCCCTATATAACTATAGGTTAAAGCACTTGAATGGGAATTGTCCTATCTATCAATGACTATTCTATTAATTCCTGTAGAATTCAGGACTTACCCTTTCTGGAATGTTTTTGGTATGTTGCTTAGCTGCCTAGGACTTGTTGGTCTGCAAAGTGTATAGATTAATATATGATACTAATATCATAAAGTGCTTCAGATATACTAAGTTTGGAAGATACTGCGGCAAGAGGAGGAAATAGAACAGGAAGTGCTAGGATATAACTTAGAATTTGAAGTTGCTGGTCATAATTACATCCCCGAAGAGTTATGCCCAAACATCCTGACTGCTGTAGGAGTTAACAAAACAAAATTAATTCCCATTTTATTGCATTGTTTCTCAACTAGTGTGCCATCAAGCATGCATAAGTGATCCATGGTTTTTTAGAACTCTGCTTGTGAAAAATGAGGTAATTTTGCTGTTTTAATTAGTGGTTAAACTACATAAAATTATGAGATTTGCTCAACTTTCACACATTAATTAGAGAGGGACAAAATCATGAGATTCTATGCTGGTCACATATTAGTTGTTAGGAGGGGCTTGGCACTAATATTATTATTTTCCAACCTTATGAATATAGTAATGCAATTTAAGGAAAAGATATTTGGTATAACTCCATTTACTTTCAGCATGTGCTGAACCTTAAAGTAAGACAGTCAAAGTGGAACAGTATCCCTCTGTTTTCTTTGCAATAGAAAGCTCTAAGAATCTTTCAATAACAGTTTAGAAACGACAAACTAAAGAGACCAGTTTACTAAATTGAGCTAACACATTGGTATTTTGTAAACAGTATTTACTGTATAGTACAATGTTTTAGCACAGCAAAAATGAAAATAATACATAGAATTTGTAAGTCTGTGCTTATTTCCTGGCCTGTAAATCCAGTGCAACATGAGTATGCAAATGAGCTCTGTTGCATTCAAATGCATGTAGAGCAGCTCACTGACATGCAAACAGAGCAAGGCAGCTTGCATTAAACTTTGCAAGCTGTGTTATTCTTGGAAGGTTACATTTCCCTGGGAACATCTCCAGGTTAATGCACCTGAAGATGTCCCTGGGGGCTAACATTTAAAAGGCCACACGATTCAGTACAAATGATCCAACTCCTTGTCCTAAAATCCTTGGTGATTTCTGGCCACTCCCCACCTTCCCCTGTACCTCCATTTGTTCTTTCCTTTCTCTGATTAAGTCTTCTCCTTCTGGTCAGAAACCCTGGACTCATGTAAACAAAATAGCTATACTGGTCCTATATTCATTTTACTTTTAGTACCTTACTTTTATGTACCTTTCTCTTATCTTTATGTACCTTTCCTATCCTACTTTTGTGCCTTGCTTTTATGTATCCTTACTATACTGTACTCCTTTTAGTTTAGCCCACTGTTTTTCCACTTCACATTGATTTTGATGGGAATGTTATTTTATTGTTGGAGAATGTTATTTTTTAGTTATGTTAATGTTTATTGCATATTAAATTATTTTTGGATAATTTTATTATATTGCTTGGAGGGAGTGATATTTTTTTTATTATATGGCCTGGATTACCACTCTCCTAATGAGAGTAAGGGATGGAGTAGGTAAGCTTTAGGGACAAAATGTTATAGTATGCTATGTTTTATTTGATGTATTGTATTATTTTAATTGAATGATGTAAACTATCTTGGGTTTCCTTTGGTAATAAAGGGCAGTATAAAATTTGAAGAACAGAATAGATTCTTGAGCTCTTTAGATTCCTCTATCACTGAAGGTAAATTAATCTCTGACATTTATCTTTTTAAGAATAAGCAGTTTTCTTGTATGTCCGATCTACTCTTATGGATTGATAATTTCTTTTTATTAGTTGATATTTAAATCTTTTCAGGCTTAATTATTTCTGCTTCCTAGATCCTCCACATAATGAGGACTCATATTTCATGTAAAGGGACTATCAGTTTTTTGGATGTGCAAAAGTGTCTCACTGAGGGTACTGAAGATCCACAAATGTTTCCCAAGCCAAAAATTATGTATCAGAGCTTTATCATTTTACAGTTGACATAGTTTGGAAAAATCTGACATGCAATTAGAAAACCTGCTAAAAAATGTTGCTTTTGTAAACACTATAACCCGTGATAAATGGCTTTTTCTCCGCCTGTGGTATATCTACTTTGCACTTAACAGTTTTGCTGCATTTTTTTCTCTTGCAGATCATGCAGTTGCTTGATATGATAGATCTTCTCCTTCCAAATATGAAGGGGAGTGATCCCTCAGGTACTGATCTTTGTAAGGAAATATCTTGAGGTCCAGGTGGTAAAATCAGCACCTTCAACTTTAGAAAATACCCACATTAAAACAATGGCTTTGGCTTTGCCTCTGAAGGTCATATAGTACTTCTTGTTTTCTTCAGCATGACTCAGTGTGGCAGAACAATGTATTTATACTGTGTATAGCTGTCAGTTTTGTTCTGCCAGCTCTAAATGATATACCATGGAGTGTGCTGCTGATGGTTTCCTTTAGGGACTTGCGCTGATTTGTTTAAAGTGTCATCTATGCCTAGCAACTGCTTCATATATTATAGCGGACACCTGAAATGTCTACAGGAAATGTACTACAATGTCAGAAAAAAAACACCTTATCCTGTTTTTGCTGTTTACTTATAGCACAGCAATTACACTTTATTTTGTTAAATTGTTTTCAAACTGCCACCAGTTTACACAGGTGGTCACACTATATGTTATTTTGAGAAGAAATAAACAAAAAAAATCCTGTCTTAATTGCACAAAAATTAATCAAGATCCATTAAGTAAGTAGTTCAATCTGAAATCATACCTGAAAAAGATTTTAAATGTAGGGTTCCACTGGGTTCCCCAACTAAAGAGTATAGCCTAGTGTTTAATTCAATTAGTTGTGCAGGTTAGGGAAGACCTGCCCCTGAAGTGGTGGTGACCTACAGCAAGTTATTCCCAATTTTGGAAGATTTGGTTTCAAGATCCAGGAGGAAATTCTGGATTCCCTTCCTTCCTGACTGAAGCACAGAAAGTCCTGCTTCAGGGGGATCCCTCCTATCAGGGATAAAAGCAGAAGACAACAGAACTGTACCAGAACTAAGAAATATAGGAAATCAGCTAACTGTGAGTAAAGGCAAATCCTAACATCCTTGAAGACACCCATCCGGTGCTTCCAAACCCCTGGGAAGAGAGAAAAATTATCTCTCTGTGCAGAGACAGTAACTTTATATCTTTGCCAGTAGGAAGGGTTCTTCTACTCATTCAAAGGACACCCTGTCCACCTGGGGACTCTGTTTTTTTCCAAGCCCTGGAGGGTAAAAGTTCCCCTAGCTATGGTGCTAGACATTCCTGCACAGATTGAGGAGGAAATTGTAAGCAAACATACAGTGTGGGGCTGTTGATTAAATAGCTGTGCCATTCTTCTCACCTTTTCAAAAGTAAAGATTTTATTTGGATACCAACACAGTGGCTCCAGTGACTTTATTTGGCACATCCAGCGCATATTGGGACATACAAGTGCCCCTCTCCCAGGGACAGGGACAGAAGGTGTCACCCTTAGCACTCAGGGTCTTGGGAGTAACCTCCCCCTCCCCCACACTCGACAGAGTCCAGGCCTTGAAAGGAAGAGTCAGTGTTCAAACTGGCCTGGGAAAGTTCCAGCCCCAAAGAGTAACACAAATTATTTTATGGCCCTAAAGAGTAGCAGTTGACACCTGGGGATGGGGTTACACAACAATATCCAAGTCTGCCTCCACCATTAGGGACCTGAAGAACTGCAAATTATTAGGGATATGAATCGGGCTTCGGACGATTGAAAATATTGGATGATATTTTCAAAATCGTCAGAAATCGGGGGCTCCCCCAAAATGATAGGAAAACCCCACGATATTGATCGTGGGAGTTCTCTTATCGTTTTGGGGGAGGGCAGGAAAAACGGCACACAAAAATAACCCCTAAACTCACCCTGACCCTTTAAAACGAATCCCTTAGCTTCCCCCACCCTCCCGACCCCCCCCAAAAAACTTTTTACAGGTACCTGGTGGTCCAGTGGGGGTCCCTGGAGCGATCTTCCACTCCCAGGCTGTCGGCTGCCACTAATCAAAATGGCGCCGATGGCCCTTACCATGTGACAGGGTATCCGTGCCATTGGCCGGACCCTGTCACATGGCAGGCGCACTGGATGGCTGGCGCCATCTTGTGCTCCTACCTTGTGACAGGGGCTGACCAATGGCACCGGTAGCCCCTGTGACATAGTAAGAGCAAAGGCTATCGACGCCATTTTGAATACTGGCAGCCGACAGTCCAAGTGCAGGAGGTCGCTCCTGGACCCCCGCTGGACTTTTGGCAAGTCTTGTGGGGGTCAGGAGGGTCCCCCAAGACTTGCCAAAAGCCCCGGGTGCAGCCAATAAACAAAACCACGATCGGGCCCAATGAAAAAAACCCCACATGTGAATCGGAACCGGAATCCGAACCGATTCCGGTTCCGATTCACATTAGAGATGTGCATCGTTTTTTGTGTTGGTGTCGTTCTTCGTTTTTCGGCCGCCATGGAAAATGTCGTTTTTTTTTCGGTTCGGGTCTTTTTTTTTCGCGAAAAATCAAATTTTAGTTAGTGCGCGCTAACTCCCCGTTAGTGCGTGCTAACTCCTGTTAGCGCGCACTAACAAAAACCGTTAGATTTTGTTACTTTTTGTTACTTTTTGTTAGTTTTTGTTAGTGCGCACTAACGGGAGATAGCGCGCACTAACGGGGAGTTAGCACGCACTGACTCCCGTTAGTGCGCACTAATAGGAAAAACGAATTTTTGCGAAAAAACAGGAAAATCCTGATTTTTTTCGGGCTCCCTAAAACATGCCGAATTGGACAATTTCGTTGCAATTTTCCAATTCGGCAAAAACTAATGCACATCTCTAATTCACATCTCTACAACTTATTGCCCAGATTATAAGCATTTGGCACATAGCTTTCCAGCTTTTCTCCCTCAGCTTGCTGTTCTTTCTGGGGCCCTTTTCTGTCCTTTTGCTTAAAAGTGGGCTGATTTTGTTTCTTTTTTCCACCAAATGTATTTGTATTTGTTGGGGGAGATATTCCAATTTTACTTCCTTCTGTCATGCCATCCCCTAGTTTAAATGCCTGATGACATCTTTATTATTTATTTATTGACTGATTGATTTATTATATTCCATCTCTCAGGCGTAAGCTACCAGTATTAGTGTACTGACAGCAAAGGGTTTGACAGGTTGCTAGGGGGAAACCTTATAAAGTGATTAGTTATGGTATTAGGTACTAGAGATGTGCAAAGCCCAAACCTTTCAGTTTGGGATTCGTTTTTACCCACTGCAGGAAATTTCATATTTCTCGCGGTTCGGGCCTTTGAAATTTGGGGGACCCGAATTTCAGGTTAGCGCGCGCTAACATTTAACGTTAGCGTGCACTAACTCCCGTTAGTGCGCACTAACCCAAAAACTGAATTTTCCTGAAATTTTGGGAAAGTTTGGTTTTCAGGTTCCCCGATTGCACATCCCTATTAGGTACTAATACCTATTGGTTGTCTGTGGTTGTCTGTGGTTGCTACTCTGCAGAGACATGTGTGTAGGTATATATGTATTCGATTTACCTAAGTACCATGATAGTAGCAAGTCCTGTATTTTGTGATAACAAGTTTGATTGCTGGAGGCACTATAAGGCAGCCAAAGAAAATCTTGCAGACAAATATTTCATTAAAATACATGATAGTTTGGAGTTGCTTATAGTATTTATAAGGTAGTCTAGTAGCCATTCAAAGTGACAAAAATGTAGAAGTAAACTTCATGCAAAACCTCTCTACAGTAAGAATCTACATGAAACACAGCTGACTATAACTTGTCAACTCTCAAGTTTCTGTGTAGTTGGCTAAGCTAGGTATTATAGAAAGGAAACAGAAATACAACTTGAAAATATCGCTTTTTCAGCAGTAACAACCTTAGTTTCAGCAGCAGAATTGCATTCCAACTCTTCTGTAAGCTCTGTTCCTCTGAGGCAGGCTTATAACTGCCAGCCTCACCCAAACCTGAGCCAATTACCCCAAGTGCTTGCAGCTGCTTTCAGGTTCAGGGGAATTAGAGCCCTCTCTAGTCTTTGGCAAACATGCATATTCCATGCTCATCTCTCATAAGATCTCAGACCTCAGGTACAGAATATACATTAAATAAGGGATTTATGTTGATCCATAAAAACTACATTTGTTTAAAAAAATTAACATTTGCATCATAGACAAATAACACAAATATAAATATCACATATTATAATGAGAATAACTTTCAAACAAATGCCTGCAGTGGAATGTGTGTGCATGTATGGCTGTAAACAGATATACACAAGTATTTTACAACCCGCGCTTATGATATACATGTGTTTTAGTTCTAGATAGCTTATGTGGGCTTTTAGTTCCTTCAGGTGGAGCCAGAATGGTGTGCCCTTAGACGAATCCTTTCAAACCAGTGCGCGGATACGCATATGTGCACAAATCCCGCTTCTACCGTGTAAATCGGGAGATTTTAAAAGGGGCACATGCCATTCCCAGTTTACCAGTTCCTCCACCAGTCTGCCCAGTTAACAGACAGGTCCTTCAAACCCCCCCCCTACCCGGGTTTGATGGCCCACACTTCCCCCAGTTACCCCAGACCCTTTAAACCCCTTAGGTATGGCTTGATCCTTTTATTTTTTAACTTATACGTCATCCATAGTAGAAGTAAAGTTGCGCGCATATCTATGGTTCATGCCCCAAAACGCCAATCCCCATGCCCTGCCCCTTTTTAAAATCTTTGGAGATGTGCGTGCTGCAGGAGATGTGTGTGTGTATAGTCGACTTTTAAAATCCACTCAGCATGTATGAGCTCGACTTATTCCTGCATCCCTTAATTGCACACCATGCTTTTAAAATTCACTTCTTAGAGATTATAAACCCTTACCAGCATTTTAGGGTGTGAAATTTAGGCTCCCCTCTGCACAGTCTTTGAATTGAAACCTGGGTTCAGAAAAGGAGACGGAGAGCTTTCATCCTTTTATTTATTTATTTAGATGTTTTATATACTGTTCCATATAAAAATCACAATGGTTTACAAATGTAACATTTATACTATAAATCAACAAATAATGACAGTTTATGGAATTAGTATTCATTAACAGAGATTAATCTAAATCTAATGAGATGTTCTAATGCATATTAACTAAAGATCTAAGACATCAGGGGGCGGATTTTAAAAACTCTGCTCGCATAAATCTGCCCGGATTTATGCGAGCAGGGCCTTGCGCGCCGGCGCGCCTATTTTCCATAGGCCTGCAGGCGCGCGCAGAGCCCCGGGACTCGCATAAGTCCCGGAGTTTTTTGTCGGGGGCGGGGCCGATCGACGCGGTGTTTTGGGGGCTGGATGTGGCGTTTCGGGGGCGGGCCCGCGGGCGTGGTTTCGGCCCGGGGAGGTCCGGGGGCGTGGCCGCGCCCTCCGGAACTGCCCCCGGGTCGCGTCACGGCATGCCAGCGGCCCGCTGGCGCGCGTGGATTTACGTCTCTCTCCGGGAGGCGTAAATCCGTGGACAAAGGTAGGGGGGGTTTAGATAGGGCCGGGGGGGTGGGTTAGGTAGAGGAAGGGAGGGGAAGGTGAGAGGAGGGCGAAAGAGAGTTCCCTCCAAGGCCGCTCCGATTTCGGAGCGGCCTCGGAGGTAACGGAGGCAGGCTGCGTGGCTCGGCGCGTGCTGGCTGCCCAAAATCGGCAGCCTTGCGCGCGCCGATCCTGGATTTTAGCAGATACGCGCGGCTACGCGCGTATCTACTAAAATCCAGCGTACTTTTGTTTGCGACTGGTGCGCCAACAAAAGTACACGAACGCGCATTTTTTAAAAATCTACCCCCAGATGAATATTACAGGAATTATAATATAGCAATTTTCACAAAATAATACATTGTCTTAAGATACTTACATTCTCCCACTGTGTATATTACTGGCAGATTTAAGAAATATTTTCTTCTTGTATGCTGATGACATACGGTTTTACATCTCATTCTCCAAATCACTTGAAAATACTGCATTGGTACTCTCAACCTATATGAAAGCAATGCAGCAAGAACTATCACAACTTAAACTAACATTAAACCCTAAAAAAACTGAAATCATGTGGTTAAGTAGAAATGCTTCTATAGTTAAACTTCCGCCTCTAGACCTGGGTAATTTTCAAATTACTCCCTCAGATCAAGTACAGGATTTAGGTATCCAGCTAGATGAAAACCTTACTATGAAAAAGCACATCAATAAATTAATTAATGCAGGCTACACCAAGCTGCGTATATTACATCAGTTGAAACCTTTACTAACTTTCGAGGACTTCCATACTGTATTGCAAACTCTAATTTTCTCAGACATAGACTTCTGTAACTCCATGTTACTTGGCCATCCAGCATCTCTTAAAACCATTAAAATTACTACAAAATGCCTCAGCAAGACTTTTATTAGGAACAAGGAAATTTGATCACACTTTTCTCCACTCATGGTGTCTTGGAGTGCTGTTAAATTGATTAGCACAAGAAAATATGATTCATCAGCACCAAACCCTCATAGAACAGAGACCATTAATGAGAGGAATAAAGTCTCAGTTAAGCGATGTTTCCTAAAGCCAGGCTCACTGCCTGGACCTCCGCCAGCTCACTTTACCATCAAGTGAGCTCAACTTGCTCATCTCCTGGACTGCATTTCATGCTATATCCTAGCTATCTCCTGTGTACCTATGCCGAGTGGGTTCCCCCTGCCACGCTCCCTGTCATGTCATCTGGGCAATGGCCATACAAGGATCACAGTGATGCCAGAGGCGCCATGCACTGGTGCGTTGTGCTCCTTCATTTCCCCTGAGTGTGTTTCTCACTAACCTCTCCTCATCCTTTCAACTATTTTTCATCAGCTTCACATATGTAACTGAATCCTAAGCACTTATTTTTTTTTTATAGTCCGTCATCATGGAAATCACCACTATTACATGCCTAAAAATGGGTTTTACAAGTGTAAATGCACTTTACCCATTATTAGGAAGGGAATGGTTAATAAAACGGAAAATGTCATAATGCCTCTGTATAGCTCAATGGTGAGACCACACCTTGAATACTGTGTTGTGAATTAGTATGTGTGTGTGTGTGTGTCTCCTCTCTCTCTAAAACACATACAAGTGCTCGCTTTCTCTCTCTCTCTTACACACACACATACACACACACATACACACACACACACACACACACAAGCTCTCTCTCTCTCCCTCCTCATAGATACATGCTTTCTCTCTTTCCCTCCCCATACACACACATTCTATCTTTCTTTCCCCCACACATGCTCTCTTTCTCACATGTGTACACACACAAGTTCTTACACCCACCTCTCCCCAACCCATCAATGTCCCTTCTTTTTTTTTTGCCTCTCCCTCGAGGCAGTACCAGTATCCCTCTCTCTGTCTTAGCATTCCCTTCCAAGCCAGCACCAGCAGTATCCACCCATCCCCCTATCTATTCCTGCCTCCACTCTTCCTCACTGCCAAGAACATTCAAATCTCTCCCCCCAGGAACATAGGTCACCACTAGCATCCCTCCCTGTCCCTTAGACACTTCCGGTCTCACTGCTCTCTCTTCCTCCAGACACCATATCCCAGTCTCAAGCTTCCCTCCCTCCCATAAGAACATAAGAAAATGCCATACTGGGTCAGACCAAGGGTCCATCAAGCCCAGCATCCTGTTTCCAACAGTGGCCAATCCAGGCCATAAGAACCTGGCAAGTACCAAAAAACTAAGTCTATTCCATGTAACCATTGCTAATGGCAGTGGCTATTCTCTAAGTGAACTTAATAGCAGGTAATGGACTTCTCCTCCTAGAACTTATCCAATCCTTTTTTAAACACAGCTATACTAACTGCACGAACCACATTCTCTGGCAACAAATTCCAGAGTTTAATTGTGCGTTGAGTAAAAAAGAACTTTCTCCGATTAGTTTTTAATGTGCCCCATGCTAACTTCATGGAGTGTCCCCTAGTCTTTCTACTATCCGAAAGAGTAAATAACCGATTCACATCTACCCGTTCTAGACCTCTCATGATTTTAAACACCTCTATCATATCCTCCCTCATTTGTCTCTTCTCCAAGCTGAAAAGTCCCTCTTTAGTCTTTCCTCATAGGGGAGTTGTTCCATTCCCCTTATCATTTTGGTAGCCCTTCTCTGTACCTTCTCCATCGCAATTATATCTTTTTTGAGATGCGGCGACCAGAATTGTACACAGTATTCAAGGTGCGGTCTCACCATGGAGCGATACAGAGGCATTATGACATTTTCCGTTTTATTCATCATTCCTTTTCTAATAATTCCCAACATTCTGTTTGCTCCCGAAGCCTTTTCCTACTGGGTGGTGGTGGTGGCTTTGGAGATGACCAGCTCAGACAGCACTGCAGTATAGCCCACCACCCAGTAGGAAAAGGCTTCGGGAGCAAACAGAATGTTGGGAATTATTAGAAAAGGAATGATGAATAAAACGGAAAATGTCATAATGCCTCTGTATCGCTCCATGGTGAGACCGCACCTTGAATACTGTGTACAATTCTGGTCGCCGCATCTCAAAAAAGATATAATTGCGATAGAGAAGGTACAGAGAAGCCTTAGATACTTGCACAGCTGCAAGTATCTAAGCATGCCAACACAAGAAGTGCAAATAGTGTTTGGAGGAAGCAGGAAGTTAAGTTGTGGCAAATGGCAGCAGCAGCGTGGAACTAAGTCCTAGGGGTGTGCATTCGTTTGCAGCGTATTGGCAATCAGCAACGTATATGCCATATTCGTTGTATTCGTGGGGGTCACGAAACGTATGGCGAACCCCCACGAATACAATATATCACTAACGAATAAACCCCCACCATCCTGTCACTCCCCCCCCCAAGACTTGCCAAAAGTCCCTGGTGGTCCAGCGGGATTCCTGGAGCGATCTCCTGTACTCGGACTGTCGGCTGCCTGTATTCAAAATGGCACCGATAGCCTTTGCCCTTACTATGTCACACGGGCAACCAGTGCCATTGGTCGGCCCCTGTCACATGGTAGGAGCATTGGACAGCCGTGCCATCTTGTGCTCATTTTGATTACCTCATTTTGATTACCCTTCTCTGTACCTTCTCCAGTGCATGAATATCCTTTTTTTGAGATGCGGCAACCAGAAATGAATACAGTACTCAAAGTGTGGTCTCACCATGGAGCGATACAGAGGCATTATTACATTCTTTATTATATCCACCATTCCTTTTCTAATAATTCCTAAAATTCTGATTGCTTTTTTAAAAGCCACAGCACATCGAGTTGACAGTTTCAATGTATTGGCCACTATGACGTCTAGATCTTTTTCGAGGGTAGTAACTCCTAAAATGAAACCTAACATCATGTAACTACATACATCATCTTGCACTTGTCCACATTAAATTTCATCTGCCATTTGGATATCCAATCTTCCAATCTCACAAGGTCCTCCTGTAATTTATCACTATCTGCCTGTGATTACCTACTCTGAATAATTTTATGTCATCTGCAAATTTGATCACCTCACTCATTGTTCCCCTTTCCAGATCATTTATGTTGTGCTCGGGGGTGAACCCTTGTCCTGTGGCAGTGGAGATCAGCCTCCTGGTAGGGACCAGGAGGTAACTGCCCCCAGGGGGTGGAGCACGGAAGGAGACAGAGGCTAGGAAGAGCTTCACCACTGGAAACCCGAGGTGCCCCCGAGAGGAGCCCGTAGGGACCCGGGCCACATGGACTTACGTAGGCCTTGCAGGGTCTCCTGGGAGTGTGGAAGTCTGGCGTGCCCACAGACAGAAGGGGATCTCGGTCAGGTTTGAGACTGGAGGTCAGATGGAACGAGGACCAGAATAGCATAGGTGATAACAAGGCTAGGAACAGAGCCAGAATCTAGAGACGAGGTCAAGCAGGCAGAGGTCAAAGTCCAGGAGTCAGTCCGAAGAATGGTCAACAAAGCAGAGGTCAGGTACCGGAGGTCAGATGAAGTCACAGGCAGGCTGAGATCAAGAGGCAGGCAGCAGGCAGGTGAGTCAAGTAGCAGGTGGACATCAGAAGGCAGGCAAGCAGGCAGCAGGCAGCAGGCGGGCGAGTCAAGGAACAGACTGGGGTCAGAAGGCAGGTGGCAGGCAGGCAGGTCGAGGAACAGACTGGAGTCAGGAGCTAGGCAGCAGGCTGGCAGGACGAGAAACAGACTGGAGTCAGGAGACAGGCAGGCAGGTCGAGGAACAGACTGGAGTCAGGAGCTAGGCAGCAGGCTGGCAGGACGAGAAACAGACTGGAGTCAGGAGACAGGCAGGCAGGTAGACGGGTCAAGTAACAAGTCGAGTTCAGTACCAGAGAGTCAGTCTGGAGGTACTTCCTGGGAGACAAACAGGGACAGAAGGATGCTGGAACTAGGAAGCAGGAACAAGGCAGGAACAGAACTGGAACAGAAGGATCCTGGAACGAGACTTGGAACAAGACAGGAGCAAGTACAAGCGCGGAGGCAATCTAGCATAAGCCGACCCAATTGCCAAGGCAAGGGAGTGCAGGCTGGGACTTCCTTATAACAGAGAATCAATCAGGGCACACCGTGGAGCTAACACCCGCCCTTGGCCCTATAAGAGGCTGGCCGGTCTGCACGTGCATGTGTGCACATAGGGGCGTGGCCAACAGCACCAAAGATGCCGAGCTCCAGCATGAAGCCTGGTGCGCGGTGGAAGACCCGCCGTGGGACGCCGGGGCCTGGAAGTGCTAGCAGCTACCGCTAGGGAGGCCGACCCGGGACCTGCCGAGGAACCATGAAGGTGAGCAGGCCCATGCAAGGGACGGGCGCGGACGGGGTGCGTAACTATTTATAAATATATTAAAATGTACCAGTCCAAATACAGATCCCTTAGGCACTCTACTGTTTACCTCTCTCCACTGACAAAAATGACCATTCACTCCTGTTCTCTGTTTCCTGTCTTTTAACCAGTTTGAAATCCTGAAAAGTACATTGCCTCATATCCCATGACATTTTAATTTTTTTAGAAGCTTTTCATGGGGACTTTATCAAATGCCTTTTGAAAATCCAGATTTAGCACATCTACCAGCTCACCTTTATCCACATGTTTATTCACCCCTTCAAAAAAATGTAGCAGATTTGTGAGGCAAGATTTCCCTTGGGTAAATCCATGCTGGCTGTGTCCCATTAAACCATGTCTATCTATATGTTCTGTTATTTTGTTTTTTAGAATAGTTTCCATACTTTTCCTGGAACTGAAGTTAGGCTTACCAGTCTATAGTTTCCTGGATCACCCCTGGAGCCTTTTTTACATATTGGGGTTTCATTGGCTATCTTTCAGTATTCAGGAACAATGGCAATGTTAATGATAGGTTACAGATTAATGGAATTAGATCGGAAATTCCATTTTTGAGTTCTTTCAGCACCTTAGAGTGTATAATCATCTGATCCTGGAAATTTGTTACTCTTCATTTTGTCAATAGGGTCTACTACATCTTCCAAGTTCACCATTATTTGGTTCATTTCATTTGAATCATCACCCTTGAAAACCATCTGTGGAATGGGTATCTTCCCAACATTTCATTAGTAAACACAGAAGCAAAGAGTTCATTTAAGGCTAATTTTAAAACGCCCTCGCACGTAAAAAATGGGGGTTATGCATACGGCCGGGCCTTGCGCGTGCTGTGCATATTTTAGAAGCGGCCCAGCCGCGTGCATAACTCCTGTTATGTGCACAAAAGCCAGGCCTCTATCAAGGGGTGGTTTTGGGGGCGGGAAGGGGAGGTCCAGCAGGCAGGGCATGAGCCGAGCTGGAGGCCGCCGGTACAGCGGCCATTTGCCACTGTGCCGGGGGATGGCGCGCCAGCAGCCTGCCGGCGCACACACCTTACGCCAGCTCAGGAGCTGGTGTAAGTTCCGAAATAAAGAAATTTACAAAAGGTAGTTCCTTCAAAGGGGTCAGAGAGGAGAGGGGAAGAGGGTGGGAGGGTAGGTAGGGAGGGAGGAAAGTTCCCTACCAGTCCGCTCTTTAATTGGAGCGGACTGGGAGGGAACTGGCGGAGGCCCGATCTCATCACCGCACATAAAATTGGGAAATCTATCTCCCCCGTGTGCTGGCCCGGATTTTATAACATGCGCGTGCTGGCGCGTGGATGTTATAAAATTTTGTGTCCATGTGCGCGTATTTTTTTTAAATCTACCCGTTAGGGAAGATAAGGCCATCATGCAAAAACTAAGTGCCCCTTTAACCCCCTCAATCATTTAATGGTCCAACCATCTCCCTCACAGGCTTCTTGATTTAGATATATTTAGCACTATATGCCGAGTTCATTCTCAGAATCCTTTGCTTGCTTCCGTGCTAACACTCTAGCACCTTTTATGTCTTATTCAAAGTATAAAATATTGTTTTTTTCTGACACCACAAGCAGAAATAAAGATGTAGATTTTAAAATGAGTTTGTACGCCCATACATGTGCATATTGGTGCGTGAGTGAGGATATGCTGGAATTTTTAATTGTGCTTGCCTTTGTGCGCATAAAGGTGAATTTTAAAAGCCCAGCACACACCAAAGCCAGTAGATATGCACGCAAGTAAGCCCAGTCCGCGCCGAGTGGATTTTAAAAGCCGCCAAAGTACGAGTGCATATGCCACTATGCGCACAACTGAAAAGTGCCAAAAAGGGGCGAGGCATGGCTGTTTCTGGATTTTACACTGAAATCTGTGCATAAATACTTACGCACAGAGGTGCACACTTGGGTCCCCTGCTGCATAACTTTTCTTCTGCTATAGATGACATGCAGGTTTTAAAATAAAGATAAATAGACAGATCAGTGGGGTTTTAAGGGTTGGGGCTAACAGGGGATAAGTAAGGCTATTAACCTAGGGGGGGGGTTTAGAAGTCCTTTTCCTTACTGGTAAAACTAGTAATGGCATCAGCACACGTGTGTTTTAAACCCCCCCCACACACACACACCCACTTACGTGGTAGAAGTGGCATTTGCATGCCTACGCATGCATCTACTTAAAATTGCACACACAATGTGGCACATGGTCAAGCTATTTTATGTTATAAAATGGCCTTGGTCCAAGGAACATGCTCCCATGTGCACCCGAATGCCTGTTTAAAAGTTACCATCATATGTTTTAAAATGCACCTCCTAATTTTAGGAGGCTCCTCGAGCACAGCTAATTCGCGTGAGTCTTCCACAGGAACTTGTTGGCTTTTAAGTGCATATATCAGTGAATTTTAAAACATGCTTGCACGAGGCACATTCCCAGTTTTGCAATTAGTCCACCAGCTTGTCCAGTTAATAGCAAGGTCTTTCCGACTCCTGGAATTCTTCAACCTACATGCCCCCCAGCAGTTGACTCTGACCCCTCCCCCTCACTCTGTTGTATAAGCCCTGAAACTTGAGATCTACATACTTGCTCCTCATCAGGAGTTCAGTTTTAAAATTCAGAGTTACGCGTGTAAGTCTTGGCATCATCCTAGTGCGCTCATGCCCTGCCCATTTTCTGCCCCCTTAGTCCTTGTGCACTCACGGGTACATACGAGCAGATTTTGCGGCTTTTTTAAATCCATGTTACTCATTAGGGATGTGAATCATTTTTTGACAATTTAAAATATCGTCCGATATATTTTAAATCGTCAAAAATCGTTAGAGGCGATATACAATAGGAATTCCCCCGATTTATCGTCAAAAATCGTAAATCGGGGGAAGGGGGAGGGCGGGAAAACCGGCACACTAAAACAACCCTAAAACCCACCCGACCCTTTAAAATAAATCCCCCACCCTCCCGAACCCCCCCAAAATGTCTTAAATTACCTGGGGTCCAGTGGGGGGTCCCGTTGTGATCTTCCACTCTCAGGCCACGGGTGCGTTAATAGAAGTAGCGCCGGCGCCATTTTGGTTCCTGTCCCCCGACGTCACGAGCGCAGGAGATCGCTCCCGGACCCCCGCTGGACCCCCAGGGACTTTTGGCCAGCTTGGGGGGGCCTCCTGACCCCCACAAGACTTGCCAAAAGTCCAGCGGGGGTTCGGGAGCGAACTCCTGCACTCGAATCGTATTGCCGTATTGTAAAATGGCGCCGGCCATACGGCCATACGGCCGGCGCCATTTTGCAATACAAAATGGCGCCGGCTGTATGACCATATTGCCGTATTGCAAAATGGTGCCGGCCGTATGGCCATAAGGCCAGCGCCATTTTGCAATACGGCAATACGATTCGAGTGCAGGAGGTCGCTCCCGGACCCCCGCTGGACTTTTGGCAAGTCTTGTGGGGGTCAGGAGGCCCCCCCAAGCTGGCCAAAAGTCCCTGGGGATCCAGCGGGGGTCCGGGAGCGATCTCCTGTGCTCGTGACGTCGGGGGACGTCATGAGCGCTGGAGACATGGCAAAGATCGCGCCGGCGCCATTTCTATTAACGCACCCGTGACCCGAGAGTGGAAGAACACACCGGGACCCCCCCACTGGACCCCAGGTAATTTAAGACATTTTGGGGGGGTTCGGGAGGGTGGGGGATTTATTTTAAAGGGTCGGGGTGGGTTTTAGGGATGTTTTAGTGTGCCGGTTTTCCCGCCCTCCCCCGATTTACGATTTACACGATTTAAAAAAAAAACCAAAACCACGACGATCCGATTCCCTCCCCCCCCCCCAGCAAAAATCGATCGTTAAGACGATCGATCACACGATTCACATCTCTATTACTCATGTGCAGCTCCCATAAATGTGTATGTGGGCATTTTTGCATGAGCAATACTTTTAAAATCAATCTCAAAGAGTTTATATGTATATCTAGATGAATGAAGATAGTCAGTACTAATAAATTTAGGACATTTTAAAGACTGGCTAAGAAATAAATAAGTCTTTGAAGTTTGCAGTTGACTCTGTTTCTTTTACTATGATTCAGCACAAAAAGTCTAAAACTTGCCAAAGTATAAAGTCTATTCTTTTAATTTTCTGACTATTTAAATTGTTCTTTTTTTTTAACAGAGAAACAATTATTGATTTTTTACAAAAAAAATAGTGGATGTCTTCTTTTATTTTTTAAACAAAGAGATAATTTCCATAAAACTGAAACAATTCAGCAGACTGGATCATCTTACTTGCCCCCCAAACTGTGGCTCAGATGATGCAATTTATTATTAATTAAAAAGAAACACTTTCTGTAGTAAAATGAGCAGAGAGAAGCAGGCAGCAAAAGAATAACTAATGTTAAGTCTATAGGCAACTACATTTAGCAATTTCAGTGTGTGTATATGTTTCAAACAAAAGCACAGACCTATTATGCAGAACAGATAAATGTGGTTATAACATCTAAAAGGAATTGAAACACTAACTTCTCTTCCCAAAGTCCATTATTTAATTTTCATAAGCAAAATCTGTCAATAAGTTTAGTTATTTTTACAATTGTGTCATAGCCACTTTAATTAAACAAACTAGATGTCTTGCTCAACCAACAGCCTTGTATTAATTTACTGTGGTCAAACTTTCATTCATTACAAATGAGTTAAAGTTGAACTTCATGCAGAAGAATGTTGAAAAATACATTATTTTTGAAAATGTATCACAAGATGCCAAGGCACAGCAATGGAGTGCAACTCTGTTGGGGAAAGGTTGAGAATTTAAATTGTTGTCCTATGCCTGTAGGGCATACTTCAAAATTGAAATTGGGTGTTTTGGTTAATGAATAGCTAGCCTTAGCTCATGTATTTTCTAGGTTCAAGTTCAAATTAAGGTGTTTACTGTTTATTGAAACTGAGGTAACAATTTTGGCCTATTATGTATTAAATAAGTTTATATTGCATTTTATTGTTGGACAGTTTGGACCTTATGGGCTTTGGAGGAATCTAGATCAGGCTAGGTTATAATATCTACTAAGATTATAATATTTGTCGTAGACCCTGACAGAGATTCGCTATTGAAAATTTTCTTTATGGTGAAAGATGTTCTTTTTATGAATTATTGCATTTATATTTTTCTAGGTATTTCTAAAAGATCTCAGAAGAGGAGGAAGCAGTTCCTCCTGCTGAAGCCATATGTTTTACAATTCGGCAGTATTTTTTTAGTCTGAATATCTATGTAAATGGTTAGTCAAATTTAAATTGCACGGAGCTAGATATACATATTTTGATAATTTATTATGACCTTGAATTAGCTGATGGCTGATTCTAGGCTAGTCAACATTGTATGAATCCTAGATTATTGCCTTATTATTACTTGCAATGATTCTGTTTGCTTCTTATTTTATATTCCTTATCTTTTGCTTCTTGTTTTTCCTCAGAATATATGGATTTACAGAATGCTTGAGTGACTTAATTTTCCTGAGTATTTGATTTTTTTGTTCTTTAATTACCTTGTGGTTTCTTCTTCTAACAATTTTGTAATTTATAACTGAATTTCAATAATTGAATAAAGAGAAAATTAAAAAAAACAAATGAAGGTGTTCAATGAAACTGAAGAAGGAATTTTGGTCTAATGTATAATAAATATGTTTATATTACATTAGGAGGGTAGTATGGCAATATCAATTTATCATGATAGTGATTTCTGTGGAATTTGCCACTCGTATATACGATGGGCGGCCTAGAGGGCGATCGGACGACCCTATGGACAACACCTGGGTTTGGCAACACAAGGGTGGGTAGTCACATGGACAGGAAAACCCGGCATGTGTTGGAATCAGTTATTGCCCTTGTTACGGCACCTGAAGGAGGACAGGGCGGCTCCAGATGTCTTGATCATACACCTGGGGGGCAATGATATGAATTCATTAACATGCAAAATCTTGATTGAGAGGATGAAAAGTGACATTAATACAATTGTTAAATTATATCCCAACACCACAGTGGTGTGGTCGGAAATTATACCCAGACCCAAGTGGAAAGGCTCGAAACTATGGAACAGGAGAAGGAAGAAATTTAACAGGCAAATGGAGGTGTGGACGAGTAAGAGGGGTATGCATCATATAAGGCACCATTGGGCGGAGGACATGTGTCTGGGATTGTTCAGAGAGGATGGAATACATTTGTCCGACATCGGCTATGACATATTTAATAACGCGTTACAAGACGCATTAGAAGCGTGCATAGCTGAAAAAGGGGGACGGAAAAGGCCGCAGCTAGTTGAGTAAGTGGGGGAACACGAGGCAAGGGTTACCCCTACCTCGTGTCTTACGATTACCCGGGCCGGTTGAATATAATTCATTGTAAGTGGTACTGGCGGCATCACTGGACGGCGTGGTAGCCGGTCAGTGCCTGGGGAGGCGCAGAAAAGGTGGGGGCGCAGAACCCACCAATGGCGGGACCCCTGTCTGGGAGCGGGGACTCGGCGGGGGTCCATGGCTAAAAGGACGCCCGGCTGAATACGGCGGGCGGACAGTGATAGTACATCGGCTCGGGTACACCAAGAAGTTTATTTGTATGTTAAAGAAATAAAGCTGCGGCCTTTTTTGATACCAATAACAGTTTCTGTGCATTTTATACCATGAAAGGTGGAGAAAGGAGGTATTTTATACATTGAAAGGAGGGGAAAAGGTGGTCCCCAGATGCAGGGCCGCCGAGCACGGAGGCCAAGTGGGGGCTGCTAGCATTATTATCAATACCAGGCTTGTCAATAATAACGATCTCTACTAGACAAAAAGCATTCTATCACTTTGACTCTTTTTCTTGGAAACTTATGCAGTTGGACCTGTAAACTGAATTTAACTATTCTTAATGTTTCAGAAAAAACTGAAATCATAACTTTATGTTTAAAGCATTTGGAAGCTGAATTTTGTTAATGCAGGATGTTACTTGAGGAATTTTTCTGTTGAATTGGGATTATGCTGAAGATGATAATGTGTTCGGGGTGGTGGTTGGGTGGGGGTGTGTTTTGCTTTTATATTTTATTGTAATTGTAATTGGCAATGTATATGGGTCACATTTTTTGGCAGATATGATTTTGTAACATGCCTGTAGCCTGGGGGGGGGGGGGGGGTGACATGTAATCAAGTACAAATCAATCAAACACCACAAAATCAGGGAGGCAGAGATACAGGATGCTGCTGGATAATTTACCTGGTGTGAGGCTATGTTCTTTTATTGGCTCTATCAGAGATAAATGACTTGTAAGAAGTCAAATTGACAGGTTGTAGCATGGAGGTTATAGAGTCCACAGCAGAAAATATATGAGATGTGAAAGGAACATTTCTGGCAGTCTGCAATCAGTTGACATACTGTATTTATTTATAGCTTGCTATAATTTTTTTTTGCATTTTGGAGGTCCTGACTATATGATTTAATCATGAAATGGACAGATGTTTCATTAACACCTTGTGCCCACTTGCTTTATTTACACCGGGTGAAAGATTTATGAAGTTTTCATTTTTCATCATGTTTCCACTTTCTCTCTCTGCTGATCAACGAGCTGTTAAGCATTACTATTAAGAAATGATTTTCTTGTAGATTCCTTAGCTAGTTTACATACAACATATTACATTGATCAGCATTTGTTTTGTGGAATATTATGTGCTTATATGTAAATATATGTATCATATGCTTGTCCTCTTTTCCTCCTGTTGCTCCTATGCAGCCACTGTCACATTTCATTCTCTCTTCTCCTCCAGAGAATAAAATAGGATGAAAGATGTTTCCTGTTGAATTATCCATTGATGAGGTTTGGCCTCCACTGGGATCTAAATATTAATGCAGTGCCATGAAGTCTATGAGATCTATCTACACTTTGGTGACTCTGAGAATGAAAGTGCATAATTAATCATAATTGCCTCTTCTAAGGACATGTAATCAGGATTAAACACCTGGCTTTAAGGTGGGAGAAGTATGCATATGTAGACAAGGAGGATGGAGATGGAGAAAACAATTGAGAGTAAAAGGGACTGAAAAGACCTGGATTTTTTTTATGTGGGAAGTGAATTGGAATATTCACTAGGGAGCATTTAGTAATTGGAAAATATTTCCTCCCACATAAATTCATCCTGCATTGCTTGTTAAATGAGATGGAGATGAAAAGCAAGGATTTTAGGGCTTAGAAAATTTAGAATTGGTATCAAACAAGCCTGCTTGGGAAAATAAATATTTTGTTCTCAAAGTAAAATAAAGAATAAAAAAAATGGGGACAAAAGATATGTCACATGCATTATTTCATATATGTCCTATACATATGTATATGAATACCCAGATGTCCAGGAAAGGAATTTTTTAAATGGTATAAATAAATTTGAAATGGCAGTAGAAACCTGTCAACTAGAAATACAAGAAAATAATTAAATAAAAACAGAATTTGTTGTCTCCATCAAGACTGACTTGTTTCTACAAATTAAAGTTGAGAAAACCATAAAAACTGAGGTAGAAAATAACTTACCTTCAAAATAGATGTGAGAGACAGTATAATTGGTGAAAACATGCATGCAGGTATATATTGTATAACAACTCAGATGACAGTATTCAAAAACACTAACCCTTTGAATGCAAAATAATCTGAATATTCCAAATTTTGTTAATATTGCAGTACACATGTATAACTCAGAATTCATATGCCCTGTGGTACGTACATGGATAGGGAGAAGAAGTGAAGTGAAGGGAACAGAGAATAACAGGAAGCAGGACTTTGAAGGGATAACATACTCCATAATGTTTAGCTATAGAAATATAGAAATGACGGCAGAAAAAGACCAAATGGCCCATCCAGTCTGCCCAGTAAGCTCCCACACTTATTTTTCCATACTTATCTGTTTCCTGATCACCAAGTTCAGGGCCCTTGTTGGTAACTGTTTGATTCGAATTTCCTGCTACCTCCTGCCATTGATGCAGAGCTTAATGTTGGAATTGCATCAAAGGTGAAGCATAAGGCTTAATGTTAAGGGTAGTAACCGCCGCATCAAGCAAGTTATCCCGATGCTTTTTTACCCAGACTGCACAGATCAATGCCTTGATGGATGTTGTCTGAATGTAAATCCTCTTTTCCATATTTCCATATTTCCCGAAATCGGAGCGGCCTCGGAGGAAACTTTCCTTCCACATCCCACCACCTTCCCCTCACTTCCCCTACCTAACCCACCCCCTGGCTCTACCTAAATCCCCCTCCACCTTTGTTGGGCAAGTTACGCCTGCTTGAAGCAGGCGTAACTTGCACGCGCCACCTCGCATCCCTCGGCACAGGCCGCAGTGCCGGGGGACTCGGGACCCCCCTCCCGGCCCGCCCCGAACCATCGCCACGCCCCCGGACATGCCCCCTCCCACCCCTTTTACGAAGCCCCGGGGCTTTGCGCGCGCCGGCGGCCTCTGAAAAATCCGGGAGGATTTACGCGCGCAGGGCTTTTAAAATCTAGCCCATTATCTACAAGACATGTTACTTTGTTGTAGAATGCTGTTCATATTGTTCTCTCTACTGACACTGCAAAAATATTGTTGATAATGGTAAATGCAAATGGAAGCTTTCCAGAGGTTATTAGAGTGAGCAGATGGTCCTTGTACATATATGCAAATAAGCTTCTGACTGCCACTATGGGGATACATTTTGGTTAGTGGTACAACACAGTGGAAAGGCTTGAAGATATGTGTAATACAATGAGCCAATATGGGAATTCACAGGTTGACAAAAATAGCTGCAAATAAAAGAACAAGAAATCCTGATGTATTGGAGAAGGAATATGTATTCATGTGCGGGAAGTAAAGAGGGGGTCCCACAAGTGATGACACATTCAATTGTACTAACCAGGACCTATGAGATGTCTACCTTTTGTGCTTTGAGATATGTAGACTGAGCTGGGGATAATGCTTAGTACAGAGTAAGAGAGTTCATGAGGTGGAAAGAAGGATCTAGTTATGTACTATGTTGTACAATACGCTTGAAGAAAGTAATGCACCTGAGCAATATATAAAAAAGGTAAGATCAGTTGAGGAGAGAAGTGATATGCATAGATTGATCAATGTCTGAATGGCATAGTCCAGTGTATACAGGGAGTGAGAACTTATTTGTGGGCAGGAGCCACTAGCATTGTCAGAAAATGTCTATTTTACTGCTGCTGGCATGCTGTTTGTCGAAAATATCTATTCCTGCTGTGTGTGTATCAGAGTGCTTTGTCTAAGTTTATATGTATTTATATATGTATTTGACTGGCTGTTTTTGTCCCACCATGCATAATTTGATGTGTGTGTGAATTTGTGGGAGAAGGGGTGTATATATATATTGCTGTTTAATTGAGTGCATATATGCTACTGGCTGTATATTTGAGAATGTATGCACTGTTACCTTAGTACTTGTATACTGGTAGGTGGGGGTCATGACATGGGGTGCAAAGTATGCACTTATGCTTCTGGCTGGGTAAATAAATATTATGTGTGTGTGTTTCTGTGAGCAACTGGCTGAAGGGTGTTATAGACCAGGAAGTTTCCCCAGTGACTAGGAGTGGGTGAATATACCTCTGTCCCCTATTGCTTTTTACCACAGTCTAACTGGAGAAACTATATTGAGCTATCAGATGATGAGTATTTTTGATGTTCACTGTTTAGGGGTACTAAAGTCTATGTAGTTGCAAGAGTTGGCAGCAATTATCATTAGGTATAGTACAGCTTGGAGACATCTTGCAATTGCTTGTTTAATTTTCATTCACACCCTCATAATGCTAAGTGTTGTGTCTATGCTGCTAAAAGCAATTATTGCCTGCATAGCATTCCTGACTAATAAACAGAATTTACTGTATAATTTCCCTCATTTGCAGCCATCTGGCTTCAGGTCTGCCTAATTGACTTAGAACACAGTGACAATGTCAGCAGCAAGCATTGTTTGACAACTAAAATTACTAACCAGGCATTCTTATCTTATCCTAAATAACAATGAAATAGTAGATGACTGTTAAACTGTGATAGTTAATATTTTGCAAAAAATAAATTTGCTAAAGAATTGTCTAAATAGATTTAGAACAGAAGATATTTATTATATTCCTTTTATTGTACATCATAAGAACATAAAAACATAAGAATTGCCATGCTGGATCAAACCAAGGTCCCTTGAGCCCAGCATCCTGACTCCAACAGTGACCATTCCAGGTCACAAATACCTGGCAGATCCCATAAATCAGATTTAATTCCTGGGAGTAACAGGAATGAGCAATAGCTGGCTAATGTGTTATGGACTTTTCCTCCAGGAACTTGTCCAAACCATTTTTAAATCCCATCATGCAAGTTGTCTTGATCATGTCCTCTGGCAACAGATTCCATAGCTTGACAGTGTGCCGAGTAAAAAAAGTTCTTTCTATGGGTTTTTTTTAATGTGCTGGTTGGTTTCTCTTAGTTTCCCCTTGTTTTAGTATTATTTGAAAGATTAAATAACTGTCCTTTATTTACCATTCCACCCCCCTCATGATTTTATAAATTTCTATCATGTCCCTTCTTCAACCATCTCTTTTCCAAGCTGAAGAGTCCTAGCCTGCATTACCTCTCATCATAGGAGAGATGTTCCATCCCCTTTATCATTTTTGTCACATTCTTCTGCATCTTTTCTAGTTTCACTATGTTTTCTTGAGGTGAGGTGAGCAGAACTGCACAGAATACTCACGGTATGGTCACACTATGGTTCAATATGAAGGCAATATATTTTCTGTTTTATTCTCTATGCCTTTTTGATACTTTCTTAACATTCTATTTGCTTTTGACTGCCACCATGCACTAAGCCAAGGATTTCAATGTATTGTCCACAAGACCTCCAAGGTCGTTTTCCTGGTTAGTGAATCCCAATAAAGAATCTGGCATCATTTATGTTGCGCTCGGGGGGGGGGGACCCTTGTCCTGAGGCAGTGGAGAACTGCTCTGGTAGGGACCAGGAAGCAGCTGCCCCCAGGGAGCGGAGCACTGGAGGCTAGGATGAGCTTCACCACTGGAAGCCCGCGGTCCCCCCAGGTGGAGCTGTAGGGACCCGAGCCGCTTGGACTTAGGTGGGCTTCGCAGGGTCTCCTGGAGAAGTTGTAGACAGGTGTGCCCAAGACAGCAAGGGAGCGCGGTCAAACTTGGAGCTGTGGTTCTGATGGAGCAAGGAGGACCAGAACAGCATAGGCGATGACAAGGCGAGGGACAGAGCTAGAATCAGAGACGTGGTCAAGGACAGCCGAGGTCAGAATCCGAGGATCAGTCCGAGGAGTGGTCAACGGGGCAGGGGTCAGGTTCTGGAGGTCAGATGTGGTCACAAGGCAGGCAGAGGTCAGGATCCAGGCAACAGACAGAATGGTCGAAGAACAGGCAGAGGTCAGTACCAGAGAGACAGTCTGAGGGTTCTACCTGGGAAGACGAGACAGACGGACACTGGAACAGAAAGACTTCGGGACAAGGCTGGAACAGTAGGATGCTGAAACAAGGCTGGAACAATAGGACACTGGAACAAGACTGGAACAAGACTAAAACAAGACTGTGAACGTGGAGGCAAACTATCACACTAGCAGTGTCAACCCGATTGTCAAGGCAAGGACGTGCAGGCAGTAACTTCCTTATATCAGGCAATCAGTAAGGGCGCGCCGCAGAGCTAGGACCCGCCCCTGGTCCTACAAGTTACCTGGCGGACTGCACGCGTGTGTAGGGGCATGGCCAACACCACTGAGGACACCAAACTCCGGCGTGAGGCCTGGTGTGCAGCGGAAGGCCCGGCGACCGCCACCGCGGGATGCCTAAGCCTGGAGGAGCTCGCAGCTGCCGCTGGGGAGGCTGACCAATGACCTGCGGAGGAGTTAGTGAGGTGAGCGGGCCGGGCGTGGACGGGGCGATTAACAGTTTACCGGTAGTTAGTATTATTTTTTCTTTTGTGAATCACTTTGCACTTTTCTACATTAAATTTCATCTGCCATTCTTTTGCCCAGTTTCCTAGACTCACAAAGCCCTTTGCAGTTCCTTGCAATCTGCTGCTATTTTAACAAATTTAAATAATTTTGTCATCTGCAAATTTGATCACCTCACTCATTGTTCCATTTTCCAGATTTTTTATGACTACAAGTATGTTAAACAGCAGAATACCTGTATCCTTTTGGAAAACTGACCATTTAGTCCTACCCTCTGTTTCTGGCCTTTTAACTAGTAACCGATTCACAACAGAATACAGCCTCCTGTCTCGTGACTAGGGACCTTCTTTTTCATTATTTATTTTATTTTTTCTGGGAATTTCAATGCTATATAAAAAAAGAGGAAAACACACATTTCTTATAACACATGTGAGAAAAAGCAGTGCAAAAGTCAATTTTCCACAGATTTTTCCTTTGCTATAGCATTTAAATTCCCAGAAAAAAATAAAATAAAAACTGAAAAGGAGGGTCACTACCCATGACTTTGTAGTGGACCTCATGGTAGACCTAGTTAAATACCTTATTAAAGTCCAAATATACTGTATCAACTGGCTCACCTTTATGTACATGTTTATTTACACCTTCAAAACATTCTAAAAATTGGTAAGACACCAGTCCTATGTGACTTCATTACTAGCACACTTCAAGAAAATTATAAGCTTTGGGGTAGATTTTACAAATCTATGCTCGCACATACTTTTGTTCGCACACCAGGCGTGAACAAAAGTAAGCGGGATTTTATAAGATACGCGTAGCCGTGCGTATCTTATAAAATCCAGGGTTGGCGCGCGCAAGGGGGTGCACATTTGTGCACCTTGCGTGCGCCGAGCCCTGCGCGCGCTGCCCGTTCCCTCCGAGGCCGCTCCAAAATCGGAGCGACCTCGGAGGAAACTTTCCATTAACCCCCCTGCACCTTCCCCTCCCTTCCCCTCCCTAACCCATCCCCCCGGCCCTATCTAAACCCCCTCCCTACCTTTATCTTAAAAGTTACTACTGCCTCCGGTCAGTAGTAACTTACGCGTGCCGGCGCGGCAGGCCCTGACACAGGCTGCTGTGTCGGGGCACTCGGCCACGCCTCCGAAATGCAACTGAGCCGGAAACACGCCCCCCGGACACGCCCCGGACTTGCCGTGTCACTCCCGACACGCCCCCCCCAGACAAGCCCCGCGACTTACGCGCGACCCAGGGCTTACCTTATGCGCATAACCCTTTTAAAATCCGGCCCTTTATGTAGTAGCAACCAGGGATCCTCTGTGCCTGCTTTGTTTTTCAGGTTCCTTTGTTTTTCAGGTTTCTTTAATAACTTTCTTTGCTTTTGTAAGTTCTGTCTCCTTTAACTTCTTTATCTTGTACATGTACTGGATACATTGATGTTGCTTTTGTAACAACATCAACAGCAATAATAATAATAATTACTGTTTACCAGATGATGTACAAACTTTTAATCTCCATTAAAAATTATCTTTTTGAAACTCTTAAAATTCTTGAAGTTTACTTATTCACGGTCAAACAATTATTATCACACATGAAATTGATTCTAAACCATCAAAAACAGAAATTATTCTACTGACTAGGAAAAGTACCATCAATAAGGAGTTCATTTTTAAAACACATTTTTTGCATATTAATTCAGTCTCCCAAGTAAGAGACTTGGGAGTTATTATCGATCACAAATTAAAACTAAAAGCAGAAATAAACCACAAAATCAAAGATGGTTTTTATAAACTTCATGTCCTAATACGATTAAAACCTCTACTAGATTTTAATGATTTTAGAACAGTGCTTCAAACTTTAATATTCTCCACAATTGATTAGTGCAATGCTATTTTATTTGGTCTACCTTCAATCAGTATTAGACCATTGCAGTTAATTCAGAATGCCACTGTAAGAGTTATCTGCGGCGGAAACAAATTTGATCACATTCCACCTACTTTAATCAATCTTCACTGGTTACCAATCAATTCCCGCATTGATTATAAAATATTATGTTTAATTCACAAATCTATATACCATGACAATACAGAATGTCTCAATGCTTAGCTTCACTTACACACCCCGGAAAGAAACTTGAGATCCGCTAATAAATGGCCGTTAATAGTCCCTTTAATTAGATCTGCCCACCTTTCAGAAGTTAGGGAGAGAGCCTTTTCTATAGCAGGACCAAGGATATGGAATCAAATTCCTTGTGAGCTAGATTACAAAAAGATTTTAAGGCCTTTAAAAAGATGTTGAAAACTTGGCTTTTTAAAAAGGCTTACAACTCTTAAATTCCTCCATCAGTCATGGCATACTAGCAGCATATAATTATTGAAATTGTTTTCTGCTTGTTTCTGTTTTATATGCTTTTAGTTGTTTGTTTTATTATTATTTTATATGCTTTTTACTTTGTATACCACTTATTTGTTTTTATTTATTATTTTATTTTTTATTTTATATAGCAACTGTATTTTTTTATTATTATAACTTTGTAAACCGTTCAGATTATTTCCACAGATTGACAGTTTGTAAAAACACTAGTCTTCATTTGCTGGGTTTTATTCAAACCTCTAAAAAGTCTAGAGTTGTGCTTTCTGTTATACCATTGTACCGTAAAAATATAATTCAACAAATCATGTTACAATTGGTGTAATATTTAAGAATACATTATAAAAAATATGTCAAAAGAACATCAGAAATGTCATTCTTTTTTTTTTTTAATTCATATTTTATTGCTTTTTTTCACAAAGTATTATTTAACATACTTCACCAGGTAAATAAAACATGCATTTTACAAGTAAAGGAAAGGAAATTCTAATAATCTTAACAACCAATACAAACATACATGTTCTTATATTCAAAGAAAAACAAGGATGTGACTCCTGGACTGGAATGTAAAGGTGTAATAAATTATACTAATCACTCAAGAAAACTGGCCTCACATGCGATGTCAGTTATTTTCTTTTGATTGACTTATTAGCCTACTGCGATGGAATTAGTCACACTTCTGGCATACCAAAAGGACTTGAGTTGTTCTACAGCTGAAAACACCAATCTCTCGTCTTTATGACCTATTAGACAATGACATGGATATTTAAGGACAAATGTATATTCTAATGCCAAAACTTGAGGTCTAAAGCTCAGAAACTCCTTTCTTCTAACCTGGGTTGGCCTTGACAAATCTGGAAAGAACTTTACTGCGTGGCCATGGAATTCTAAACCCAAATTTAGGAAATAATTACGCATTACCTTACTAACATCTCCTTCAGAAATAAGAGACTATTAAGGTACCTCTATCTAATATTTCAACATCAGAGCTTTCAATAAATTGGGTCAGATTTTCCAAGGCTTCCATGTGATTTTCTCCAATTTTTCTTAAAGATCTAGTTAGGAAAAAAAGCCTTATTAATTAGCGGCATTTGGACTTCATCAAACTTTAAACATTCAGAGAAATATTTTTTCAAAGTGCTTTGGGTATTCTCCCCCAAAGCTCTAGGGAAATTAGTGAATCTCAAATTCAGATGTTTAGAATAATTCTCAAGATATTCCAATCTTTTTGACTGAGTTCCAATATCTTTAATGAGATACACATTGACCGTTTGAACTTGTATAACTTTACAGTCCATCTCAGTTATCTTTCTTCCCGTTTCATTTATTTGTCTGTCCAGGTTTTGCTTAGTAGTCAGCATTTCATTATCCAGCTTATTATATTTTGTCTCACAAACATTTACCAGTTTCCCAATTGTAACCATCAAGTCCCATAGAGTATCCAGGGTGACTGTTGCTGGTTTAGGGGATGGTACAAATAACTCACCCCTTGCCAGAGGAGTATGAGATCCTCCGGCTTCCAGCGCTTGTATTTCTCATAGCCTTTTTTCCTCCTCTGCAGAACAAATTGGGGATATCGATGTAATTAATCCCTCCAGTCTTTCAGGCCCTGATGTTTCAGCTGGTACAGTCTCGCTCCCTTGGCATCCCCCTCCCTTCGGGAAGATGAGGTCATCTCCCTGCGACACTTCAGGAGATCTCACCATAGTCGCTGGCACCGGAAGAGGCTTGCAATCAGGAGGGCTGAGAGTAGCGTCCCCAGGCTGCGAGAGAGCTCCTTCTCCACTCGCTGCAGCATGACATTCGCTCCCCTTCTCTGCCGACATCAGGGTAGCATATGAGTCGATCCTCTTTTGTCCAAAAGGTAAGTTGGGTACAGAGGGATATACCCGGACCAAAAATGTCATTCCGAGTCAACACAAAGGTCCATTATGCCTAATATCTTATCTTTGTCCATGACCATTCTGGGTCCATTATCCCTGGACAAGGTGATTATATTTCTAAAGTGGTGCTGGAAGATGAACAATAAAACTGCTATTATTGAAACAATTTTCATTGGTATGATATGGTATTTTTTAGGGTGTGCATGGCAACATTTTTTGGTTCAATTTCCTGTTTCCTTCACTTCATTTGGTTTGGATCGGAAGCTCATTCATTTCCATTAAAGTCAGTGGAGTTAAGCAATGCATCCTATTTTTGACTAACTTAGAGGTTTTCCAGATAAGTTTTATGAAACTTATTGGAAGACATCAGTAGCAGAAGCAACAGCACCCCAAGAGACCAAGAGTGGCAAGAACAAGAGGTGCAAAGGGCACACACAGTGACATCGGGAATGGTCTTAAAGGGGGGAAACCTTGGCTTTGGCAAGGGGCCCTAGGCTTTCAAAAGGATCCCTTAGGCTACATTTCTTAAAAATGTATTATGGTGTATTGCCAATTATAATGGTCCATGCAAAAAAGAAAATAAATTATGGAATATGGCTGTGGTGCCTTGTTTGCATTTACTCTTTCATCAGTTTGATCTACGATTCCAACATTTATATGATATCTACATGGTATGCACTAGCCCGTATTGGTTAGTTTTGGACTATTATTGATAGGCGATGCGGTGCACTACCATTTACATGAGTGACTGCGTGCGATGCATTTCTGTTCAGTGACATCCGCTCAAATTTTTTGCAGTTGTGGTTTTTCTCTTTTCTGGTATATTTCGTGGGCCATCCATTGCGCCTACCATGTGACAGTGGCCGACTAATGGCACCGGTAGCCCCTGTGACATAGTAAGGTCAAAGGCTATTGGCGCATTTTGAATACTAGCAGCCGATGGCCCAAGTGCAGGAGATTGCTCCCGGACCCCCGCTGGACCACCAGGGACTTTTGGAAAGTCTTGGGGGGTCATGAGGGTGGGGTAAATTTGGTAATGATACATTGCATTCATGGGGGTTCACCATGCGTTTCGCAGACCCATGAATGCAACAAATAGGGACCTATACGTTGTGGATTGCGCATACGTTCCAAACAAATGCACATCCCTAGGGAATATGCAGAAAGTAATTTCTGTTCCCTCTCCTGTGGAATAATATACCCCATTGCCCTCTGAGACAGGTCCAATGTAACATTTCTCCTCACCATTGATTTCTGAACCCACAAGAACTGGTGCCAGGACCATAGACACCCAGCATCAGGACTCTTTTTATTTTATGTGCCCTATGCAAGATTTACAAAAGTTAGAGTGGTCTTTGTTCCAATGCAACCAGTTTAAAAATTGTCCCTTAGGACTTTATTCAAGGGGACGGTAACTTTTAAAAAGCCACATGTGTGTATGGTACGTGTGTATGGTGGCTCGCACGAATGGATGTAGTCATTTTATAACAACCAAAAATAAACTGTGTACTAGTTAAAAAGCTAACATAACACCCAAAAACGCCAAACAGTTTTTAAACAAATTTTGTAAGACCCTCTATTCACGAGAAGACATATTATGTGTTCAACCCGTTTCTCATAGGGGGTCACTATTGCTTTTAATCATTCAAAAGTTCAATTTTTGTTATCTTTTTCAAAATTTTTTTATAAAAGTTCCTCAACCAATTTTTTGCAACGGGTACTTATCCGCGCTGAAAAGGTCCCAGGTGACCCGACATGGCCATGTTTCGGACCGCTGTCCTGCTTCAGGGGTAAAGGAGGAAACCAATTCAGATACTTTGTAGAAAACTTCTTCTTACGGCGTCTTTATTCTGTGCCGGTCAATTTTTTCACACAGGCTGCATTTCAGCCCGCTGTATTTCAACAATGGCAACCCAACGGAAGCTGTTTATACGAATGTCAGCACTTGGTACCACCCCTTCCGGTGACGGGTAGTAGTTCCCTCTCACGTCCTCGCACCCAAACGCTGTCAGTCTGATTACAATTGTTCTCTATTTGTAACTAAAACATATGTTCAAGACTCACACATTACGAAAAACCAAGGAGGAAAGCTGTCCATGTAGCGCTTCAAAAAACGGCAAACTCTGTCCCATACGCTCTTATCTAAACAGCATAAAGCGTACCAGGGAGGCAATTCTCTATCTCGTTCTCTCCCGATGTGTGCTGGTAAATCAAAAGCAGCTGTGATCTCTCTCTCGTCCTTTCACGCTGTTCAGTTTGAAACTGCAAGGTGCATCCCATGGCAGTGATTCTCCAGCGCATCCACTCCTAGGTAGTGCTGGTCCATCATATACCATTGTATTCTCGATCACATCCCTCTATAGGAAGCCCACTGATCAGAATCACTATTTAAGGTATTCCAGTTTTCATCCTCAAAGGTTAAAGAATGGACTCCCCATATCCCAATTTCTTAGATTACGCCGGATATGTTCATCCCTGGAGGATTTTAAATCCCAAGCCGCAGTTCTTTCTACTAGATTTGTGCAAAAAGGTTACCCGCGAGGAGTAGTAAGGAGGGCGTATAAGAGAGCCCGCTTTGCTAATAGAGACCTGTTGTTACTTTACCAGCAACGTCCCTATAATCAATAGCTGACTTGTACTTTGAAGTATTCACGCCATGTGAATGAAGTAGTCAATATCGTACGTGAACATTGGAAAGTTCTAATGTTGCATACGGTATTTCAAACTAGTCTGCGATTTGCCTACTTCAGAGGACAGAATATTAGGGATCATATTGTACATTCCCGGTTTTCATCTACCATAAAACGATTTACCTCTGGAGGCCATCAAGCTTGTGGGACTTGTGACATGTGTGCACAAACCCTTACAGGAGAACAATGGCAGGCGCCTCACTCAGGGGTCATGGTTCGGCATGACAGATGGACTTCGTGTGATTCAATGAGCGTTATATATGCCATACAGTGTCCTTGCAACCTGGTTTACATTGGCCGCACAAAGAGAAAAATCCGTACGCGGTTGATCGAACACAGAAGTTGCATTAGGACATCTAAACTTGCGGCTCCTTTAGTGCAACACTGTATCAACCAACATCACCAATTTACTGACTTGCGGTGGTCCATTTTGGAACAAGTGGATCATAACCCCAGGGGAGGAGACATACAGTCCTCCCTGAACCGACGTGAACATTTCTGGATTTTTCACCTGAACACTGTGGACCCTAATGGATTAAATGAGAGAATCAATTGGTATTCTCTCATATGACTAGTTCTTACAAGACTTGTGTTTTCTATCAGATTTTCTTCCCAAAATATCTGGTCATTTGATTGGGTATTAAACTACATTATTATGCTACTGTTTGTAATGATAGCCTCAATTTTTTGGATGTGATCGAGAATACAATGGTATATGATGGACCAGCACTACCTAGGAGTGGATGCGCTGGAGAATCACCGCCATGGGATGCACCTTGCAGTTTCAAACTGAACAGCGTGAAAGGACGAGAGAGAGATCACAGCTGCTTTTGATTTACCAGCACACATCGGGAGAGAACGAGATAGAGAATTGCCTCCCTGGTACGCTTTATGCTGTTTAGATAAGAGCGTATGGGACAGAGTTTGCCGTTTTTTGAAGCGCTACATGGACAGCTTTCCTCCTTGGTTTTTCGTAATGTGTGAGTCTTGAACATATGTTTTAGTTACAAATAGAGAACAATTGTAATCAGACTGACAGCGTTTGGGTGCGAGGACGTGAGAGGGAACTACTACCCGTCACCGGAAGGGGTGGTACCAAGCGCTGACATTCGTATAAACAGCTTCCGTTGGGTTGCCATTGTTGAAATACAGCGGGCTGAAATGCAGCCTGTGTGAAAAAATTGACCGGCACAGAATAAAGACGCCGTAAGAAGAAGTTTTCTACAAAGTATCTGAATTGGTTTCCTCCTTTACCCCTGAAGCAGGACAGCGGTCCAAAACATGGCCATGTCGGGTCACCTGGGACCTTTTCAGCGCGGATAAGTACCCGTTGCAAAAAATTGGTTGAGGAACTTTTATAAAAAAATTTTGAAAAAGATAACAAAAATTGAACTTTTGAATGATTAAAAGCAATAGTGACCCCTATGAGAAACGGGTTGAACACATAATATGTCTTCTCGTGAATAGAGGGTCTTACAAAATTTGTTTAAAAACTGTTTGGCGTTTTTGGGTGTTATGTTAGCTTTTTAACTAGTACACAGTTTATTTTTGGTTGTTGACATTGGTGTGTACTAGAGTACACCAGTTGGTGTGAGTGGGTTTTGTTGTGTGATTGATATCGTCATTTTATAACATACATGTGTATATGAGTGCATTGTATAAAACTGGTAGTAATGTGTGCACAATTTTGTATGGACGCACACTTGTGCGTGCAAATGCTGGCTCTCCCACGTAAGTAGGGGGATTTTTTTTAGACACGTATGGTGAAACAATTACCAGTTTCCAAAGTCCATTCCCAGTTCACCCAGGTAAAGGGTGCTGACTTCCTAAATCCTTTAGTTAAATTTTCTCCCTTTTACCCTAATAGCCTGGACCTTTCAAAACCTGCTAACTAGCCCTGATTTTTTTATTTTAAAAATTAAATGCCATCCATAGCAGAAGTAAAGTTACATGGTAGGGAACCCTGGTACACACTTGAGTGCTTAAAATATATATGTGCACATTTCAAGTGATCTTCCTGGGAATGCCCATGTTCACCCATGCTCTGCTCAGACCATGCCCACACCTCACCCCTTTTTGCACTTTTTGATTTGTGCGTGTATCAGGAGATGCACACATACTCGGGCATTTCTTATAATCCGGCGCACACCGACCTGAGACACACATGTATCTCCTGGCTTTGGTGTGTGTAGGGCTTTTAAAATTCACCTATAAGTATTTTTACATAGGCACAGAAATGGAAAAGCTCTTTTCGAGTAAGGTCTTTGATTGCAGCATTCAGCTTTGCAGAAAGAAAAAAAATAAAACCAACATATTAAAGTTAATCATTTTTCAGAACATTTCACATTGAAGTATTATTATTTGTATACATTGGATTTTATTAGAGATATTGTGCATCCAGGGAGTTTCTATATTGTTTCAGCTATAGATTTTAGGACTGATCATAGTCAGTTCATTCATTCAGGGATTCATAGTTTGGTTAAAATTTCCTATATAGCTTTAGCAGTAGAGAATTTGAAAGAAAACCATATTGTGGATATGCTTATAATAAATTCTACAGACTGCATTGAAAGGAAATGTAAACTCTAATAACTTTTTTTGGCAAAGCTCCAAACCTTCAAAATTGAATTCCTTTATGTAGACAATGGACTTCCTTATGCATTGTGAAAGAAAATTATTTTAGGTTTTTAACAGTTCCATTAAGGTTTTTCTCTAAATAATTTTGGCATCTGAGAATTTAATGTGTCTAGGTTCTATTATGTTTATTTAGACGTGAATAGTTTTATTATGGTTTTAATCTCCTATTTTTTTCCTTCTTGACTATTGCTACTTTCATTATTATTGTTAGTTGCTGCATTTAATCACTTTCAGTGCTATTTCTTGGAATAGGAGCTTTGAATGTGTATCTTATAACATTTTCCTGTAAAAGCAAACTTGACATTTTTTTATGGTTCATTTGAAGCATATTAGATTTGGAATAGTTGTGGACTTTTTCAGTTTCCTTAAGGATAGGAAAATAAAGTTAGATTTTAAGTCTTAGCATTCAATAAAGAGTGGCTTGGGCTAGTTAGCAAGGATGGTCTAGAGAATGTAGCAGTTTTAGGTAGGTACATTCTCTATATTTTAGAAATTGTATCTGTCCACTTTTCAAACACAAGTGTAATTACAATCAAAGCATCATCTTCAGAACCTACAAATAGAAACAAGAAAAGCATATAAAACATAGGATTTTAAAACCCTAAAAAATAGTAATAGTAATAGTTGCAGATATATAGGCTCCCTGTAAGAGAAAAATACATAATGGAGTGAGATTTAATGGAGTTTCATATAAAATTCTAGGATAGCTCACCTGGTTCCAGAACTGCTTCCTGGTTTCCTGCTTTGGCTAAATCTAACAGTCTAACTTAATCTGACTTTATTTTGCATATTCCCAATATTGTTTGCTTTATCTCTGCTGTTTAGAACTGTTCTTGTGGTGAGCAAGATTATTGTTTTCTAATAGACATTGCTTAAGTCTCCTGTTCTACTTCTGCGAATGGATTCTGGTAGAATAAGGCCTGTGATGAAGAGATACCCACTCTCCCTGCTGTTACACTTACATAATGTATTTTCTACATTGGAAAATGAAGAAGTCCAAGTAGCAGAATATGAAATGATGTCTGAAAGGGAAGTAGTCCCCACTGCACCCAGAAACCCTTTAACATGATCAAATGTCATAAAAGAAAGCTGCTTCTGTTGGGAGTTCAGTCATGAGAGAAACAAATTTAGGAACTCATTTTGATGGGTATACAACAGTTAAATGTTTTACAGGATCCTCAGCTAACAGAAATGCAAACCAGGTGGTGAATGCAATTATAGAAGAAAGTAGGAACTCTGATATCAATGTCATCATCTATCTGGGAACCAATGACCTTGCTAGAAATGGTGTCCGTAAAGTACAGAAACATTTCTAAAATCTAGGGAAAAAGATTAGACACGTGGCAAAGACTATTGCCTTTTCAGAAGTATTACCTATTTATGGAAAGGGAAAAGAAAGGTAATGTCATATAGAGAATTTCAATGCCTGGCTCAAAACCTGATGAAAAGAATGTTAATTTGGATACATTGGAGGCTGAGGCCATACATGGAGAAATAAGAGTAAATGGTAAGGATGGCCTACATTTGTCAATGACAGGAAAGAGGATGCCAAGTGAAAAATTCAGATCATATAAATATTAGGCATTTAAACTAGGGAGCAGGGATGGCAGGAGGTGAATTTGGCATGTCACCCCCAAGTAAAACAGGAAGAGGGTAGAGGAAGTAACAAAATTAATCAGTTCAAAAAAGCAGAAAAGGTGAATAGGAAGATCAGCTGGAAAGCTATAACTACAAGCGCTCATAGTCTGGACAAGAAAATCCCAGAACTGCAGGCCCTAATGGTGGAGGTGGATTTGGATATTGTTGCTGTTAAGGAGACCTGGTTCACTGATGTTCATGACTGGATATGGCCATTCCAGGCTATAACTTGCTAAGAAAGGACAGAGAGGACAGAAAAGGGGGAGGGGTAGATCTTTATGTCAGAAACAATATACAAGCAACTGAACTGCAAGAGAAGAAGCATTGTGGACCTTCCTAAAAAAAAGAAGATGGTGCTTCCATTTTTACTGGTGTGATCTACAGGCCACCAACTCAAACAGAAGAACCCAACAGAGAACTCATTGAAGACATCCAAAAGGTAAGAAAAAAGGGTGAAGTGTTACTTGTTCGAGATTTTAATCTGCCAGATATAGATTGCAGTAACCCTTCTGCAGAATCTACAAGAAACAGAGAGATAGTGGATGCTCTTCAAAGGGCTCTGCTCAAACAAATGGTAATGGAACCTACAAGAGAGGGTTTAATACACAATCTAGTGCTCACTAATGGTGATAATGTCTTTAATGTTTGGGTAGGGTCTCACCTGAGCACCAGTGATCATCAGACGGGATGGTACAATTTTGTGAATAGGACACAGAGAAGTCACACAAAGACCCAAGTTTTGAATTTCAAAAATGTGAACTTTGTCAAAATGGGGACATACCTGGAGGAAGAACTGGACTGGGAGAAAATGGATGAGATGGAGCAACAATGGGCCAAGTTAGAAGGAGCTATTACAAAGGCAAAAAATCTATATATTAGAAAAGTAAACAAGAGTAAGAGGAAAAAGAAACCAATCTGGTTCTCTAATGAGATGGCTGAAAAAATAACAAAGGCAAAAAGAATAACATTCAAGAAGTATAAAGGATTCCAAAAAAAGGAACACAGGGAAGAATATCTGTTAAAACAGTGGGAGGTGAAGAAAGAAATAAGGAAAGCAAAAGGTCAAGCGGAAGAAAGGATGGCCAAACAGGGAAAATGAGGAAACAAAACATTTTTCAGATATATTAGGGAAAGAAGGGAGATCAGAAGTGGTATGGTGAAATTGAAAGGTGACAAGAAGCAATGGGCCGGATTTTAAAAAGGTTACATGTGCCGGACTTATTTTAAAAAGGCCTGGCGACGCGCATAAAGCCCCAGGACGCATGTAAGTCCCGGGGCTTTACAAAAGGGGAGGTCCAGGGGTGGGGCAGTCCTGGAGCGAGGCGGGGGTGGGGCCAGAGGCCTCCGACACAGCAGCAATGGCTGTGTTGAAGGATCACATGCCGGCAGGCTGCTGGCACAGGCAACCTGCGCCTGCCCAGAGGCAGGCACAAAAGGTAAAATAAAAATGTTGGGGGGCTTAGAATAGGGCTAGGGGGGAAAGGTTAGGGGAAGGGGTGGGAAGGTCAGGTTAAGGAGAAGGGAAGTTCCCTTTCAGGCCGCTTCGATTTCAGAGTGTCCTGGGAGGGAATGGGGGAAGGCAGTACGGCTTGGCACGCACAAAGGGCCCAATTTTAAATTTTGCACGCGGGGGGGTACATTTTCTGCGCACATGTTATAAAATCCGGGGTCGGCGCGCGCAAGGGGGTGCCCACTTGTGCACTTGCGCGCGCCGAGCCCTAGGAGAGGCCCGATGGCTTTCCCCGTTCCCTCCAAGGCCGCTCCAAAATCGGAGCGGCCTTGGAGGGAACTTTTCTTTTGGTCCCCCCCCCACCTTACCTCCCTTCCCGTATCTAACCCATCCTCCAGCCCTACCTAAATCCCCCCCTACCTTGTTTCATAGGGTTACGCCTGCCTCTGGCTGGCGTAACTTGCGCGCTGACTCGCTGCCGGCTCGCCAGGCCCCGACATAGGCCACTGTGTTGGGGCACTCGGCCACGCCCCCGGATCGTGGCCCCACCCCTGGACCCAGTCCCAGACCGTCCATTTTTCGAAGCCCCAGGACATACGCGCGTCCCGGAGCTTGCGTGTGCCGCCAAGCCTAGGCAAAATAGGCTCGGCGCAAGCAGGGTAGGTTTTAGGGGGTTATACGCGTATCTTACGTGTGTAACCCTTTGAAAATCTACCCTAAAGGGCACAATTGTGCACCCCCCTTGCTTGCGCCGACCTCAGATTTTATAACATGCACCCCTGTGCGTGCATGTTATAAAATTGGGCGTACATGTGCACGTGCCGGGTAGCGCGCACTCATGTAGGCCACACTCGCTTCTTTTAAAATCTACCCCAATGTATAGAGTGACAAAGAAAATGCAGAAATATTAAACAAATACTTCAGTTCAGTATTCACCAAAGAAGACACTGGAGAAGGACCATTGCTTGTTAATAAGACCGTAGATGGGAATGGAGTAGATGAAACACCTTTTACAGAAGGGAATGTATGGGAGGAGCTAGGCAAACTGAAAGTGAACAAGGCCAAGGGGCCGGATGAGAAGCAACCCAGGAAACTGAGAGAGCTCAGAGATGTGCTGGCAGTTCTACTGAAGGACCTGTTCAATAAATCCCTGGAAACAGGAATGATGCCCCAGGATTGGAGAAGAACGATGATGGTCCTTCTTCACAAGAGTAGTAGCAGAGAAGAGGCAGGAAACTGCAGACTGGTTAACCTCACCTCTGTGGTGGGAAAATTAATGGAGACCCTGTTGAAGGAATGGATAGTGAGTTATCTGCAATCTGGTGGGTTGCTGGACACAAGGCAGTATAGATTGAGCAGGGGAAGGTCCTTTCAAACAATTCTGATTGATTTTTTTGATTGGGTAACTAGAGAATTGGATCAAGGAAGAGCGTTCAATGTGATCTACTTGGATTTCAACAAAGCTTTTGATACGGTCCCACATAGGCTTGTGAATAAAATGAGAAGCTTGGGTGTGAGTGCCAAGGTGATGGTATAGATTACAAATTGTTTGACTGAAAGGAGACAGAGTGTAATGGTAAATGGAATCTACTCTGAAGAGAAAATCGTGTTAATTAAAGTGCCATAGGGTTCAGTTTTGAGACCGATTCTGTTCAACATCTTTGTGAGCAACATTTTATAATAGATAGAAGGTAAAATGTGTCTATTTGCAGATGATACTAAGAGCTGCAATAGAGTGGACACGCCTGAATGAGTAGAGAGAATGAAAAGGGATTTAAGAAAGCTAGAAGAATGGTTGGAGATTTGGCAGTTGGGATTCAGTGCCAAAAAGTGCAGAGTTGTGCATCTGGGGTGTGGTAATCCAAAAGAGAGGAATAACCAGTAAGAAAAAGGAGGTGAAAATGCTCTTCTACAGGTCCTTGGTGGGGCCTCACTTGGAGTACTATGTTAAATTCTGGAGTCTGTATCTCAGGAGGGACAAAGTCAGGATGGAGGTGGTCCAGAGAAGAGCAACCAAAATGGTGAGGGGTCTATATGAGAAGACCTATAAGGAGAGGCTGAAGGATCTGAATATGTATACCCTGGAAGAAAAGAGGTGCAGGGGAGATATGATACTGAACTTCAGATACCTGAAAGATTTTAATGATGTACATTCGCCAAACTTTTTCCATTGGAAAGAAATCAATAGAACAAGGGGATCATGAAATGAAATTCCAGTGAGGATGACTCAGAACCAATGCCAAGAAATATTTCTTCATGGAGAGGATGGTGGATGCCTGCAGTACCCTTCTTAAGGAGGTGGTGAAGATGAAAACAATGAAAGAATTCAAAGGGACAGGGGATAAATATTGTGGATCCCTAAAGGCTAGAGGATGGAAAAAAAGAAAAGAATGCTTGGGGGCAATTGGCTGGTGTGGCAGTTACTACCCTTAACCAATAAACCTTCATACTGTAGATGCAAGTCCATCCTGGCTCTCTGTTTCAACTGCAGGGGGAAAAGGGGAATTGGATTTGATCAGCAACCAACAAGGGCCCCAACTTTTACGGTCTGAGGAAACAAATAAGTATGGGGGTAACTTGCTGAAGCAGTGGTTACTAGAGATGAGCTTTGTTGTTCTGGCTTGGGTCGGGTTTCAGTTCGGGCGCTTTGTGGGAAATCTAATTTTCCCATGGATCGTTTTTTGCCAAAAACAAAGCTGGAACCCGACCCAAACCCAGAAAAATGAATAAACCCCCCCCCCCCCAAATTGGAAAAATAAACCCCATCCCAACCCTTCAATTTAACTTTCTTACAACCCCCCACCATCCCAATCCCTCCCCAAGACTTACTAAAAGCCCTGGTGGTCCAGCGGGGTCCCACGAGTGATCTCTCCCTCCATGCCATCGGGCTGTCAGGCCTGCTATGAATCAAAATGGCGCAGATGGTCCTTTGCCCTTACGATGTCACCGGGGCTACTGGTGCCATTGGTCAGCCCCTGTCACTTGGTAGGAGCAATGGATGGCCGGCGCCATCTTGTGCTCCTGCCATGTGACAGTGGCCGACCGATGGCACCGGTAGCCCCTAAGAAACATAAGAAACATAAGAAAATACCATACTGGGTCAGACCAAGGGTCCATCAAGCCCAGTATCCTGTTTCCAACAGTGGCCATTCCAGGCCATAAAAACCTGGCAAGTACCCAAAAACTAAGTCTATTCCATGTTACCATTGCTAATGGCAGTGGCTATTCTCTAAGGGGGTAATTTTCAAAGGAGTTACGCTCTTAAATGTAACTACTATTGTAGCAATTTTCAAAAGCCATTTACTCACGTAAAGTGCACTTATGCGAATAAATCCTATGGACGATTCAATGGCATATATTGTAGCAATTTTCAAAAGCCCACTTACTCGAGTAAAGTGCATTTACATGCGTAAAACCCAGATTTACGCATGTAAATGCTTTTGAAAATCCGCCCCAAAGTGAACTAAATAGCAGGTAATGGACTTCTCCTCCAAGAACTTATCCAATCCTTTTTTAAACACAGCTAACTAACCACATCCTCTGACAACAAATTCCAGAGTTTAATTTTGCGTTGAGTAAAAAAGAACTTTCTCCGATTAGTTTTAAATGTGCCCCATGCTAACTTCATGGAGTGCCCCCTAATCTTTCTATTATCCAAAAGAATAAATAACCGATTCACATCTACCCATTCTAGACCTCTCATGATTTTAAACATCTCTATCATATCCCCCCTCAGCCGTCTCTTCTCCAAGCTGAAAAGTCCTAACCTCTTTAGTCTTTCCTCATAGGAGAGCTGTTCTATTCCCCTTATCATTTTGTTAGCCCTTCTCTGTACCTTCTCCATTGCAATTATATCTTTTTTGAGATGCGGCGACCAGAATTGTACACAGTATTCAAGGTGCGGTCTCACCATGGAGCGATACAGAGGCATTATGATATTTTCCATTTTATTCACCATTCCCTTTCTAATAATTCCCAACATTCTGTTTGCTTTTTTGACTGCCGCAGCACACTGAACTGATGATTTCAATATGTTATCCACTATGACACCTAGATCCCTTTCTTGGGTTGTAGCACCTAATATGATATATCTCAAATTTTAATTTTTTTTCATGTTTTCCAAATTCTCAGACTGTCATTGCAAAACAAAGTTATCCATCTGCAGAACACCACATGTCTTCTGTAGTTCAGAAATGTTTGAATCTTGATAAGTCTTTTGTTAAGACTCTACTACTGTTTAACACTTCCATAGTGCTAATTGACATATTCAGCACTGTACATAAAAGCATATAAGAGACAGCCCCTGCTAAGCAGAGCTTACAATCTAATCAAGACAAACAGACAGGGCAAAAGAGATTTGGAGGAATTTCATTTACTAAAAAAAATGTATAAAAATTAATGAGGCTGTAAGTGGGAAATCAGGGGTTAAGATTTAAAAGCAGACTCAAAAAGGTGGGTTTTTAGATGGTATATAAATAAGGCAAGAGAGGGAGCATAACACATCAGCTCATGAAGTCTATTCCAAGCATATAGTACAGCCCGGTGGAAAGCACAGAGGTGAGAATTAGCAGAAGAAGGGCATGGATAGGAAGGACTGACTTACTTGAGTGGAGTGCATGAGAATGGGTGTTGAGAAGAGATTTAGTGAAGAGGTGAAAAATGAAGGCTTTTGTAGGTGAGTAAAAGGAGCTTGAACTGTATTAGAATGGAAAGGAAGTCAATGTGGCGACTTGATAGGAGTGGTTATAAGGATGTAGTGACTGCGGCAAAAGATAAGCCATGCAGCTTAGAATTTTGGACAGATTGTAGTGGAGAGAGAGATGCCTCTCTAGATTTGTGAAGAGCAGGTTGCAGTAGTCTAAGCAGGAGATAATAAGATTATGGATATGGGTTCTGGTAGTGTGTTCAGAAAGCAAGGGATGGATTTTGGTGATGTTATAGAGAAAGAAATGACACATTTTAGCACTGTTTTGGATATGTGTAGAGAAGGAGAGAGGAGTTGAAAATGACTCCACGGTTACAGGTGGGGGGATTGGGAGAATTACAATGTTCTCCACAGAAATAGAAAAAAGAGAAAGAGGGGGACGTGGACTGGAGGGAAAGATAAGGAGCTCTGTCTTGGCCATGTTTAGATTAAGGTGACAGTGGGACATCCAGATGTGATGGGTGGCGTGGGTGTGAGCACTTGTTCCTGTAGCATATTTGACACAGCCTCATATGCAGACCTATGAGACCTACATTGACATCTAACAAATGCACCCTATAGTGGGACAGGCTGGAACTTCACCTATACTAGCACCCTCCCCTGCAGATTGATCTTTTAGGTTCTGGCAGCCGGCTGAGCTTAGTTGGGTCCCTAGAACAGTCAGGGCAGGTACTGAAAGTCATGAGAGGAAATCAGAGAACCAAGGGAATTAGTATACAGAGAGAAGAGAAGTGGGCTCAGGACATAGCCTTGAGGCATACCAATTGATAGTGGGATGGCAGTAGAGGAGAATATACTAGGAGATGTAAGAAGATAACCAAGATAGACAGAGTCCTGAAACCCAAGTGACAGAGTATAAAGCAGTAGGTGGTGATCAACAGTATAATAAGCATCAGATAGTTCAAGGAGGATAAAGACTGAGGAAAGAACTTTGGTTTTTCCATTGAAGAATTTGGCAAGGGCTGTTTCTCTGGAATGTAGACTGGAGTGGTTCAGAAATGGCTTGAGAAGAAAAAAAGCCAAGACAGCAGCAGTGAACAGCATGCTCAAGTAGTTTGGAAGAAAAGAGATGAGGGAGATGGGATAATAGTTGGCAGGGTTGGTACAGTCCAGTGAGAGTTTTTTTCAGGAGTGGTGAGATCACAGCTTGTTTGAAAGCAGCAGCAATAGCAGCAGTGACAAGTGATAAATTGAGGATGTGATAGATGGAAGAGATGGCTGCAGCAGAAAAAGAGCTGAGAAACTGGGTAGAGATGGAGTCAAAGGAAAATGCAATGTGTTTGGAAGAGGAGAAAAGATGGTCAGTTTGCTACACTGTGACTTTAGAGAAGGAGGCATGAGTAGTGGAGGCCAGGGAAAGAGTGAAGGAAAGAAATGGGTGAGAGGGAGGTAAAGGTAACCTGGATGAGAACTCAAGATTGTGTGAATCTTGTCATGGAAGTAGTCGGCCGTAGTCTGGGCAGAGAGTGAAGGGTGTGTGTGTTGGGAGGGGGAGGCAGAAAGAAGCAAAGAAAGTTTGAGGAGTCAATTGAATGTGGCAGAGAGATGGTGAGGGTACATGCAAAAGAGTTTATCAGATGGACATATTAGTCTTGCTTGGCAAGTGCAATAGCAGACTGGAAGGAGGTCAGCATTAATTTAAAATGAATGAAGTATACATGGGCATTGGATTTTAGCCAGAGACATTTATTTATTTATTTATTTATTTATTTATTTATTTATTTATTTCACTTTATATACCGACTTTCAAATTCATTTCAAGACGGTTTACAAAAAATTAAGTTGCAGTAGCAACACTCAAATACATTTAAAACAATCCTTACACATTTTACAACACATAAAATGTAAACTAAAACATTTTAAATACCACTTTAAATACAGCCATACACTAGAACCCCACCTCTTCTTCCCCTATCGTGGGCACAGGGAAATAGGAAGCAAGTTCTAGGAGTGAGGAAAGGCTGTAGTTTGGTGTGTCTTACAGGATGGCTAAGGGGAGACACAAGATTGTCTAAAGCAGAGAAGAGTATAGTGTTGTAAGAAATAAACTGCTTTGTCAAGTGACTCATACATGGAGGAAAGGAGAGATGAAATAGTGTGGAGAGGATAAAAAGGTTGACAGTTTAGAGATTCTTATCTTCCAACTTTTGGCTCTGACTAATCCTTGGTTCTTTCTTGCTCAGGCCATCATCTTTTAACTTTCCACTAAACCACCCTCTACCACTGCCTCCTCTTATCATCACCAACCCTCAGAACTAAGGTAGAGAAGTCTGAAAGATAGCAGTTGGAAGAAAGGACTAGGTTGAGGCATTCTTGTGAGTAGGGGCAGTAGAGCAGAGTTTGGAGATCAAATGAAGAGGTTAAGGAAAGGAGTTTTCAAGCCTGAGTCAGAGGGGTCATCAACCTGAAGGTTAAAATCACCAAGAATAAAGGAAGGGAATGGTGAATCAAAGAAGAAAAGCCAGGAATCAAAGTTGGTGAGAAAGGAGCAGGGGGATTTATCATGTGATTGATAAATGACAGCTACCTGGAGAGGTAGTGGGGTGAATAGGCCCAAAGAAAGAAAAAGTATGGGGATGAGATGGAAAAAAGGGGTTGAAACCTACAAGAGAGGGAGAGCAGTAGTCCAGCATTGCCAATGTGGCCTATTGTATGAGGTATATGGGAAAAAAATAACCACCAAGATTGAGAGCAACAATTGAAGCGGATTGCTCAGGGTGAAGCCAGGACTCAGTCAAGGCAAGGAGATAAAGTCTATGAGAAATAAAGATATCATGAATATAGGCAGGTTTCTTGGAAATAGAGTGGGAATTCCACAGATAGCATAAGAATGGAAGAGAAGTGGAAGAGAAAAAGGAAATAGTGATGAGTTTGGAGGGGCAATGGTCTGGTATGCACTGATGGGATGAAAGTTGCCTTGGAGGGCCAGGATTAGGATTGATATCCATGGTTGAGAGGAGGAAGAGGAGAGGAAGAATATGTAGAAGAGAGGTAGAGGTATGATGACAGTGACAATGATGAGATACTATCAGGGAGAATGGAGATGGTTGGATGAGAGGATGAAAACTTTTAAGTTCCAGAGCAGTGGATAGTGCAGATGAGAAAATGGCAGATGAAATAAAGAATGTAGGGAAAGTGAACTTGGAGTTAGTAGTGGTTTGCATCAGAGAATAAGACTGAGGAAAATTACTATCAGGAAGAGAAAATGTTGTGAAGACATAAGAACTACAGAAAAGTAATAAAGTAGAGCCATAGGAAATAAAGATAGGAAATAAATATTGCAGCAGTGAATAAGATTGGGGAAACATAGTATCAGGAAAATGTAATGGAGCATAAGAAATAAAGAAAGGCCTGCAACCTCCTCAATACCTGGCCAGTTGCTCATGGACATGGGATTAGAGTAACTCAGGCCTGAGGTGGGTTGTGATGGCTTCTAGAGTTGACCATTGAAGCAGGTGAGACAGGTAGGCAGATAGGCTACAACCTCCCCAGTACCTGACCAGCTGCTCAGGGAATACAGCGTGGGTGCAGCTCAGGCCCAAGGCGGGAGTTATGTTGACTTCCAGAGTCAACCACTAAGACAGATGGGCTGAAATCTTCCTAGGACCTGGACAGCTGCTCAGGAGGCAAGAGGTGGCAGCAGCTCAGGCTTGAGGTGGGTTGTGGTGACTTTCAGAGTTGACCATAGAGGTAGCTGGGAGAAGTATGCAATTTTGGCTTCCTGCACAGGAACTATTCCTATGGTTCCTGTTCAGAAAACCTAAAATTGACACATTTTATTTCTACTCCTGATTTCAGGCCAATCACTAAAATAGCTTCCAAACTTGCAATAACCCTCTATAGTGTTTCTAGGGAAATATTCCTGGGAGTCTACCTAGCCTCTAAAGGACCAGTAAAGCTACCAGAACCTTTGGAAAAAAGAAGTAAGAAAATTAGTAGAGACCAACCTGCCAACACTTCCAAATAGAGAAGAATACATTCATCTCCCTCAACAAAGCTCTCTCATTCAGATATTTTTCTACTGATACTCCTCTTACATTTCCGAAATCAGCCAGAAGCTTATCTGGTCCATCCAGCAACACCATTGAACTCTCCTCCAGGTCCATAAGTACTGCAGGGTGATGACAAGGTGGGGAAAGATCCTCCAAATTTTCCATTGCCACTACTGTTGATGATAAGAAGAGCCTTTGACATTGACTAGGTCAGGCATGTTGGCTGGGGGCAGCATTCCAGGAATAAATCAGATTCAGAGATGCCTGGTGAGCCTGCCAGTTTTGAGACAAAGGATGGACCCAAACTGCATCCCTATGAGAAACAAAACTATCTATAGGCCTGATGACTAGGCAAGTCACCAATAAGTAACAACTCATTTCATTCTTTTCCTTTTCCCCATTCATATATCAGGAGACTAAGAAAAAGTACAGAAAACAATCTGATACAACCCAATGGTATTTAAATAAAGCCACCTTCTTGCCCACCATCTCTTCTTTTGTACTGTATATAACTTTTATATTGATTAAAATGTGAATTGGATGCTGGCTTGATATATAAGATTTATTCTGTGAATTAACATCAGTGATTTAACAAGGTGCAAGAAGCTGGCTATTTAAAATTTTTAAACTGTTATATACAGTAAATAACTTAGAATAGTTAGCTTTCAGCTTAGTTGGTTATTTTTTTGGACTAATACTCAACTTTGGAAACCCTGGTTTGATTAATATTATCCATTGACCCCTGCTGGACCATGAGATCTCTACTATAATAATTAGCCAATTAATTAGACAGATATAGAGATTTAGTTGCTGAGTAAAGATTAGCTGACTTGTTTACTGCAGAAGCAAAACAGGGAGTTTTCATTCTAGTTCATTATTAGAAGAATAATTGCATTTTGTCAACTTATGTAGCAAAATATGTTTGTTTGTTCTTTAAATGGCACACTAATGGCAAAATCCCTGAAGGTTTGTCTGAAAATTGCCACATGTCAAATTCTGCTGTGGACTTTTTCCTCAAACTACACTGGATTGTTCTGAGTAGGTTTACAATAAATTGGAAGTTTCTGCATTGCATGAAAAATCCATGGTTATTTCCATGGATCTATTTTTCTAAAAGTTATACAAGCTTATTGCTGAATCACTTGAAGTTTTACTTCGGGAGCTCCTTTGCACATGTCTAAGGAGCTTCTACAGTTTAGCCAGTGCCATTTTGAAACTGGGCACTGTGGGTTAGAAACAAGTCGGCCCATGAAAGACAACCCCTTTTAGGGCCTCATTTTCTAAAGGATGGCAGACCTGCGATACTTTAGAAAATCATGCTAATGGGGGGTGGGGGAGTCGACCGGGGGGGGGCGGTCCTGCGCTAGCCGGCAGTGATCGCACCGCCGCGGTGCGATCGCTGCCGGTTTTGTACCCAATAGTGCCACCATAGAAAGTGTAGCTATTGGGCGCGAAATAGGACGCAAAAAGGTACCTGCCTTTTCGCCGTTCGCGGTGTCTTCGCGGAGTCGGCCCCGGTGACGCCCCGACTCCTCCTCTTCCGGGGCCGACTCCGCCCCGATTTAGGTGGCACAAGCCTGCAATAGCCTTAGTAAATAAGGCCCTTTATGGCTTAAAATTTAGGAAGCGTGTGTGTGTGAGGGGGAGGGGGGTCAGTCCCTAATAGATATTTACATGGTTTTTGTGGGAGAATTGGACAGGGCAGGAAGGGGACAGGGCTTCTTAGAGGGGCTTGAATTTTAAATTTTGGTCCCATAAAGGGCTCTGGGATCAGGGTGAGGGGGCTTGGTAATATTACCAGGCAGTTTGAATGACACTTAAAAGGGATACTCACATGGACCATGAGGCTCCTTTAAAATCTCTGCAGCACTTCCTGATCCCAGTTCATGCATTTCCATGGCCAGGAATAATTGAAGTGCCTGGCTATGGCAATGTACAAAAAATGTATTGTGCAATTTTTCCTATACATGCAAATGAGCTCTGAGCTCCTCAGCTTCTATAGCAAAATTGCTTGTAAAATGGCTGCTAACCCATGGTAAACACTATAGATTAGTACACCAGCCTTTTAGAATCCAATCATTTCCAATTCTATTAAATTAGAATTATTATAACTTTTTCTAGAATACTGTCCAAAATAATTAGTACACATTCTTGAATAGTTTCCTGAATAAACTGAGGAACTGACCAAGCTCTTTTCAATAAATGTACCCTTTCATTATATTTTTAGTTGAGTTCTGTGTTTTGGTTTGCTGGTTGACTTAGCGCAAGTTTGAAACCTGTGAGCAGCAATGCCAAACATGTCAAAATTTCAAGCTTGGCTAAAAACCATTCAAGCACGTTTCACAAACATCCATATTTAAATCACTTTCTTAAAAAATCTCCTGTATTAATTTACTAGAGATGTGAATCGTGTCCTCGATCGTCTTAACGATCGATTTCGGCTGGGAGTGGGAGGGAATCGTATTGTTGCCGTTTGGGGGGGTAAAATATCGTGAAAAATCGTGAAAAATCGTGAAAAATCGAAAAAACGTAAAATTGCAAAACCGGCACATTAAAACCCCCTAAAACCCACCCCCGACCCTTTAAATTAAATCCCCCACCCTCCCGAACCCCCCCCCCAAATGACTTAAATAACCTGCGGGTCCAGCGGCGGTCCGGAACGGCAGCGGTCCAGAACGGGCTCCTGCTACTGAATCTTGTTGTCTTCAGCCGGCGCCATTTTCCAAAATGGCGCCGAAAAATGGCGGCGGCCATAGACGAACACGATTGGACGGCAGGAGGTCCTTCCGGACCCCCGCTGGACTTTTGGCAAGTCTTGTGGGGGTCAGGAGGCCCCCCCAAGCTGGCCAAAAGTTCCTGGAGGTCCAGCGGGGGTCAGGGAGCGATTTCCCGCCGCAAATCGTTTTCGTACGGAAAATGGCGCCGGCAGGAGATCGACTGCAGGAGGTCGTTCAGCGAGGGTTCCGGCGCCTCGCTGAACGACCTCCTGCAGTCGATCTCCTGCCGGCGCCATTTTCCGTACGAAAACGATTCGCGGCGGGAAATCGCTCCCTGACCCCCGCTGGACCTCCAGGAACTTTTGGCCAGCTTGGGCGGGGCCTCCTGACCCCCACAAGACTTGCCAAAAGTCCAGCGGGGGCCCGGAAGGACCTCCTGCCGTCCAATCGTGTTCGTCTATGGCAGCCGCCATTTTTTGGCGCCATTTTGGAAAATGGCGCCGGCTGAAGACAACAAGATTCAGTAGCAGGAGCCCGTTCCGGACCGCTGCCGTTCCGGACCGCCACTGGACCCGCAGGTTATTTAAGTCATTTGGGGGGGGGGTTCGGGAGGGTGGGGGATTTAATTTAAAGGGTCGGGGGTGGGTTTTAGGGGGTTTTAGTGTGCCGGCTCACGATTCTAACGATTTATAACGATAAATCGTTAGAATCTCTATTGTATTGTGTTCCATAACGGTTTAAGACGATATTAAAATTATCGGACGATAATTTTAATCGTCCTAAAACGATTCACATCCCTATAATTTACCTCATAATTACAACAGGAGATTAGGACTATAAGAGATCAGGAAATGCTCTCCATGTTCTTCTTCCAGCAGCACAGGGGAATATGAATATCAATTGAGAAAGGGGAGGTTGCAAGGCAGGTGGTATTCCTGAGGGATTGGGAGGAGCAGTTATGTGAAAAACACATTTTCCAGTAGCTAGGAAGCTAGCCTGGTATAGAGGCTTAAACAAAAATGTAAGAAGACTCATATGTTGCTACTGATAATGTCATGATCCATTTCTTCATCTTATATCGAAATCCCATTCTTGACTAACTCTGCTCACACTTTTAGATTTTGTGCATTAATTTTTCTCTGTAATTTCAGATAGGGCTATTTTTATTCAGAATGATATGTTGGAAAACCAATATCTGATAGTTTAAGAAATACTTATTCTATACTTGCAGGGGCTAAGTGCATTTATTCAGAAAGATTTCTGGATTTATAAGCGAATAATGTTATATTCATATTTTTCATGTGGCAAAATATTACAATAATGTTTTTGGTGGATTAGGATCCTTCCTCATTTTTTTCTCAGATAATCAATCTTTCTTACACACAGGCCGATACAGTACAGTGTGCTACGGTGGAGCGCACTGTTAGCCCAGGTTTGGACGCGCGTTTTCGACGCGCTAGCTTTACCCCTTATACAGCCAAGCCGCACATTTTACTTTCAGAAATTAGCGCCTACCCAAAGATAGGCATTAATTTCGGCCGGCACCAGGGAAGGGTACAGAAAAGCAGTAAAAATATCAAAAGTAAAAAAAAAGTAAAAACTAAAAAAAATAAATTAAAAATCAGCCCATGGGTCGGAAGATGGACGCTCAATTTTGCCGGTGTCCGTTTTCCGAACCCGTGGCTGTCAGCAGGTTTGAGAACCAACGCCGGAAAAATTGAGTGTCTGCTGTCAAACCCGCTAACAGCCGCTGCTCCTGTTAAAAAGGAGGTGCTAGGGACACGCTAGTGTCCCTAGTGCGTCCTTTTACCGCGGGCCCTAATTTGCATAGGCCACCCTCCTGAATCGTGCGCCGGGTGAGCAGGCGCTCGCCAGCTCTCCTGCGCGTTTTTCTGTATCGGCTTGACAGTGGGCCTGATTTTCAAAAGCATTTCCAAGTGTAAAACTAGATTTAAAATGTGTAAATGTACTTTAATTGTGTAAGTGGGCTTTTGAAATTTGCTACAATATATGCCATTGAATTGTCCATATGATTTACCTACGTGAGTGCACTTTATATTCGTAAATGGCTTTTGAAAATTGCTATAAGTGTGTTACATTTATGCAAGTAACTCCTTTGAAAATTCACCTGTGAAAGGCACTTTTGACACAAGCTAAGCTCTACAGAACCTCATGTAAGCTCTTTTCTTTTTCCCCCTTTTGATATTTGTTTTTCAATTTAATTTTTATTAAACTTTTCATATATTTTTAACAGAATATAGTACTAAGAAGATGATACACTAAATCTTATAACCAAACAAATCATATGGATTTTACACACTCCTTCTTCATACTAATACATAATACAAGGACATTTTTTGAGACTATGTAGATTATACATGGAGCAGCAATCAAAAGAAAAACTATAACAGCAAATGTTATCACTTCATCCTATCATTATTTCTTCCCTTTACACTATAGGCTCTTCAGGAGTGGGAGTCCAGATACAATCTCAACTGTTCTGGTTCATTGAAAATATACCTTGTATTCTGATATAATATCAGACACCGACAAGGGAATTTAAGCATAAATTTGGCCCCTCTGTCAACAACTTCAGACTTCATTGAAATACATTTTCTTCATTGAAGTTGTGTGGTATGGGCCAAATCGGGAAAAATTCTAATGTTCTGACCATAAAAATTCTGCATTTGATTCCGGAAGTACAATTTTAATACTGAATCTCTTTCCATTAAGAATGCAAATTGCACAATTAAAGTAGCCCTTGTCTTTACATTAACTTCGAAAGACTTCTCTAGTATGTCAGTTAAATCTAGATTAGTCTCCAATTGATCTTCCATTTGATGTTTCTCTTCTCCCCTCTGAGGTAGGTAATGCACTCTTGAGATAGCCGGATTTGCAGATTCCGAATACTTCAATATATTTTTCAAGTAACTTCTAAACAAGTCAATCGGAGATATCAAATGAATCCTTGGAAAATTCAAAATCCTAAGGTTGAAATTTCTGATTTGATTCTCCAAGGATTCTATTTTATCTGTACACATCTTATCAGATCTAATTAAATTTGATAGAATTTTTTCATTCTCCACCATCTTCCCCTCTAGAATATTCACAGTAGACTCCAATTTTCCAACCTTTTGATTTATAGCAATATTCTGCTGTAATGGCAATATTCTGCTGTAACACATCCTGTATTTTTACAAATTATTAATTGATTTTTGAATGGAAATAATCATATTCCCTGTCTCTTCTAAGGAGAATTTCTTTGGGGATAAAGATGTTACCTCCCTTGAGATTGTAATCTGTACATCCTCATCTCTCCTCCCTATAGTGGTCTTTCCATTCTGATATTTAAGTATTAGCTTTATTAGATTCTGCAAAGTTCTAAAAATCCAATGTACACTGTTCAAAAGTCTCACATCCTCACAAAATGTATTAGATTAGATTGCTTGTTTTAGATTTATAACCTAACTTTCTGCTACAATGCACTCAAGGCATACTCCTCAAGTACTTTCTGTAGTACAATACCAATATGAGATATATATTGCCTTGTTTTGGTTTCTGCTCATTGTTAGGTAGCAGAAGAAAGGTCTGGTGGTCTACATTTCTCAGATTTAAACACACATCTTCTCAGACAACTCCTTGTCTACTGGCAGCGGGCTGTCCTGTTTGCAGGTGACCGACACTATTTTGATAACAGCGGTTTCCCATGGCACTGAGCATTTGTGCTCCATAGTGCGCTCATAAGCTTTTTCTTTATAGTGTTTCCTTGTTAGTTTGGTTAGTGGTGCCATGTTGATGCTCTTATCAGGACTCCCATTTCATTGAAATTCAACAGAGAAGGTTCTTTTGCTGCTCATATTCTGAGCGATTCAATATAAATTGGTGATTCTTCTATCCAGCCTTGTGCAGTCTATCAGCTGCTCTCTAGGCTGGCATTTTTTCAAGTGACTTCTTTGATTCTTACTATTCTTAAGCTGAATAGCTCTTCCCATTCCTTAAGACTAGGAGTAGCCTTTCAAAAACACAGATTCTCACTGTATTTTGTATCAGGGGTCCCCCCTGAGGAAGCTTTTGTCAGCGAAACAAGGGCCTTGTTGGGGATTCTCTATCAGACCCAGGAATTGACACACTTCAGTATTCAACGGGATGCTCTTTGAGACTCAGGAAATGACACTTTATAGTTTATTGTAAGAATGTTTATTATGCGAGGCATCATAATACACACAAACGCATGTCTTTTGTGTGAATGAGAAGATGTGAGTGCTGTTGTGCATGTCAGTGAGTGAGTGAGTTTTTGTGAATATATTAATGTGTATTTGTGATTAGTGAGATTTTCATGTAAAGTAAAATATATATGGACAGTACTTATGTACAGTTGTATGACACAGAAATGAGCTATTATGACTCCATGTATCTAATTGTAGTTTACATCCTTATATATGAAATTGTATGTTTGTAATCATTTACATTTGTAAAGTTTTATTTTATAGTCCCATATTAAGGGATGCAAGAATATTTTCTATGAAACTGCTCATGTATTTTAGACTTTGGTTATCATTAAAAGCTATTTTAATGTGAACATCCAACATTAGTGCTTCTTTCCTATCGGTTTTCTTGATATATATATATATCATTAACTGGTAAGTTATAAATGAACACAAGTGGAGTTTATATTACAAAAGGAGGGTACCCCTATGTTTATTGCAAAGCACAAACTAGAAATTAATTTCAGTTAACCATAGCACTGCATGAGCTGACAGATGTGCTAAAAAGACGTTTTAGATGATCTGGTGCTATGAATAGAAGATATGTTGATGCCTTCTTCATGCAGGTAGTTGTAGAGGGCACACATCTGCTTAACCTCTTTAAAGTACTCACTTATGTTATCCAGCATAGATATCAAGCGTGACTTGATTAATATTGCAGCTTACCTGACCTTGACCCCAGCTGGACATTAGTAAGAGAAAAACTGTGCATGACCCTCATTTTTATTCATTGATAGAGGCTGCAAACAGCTGATAATTACTGCAAGCAGAACAAATGATGCTAGAAGTCAGTGAGAATTACCTGCTAGAATTAATGCTGAAAATAAAGCAAATAAACACTTGAAGCACTTGACGTTCTTTTAGCATTTTCATTTTTTTTCATTCAGGCCTTTTATGGAAGGAGACAATGAGCCCATCAGCTGTTTCCTGTCCTCTAAACAGAAGAATCTCTTTTTGTAACTGAGTGACAAGCAATCTGGCCTATCCATATGACCATATTGCTTTTCTCTCTTAATTAGCCTGGTCCTTACTGTGCTGATGAGGAAACAGATGCACTGAATTGAAAATTACCTTCATCTAGCCTCTGAACAAAAAGACACTAGCACTTAATTGTCTCATTTGATCTCAGGCAAGTCAAAGCAAGCAAAGTGGAAATGTTTAACAGTGTTACTTTTGTAAATATTTTTCTTTTATAAAATGTCTGCAACTTTGCAAAATAGTTTATTACAACTTTGTAGCACTATAACTTTACTCCGTTTAAAGAGAGGAAACATAATGATGGGAAAAAACACAAAGAGGTGTTTAATTTTTAAAATGAGATGAAAAAGGTTCATTTACAAAATGGATTACTAATACTTTACTTTTATTTTTTATAGTTTTTACAATATGTATTCCTTGTATAAGGGCACCCCCAAATTTCTCCCTTAATAGAGTAGTTGCTTCTGGACAGTATAGTCAGTGGTCTCAATAGACCTTGCTCCTGTGGGTGATGTCAGAATACAGTAAGAGTGTTTAAGAAAGTTTGACATTTCACAGTGTCTAATGATTACATGGAGAGTCTTGAAGAGCAGTCTGAATGGACTCTCCATGTATTCATCAGAACCACACACCAGCACCACTTCTTCACAGAGTGGTGCTGGTGTGCAGTCTTTCTCTCCAGAGAAAAAAGGCTAGGAGTAGGCCTCTCTCAATAGAGGGGTGATGAAAAGATGTTTGTTTATTTAAAAAACATTTATACCCTACAAATCCAACAGATTTCAGTATGTAACAATATAAAAACACAACTTACAAACAAATTTAGAACTATTTAAAATATATATATATAAAAATTCATTAATCTGAGAAGACTGAAGCAAATAGTAAAGTAATCAATTTTTACAGAATGTAAGATAACTTCTTTTCTCTTGCAAATCCTGAGGAAATACATTCCTGAGAACAGGAGCAGCAGTAGGAAAACCCCTAGCATGACTCTCCACTAAGTTATAAACTTTAAAAGAGGGAATTATTAGCAGCCTAGCATTTGATGACTGCAATAGGCAGGCTGGGGTATAAAATGATAAAACAGATCTAAAATACTCCAGGGCTAGGTTATCTAAAGCTTTGTAAACTATTGCAAGTAGTACTCTCAGCTATTGGCAGCTAGTATAGCGTTTGAAGATTTGAAGAGAGATAGTCAAAACGAGAAAGTCCAGCAATCAATTTGGTGGCGGCATTCTGGGCCAGCTGCAACATCCATAACAGGGTAGCTGGCAAGTCCAGATATGTGTAACCCTTAGCAGGGTTTTAACCCCAAAGGCACACAAATTAATTTATATCTTCAGGAGCTGCACCGGCTAGCACACTACATCCCATGCTTGAATCCTAATCCTTGGAAGCAATTCTTTTTATAGGGGTAAGCTCTCGCTTGTGGCCCAGATGATTTTACTATACTTTCAGTGTGTGTATAAGCTGTAGGTGCTTCCCATGAGGTGAGAGACTGTAGTGCATAGACAGGACCAGGCTCTGGATGTTAAATAAAAGTTTACTGATTGGTAATCATAAATTAAAGTCCATTGTCCAGAAGTGTGAGTTTACATCTGATTGTTGGTATATTAATAACTAGGGATGTGAATCGGTACCGGACTCATTTCCGGTATCTGGTTCAGGAAAAAACCACGGGAAATCTTTGCTCCCGTGGTTCTTAGCGATTTTGTTCGGCTGTCTCTGCCGGAAAAAAAATAAAACCCACCCCGACCTTTTAAATTTAATTAGTTTGAATCCCCCACAATTTTTTTAAGGTACCTGGTGGTCCAGCGGGGGTCCCGGGAGCGATCTACCGGTCTCGGGCCATCGGCTACCAGTAAACAAAATGGCACCGATGGCCCTTTGCCCTTACTATGTGACAGGGGCTATCTGTGCCATTGGCTGGCCCCTGTCACATGGTAGGAGCAATGGACGGCCGGCGCCATCTTTAAAACTATTTTCAATCATCAGAAAAATGATTCACATCCCTATTAATAACTTTCCTTTGTAGGTAGGTGTCCTTTATTCTGACCCCTGGGTAGAGCCCATGGTGATATTTAATGCGCAAACTCTCCCAGCAGCTATCCAGAATACTAGTGTAGGGGTCCCCAACTTTACTGCAAAAATCCTACCTTTGTTCATCTTCTTCCTCGGACACCAAGCCCACCCTGGTCCCTTAGTGTGTGTGTGGAGATCCAGTTGGGGGGTCTCCTAATCTTGTTCTTCCATCCTTAGTTTATTGATATTTCTGGGGTCTTCTCTTGGGGAAAAGTCCAAGGGATCAGGCTCATTCTTTAGCACTGCAATCAGTGGGGAAGGGGGATCCAAAAGCCTCCCCATTCTTCTCATGTCCAAAAATTACTTTAAAGGTTAAACTGAATACATCTTCTGCCCTCACTGTCTCTCGCAGCAGGATCCATCACTGGTGCTTGCCCACATTGGGTTTAGAATGGGCTCACAGGCCTTTTGCCCCCTGTAGAAATCCATTTTGCCCCAAAAGAGTATCAGTGTATCAAAGGATTCTTTATTGGAATATGCCCGACTCTGGCCGAGTTTCGCTCACACAGGAGCTGCCTCAGGGGCTACTGTTCCAATGGATATTTTTCATATGTCACACTTCAGTGTGGAAGCAACATAAATTATTGATTAGAATTCTTGATGGATACAGTTCAATCAGTGGCTTTGATGAAAAATCCAAGATATGTTCATTGAATTTCTGAACAAACCTGTTTCACTAACTATGCTTTCCAGCAATATTGATCAGCTTCCGCTTTGCCTTTTGGGTCCAAAATAGTATCAGGCATAAAAATCTATCTCTGCACAATAATAGACGACAGAGCCTCTGGCAAGGAGTGCACGATGAGGTGTCACTTCTAAGAGAAACTCCATTTGGATGAAGCGGGGAGGCCTCACTAGAGTGTGAAACTGGAACATCCTTACTGTTCAAAGGCTTCCTCAAACTGATGCCATGTTGCTCTAAAATGGTTGGGCTAAATAGTGTTCAGGTATCAAGTCCAGACCCTCCAGATGAGAGGGACTGAGGAGGATGGATAGCTTCTTAATAGGGTGTTCTAATACAGGGATAGTGAAATTTGATGGCCAGACCAGAAGGGGGGGGGGGGGGGCTGCCAGATAAATAAAAAAATACTCCACAACGACTGCAACAGGGGGGATCACAGGCAGTTCTGCTTATTGACAGGTTATGTGAGACTAGAACCGGTCCCATTGGAGCACTTGGTTTCTTACAGATAAGTGATTAAGTGATCCTTCTTATGTAGTCATTTTGGGGCTTTTTTGATTTATTTTGAATTATTTTTGATCACAATGACACTGTCTCTTTACACTTTTTGATTTGATTTGGACATTGCATATTCAAAAAGATAAATGATTGATAAGACTGGTTGGTGATAGGTTTGTTACGCACAACGACTGGCTTGCTGACACTGTAAAAGAAAGGAAACATGGCTTCCTGACATCTTATAAATATATCTCTTAGACTTGTGCCTTATATATAAATGTATTTGAATGTTGTTCCTCATTTTCTTATATGCATTGTTATTGGGACACTAGTTCACTCTCTTATATATGATTACAATAGGTATTACCACACCATTCACCATGAGGACAGAAAGAGTAAAAGGAACAGGAGAACAAGAAACCTATAATGCCTCTAACTTTCCAAAATTAAGGGCTAATTTAAAAGGTGATAGATCAACTTTTAAACTAGAACAAGGGGGAAAGCCAAAAGTCTCTCAGCAGGTCATGGTGCGGAGGGAAGTATCTTTGAAGGATACTAATGAAACAGAAAAGGTAAGACATCCCAACAGAGAAGTTCCAATAAAATCAAAAGTAATCCATATGCCTCTAAGTAAAGAACCACCTGAGTTAAACAATTCCAAATTATCCCTGACAACTGAAAAGCAAGCTGTTAATACAAACAAAAGAACATACTTTGAAACATCTGTATGCCAATTAGGGATGTGCAGAGGGACGCCATATGTTGCATTCGTGATTCGTATTCGTTGGGGGGCAGATACATTGCATTCAGCAAGGGGGCCTCCAATACGTTCATATGTTGATTCTTATTTGTTTCCCACTAAAATTAAATTAACTACAACCCCCACCCTCCTGACCCCCCCCAGACATACCAAAACTCCCTGGTGGTCCAGCGGGGGGTAGGAGCACAAGATGGTGCCGATGACTATGTGACAGGGGCTGACCAATGGCACCGGTAGCCCCTGTGACATAGTAGGTCAAAGGCTATCCGCGCCATTTTGAATACCGGCACCGAGGGTGTGAGTGCAGGAAATGGCTCCCGGACCCCCCGCTGGACCACCAGGGAGTTTTGGTAAGTCTTGGGGGGTTCAGGAGGGTGGGAGGTTTGTTTAAATTGGGTCCTTTAGGCAGCCGAATAATTTGGCGAGATTCGTTGTATTCGTGGGGAATTGCGATACGTTTCGCTTCCCCACGAATACAACGAATATGGTCCTATACGTTGCGGAGTGCCAATTCATAGGGAACGAATGCACACCCCTAATGCCAATACCAGAAGTCTAAGAAGTAAGATTGGAGAGTTAGTGTATTAGGGATGTGCATCCTTTTTATGATGAATTAAAATATTGTACAATATTTCATAATTCATCATGTATCAGGGGTCCCCGAAAATGATAGGAAAACCCCACAAAATTTTGTGTGGTTTTCTTATCATTTTGGGGAGAGGGGGGAAGGGCACACAGAAAAAAAAACCAAAACCCAAACCCACCCCAACCCTTCAGATCTAACTATTTACAATCCCCCACCCTCCTGACCCCCTCAAAATGTGCCTAAAATCCCTGGTGGTCCAGCGGGGGTCCCGGGAGTGATGTCCCCCTCTCAGGCCGTCAGCTGCTACAAATCAAAATGGTGCTGATGGCCCTTTGCCCTTACCATGTGACAGGGGCTATTGGTGCCATTGGCCGGCCCCTGTCACATATATGAACAATGGATGACCCACGCCATTTTTTAAGATGGTGCCGGTGCGTGCAACCTACGCCTGCCTGGAGGCAGGCACAACTTATAAAATAAAGGTTAGGGAGGATTTAGGTAGGGCTGGGGGGCAGGTTAGGTAGGGGAAGGTGGGGGGGGGGCGGAAGGAAAGTTCCCTCTGAGGTCGTTCCGATTTCGGAGCGGCCTCGGAGGGAACGGAGAAAGCCAGCAGGGCTCCCCAAGGGCTCAGCGCGCATAAGGTCACTATTGTGCAATGTGCACCTCCTTGCACGCGCCAACCCCATATTTTATAACATGCGCACAACCGTGCGCATGTTATAAAATCGGGCGTACATTTGTGCGTGCTGGGTTGCACGCACAAATGTACGCCCGCGTGTAGGTATTAAAATCCGGCCCTTAATACCTGCTCCCAAGCAGGTGGAATAGTGCACATGAATTCTATGCTATTATTTGTAGTAGTTGGGGGATAGGGGAGCAGAAAGAATGCTGTATGTGTAAAAACCTAGTATAGTTTTGAAAATCCCAAGTACATGCGCTGTTTTCCTCCTCTGATATAAATACCCTCCCCTCTGCCCCTGGGAATGCCTCATTTTAATTCAGCTAAAAGTACAGTAGACATCCTGCGCGACTCACAATCACTTTTAGCTGGGCAGAAGAGAGCAATTTTCAGACAAGTCTTTTTACCTAGCTAGATGGCTTTGATAATTACCCTCTTTATAAATTTATTCTTGTACTGTATTTTACCTTCTTTAGCTCTGAAAGTTTTTTTTTCCAGCAAATCTATTCCTTCATCGATAAAATAGACATGCCCTTTGGGGTAAGGATTTGACATCCTCTATGCTTCTATAATTTTTGATATGGGCAATTATAGACGGTGGTAATTAGGATGAAGTAGAGAAATGATAGTTTTTTTTAGCAGGCAGAAGCATCTGGCAGACTGGAGGGGCCAAGATGTCATTGTCTGTCAACAATAAAGATCTGCACACTTTTTTTTCTTCCTTCTTATGCATGCTGCTATGTAAAATGATGGTACACCATAAACTACTACTTCTACCCAGGAGTTTCTTGGTTTTTGCCCACCTGAGAGAATTCCTGAATGAATGCTTTATTAGAAAAGAACAGTTTCATTCACAGTTGGCTTGGCAGTATACCACATTGATCTGAAGAAAGAGCATAATAAGAGACTCTGGATTTCCTTACCCAGCTATCACTTTGTGATCCTTCATGAAGCATCTAGCCTCTTTTTACTCTAACTTTGATTGGAAGCAATTTGAAGAAGGAACATCTTAATTTCTTGCACAATAATAATTCATAGATGATATATATATATATATATATGTAATTTTGTTACCTTACTATTATTTCTTTTTTCTTTTAATTTATTGTTTATTAAATTTCATAACATTTACAATGAAAGAAATCAGGAAATCATGAGATACATATCGAATTTACAGAAAAGAAAAAATACAGGAACAATAAAATTATATGTTATCCCTACTATTTAGTCCACTTTATCTGGGAAGCCGCTCAAAGAAATATATAGCCTTACCATTATTTCTTATAACAAAAAAAAAAAAAAGACCAACACAAACAAAATAGATGTGTTACAATTCTTCAAAAGGCAGACAGAGATCATTGAAATTTTAGTAGCTGGAGATCTTTCTGTGGACTTGATAAAACCCTACCTATTGTAAAATGAGTTGTAAAAAAAAGCTACAACCCAATATAGCTAGTCCTATAACCTTTTGCTATGCTCATTCTATGTAAGAACCCCCCTCTTTTTTTTTTTTTTTTAAGTTTCAGGGGCAGTGACGGATTTAGGGTTTTGGCACCCCTTGGCACTGTTGGTGCTGTTGCCCCCTATCATCCCCCATTCTCCCCAAGGTTGGACATCAAGGAGCAGAAAATCTAAAGTATAGTCCCCTAGTTTCTTATGGCTGCTCAAGGGTAGGTAGTACTGTTATGGAAAAATGGTGAAGATTGCAGATGAGGAAGATTGTGAATCTATGAGAGGTCAGATGGGAGACACAGAGAGAGAGGAATGATCTTGGATTAAGGAAGGATAAGAGGGAGTAGGAAGGGTCAGGGAGTGGGTTTCAGGATCTGGAGAGAAGGGAGAGGTAGAAAGGAAGGAAGGGAGGTTCTAGGATCTGGGGGATATAATCCAAAATCAAGGGAAAGAGGACTTGAATTGCAGTAGGTAAGGAGAGAAGAGGGAGATGCCCCTACCATGCTCCGGGGGCATGCGTTTCTGATGGAACACCATTGAGCTCTTTAATTTCTCTACAGGCTGTACAGCCGGTAAGAGCCGCAAATGAGGAGTAGTCTGGATGGTCCAATTTTGCACAGTTGGACACGTCGTCAGGCTTGCTGAGGCAGCATCTTACATTCATATAAATTTTATCGCTAACTGCTCAGAGTCAACACGTATAATAGATTAAGAGAGGGGTGCCTTTTGCTTATTGCATTAAATTTTGACAATAACATGTCATTCAGAGATCAGTTTTAGGGGATCTAAAGGTGGAGAATAACTGAAAAAAAAAGTCTGTGATCTAAGGCACTCCATGCAGGTGACCTCCAAGCTTTCTGGTAAGGATAGTAGCATATAATGTTATATTTACTTGTATTTTTCTGTTAAATTTGGTGCAAATGCTTGTATTTCTATCACAAGATCAGAATCCTGTTTGCAGTGAAGAAAGAGTAAACAAGCTTGATGATTGGAAAAATCTGGTAAGTAATAAGTTACAAAATATACTTATAAACGTGCAGTTACTTATGTGAGTATCTTTATGCTGGCTAGTTTTATTTTAGGAAGTTTAGGACCCTGTTCTAGCCATACTATTTACACTGTATATAGGGCTACATTTTCAGCAGTAAAGCAGCAAATGGTAATCTAAACTACATCGATAGATGTAGGAAAAGTCCAGTTATGAAGATACATTGTACATTTTCTGAATGCTCTCAGCCCAAAGATCAAGGGGCAAAGTGCCCCAATTACTCCAGCCTGCTACACAATACAGAACTGACTAGGCTAGGTAGAGAGTGCAGTCAACAAATCTACTTTTATTTCAACTTTCAGCACTCCTAATGGCACTAAATCTTCACAGGTGTGTACTGAGCTGTACGTACCTGTAATAGTGTATCTTAAACTTCCCCTTAAGCCTTCCCCACCCCTCACCCCGACTTTAAAGTTCTACCTGTTGCACTGATATAAATAGTAAACTGACCCACTCTTCCATGTTGAGTCTCTCTCTCAGATTCTCTCTCATATTCTTATAGGTTATTCCCCCCTATTTACTGCTGGTCCTGATGAGGCACAAGCTGGAGATTTTGAGCCAGAGGGGTCCTCATCACCAAGAGAGAGAATATAACACTTTATATATCTCCCATTGTAAGAGGGTCACTTTCAATGCAGGGTGGGTTGCATAGGGCACAAGGGTCTGTAGACCCTTGTAATACTCCCCCCCCCAAAACCCACCATGAGTTCAACATGCCCTTCTTACAGTGGGAGATATATAGAGTGTCATATTCTCTCTTTCTCTCTCTCTCTCTCCCCAGTCATTTATGCAAGCATATTATTAAAATATGTGTGTAAAGGCCGCACACATACACATGACAAGGATATTTTAAATGATACACATGTACTTGCACACACAAAATAAAATTAAGTGTATCTTTGCTCGCATGCCCAATATGCACTTTATGGGCACACACACGCTCTTTCTAAAATTTACCTGTAAGAGTTTTGTGCTTGTCTGCTCTGCCATTATGAAACCTGGTTGAGTACGTGCAGAGCTGTGGTTGGTGATTTGGGTTTTGGAAGTAAGAGAGGGAGTTTTTTGCTAGTGGACCCTTTAAACCTCATAGTCTATGCCATAGGAACAAGGGCTTTTCTCTTGCCAGTACCCTCATGGACCCAAGAGGGACTGTCCTTTGAGAGAAGAGAAAAGTAAAAGCATTTTGACCTTTTTGAAGAAGATTTTATTTGAATATTCTTGGTCCTGTTTCTGTTCAGGAGGAAAATTACTCCTGATAGGAGAATACGATAGCATCCTGTTTTGCCCTGCTGGGAAGAAACCTTTTTGCCACCAGTTTCCTACCCACTGGAATGAGAGAGGATTTTTGTATTTTTAGAGCATTTTGGACCTTACCATCTGAAGTCCAGCAGTAAGAAGTACCACCAAAAGACAAATTTGGCCATCTACCAGGAGCCCACATTTTGGTCACCCAAGAGTGTGGGTGAAAGCAGCCTAGAGAGACACTAATTCAGAAAAAAGCTAGTAAAGGAGCAGACACTTTGGAATTATTATTTTTGTATAGAGATTCTGGAATTTTTATTTTGCAAATTGGACTTTGAACAATTTTTCTTGGCTACAGTAAAGTTTATTTTTGAACACCCTCATGACTGTCAAGCCTATTTTCTTCTTCAAGGAAGTGCCCTCAAGCTAGGACATTTGAAGCTGTGAGTACCAACAATGAGAGAGTTGAGAGACTATGGAGAAGTCCCCATCCTCGTGAACCTAGAGTCCCAGAGGCTTGTCCTCCTCTGCGAAGGAAGAACCACGGCACCCCAGTGGCCTATTGTGGAGATTTTTTTTTTATTGTGCTATAGAAAGAGAAAGGAGATCCAGTAGAGGCAGTGGCCATGAGGATTGTTGTGTACTTATGCATTCTGGGAGGTCTCTGAAGAGGGTAGTACACTAAGCCAGTGCATTTCCAACTGCATCAGCATCATATAGTCTTGCTAAAAGAATGTCAAAATCAAGGGTCAAAAGCCTCTATGAGATCTAATAAAATAATAACAACACTTCCATTGTTAAGATCAGTAATAAGACATCTATCAAAGTTACCATCACTATTTCAGTAGTAAACAATGCACAAAATCCAGATTGCCTATTGTCCAAATACCTCATTTGCTCTAAATATTGGGATAACTGCTTTATTTCTGACTGTTCAATCCCTTTTGCTAAAAATGGTAAATTTGTCACAGGCCTATAACTGTTCAAATCTTTCAGTTCAAGAGAAGGTGGCTTTTTTTTTTCTTTTTTTTTAACAATAGGAAAACACTTGCCACCTTCAAAGGATTCAAAAGTTTACTCAGAAAATAGGCATTTATGATCGGTGTAATCCAAGGGATCAGACTTAACTTTATCTTTTTAAAAAAGCTTGGGGGACAAGGATTTAAAACCTATCATTTAAAGTTAATCTTTGAAAAGATCACATTAACCTCATCCTGTTTCATCAACTGCATTTCTTCCAATAGTTCCCCATCCATTGGCTTCTGCTGCCAAACCTTACTTACATTAACATCCACTCCCACCTGCTTCATAATGTTTACAATTTTTTCTAAACAATGGGAGTCATCAGAAGAAGTACTGAAGAATAGCAGGGCAAATGTGAGCCGGACTTCCTCATGCCCTACTGCTGTTGAAGTTCAAAATGGAACTGGCTGAGCTCCTATACTATTTTGCCCTGCTTTGTGCTCTAAACTTTTTCAGAAATGAGGCAACCAGCTAAAGTGCCGATGACTAGGTGGTAATTTTTCACTTTATCCAGCAGGGAGGAACAACTTTCATCTTCCTGTGTCAGAAAACTGTCAAAATGTGAAAATGAGCCATGTTTCACAAGATGATCCCAAGATCCATGTATCAGGCAGGAAGAACTAACATTCTAGTAGAGAAACTGAGTTGACACCTGAAGACCCCATGAGTGGTCCCTAGATCAGGATGTGACAAAAGGAATCTTCCTTAAGTGAGGCATGCTCAAGGTAGACCTGTTTTTGATACTCCAGAACAGAAAAGTCCAAGGCTGCTCTAGGAGGAGGTCAGAAGGCAGTCTAATGGCAGATGTCTTCTCCCTTCATTGAAAGACAGGTCTTGTGTAAGTGTATCTTTCCTAGGGTTGTGCAGAGGAAAAAGATACGTTGCTATTCGGTATTCATTGCATCCGTTTTCATAGGGGGAAACCCGATTCGTCCATTAGTTGCATTCAGGATTTGTTTTCCATTAAAGATGGAAAAACAAAAAAAAACCCCATTCCAACCCTTTAAATTGAATTAACTACAAAACAAATGCACATCCCTAATCTTTCCCTCCTTGGTAAAACTCATAAGGAATCAGGTAATTATGATCCTTCTAGCTCCTCTTTGGCAAGACAGATTTGGTTTCTACTTCTTTGGGATTTGTCCTTGAGGAAGCCATCAAGTTGTTAACTTCACAACTCTGATAATACAGAACCAGGGAACATTAAAAATTGTAAACTGCCTAGATTTTTTGATAAGCAGTATAGAAAAATTATAAATAAATAAATAGATAAATAAAAAGAAATTACCCCATCTCAGCATCCAATCTTTAGATCTCAAAGCATGGATGTTGAGGGAGATGTGATACGATCCCTCAGTTTAAAAAAAAAAAAAAAAGATATCTAACATATCTGGTCGCCGCATCTCAAAAGAGATATAGTTGCGATGGAGAAGGTACAGAGAAGGGCAACCAAAATGATAAAGGGGATGGAACAGCTCCCCTATGAGGAAAGGCTGAAGAGGTTAGGGCTGTTCAACTTGGAGAAGAGACGGCTGAGGGGGGGATATGATAGAGGTCTTTAAGATCATGAGAGGTCTTGAATGAGTAGATGTGACTCGGTTATTTACACTTTTGAATAATAGAAGGACTAGGGGGCATTCCATGAAGTTAGCAAGTAACACATTTAAGACTAATCGGAGAAAATTCTTTTTCACTCAACGCACAATAAAGCTCTGGAATTTGTTGCCAGAGGAGGTGGTTAGTGCAGTTAGTGTAGCTGGATTCAAAAAAGGTTTGGATACGTTCTTGGAGGAGAAGTCCATTATTGGCTATTAATCAATTATACTTAGGGAATAGCCACTGCTATTAATTGCATCAGTAGCATGGGTTCTTCTTAGTGTTTGGGTAATTGCCAGGTTCTTGTGGCCTGGTTTTGGCCTCTGTTGGAAACAGGATGCTGGGCTTGATGGACCCTTGGTCTGACCCAGCATGGCAATTTCTTATGTTCTTATATTTTTTGCTTTTCTAGAAAGGAATCCACCGGAATGTCTTTTAGGTTGAAGGGATGTAGATTTGTTGTCTGACACAAAAATTGCTTAAATATCTTGTACATCTTTCATTTCACTTATCATAAATATATAAAAGGAAATCTCATTTCTGTATAATCTATTGTTATCTGATTCATGCGGACTTACTTCAATTGAAGACTCCCATCAAGATTTCCATTAAGTCATCTGGCATCAATGAGGTTCTAACCTGCTAATGAAAGCCCCCTTGAAGTCTCAAGATTCTTGTGAGCTCAAGTACCATGACCTGTGTAGCATCTCTTCTGGTATTATCCTTGAAGGTAGAGGTCACACTCTGTCCTGGGGCTAAGTCCCTGTACAGTCCAGCAGCCCTGTAATATGGATTCTGCAAAAGGGGGTAACCTCAGGGACCAAGGCATGGAGGAGAAGGGGGAAATTATCTACTGAATGTATATTGTTGACTGGATGTGGGTACCAGAATAAATAAATGGGACAACCTAGCTGGGTGTTCTAATTTAGTTTCCTGCAGATCTTCCAAAGTAATAAACTGGCAGCATACATACTTGAATTTGTTGCACCAATGTTCCAAAGTTATTCTCAAATAGCTCCATCTGTAAATGTGGCCCTTGGCATTGGATTCCTGACATGGTCTCACCATCCAGGACATGTATCCCAGGTGGATTAGGGTCTCTTTGATCTAGTGGAATCCCTTCCTAGACAATTACTTGAGATCTGGGGAATTTGAATTCCAAAAGCTCCCAAATCCCCTTTCTTCTTCCAGAGCAAAGGTTCCAGGGGGTTTCTCCAGATGAGCAAACAACTCTTACAGTTCTTCTCCTTAGTTCGTAAACAAGCGAACTTTCAGATTAAAGTTCCAGTGCAGCAGGGGAAAATATATTTTCTTTTTTTCTTCACATTTGGGCAGGAAGAATGACAACAAACTTCCTCCTAAAAGAAAAGACAAAAATCTCTACATAAATGCTTGGCCACTCATACCAGAGTCAACTCTGATTATCCACTGGTTGTGAGATATGTAACTTTTTCTGGCTCGCAAACCACTGCACTCACTTCCCAACACCGCTCAGCCTCCACATGCCAGGAAGCTGCTGGAGCCCCACTCCCACAGCACCTTGTTTACAATATTGATGGCCATCCTCAGCATGTCGGGAACAACGCTGGCTCTAACCTCAATGACAGCTATGCCGCCAAGACTTCCCAAAGGTGCGTATGACTGTGTGTGCATAATATGTGCTCAGTAGCAGGAAATCAGGACTGGTGTTCTCTAATGACATCATCCCCTTGGACCTATATAAACCTCAGTCTTGCAAAACTTCTATGCCTCAGCAACAGATCTTCTACATAGCCTGTGTAGTGTGTATTGCTGATTCTTCATTCCTGTGTTTCTAGTCCTTGCCTCATCTCTCCAGCCTAGCCTTGCCTCATCTCTTCATCTCTGCTTACCTCATCTCCTTGTTTTCCCTTGGACTGACTTCTGGATCTGACCTCTGCCCAGACACTGACCATTCTTGTTTGCTGCCTGCATCTGAATTTTACCTGGACACTAACCATTTTTGTTTTCTGCCTGCCACTGACCCTAGTCTGGCCCTGAAACACCTATGTCCCTGCCACAGAGACTCTCTCCTAAGAACTGCTGTCTCCTGAAACCTAAAGGCTGAACCCAAGGGGAAAGGGGTTGGTGAAGTTGAAGCTCCTAGTCAGTCTCTCTCCTACATCACTCCACCAACTGTCGGTGAGGGTCTACCCTGTAGGCTGAGCCAATCTCACCACAGCTGCAATTGTCCACAGATCTTACAAAATAGAACAAAAGAGCTTTTCTCATTTCTATCCTTCCCAGATGCAGGGGTTTTTTCCTTCCTTGAGACAAGACTAGGTAATCTAAGGAAAAGCACTAAAAATAAAATCAAAGAATCCTCAATAAACTTTAAAACACTAAGGAGGTAATTTTCAAAGGAGTTACGCGCATAAATGTAACTACTATTGTAGCAATTTTCAAAAGCCATGTACTCACGTAAAGTGCACTTATGCGAATAAATCCTATGGACGATTCAATGGCATATATTGTAGCAATTTTCAAAAGCCCACTTACTCGAGTAAAGTGCATTTACATGCGTAAAACCCAGATTTACGCATGTAAATGCTTTTTAAAATCCGCCCCTAAGGCAACTTCTCCAGTCATGTTGTGATTGAAAGAGTATACTGCCTCATTCCTATCCTGGGAACAGTAGATCATGAGACCTAACCCACAAAAATAAGGGACCATAAAATTACCACTCCTATTTAGATTGCTAACTCAAACTGCCAATCTGATATCGTGCTATGCCTGCCTTTGAGCAGACAGGAGCTCACCATTTCAGCCGGTCTCACGTGGTTAGTGTAAAAACTCCTATCCTCTTAACTCCTAACCTCATGTCCTAGCCTAGGGCCATTTCAACTAGTGGAAATCGCATGGGGGTCTCTACACCTGTAGAGTTGATTTCTTGGTGGAGGTCACATCAGCCTGCTGAGTCAGTGAGCTTCCAGCCCCAGTGACAAATCAACCTTATACTAGATTTCATCATAATAGAGTGGTGCTCTGTACATATCCTAAATTTCTTCCTAAAATGGTGTCTGATTTCCAGTCAATTGTCTATCCAACATTTTGTCCCTTGGTCACGTTTCCATAATGATGAAAACTCTTATCATTTCCTAGATTACAAGAGAGCTGTTGTCTTCTACTTGGAGATAACTCAAGCTCATAGAAAGTTCACCCAGCTTTTACCCTAATAGATAATGGAAGTAGAAATGATATGCTTTCTCACAATACTTTCAGATCTATTGGGGTAAATGCTGGATGAACTTTCTATGGGGTTGAGTTATCTCCAAGTAGAAGACAACAGCTATCTTGTAATCTAGGAAATGATGAGAGTTTTCATCATTATGGAAAAGTGACCAAGGGACAAAATGTTGGATAGACAATTGACTAGAAATCTGACACCATTTTAGAAGAAATTTAGGATATGTATAGAGTACCACTCTATTATGATGAAATCTAGTATAAGGTTGATTAGTCACCCTGCTATGGGTTATATTTCCTTCTGTTATACTCACGTATGTCTGACCTTATAGGGGCATGAAAAGGCTATGGTGGCATCAGTTATTACCTAAGGTCCTCCTTCCCGGAGATTCTTAAGACTGAAGTGTGACATTCAGTTCACACATTTACATCCCATTACTGTCTAAACATGGTCTCCGGCAGAATAGTAGGTTTGAATTGGCCATTTCTAGAACCCTACTCCTTTCCTTTTAGGGCCTATTTTATAATTTTATTTTTCTTCCATGCTGTTTAAAAAATAATTACAAAATAGGAAAAGGTGCCCCAAGGCAAATATTTCCAGCTCGTTGGTGGTATTATTTGTTGCCCTTCCTTTTTAAGTGCTGAAGACATCCTTTAGCTAGGAGTCTAATGTGTTTGACTAAGATGAACTGCTTCTCTTCAGAGAAAACAAAGTTGCTTATGTGGAATAGGTGTTCTCTGAAGACAGCATTAATCAATCACCCAAATCTTCCATGTTCCCTTTTGCAGTTGTTCTCACTCCAGTGAAAGCTATTATATGGAAATGAGAGGCGTCAGGGGTTGCAGTGGTAGGGGGAATTACTACAGATGAATAGTGAGATGTTTTTAGGCCTTTTCAGAAGGTATCTTGAAGAATATTTCTATTTGACATCTAGGGGGTAATTTTCTTACTTCCCTGCCAAGCTGTAAAGTCTGCGGGTTTACTTTTTACCTGCTGACTTTGCACCGATTTTCAGAGAAAAAGTACTTTCACTTTGAAAATTGCTGAAGACAAAAGTCCTCATGTAGATTTTCACTTTCTCTTTCTGTGCATGCTTTTTCTGGCCAAATCTATGTACATATTTTTTCTCCCTTGACCTAAACCTGTCTCAGATATGCCTCTACTTCAATGTGGGTAAAAGTGCACTCATTGTGGCTCAACCCACATAATTTTACCTGCATTCAGGGTGGTAAACTGCCAGTTTACATGGGTAAAACACTTTTTACCTATGGAAATCCCTTTGAAAATTGCCCTCCTGGTGCAAATATATGACCCATATGTATGACTAGTGAACTGCTGTCTCAGAGAGCAGCTGTCAGAGGTAAGCAACTTTGCTGTACAGAACATGAGCAATCCATGGTCTGCTTATTCTTCTGTTTTTCTTTATAATGAGTATCCTAATGAGGCTTTCTCTTATGACTCACTTACACTTTTTGCATCACCTGCAGTTTGGTTTTACATTGTTGTAAGCAATCATTTTTCCATGTTAAACCAGTGACTATCAGTGGATTCATAGACTGCAAAATATGTCCCTTGAGCCTGTCAGAAAGGCTATGAAATAGTTTAGCTGGTGCATAATAATTACCAGATTCAAAAAAATTACCCAGGTGGATGGTTGAAAGTGACAGCATATATCAGAGCATAAGTGAATGGTAAATAACAGAGTGCCTGACTTTTTTTTTCTAGCTTTTGGTTCTAGTGTAAACATTTTCTTCTGTTTGCCTTTATTTCTCCTGTGACCTGTGTGGGTGTTTCATTTTCAAAAAGAAAACTAAAGTATATGGACTAATAGGGAAATTGTCTATTGAATATTGAAAAAATTGTAGTGGTCATTGGAAAATGATCTATGTTTTGGAGAATGCCAGTGAATTGACATAGAAATGTATTTAGATTTCTTAGTATTGACAAATATATTCCCTAAAACAAGATTGAATATTCTTTTGCCATACAAATGAAAACTCTAAAGTTCATAAATAAATCAGGGTATCAGTCATCCTTAATTTAGAGAGTTTATTGCGCTACCTTTCAAAAGCATCCACATATATTTAATTACGTTTGTGGGTTTTTTCTCTTAAAAATAAAGGCATTAATAATTATTATTTTGATGTCTTTGAACCATAGATCATTTCCAAATTTTGAAACATGTTTTTTTTTTCATGAAAATAAAGTGTTATTAACTGAACTTCTACGTATATATGTGTAGTATGTTAAAATGTTTAACAGTTCTTTTATATGTTTCTCTTTTTTCATGTGTGCTTTATTATATATTGTATTGCTACACTATTTATTGTATCTTTAGTGCCTGGGAGTAATGATCTCCCTGTTTTATATCATACTGTTATGCTGGAAATTACCTAGGTTTTCTTTTTTAGGCAATTAATAAATTTAAATAAAAGATAAAAAGATAAAGATACTTTGATCTGTTCCAGCATTTCATTAGTTACAAACAAGGATAGAGTAAAAATGTACTGGGCCCTGTGCAGTACCCTTAACCTCCTCTCATTACCCTTTGCCCTTACCATTAGTCTGATGCTGTGGGTACCTTTCTTGGTTTTGCCCTTAATCTGCCACTGACTGCAGCATTCTCTTAAATTGCTGTTATTTTATCATGGAAACCTTTTTCTGTTTCTCTTTTACATCCAAGCCTTTAATTTACAAAATGCAGGAGGAAGGCTTTTGGTTATATATGAACTAGTCCAATTATCAAGACTCACAAGGAAGGATACATGAGAAAGGAAAGGATGCATAATGCTAGTTCATTAACTGATGCAGACAACATAGTAAAGGAGGATGAGGACTGCAATAATTTTAGAGGGCCAGTTTTAGATACAAAAAGGTTTAGGCATGATAGATTTGTCATGATGAGACTCATAAGAAATCTATTATATTGGTATAGCATATAAGCAATAAAATAGTTTTCAAAATCAAAATGATGGCACATTTATATTGTTTAACTTTACAAGAAGTAGACCTATCTGTGCCACTTACTTCAGTGACAATATTTTTTTCAAGGGATAGAGCAACAATATTTGAAGATTCTGGGTCAATGTTTGCTTCAGGAACTAACAGAAAACATTTTGTACAAGAACTATCCACGCATATTTATTAACTCAAACCTGTTTCTTTCTCATAAAATAAATTGATGGTTTGATTTTTCACCTTTGCTAAATGAATAAGTATACAGCAGTAACCTTTTATGCCTAACCTTGTACTCTCAAAAACACAGGCGGTAATTTTCAAAATAATTTGCATGTGTAAATGTAACCTACTAACGAAGCAATTTTTAAAAGCCATGTATCCGTGTAAAGTGCACTTATGTGGGTAAATCTTATGGGCAATTTAATGGCATACATTGTATCAATTTTCAAAAGCCCAGTTAAATGGGTAAAGTGCATTTACACATGTAAAACCAATTTTTTAATGTGTAAATGCTTTGGTGACTAACATTGTTCCCTGGCAGCTGTTCTAGAGATGAGGAACCACCACTGCAGTGGTGTGGTGTAGCTTCCTACTGTCAGTCTGTTTAAATAGAAGCCATATCTGTAGCCCCAGGCAGGTACCAGGCTGTAGAAAACAGAAGTCATCACCATGTGGGGAATGCGGGAGACCAATTTAAGTGGTGGATGAGACTTTGTAAGGAGAGAGAAAGCAGCTGAAAAGGAGGGAAAGAGGAAGATGCTGGGGAGGAGAGGAAAGGGGTGGATAGGGAGGTGCTAAAAGAATAAAGGGTAGGGATAAAGAATGAAGCTAGGGGAATGTTCATAAAATAGACAAAAAAAATCTGATAAAAAAAACTCCACACATTTTAAAAACTACAAAATAAAAAAATAAGTTCAAAATAAGAGAGTGGTGTTGTAAGGAAAAGAAAATTGCCCTGGCTCCTAGTGGTTTTAAAATATTTTTCAGTTCCTACTATCATGTCAGTAAATTCTAGATTGGATAACAGTATCAGTATTTGTGTTCTAAGATATATTGAGTTGTAAAATTAAAAGGATTGTGTGTGGAGGGGATATTTAGAGAGTGGGCAAGAAAAGTGATGGAAACAAATAGGAGAGTTACAGCTATAGCTATGACTGGTAATAAGTAAGGAAGGCATTGTTTCTATTTAGTTCTTTTGCATTTTTTTTTCAAAGTGTTTGATCTCATTTTAATTCCAAATGTTCTGTTTTTGGGTAGTTTTGAACTTTTCTTTTAGAATCCCAATTATAGGGTCATTGTTGCAGTGGTCTGGCCTGAAAAAATGTTCTTCAGGGCTATCACCTTGCTTTTCTTAGTGGTATGCGATTCTTGTCTTTTTCTGACCCATTTCATTATAGAACCATCCTTCTCCACATTTTCTGCATTAGATAATATGCAGTATATTGTATAGACAAGCATCAATTTAGTTCTCTTATGCTCAATATTTTTCCCATGTAGGATTTCTTGATATATATTGATATAGGCCTGGATTCACCATTCTTTCGCAGAATGGTGAATCCTGCAAAAACGGGGGGCGAAGGGGGGGGGGCAGGCCAGCGAAAGTCCGCAGCCTTCGCACCACTACGGTGCGCCGGTTGCCGGCTTTCGCACTGAATAGCGACACCATAAAAGGTGTAGTTATTTGGCACGCTACTGCCGACGATAATGTTAGTAACATTATCGCCAGCAGCGAAAACAGCACCGACTCCTCCCCTCCCCACCCTGACTCCTCCCCTCCCCGCCCCAACGCCTCCCCTCCCCCTAATTTGCATCATATCGCATGCGAAAAGGCCCTTGTCTCATGCAATAACGGTTTAAAAAATAACCCCCAGACAGGCCAATTCAGTAAAAGTCGCGGGAGAGCGGGCAAGCGCCTGCTCTCCCGGTGCGTGCACAGGCCACTCAACTTTATTATTTGAAAGATTCTATTAGTACTTTGTGGTATTTATCATTGTTTTAGGGGCTAGAGAATACATGTTGTTGGTTTTGGATGTGTAAAACGGACCTTTTTGTGCATCATCCTTAGCTCATTTAGCACTGACATAATGAAGGGAATAAAGTTTAAAAGCCAGTCATAATTGGGAGGCCACCAAGCATCGTCTTGGTATTCACAATTAACATGGTGCTGAGTCTGGCCCAAACCTCAGTCACCATGGCTTGAGAGCAGAGTATAGGGATTAGAGAATGAGAGGCTGGGTGGATTGGATGCAGCTGGAGATGAGTGGATGATGCTGGTTGGCTGAGGCTCTCATTGGGGCAGGGAAGGAATTTTGCATTCTCCAGCTTAAAAAGTTGGTGGTCAGGAGAAGTTTCCTCTCTATCTTATTCACCTGGCATCAAGGCAAGTGTGCTTACCAGAATGGTGATTGCCATTGTTGTTGTTCCTATGAGTCTCTTTCTTTGTCAGTGTATCACAGGTTTTTGCTAGTGTGGCCAGATACACGTGTCTGTTTCTGGCAGTGTTAGGTTCTGGGCTGTGTGGAGGGTTTTGGGGGCCTGGCCACTTGTTTCACTGGAGTTGCCTGGGGTTCGGTCGAGGTGGGGAGTCATAGAGTTCTGGGTGTGGGGTTGTCGCCCAGGGAGGAGGGGAACGATTGGGATATGGGAGCACTTGTTATATTTCTTGAAGACCTTGCAGGATGGGAGCAGTAAAATAGGGAGTTAAGATGATTTATGGGGTATTGGCTGCTTGTTTGTTGCACCAAGAGTGCCATGTGACAGATGAGCAGACTTGTAGGATGTGCTGTAGCTCAGAACTGTTGGTTGTGGCGGTGAGGACAGGGGTCTGGCCTGGAATGTATGTTTGTATCCGAGCATGGAGACACCATATCCCGGGTAGCCTTCCCATGCATCATTGCGGCACAGGCTTGCTTATATCCATGCTAATGTTTTGTGGTGGCTGGCTGGGCTAGCCATATGCAAGCTTTAGGACAACAGTATGGTTACAGCCGTCTCATGGCTTTTGGGCAGGTGCATAGGTATTTGGATGTCAGTATTACCTGTATGGATATGGGCATGCCTGTGCAGTGGGTTGCATGGGCTTCGTCAAGAGGTGGGGTGAATCTGTGGTTCAGTTGGGGCCTGCAAGAGGGTACAAAATGAGTGCAAGGGAGGGTCAATTTTTCTTTAATGCATTTGCGTTTTGGTGCATTTAGTGGTGTTGTGATTGATAGGGATGGCTGCAGGACTCTTCTGCTGTTGCCAACCCCCAAGTTGTGCTGCCCCATGCAAATGAATGATATACTCACTCACCCAGTCATGCCAGGCCTGGCGGCTACAGGGTGGAGCCCTGTAGCCACTTCCTTCTTCACAATTACTGTCCAACACAGTTTTTTCCTTATGCGGGGTGTGCCTCATTGGCGCATGGGGCATTATTCCTTGGTTTTGTGATATGGGGTGGGAGGTGTGCCTGAGATGGGTGGCAGGAGAAAACTTGGTAGGGAAATGTATAAGGCTGTCCTGCAGGCTTGATTGCTGCTGGTTGGATAGGTTCAAAGGGTTTGGTTTCTCTGCTGGGGCCAGGGTAGTTTTGCTTAGGTGGGGAACATGGGTCTAAGGTGGGAGAGGAGGGGTTGTAGAGCTGATGTGCTTGGGATGTCATAATTATGTTTGATTATTATTTTAGGTTTGGGGCTACGACCATGCAGTTCAGTGAGTCATAGGGCAATGGGTCATTGCAAAGTTCTGTCCTGTGGGTTGGAACTATGGATCTTTGAAGTTATAGGTTCTCTGCAAAGAGGCATGGACCACCATTTGTTTTATTGCAGCTGCTTTCCATGGAGTTTTTATTTATATTTCTCTACTTGAATCTGTTTGCAGTTGAGGGGAGGATTTCAATGGGTTAGAAACAATTTGAGAACAGATGAACACAGTGACGATGATGGAATTGAGGTGAAGCAAGGAGAAGTCATTGATGCCTTTTGACAGGTTTGGTTCAATTTATTTATTTTTTTAAGACATTTCTATATTGTCTTTAACAATATGAAATTGAGCAAATAAAATATAGAATTCAAATACATTAACTAAGCAAATAAAATATAAATAAATTAAATCAAAATAAAATACATAACAGTAGGAGAAAAATACAATTCATATAATAATAAGACCCTAAGTATGCCATGACTGCATTCCCTACACTTAAAATTACTAAAAACAAAAGACAGCCAGAAAGGACGAATAAGCCGAAAAACCTAAATACAGCAATCAAATAAATAAGCATTTGAAGTATTGGACTGTTATTGGTTCATAGCTGCAAAAGCTTCTTTAAAAAGATGTGCTTTTAGTGATTTTTTTAAATTCTTTAACATCGGTGATTTGCCTTAAAATATTTGGAAGAGAGTTCCATAATATAGACCCTGCCACGGAAAACGCCCTCTCTCTCGTAACATTCAGTCTGATGCTTTTGATTCTTCTGATGCTTTTGGATTTGAGGTGCAGTGCTAGGGAGGAGGCAGGTGAAGGGGATGAGTTATTTCCAGTGGTTCTTCTTTGGGTAATATGGATGCATAGGTAATGTAGTCTGTTTGCTGTCAGGTGCCTGTATGGTTGATTCAGCTTCCTGCATAATCAGGTATCACATTTCCCATTCCTCAATCAAGGAATACCTAGTCTTTATAATCTTCATTTATGGATTCAGATGCCGTTTTGTCTCTGATACCTCCATGGGATGAATGATCAATTCACTCATTACTGTTTTCATCTTATATACTTGACATTTACTCCTGAGTTTATCCGCTTCCCTTCACCTGTAGTTTTGGAAACTTTCTGACTGTGGAAGGAGACCTACCACGTGTATTTATAATACTTTGGGAACTTTGACTGGCTTATTTACCAAATTTTTCCTACCCTGGGGCGTGTGCAAGTTTGATTGGTTAGGAGTTGAATCTGGCCTGTCTGTAGAGTAATCAAGCAAAACAAGGTGACTGCCCAAGCTGCAAAGCAAACAAAGACACAATGGAACAGATTTTAAAAACTACGCGCGGGCGTAGATTTGTGCACGCAACCCAGTGCACACAAATCTACGCCCAATTTTATAACATGCGCGAGCAGCCATGTGCATGTTATAAAATTCAGGGTCAGCGCGTGCAAGGGGGTGCACAATTGTGCAACTTGTGTGCGCCGAGCCGTGCAGCCTTCCTCCATTCCCTCGGAGCGGCCTCGGAGGGAACTTTCCTTCCGTCCCCCTCACCTACCCCCCCTTACCTTTAATTTTTAAGTTGCGCCTGCCTCCGGGCAGGTGTAGGTTGTGTGCGCCAGCAACAGCCAGCCTGCAATCCCGGGCACAGCGGCAAATGGCCGCTGTGCCTGGTGGCTCCGGCCCCGACCCCTCCCTGCCTACTTCCCATCGCCTTTTTCAAGCCCCGGGACATACGCGCGTCCTGGGGCTTGCGCGTGTTGCCAATCCTATGCCAAATAGGCTCGGTGCATGCAGGAGGCTTTTAAAAGGGTTACGCACGTATATTACGCGCATAACCCTTTTAAAATCCGCCCCAATATAGGGTAGGAAAAAACACTCTATATCCATAAACTTATGATTCAAAAAAGTGTTTAATACAAAAGATCCAGATGTATCCAGAGATATCCAAACTTAGAAGTGAAGTTACACAGTCCCCCAACACAGACCATGTTTCGTACAAAAACTGCATCGGAAGGGACCTAAATCCCAACATTCAACTTATGCAAAATGGATAAGGAGAATGAATCATCTATTAGGTATCCAATCAAGCATTCATTACTCTCTTCCAAAAACAGAGGCAGCATGTCAGAAGGCAAACCGCTTGTGAACCGACTTGTGTACAGCACTTCTATGAGCTTGAGCGTTTGAAAATAGGGGACAGCTGCCCTCTGTTTAGGTACACCTACTTAAGCATGTTGACTTAGGGAATGGCCTCTGCTATTACTGGCATCAGTACCATGGGATCTTCTTAGGGTTTGGGTACTTGCCAGGTTCTTGTGTCCTAGTTTGGCCTCTGTTCGAAACAGGATGCTGGACTTGATGAATCCTTGGTCTGACCCAGCATGGCAATTTCTTATGTTCTTATGCATGTGCTGAATTATGCACACTATTGCAAACTACACTCATAATGTCCAATTATGTAATTTTAAAGGACCTTTCTCAGGAAGTGGGTAGACCAAGAGAGTTCTCATAGTGATTGTTGAGTTATCAAAAATGTCAGTGTTAGCAGGGTAGCATATGGGCCCAAAGCCCCAGATATTTTAAGTATTGCCTCTGGCCCCATCTGATGTCAATATTTGTGTTTTGGAAATAACAATACAGACCCGTGATTTCTAGGATCGGGGTTTATTTTTGAATGTATATATGTAGAGTATTTATGAAGGGGGAGATGGGTGAGAAGGGAAAAATCAGACAATCCAGGCTGCCTATATTATATAATTCTGTAAAGTTTTACACTCTTTTTCCTGGCATTCACTAAGCATAATCCACCTCTGTTATGAAAATTAATTTTTTAAAGAACTTTGCATGTCATCTAGAGTAATTGTGCAGGAAAAACATTTTTTTCATCTTAAATTATTGCTTGATTATGTAAAGATAACATACTCATGGATTTCTTTACTTCTTTCATACTTCAAACAGCTAAGATTTTATTTAAAAGTATAATCAAGTTACTGTTTCATAAATTTTAAAAAATGCAGTATTTAAAGATACAAAATAAAAGAAACCCTTTACCAATATGGACATAAACAATCTGCAAAAATATTTGCTTTGTTATTACAGATTCTCTAATACAAGTGTTCTTATTAAATACAGTGCTAACAAAGCACACTGCAAAGTCAAGCAAAATGAATAGTGCTATGAGATCAAAAAGCAAAAGACTGAAGAGTATGATATGATTCTTTGCCCAAAGTCACTATTCATTTTCCTTGACCTTGCATTCAAAGTATTCAGCACAGCCTAACACAAACCACCATTATTCTCCATCAAAAAATAAATCACGGTCTTATACTCAACCATTGAAAATGACTTTCTTTCATGACAAACAGGAGTCTGTTATCTTCCAAGACAGGACTGGTTGGATGCTTTGCCTACCATAAAGAAATTCACAGAGAACAGGCTAATTTTAGTACTACTAATAAAATAAACTAATAGAATCAATTGATTATTTTGGTGTAGAGATGGTTGCATCACTTTGGCTATACTAACATAAGTATTTATTTATATTCCACTTTTCAGACACTGTATGTATTTCCCTGTCTTCAGAAGGCTCATCATTTAAGTTTGCATCCTAGGCAATGGAAGGTGAAGTGGCTTGCCCAAATCACAAAAAAACAGCACTAGTAGGATATGAACCTTGGTTTTCCCAGTAAAAAGCTCACTGCTCTAACCACTAGGCTATTCCACAATTCTGGAAAAGCCACTTTCAAAAGGATTTAAACTAGATGGAGTCAATGCAGCGGACAACTACTAAACTGTCAATTGTATCCATCATAAATCATACGGGGTCAGACTTAAACATGCATGCACTGGAAGAGAGGATGGAAAGAGGAGACAAACACAGAAATAGTTAAACTCCTCTAAGGAATAAATGAATAGGAGGCAGGCCTCTTTCAACAGAAAAGAGGCTCTAGAATGAGGGATTGGGGGATGAGAGTAAAAGTAGGAAGACTCGGGAGTAATTCAAAGAAATATTTATTTATAGAAAGGGTGGTGGGTACACGGAACAACCTCCTTGTGGAGGTGATGGAGAAAATGATATTATCAAAATTCAAGAAAAAATCGTACAAACAAGGAGGATCTCTGAAGGAGATAAAAGGGACGATAAAGCTGAGCAGGAGATGTGGATGGGCCATATTGTCTTAATCTGCTGTCATGTTCTATGTTTCTATGCAATTCCTTTTGCTTTGTTTTTCATTATGTCAAAGTCTGACACATTTAAACCTCATTTTATTTTGGATCTCTTTATGAAGTTATATATTATGTTTTTAGTCATATAAACTGCTGTATATTTTATTTATATCTACATCAAGCTCGCAATATTTTTATCCATCTTTGATCTTTCCATTTACATTTTTTCAAACATCAAAGTTTATTATTTCACTTAAAAATGGTGAATTTGCAGTGAACATCACCTGTGTTTAATTCAAAGAAGTTAACTTTCAAAAATAAGCTTGGTATTTAATTAATATTGTACTTTGTAATAGAAATATGGTCATGAAAAAATCTATTACAACTATCCCCACACTGACAACCTAGAAGACACAAACTAATTATTGTGCATTGTTCCCAGCACGTTCCATTCAATTAGCCACACAGTTCAGTTCAAAAGGTGTTTAATTGGGACCTACGTTTTATTACAGAATTATGGTACAATCAATAATACATGTGGACATGTAAGGAAACTTTAAATTTAAGCTCAATTGCCTTGACTAAATATTTTAAAAACAGAAAGAAATGGGAAATTGGCATTCAATCCATGTCTAAGGTAGAACAATTAATTTTCCACTCTGCTATGACCCAGTGGTATAGCATGAACATAAATACTTGTCTATCAGCAGTCAACACCTAAGGCAGTGGAATACTGAAACAGCTCCTCAATTTAGCTAGCTAGAGGGATGTGCCAAACATTAGTTATGCATGAAGTGCTATCAGTAACCCCTGGAATTCTCAAAATAATAACCATTTCATTTCAGTTACTGAAATCACACCATCTTAGCATTGTTTAATGATGTTGGTATATTTTAAGGAATTTCCTATATAGAGACACTTTCATACATACATACAAAATAACACACTAAAATATAACATTATTATCAAATAGACTAAAAAAAGAAACTATACATACAGCCATAGTAAATATAAATAATTTATACTAACATGTATTTGTCATATGCGCACAGTTATCAGCTTGTTCTAACATTAAGATTCAGTATAGTAACATTACAAAGTGGGAGCAAAAGAGCATTTTAAATATAAACAAAGAAATGTAGCTGAAATGTTAATCCACTTACATGGATTGAAAGATCAAAAACAAGTTGTGGGTATCCAAGAACCTTTGGTCCTTCCATTCCCCCCACTCCTCTAACAATGTAAACACACAGACAGTATTTGGGGTAAATAAGACTGCAGCTTTATTGTGTACAACACATGACCCAAGCCATAAAAATGCAAATCTGTTTCAGGACTACCCTAAAACCACCACATCCCAGCAGGGGCCCCCTATCACCCACCTGGGCCTCAGGCTCCATCCGGTGAATGACCACTATCAGCAGAGGCCCTCCCTTGCTACAACTCAGGAAAGGCTCCTTGGGAAATAGCTGCCATGGCCATCCCCTAGCCGCCTAACCAACATGCAATACCCTGTATGTCAGTGGCATCCCAAACCCCCAAAATCATAAGATTAATCAGCAATTTGAGCAGTGCCCCCAGCAAATTGGCTTGGGTCTCCTGCCACAAGCAAAGACTATCAAAGTTAATCTGTGACCCTCCCCCCCCCCCCACACACACACATACATACACATACAATAAAGCTGAGATAGCCACACACAGATACACAGAAAAGAGGAACAGTCCACCAGAAAATCAGTACTCCCACACTGAAAGATGAAAACAGCTCACTAAGGGCCTCATTTTTCATCTGGATCACACGCGATAAGGGACGTTTCGCACGCAAAAAGTCCCTTATCACGTGTGATACCAAAATTGGGGTGGAGTCGGCCCAGGAAGAGGAGGAGTTGGGGCATCACCGGGGCCAACTCCGTGAAGATGCCACAGACAATGAAAAGGTAAGGCCCTTTTCACGTCCGAGTTCGCACCCAATAGCTGCACCTACTATGGTGGTGCTATTGGGTGCGAAACTGGCAATGATCACACCACGACGGTGCGATCGCTGCCAGCTAGCGCAGGCCCGCCCCCCGTTTCGGCCCCCCGCCCCTCATTCCCTAAAGTATCGTAGGCCTGCAATACTTTAGAAAATGAGGCCCTAAAACCCCCAAGGTGGAAAACACGGGATTCTCCTCACCCACCAGCCAGCCACCACTGATGTCTGACCAAATGACAAGTAAACCACCTAGATCTGATTGACATAATACTGGACCAGCAACTGGAACCACAAAACGTCAACTGCTACCCATGTATTCTTATATCTGGTCCAACCAACAAACGGGCCATCCTTGAAAAGACAAAAACACAATTCCCTGGAAACTGATCCATCTGGCCTCCCCAACGAACCCAGTCGTGCATCCCAATTCCACCTTGCTCCCAATACCTGGCCCAAGACCAGCACCAGCCCAAATACCACTGTTCTCTCAAATACCCTGCACCCAACCCCAACACCATAGCTCTTCATTCCTGAAAATGTTTCCATGGCTGATCTGTGGAGACACATATCACCACTGGGAAGTAAGTCCCACCCACTACCTCATGAGTCCCCTCCTCCCCCAAACCAAAACCTCCATGAGAATATCCCACACTCCCTCATCCTTGAACGAGACACCCAAAACACTCTCAAAATACTCTAATCCAAGAGCTGATGCATAGGCAACAAGTTGCTATACCCAGCCATACCCAAAATGTGCAAATAATCCACCAATTCCAGCTATCATCCCCAAATAACCAGAAGAGCTTGTCCTTATATTTGGATAATCATCAACCTTTACAATACCCGCTCCGTCAGAACAAACCCACAGCCAGGGATTGGTGCCATGACCTAACTTAGCAAGTGTTGCATTCATGCACACTTGCATCCACAACCCCCATCTGCACCATCACACAGAGATGACACATCCTTCCAATAAGGTGAGTGAGCAAATGCCAGCGATACAAGGGTAAAACAGATGCAGAATTTTTGTACCACACCCACACCATCTGGAATGAGAATCCTATGGATCACTACATTCGCTCCCACAATTGAAAAACAAACTGCCATGATAGATACAAAGAACATGTGCCATGGGAACTGCACAGATTATAAACTACTATGTATCACCACCCTGAAAGTATGCACATATGTTTCAGTTCACACGCATTTTTTAATGCAGGGATCCACCTAGTTTTTATACCTATTTTATAAAAATGCATGCATATATTCTATTCATTAAATAATTGTAATAGATGCCGTGGAGAAGAGTGACCCGACAGTGAGGAGAAGGAACAGAGATTCCCCTGATGAAGAAAATTCGTTTTGTCGAAACATGGCCATTTTGGGAGGAATGAACAAGCTAAGTTGATCGGGAACTCAGTATAAAAATGTAGTTGTACATTGAGATCATAAAAGAAGCATTTGGAGCGTCTGCAGTGGCAGTTGAACAGATGCGGATAGCGTTGAATGTATAAATGCAGTAGTGAAGGTTGAGCTGTATAGCCGTTTTTAAATGACAACAAGACACAAAAAAAATGTTTTCACAAAGGATTTGTTTCACATAAAATACAAAAAAATCAAGGGTAGGAAGGAGATTGGTTCATGATTACAATTCAGAAGATTCTGTGTACAAGGCCGTGGAGGCATGAAACAGAAGGTGTATGAAACCTTCCTTATCCTACACTATTAATTTTATATATGTTGGGTACAGAGAGATACTTTGATACTTTTTTTGCAGCCAGAATGTCTTTATTGTTGATCAACCTCCTGTTAGGCTGTTTTGTTTTCCTCCTCATTGGTAGTAACATGGTGGACTTCCTGTATCTCCACCTGGCTTCTTCTGCTCTTCCGACTTCAGTTGGCATCACTACAGTTGTCCACTTTGTTGAGGACTTTGCAGCTCATTAAAAAAAAGAGGAAGGGGATGGTGCTCTGCAGTGTGCTTCAGGATGGTCACCACTGCTTTGCTTCTGAATGTCTAGAAGTTGCTAATGTAGTAAGATCCCAGGTTATAGGATTATCTACAGGTTCTTGGGTCCATGGCAGCAACCTTGGACTTGGTCCCATGGGCTCAGGTGGACGAAGCTCTTTTATAGGTCTCTTCTCTCTTGCTGGAAGACCTAGTCAGAGGACTGTGGGTGATACAGCTGGTACAAACTGAGGCCAGATCCAGTCTAGATTGGTGGCTTTCTGAGCATACCCAGGCAGAGATTTGGATTTTGGTAAAGATTAGAGATGTGAATCGGAACCGGAATCGATTCGGTTCCGGTTCCGATTCAAATTGTGCATTTTTTTTCCATCCAGCCCAATTGGTTTATTTTTTATCAGCTGTGCCCGATCCGATAAACAAAAAACCCAACCCGACCCTTTAAAACCGCTCCCTTAGCCTCCACCACCCTCCCGACCCCCAAAAAACATTTTAAAATTACCTGGTGGTCCAGCGGGGGTCCCGGAAGCGTTCTCTCACGCTCGTGCTGTCGGCCGATAAACAAAAAACCCACCCGACCCTTTAAAACCGCTCCCTTAGCCTCCACCACCCTCCCGACCCCCCAAAAAACATTTTAAAATTACCTGGTGGTCCAGTGGGCCCCGGGAGCGATCTCCCGCTCTCGGGCCGTCGGCTGCCACTAATAAAAATGGCACCGATGGCCCTTTGCCCTTACCATGTGACAGGGTAACCGTGCCATTGGCTGGCCCCTGTCACATGGTAGGAGCACTGGACAGCCGGCGCCATTTTTAAAGTAAAAAACTGCTTTTTTGTACACCCTCCGACTTAATATCATGGTGATATTAAGTCGGAGGTCCCAAAAGTTACAAATAATTAAAAATAAAATAAAAATAAATTTAAAATCAGCCGCGGTTCGCTGGTTGAAAACCGGATGCTCAATATTGCCAGCATCCAGTTTCCGAACCCGTGTCTGTCCACGGGTTTGAGAACCAACGCCGGCAAAATTGAGCATCGGCTGTCAAACCCGCTGACAGCCGCTGCTCCTGTCAAAAAAGAGGCGCTAGGGACCTGCTAGTGTCCCTAGCGCCTCTTTTTACTGTGAGCCCTAATTTGAATTTTTTTTTTTACTGAATCGAGCACACAGGAGAGTGGCCTGTGCACGCGCCAGGAGAGCAAGTGCTCACCCGCTCTCTCGCGACTTTTACTATATCGGCCTGTTACAGAATGGGAGAAAAGCCTTAGTATCTTTAATAGTAACATAGTAACATAGTAATGACAGCAGAAAAAGACCAAAATGGTCCATCTAGTCTGCCCAGCAAGCTTCCCAATGTAGTAACTGCTGCTTCGTGCAGGCTACCCCAGTCTTTTTTATTTATTCTCATCCTCTAGCCTTTAGGGATCCACAGTGTTTAATAGTAACATAGTAAACTGCAGAAAAAGAGCAAAATGGTCCATCTAGTCTGACCAGCAAGCTTCCCAAGGTAGTAACTGGGAAATCAAAACTTAGTAAATCAGACCTTTAGATGTAAGCCCTTTAGGGACAGAGGAATACCTGCTATACATAGAAATGTAACCTGCCTTGAACTACCAATGAAAAGGTTTGAGCTAAGTCTAAATAAATACATGTTTAACATACATATCAAGGTATGCAATACTTATGTTTTACTTTGTGATGGAATATGAGCAGAGTCTGCATCAAGCCCCTAGGAAATCAGACTTAAGGATCCCTTATGAGACTGGATGGGCCATTTGGTCTTTTTCTGCCGTCATTTCTATGTTTCTATCTTTCTATGAGTTAGGGGAAGCCAGTGTAGAATGCATTTTGCAGAAGTGGGAGACCCAGGTAGAGGCACCATGAAGACTCCCCTTCATCGCCATTCCTGCTTTCCATCCTACTTCTCCCATGGACCCATCAAAGGTTGTATAAGAGTGCTAAATCTGTTCCTGTCTGTACAAATATGAGCTAGGAACAACACTGTAAATGAAAGGATGTAGGAATGAATTATTCAGTATGTCACTACTGTCATAAGATACTTTATGGTTTTACCTGTTCATATTCCATTTTTTTACTTTCTTCTCTTCTTCTTTGATATCATACAAATGATCTATAAGGAAGAATTCAACTCCTCAAAGTAAATAGAGGTTAATGAAATTTGCGTGTTAATTAAATTGATTGATGAAGTTATTTTCATAAAGTTTTCATTTCACTAGAAAGAACTACAATAAGAATCATTAACAAGGTCACAAATATGTGAACACTTACCGTATTTGCCGGCATATAGGACACACTTTTTCCACCTGAAAATAGCTGAAAAATAAGGAGTGCGTATTATGCGCCGGTAATCAAAATTTACAGCGTCCGGTGGGGAAGGGGGGGGGGGTGTGAGTGATGCGGTGACATCAGGGAGCGAGGGCACGCCGCCCGATTGGCCAGAGCTGGGCAAAAGGGACTTGCCCAGTTGTTGATTTTGATTGGGGAAGCCGCACTTCGGCAAGCCCCTTTTGCCCTGCACTGGCTAATTGGGGCAGCATGCCCTTGCTTCCCGATCCCACCACATCAATCACCCCCCCCCCCCCCACCGGACGCTGTTAATTTAGTGCCCTAAAGTTAAATTATTTTTTTCCTTAAAAATATGTATAAAAAAGGGGGTGCTTCTTATGCGCCACTGCAATTTAGCAAAATGTATCCAAATACTATCCCAGTTTTCTAATGGAGTTGGGTATCAAAAGCAGAAAATATAAAGAAGATAAAACTGAAGGGTAATAAGATAGACTAGACTAAATGAGGGGACTTCCTGTCTTTCTTTCTTTCTTTATAACATTTAATATTCCACTTTTTATTAAGAATGGCCTCAATGCGAATTACAACATTTGAAAATAGACAATACCATTTGAATTAATATGCAATTAGCATTAAATCTACAGTTGGCATAGCAGTAATAATCCAATCATGTGTAACTTATGGCCTTCAGGATAGGTAGTTATGTAGTTCAGGTGATGAGGTCAGCAGACTGGAGGTTTCTTCTGATAAGGTCTGGTTGAAGAGCCCTGTTTTAGCTTTCTTTTCTGAAAGTGAAGTAGCAGGGCTTAAAAGCATAACAGGTGAGTAATGCATGGATCACAGTAAGATTTATTTATCAAGGTACTTATACAGTTGGTGGATCCAGCACAGATATATGAATGAGGTTCTTACCACCTTCATTATATGAGTTTCAGAACTGAGGTTCTGGTCCAGTTGAATTCCTAGACTTTGTACTGATTCTTTGGGATGCAATGGGTTACCTAACAGGGTGTGTAGTGGTAGTAAGGGATGACCTTGGCAGCTGATCCAAAGGAGTTCTGATAAGGGGGGTTCAGTTTCAGTTTATGGTCCTTGATACATTGGGCTACTTCTGTGAGACAGTTATTGAAAAGAGCAGAGGAGGAAAGTTAGTTAGATCCAATTTTGGCATAGAGTTGAATGTCATCTGCAAAATGGTGGCATTCAATATTGAAGGATGGAATGAGGTCACAGATCAGGCAACTGTAAATGTTGTAAAGGACTGAGGAGATGACTGAGTCATTGGGCATTTCACACATAAACTATATGGCTTTGGAAAGATTGGCCTAAGTAACAGATTGTGTTTTTTTAGACAGAAATGACTCAAACGATTTAAGGGCAATACTTTCTATGCCAATGTCTCTTAAGCACTGAAGCAGAAGTTAGTAATAGACAGTGTCGAACAGAGTTATGGTGCTCCATTCATTTTATTCTCTAGAAAGATACAGCACAGATAATGGTAGTGCAAGCTTTCTCACACTAGTATAGTAGACCTTTACTTCATCAACACTCAGGACTGATTTTTATTTATTTATTTTATTTATTTGTTTTTATATACTTTTATATAAGTATCACATCGGTTTACATAATAACTTAAGTGATAGTGCGACAACAGGTCATATTATCTTTACATTGTAACATTGTAGCATACTAAAAAACTGCATCTACGTATTGCTCTAACAATTATAATATTATTACATTGAATAACAAACATGACTTAATTCTTAACATTATGATGGCTAACGTTATTGTGAAAAGTATGGGCCTTTGGTTGGAGATGTATTGAGATCTCTAGTGGGTTGTGTGTGGGGTTATAGAGCTGGTTGTTTGGGGTTGGATCTCAGTGGTGAGGTTAATTGTTGGCGGGATAGGTTTTTCAGAAAAGCCAGGTTTTTAGTGCTTTCTTGAAGTTTTGTGATGTGGGTTCTGTTCGGAGTTTTGCTGGTAGTTTGTTCCACAGTACGGGGCCTGCTATTGAGATTGCGCGTTGTCGTGTTGAGGTGAGGTGGGCCTGTTTGATGGAGAGGATAGTGAGTAGTCCAGTGTTTTTAGAGCGCAAGTTTCTTTGTGTGGTGTATGGATGAAGAGTGCCCTTTAGCCAGTCTGTTTTCTCATTGTTGATGGATTTGTGCATGAGGGTGAGGGCTTTATATTTAATTCTGTGGGTTATGGGGAGCCAGTGTAGGTCTTTTAGTATAGGGGTGATGTGTGTGGAGCACTTGCAGTTTGTGAGGGATCTGGCTGTCACATTTTGCAGTAGCTGGAGTGGCTTGAGGGTGGAGGCAGGGAGTCCGAGGAGGATGGAGTTACAGTAGTCGAGTTTCGATAGGATGAGGGCCTGGAGTATTGACCGGTAGTCTTGAGTGAGTAGTAGGGGTTTGATTTTTTTGAGGACATGTAGTTTGAAGTAGCCCTTTTTTATTATAGTAGTGATGAAGGTTTTCAGGTTGAGCTCGGAGTCTAATGTGATGCCTAGGTCTCTTACAGTTGCAACGATTTGGCTTTTGCTCTGCGTGGAAGAATGGTCTTGGATATTCTCTGTAGGGGGATTGTTAGAGATGTGTAGGATTTCTGTTTTTGAGTGGTTAATTGTGAGTGATATTTGTGATAGGAGTTTTTGTATTTGGGCTAGGATGGAGTTCCATTGTAGGAGGGTGTTTTCTTTGCCTTTTTTCATGGGGAGGAGGATCTGGACGTCATCGGCGTATACAAAGTATTGTAAGCCCAGGTCGGTGAGGAGTTTGCATAGTGGGAACATGTAGATGTTGAAGAGGGTGGAGGAAAGTGATGATCCTTGAGGGATGCCATGTGAAAGGGGGAACTGTTTTGATTCTTTGTTGTTGAAGGTTACTTTGTATGATCTGTTTGTTAGGAAGGAGTTAAACCATTTGATTGTGGTACCGTCTAGTCCAATCTCGCTTAGTCTTGTTAGGAGGGTGTTGTGGTTGATGGTGTTGAATGCGACGGATATGTCTAGTAGTATAAGAAGGTAGGAGTGGCCGCTGTCTAGTACTCTGAGTGCTGAGTCGGTAAGGGTAAGTAGGAGTGTCTCTGTGCTGAGGGTTTTTCTGAATACGTGTTGTGATAAGAACATAAGAACAAAGAAAATGCCATACTGGATCAGACCAAGGGTCCATCAAGCCCAGCATCCTGTTTCTAACAGTGGCCAATCCAGGCCATAAGAACCTGGCAAATACCCAAAAACTACGTCTATTCCATGTTGCCATTGCAAATGGCAGTGGCTATTCTCAAAGTGAACTTAATAACAGGTAATGGACTTCTCCTCCAAGAACTTATCCAATCCTTTTTTAAACACAGCTATACTAACTGCACTAACCACATCCTCTGGCAACAAATTCCAGAGTTTAATTGTGCATTGTGATGGATATAGAATGATGGATATAGAATGATGGTACAAAAACATATTTTAAAATTTTATATTTAGTCCAATCCACAAGGAGTGCACAATACTTTCTATGCCAATGTCTCTTAAGCACTGAAGCAGAAGTTATTTAGCCACACTCCAGTAAAATTCCTGGTGATGAACTGATGGGAGAATACAATTGTATGGCAGTTAAAATTATTCCAAACTTCCAGGTTGCAGCACTTTGGTTTGTCATGTTTCATGTACTCAGATCATTAAAATACTTGTAAAGTTAAATTTTTCACCCAAAACTTGCACAGAAGTCTCTTCACAGTACCAGCCAAATGTACTTTTTACATTTGTCTAGCTCAAGTGTTCTTATATTAAATTTATCTGTGCAGTACACTTGTTTGCAGGATTAATCTAGTCCAAGCAAAAATCTGTAGTGCAATTTATCTTCTGTAATTCAATCCAACAAGGATTCAATATATTTCAGTATTACAGTACCAATGTACCTCTGAACTGGGAAGATGTTGCAGTGTTTTTTGGTGTGTTGCCACATTCTAGAAAGAGCAATGAGACAAATCAGTTTTCTTATCTAAAGAATTTGGACTCAATATTCAAAACACGTTCAGCACTATTTAGCCGAATAAGTGGGACTTATGCAGTTAAGTAGCAGCTGCTGAATATACGTATAGTGTTCAGCAGCCGCCACTTAGCTATACAAGTCCCGTATATGGCTAAAATGTATGTATCTAAAAAGTAAGTCTGTACCAAAAGTAGGTGTGTACTAAGCAGATCGGGGATGGAGTGAGTTGGATGTAAAACTTATATGCCTAACTATGGATATTTGGAGTTATCCATCTAAGTGTAAGTCTAAGTTTAGATACTCCATAGAGCAGTTCTAAACTTATCCGGGTTGTCTTATCCAGCTATGTGTGCACATATTGCATATATTAAGCGGCTTTGCTATTCTGCTGAATATTAGGGATGTGAATCGTTTTCCATATCGTCTTAACGATAGAAATCGTGTGGCAGGGCAAGAAAATCGTGTTAGGCACGATTTGTTAGTTAAAAAATCGTTAAAAATCGTTTTTTCCGATTAGTGCGCACTAACTCGAGTTAGTGCGCACTAACTGAAAATGATACAATTTGACACTTTTCAGGTCAGTTAAGGTCAGTTTAGGAATGAATATGTATTCCTATTGGCTGCCCTCTTATTTATTCATGTTACCAAGCTTCCCACTGACAGTATATGGGGGATGGGAAATGGAAACAGTTGGTAGCTTGACAAAACAAGTAATGTGATCAGTCAATGTGACTAGAACTTGTGCCCTAACCCTGATACCAGGGGTATTGTGATCTTCCTGCACGCAGTGCCCTATTCCTGATACCGGGGGTGTTGGGATCTTCTTGCACACATCCCAGTATCAGGGATAGGGCACTGCATGCAGGAAGATCACAACACTCCTAGTATCAGGAATAGGGCACTGTGTGCAGGAAGATCACAACACCCCTGGTATTAGGGATAGGGCACTGCGTGCAGGAAGATCACAACACTCCTGGTATTAATAGGGATAGGGCACTGCATGCAGGAAGATCACAACACCCCTGGTATCAGGGATAGGGCACTGTGTGCAGGAAGATCACAATACCCCGGAGGAGTGAGGGTCAGGCAGCTCCCTCCTGTCTGTGAAGCCAGCCTCTCACTAGTAATGCAGGGAGGGAGCTGTCTCAGACTTCACCATCCTCCTCCCCCCCCTCACCCACACACCATTCACTAGCTGGGACATGGGGGAAGTCAGGAGTCAGGGTCCGGCAGCTCCCCCCTGTCTGTGAAGCCAGCCTCTCACTAGTAATGCAGGGAGGGAGCTGTCTCAGACTTCACCATCCTCCTCCCCCCCCCCTCACCCACACACCATTCACTAGCTGGGACATGGGGGAAGTCAGGAGTGAGGGTCAGGCAGCTCCCCCCTGTCTGTGAAGCCAGCCTCTCACTAGTAATGCAGGGAGGGAGCTGTCTCAGACTTCACCATCCTCCCCCCCCCCCCCCCTCACCCACACACCATTCACTAGCTGGGACATGGGGGAAGTCAGGAGTGAGGGTCAGGCAGCTCCCCCCTGTCTGTGAAGCCAGCCTCTCACTAGTAATGCAGGGAGGGAGTTGTCTCAGACTTCACCATCCTCCCCCCCCCCCCACCCACACACAATTCACTAGCTGGGACATGGGGGAAGTCAGGAGTGAGGGTCAGGCAGCTCCCCCCTGTCTGTGAAGCCAGCCTCTCACTAGTAATGCAGGGAGGGAGCTGTCTCAGACTTCACCATCCTCCCCCCCCTCACCCACACACCATTCACTAGCTGGGACATGGGGGAAGTCAGGAGTGAGGGTCAGGCAGCTCCCCCCTGTCTGTGAAGCCAGCCTCTCACTAGTAATGCAGGGAGGGAGCTGTCTCAGACTGGTATCAGGGTTAGGGCACTGTGTGCAGGAAGATCACAACACCCCTGGTGCCAGGGTTAGGGCACTGTGTGCAGGAAAATCACTTAAAATCTACACTTACCAACAATCAATTACATATATTTGAACTGTGTACAGTTCCAGCCAGGACCACCTTTCTAAAATGCACAGTGATTGGCAAATTCAACATGCACTAGCATTTCAGGTGCCTGCTAACAAAATAATAAACAAACAAGTTCTAGTCACGTGAGTGCTGATCATTACATTACTTTTTTTGTCAAGCTTCCAACTGTTTCCATTTCACATCCCCCCAACCATTACCTCAGTGTTAGCCTTGGTAACATCAATAGATAAGAGCACAGCCAGCCAATAGGAATACATATTCATTCCTAAGTGACCTTTACTGACCTGGGAAGTGTGAACACTTTGTTTCATTTTCTGTTGGTGTTCGTTAGTTTCCAGTTCCATTTCCCATCCCCCCAACCATCACCTCAGTGGTAACCTTGGTAACATCAATAGATAAGAGGGCAGCCAGCCAATAGGAACACATATTCATTCCTAACTGACCTTCAGTGACCTGGAAAGTGTTTATTTGTATCATTTTCAGTTAGTGCGCACTAAATCGAGTTAGTGCGCACTAACACCCGTTAGTGCGCACTAACACGATTTAACGATTTTTAACGATAAATCGTTAGAATTTCTATTGTATCGTGTTCTATAACGATTTAAGACGATATTAACATTATCGGACGATAATTTTAATCGTTGAAAAACGATTCACATCCCTACTGAATATTCATTGTAATTTAGCTGGATTAGATTAACAGGGTCAGTCAAATTTGCCATAATGCACACGATAGTTATGGTAGTGCAAATGCAAATTTTTCAAAGGGGCAAGATTGGGGAGGGGTTTGGGTGGGATTAATAAAAATGAGGGGCATTATCGCATGCTGAAGATAACTATACCTTTTTTCCTGGCGTTAAGCTGTGCGAAATGTCCAAAATAGCCGTAACGCAATTCACGTAAAGATTGCAAATTGTATTTTAGGCTTCTGGAGTGGGGGGGGGGGGTGAGAGAGAGAGAGAGAGCCTCTAGGGTGGCACACATAGTAGTCACCTATTTATACTGCTATAGAAGGGCCAGCTAGTAACTCAAGGTGAGGTTTTGGTGGTAGTGTAGGGTTTTGGGGCCAGTTTTACATGCAGAGTAAGATGTATGAACAGAAGACATCAGTGAAGATTTGAGATCATTTGAAGTGAGTAAAGTCACATAAAGATGAGATTTCTACAATGTTTTCTCGCCCAAGCTTGATGGACTCTCTACCAGGGTACTATCAAAATAGAGCAAGAGAACATTGAAGAAATCTCATCTTTGTGTGACTTTCCTCACTCTAAATGATGTCAAAGCTTCACTGAGGTTTACTGTACTGTTCGTACATCTCACTCTGCATGTAAAACTGGCCCCCAAACCCTACACCACCCCCAAAACCTCACCTTGATTTACTAGCTGGCCCTCCTATAATGATAATAATGATATAAATTGGTCACTGCTATGAAGGCCTCATAAAGAGTCTCTCTTTCTCTCTCTCTCACTCTCTCTCTCATAAATGCCTGTCTGAGCACATCACAGGGCACACAATCTCTACCGCATTTTCGCTACACGATACTATACTTTTTGCATGCGCTATGGCGTTAACGTCAATACACATTTTGATGCATGATCCTGTTAAACTGCAAATGCTTAATATTGACCTCTATATTGTCAAATTTTCCGTTGTGCTTTCTAACTTGTATCAGAGTGAAAAATACACATTCATAATGTATATTTATGTAGAGGAGGTATCTATATCTATATAAATATCTCTGTCCCTGTATGTTTATTTCTCACAGGTCAAGCAGGATGGTAGGCCTCACATATGGGTGACATCACAGGATGGAGCCCAATCACGGAACACTTTTGTCAAAGTTACTAGAACTTTGACTGGCCCCTACTGGGCATGCCCAGCATGGCACTTACCCTGCAGCCAGCAGGGGTCCCCCTTCAGTCTTCTTTTTTCCATGCAGCAGTAGCCACGCAGTTAAGGAGCTCCACAGAGATTCCTGACAGGAATTTTCCTCACAGAATTATTAAAAGGTTTCATACCCCACAGGGGTCCCTCCTTCAAATTTTTGACTCCGAGGTACTCTGGTAAATGTTTACCCATTTTTGGTCGATTCCCATTGAGTTGGGCCCTCGCGGCCTTCTGGCCATCGACCGTACCACCGCTTGAGTTTTTCATGGCCATGGCATCGGGGTTCCGTCGGTGCCCGGACTGCAATCGCACCATGTCCATAACAGACCCTCATAAGGTTTGTGTAATGTGTCTCGGATGTGAGCATGATGTCCTGACCTGCACCAAATGTGCCCTAATGACACCAAAAGGTCACAAAGCCAGAATGGAGAAGATAGAACTTCTCTTCCATGTTCAAATCCCGATGCCATCTATTGCATCGATGTCGTCAGAACCGGCACCGTCAACTTCGCGCCAGTATCGACCACCAGCGGGTGACTGTCCGGCATCGACAACTTCTCGTCCTTCAACTCCCTCTACTCCCCCTCAAGACCGAGGGGATCGTAGAGAGCGACATCGCCATCGGAAGTCTCAGACCATCGAGGGAGCAAAATCATTGACCGAGCCATCATCCGAGCCGCCGTCGAAGAAACCCCATCCAGAAAAGGCACCGACCTTTTCAGCGACCGGGTCACTGAGGCAACCCTCACCCGAAAGGGGATTGGGATCCACGACTCCTTTAACCGTGGTCCCTCCGGCTATGGCTCTGCCTCCTTCTTCTGTTCCGGAGCTGGGGCTGCTTGCTCCAGGTCTCCAAGAACTGCTGGACTGGCTGGTTCAGGAGACCATCAACAAGGCGATGCATTGACTCCAAGTTCCTCTGGCACCCGACACTGGTATCAATCATGGAACCAACCGCTGACCCGATTCCAGCAGCGTTGGGACTGCTGCTCTCGAAAATGGAAGCGCTGATCGCCACTTTTCCACCGATGGATCCCGGGTCACCGATGGCTCCGGTGCCCTCTCTGCTTACCATGTCATCGGGAGGGGAAACACCATTCCGCATCCCTCCATTGGGAGTCCTACCGATGCCTCAGCCATCGATGCCGATACGTCCATCGATGTCCGTCAGCACCACCGATCCATTCATCAATACCCTCGATGCCTGCACCGATGCCTTCAATGCCTTCATTGGTGCCTCCAATTATTCCTTAGATTCCTTTGGAGCCTAGACCAGGACCTTCAGGGATTTCACCGTCTCATCCACCTAGGGCTCCCAGAGGGGAAGATGCCGATCCCTATGATACCTGGACAGATGATTCTTCACCAGCCACCGATGACCTGCCTTCACCACCTTCTCCTTCTGAAAGCAGAAAGCGTTCTCCTCCAGAGGACCTTTCCTTCATAAACTTTGTGAAGGAGATGTCTGAATTGGTTCCCTTCCAATTACAGACCGAACAAGATGACAGGCACCAAATGATGGAGCTGTTACAATTCCTGGATGCTCCCAAGGAAATAACCTCCATCCCTATTCACCAAGTTCTTCTGGATCTCCTCAAAAAGAACTGGGGACACCCTGGCTCTGTTGCTCCAGTCAACAGGAAGGATGACACTACTTATTTGGTACAGTCAGCCCCAGGTTTTCAAAAATCTCAATTGGATCACCACTCTGTCATCGTGGAATCTGCCCAAAAGAGGGCAAAGAGATCAAAACCTCACACTTCCTCTCCCCCAGGCAAGGATCAAAAATTTCTAGATGTCATTGGTCGCCGTGTCTTCCAGGGCTCAATGCTCATCTCCTGAATTGCCTCTTATCAGCTCTATATGACCCAATACAACAGGATCTTATTTAAGCAGATACAAGAATTGACTGCCTCCAAGCAGCCATTCAGGAAGGATACTAAAAAGTCATTCTTCCGTCCAAAGAAGTCCTATCCATCACCGTCTAGGACTCGTTCCACTAGAACTTTCCAAAAGGCCCAGTCTCATCAGATACGAAAGCAAAAGCCGCAAGCAGCTCCTCAACCGGGCCCTGCTTCCGGATTTTGATTCCTGCATAGAGAGCAGCAGCCAGCTTCCACTGCCTCAGATACTAGTGGGAAGTCGATTGTGCCATTTCCACAACAAATGGCACACAATCACTTCAGACCAGTGGGTGCTCTCCATAATCTCTCAGGGTTATCACCTGAACTTTCTCTCCATCCCACCGGACTCCCCACCTCGGCTGACGTGGGGAACATCAGGTGTAGATTTGTGCACAGTGGGGTGCGCGCACAAATCTGTGACTGTGCATAGGTCTTAAAATTTGGCCCTTAGGTTGCTCTTCATATCAGTTCTCAAGAGGAGGTATTAAGAAGCAGGCAGTAGACTGGGAATGGTGTTCAAAAGAAAAATGTTAGCTATAACATAAAAAATAAAACCCATGATAGAATAGCAAAATCATCATTAGTCAAAAGAATGATAATTCCCAATATTACAGTCTGTTAAGCCATCTCCATACTTGAATCAGTGTCCTTTCCCCAGTGGTTGGAAAGATGAGAATAGTTCATCAAATGATGGGGTAGAAAGGTGAAGGCCAAGACAATTCCTCCCCTCAAAAAAATAGGAAAAACAAGGACTTTTTCTGCCAACAAAAATCTCTCTCCAGAGAATTGCCAGCCCACTTCATTGGTAAACAGATCGACAGTCTCAACCCTACTCCTTCCAAGAAGGGGAGGTTTCCCTTCCAGGTTTGGGCAGGTCAATGGGAAAACAAACCCACTCTTTGTAAGACAAAATCTATCTTCTTTACTCTTCTCCATGCAGGATAAATATCCCCTCCTGCTCCATGAGAGCACAAAAAATGGGATTTCTCCTTGTTTTTCTACTTTGCAGGCTGTACAGCCTACTGGAATCACAGGCAAAACACTCAAATCCTCTCAAAACCTAATCTACAGCCAAACACCCCATATGCATGCGCAACCCAATTTATAAAGGGGAGCTCAGCCAATCACTGCACAAAGGTAAAAGAAAATCTTAGGGATGCTCTGAAAAGGCTGACCACCTCCCCATATGGAGAAACCTGTTTGCTCCTTACACTATTTTGGTAGACTATTCCAGGCATCTACCCCTCTCAGTAAAAATGTATTACCTCATATTTCCTCTGAGCCTTCCTTCCCTAACCACCCCTTGTCTTTGAATTTCTTTTTTTTTTTTAAATGTAAACTTTATTAGTGATAGGTAGTACAAATAACAAGTGCTCATCTCTACAATAAGCATAGCCATCACTTTCTATTTATCCTTAATCATTATTCTCCTCCACCCTCCCCCATATAGATAGCAATAACAAAGGAGACTCAAATTTCTTTTTATTTTATGGAGTATTCCCTTGATGCATAAAAATATATGTGTGTTTATTGGACAAACACAGAAAAATGTCTCTTCTCTTGCCTGCCTTGTATCTTCCACTGTGTTTTTGTGCCTTTTCCTCACTGATGATTTCTCGGCTATACAAATGTATATATTTAATTCAACTAGAAAAGTTGCCCAGCAATAATACCTGCTCCATGAAACACTGAATTTTTGTACTTCACCAAACCCCCAATTAGCAGGAAAAAAACAAAAGTTAATAAATACCTAAGAATAGAAGTCCTAACAAGAATATAGAGTCAGAAAATGAAGTGATGATATGCAAAAGACACAGCAATATTCTGAGATAGGTTTGAAGAGATAAGCTACATCATGCTGATTATAGTGTAGGTCCTGATATTATTAGAAACAAATTGGTACACGCTAAGCCAAAAATGAGGCAAATGCTGATTTTTTTATGTGAAAACTGAGGCCTTTGACTCATGTTTTCTGTAACCTTCCTAGAAACACAAAAAAGTACCACTAAGTATCAGTATCTGAGAAATGACAAAAGATTGCATTTGATGGATTATGAATTTCATTGGGGGTAAAAAATTTAGCTATTGTTCAAAATTGCTTAGCAGTGGTTGTGCTGGGTTGTTCAGTTGATTGATGAATTTTGTACAATGTTTCTTCTATCTGAGCATATACCTTTGTCTGCTGTCTATAGGTTTTATTATCATGATAAATTGAAGCAAGCACTTACTATCTAGACAATAACTAACACCATTATAATAAACCCTCTTCAGTGAAAAATATCAACTATTGCTGAGGAAGTAGAGCTTCATGGAAGTAATCATTTTTGAGAATGGTAGTACAATGCTGAAAAGTTAGATTTCCACTTTCAGTGCTGATTTTACTATATGTATCTTTAACCAAGATAATTCTAACAACCAGTTTAGCCTGAGCGAGCTCCAGTACCACAAGAGTCAATCATAGAGCACTGTGGTACAATACAATAGACATCATGCACCAACCAAATTATAGAAGTAATATTTTAAATGACAGTCATTTTATCATTTTAGTATATATCAGAATCTGATGGCAGGTATACAGAATCAAATTAGGCAGTTAGTCTTCCTAATTTGATTCATTTTACAGTGTCATACACCACAGTTATCTCTGGCTTCTTCTCCTTCACCAGTGTGCTATTAGGGATACTCTGTGCTTATTCCATCTCCTCTGGAATTCTTTTAGAATTTGGATTTTCGATTTAATTACTCGCTTTTTCCAAATCCAAGCTCAAGGTGAATAAAAATTCAAAACTATAGGCAATTAACTGCCTGAGGTGAAGGGTGAGATGCACTCTCCCTCACACCCCCACGGCACGTCACAGATCATTGAGAAGGCTGGGTGAGGAGGGAGTCCAGTTTGAGTCTGGCCTGTTCAGAGATTTGAAATGCTGCAGAAAGGGGACAGTAGGGGAGCAGAAACCCCTAAGTTGTGGCATATATAGTGTACATTAATATATTTAAAAAGCTGGCAACCCTGCTACACTCCTGGGAATCCTGTAACCTACCTCCCACATTTCCCCAGCATTTGCCCCCTGAGAAGTGGGAGATGGGTGAATGGTGGGAGTCTGAATGTTGTGGACTCTCTTCAGGTTGGTGCAAGGGTATTAGGTGTCCTAGGTGAATTTTACAGCCTTACGCCCTCTCCTTCCCAGTCTTTACCACACACAATTAAAAATTGTACATTTATAATAACAGATTTTACATAAAAAAGGACATTCATAGCTTTCTGAGGTAAAAATTTCACAACATGTATATTTTTACATGCACTGTTGCAATGCCAACCAGAAAACTGCAAAAAAGACACTTGGAAGCCATATATTAGACCTTCATTTTCAATTTGTATTTTATTTTCACTGGGAATTTCAATGTGATTAAAAAAATCAGTGGAAATAATGACTATTATAACACACAGGAAAAAATCAGTGGAGTTTTCTTATCATATCGAAATTCCCAGGAAAAATAAAATAAAAACTGAAAACGAAGGTCCCTAAAGTATGTTCAATATGGGCTTAGCCCTCAGAAAGCCACAATAAACTGAATTGAAGAACCTGAATATGTATACCCTGGAGGAGAGGAGGAGCAGGGGTGATATGATACAGACCTTCAGATACTTGAAAGGTTTTAATGATCCATGGTCATAACAAACCTTTTCCATTGGAAACAATTTAGTAGAACAAGGTTCATGATTTGAAACTCCAGGGAGGAAGACTTAGAACCAAGGTCAGGAAATATTTCTTCACTGAGAGGGTAGTGGATGCATGGAATGTCCTTCTGGAGGAAGTGGTGAAGACTAAAACTTGAAGGATTTAAAAGGGGCATGGGATAAACACTGTGGATCCCTAAAAGGCTAGAGGATGGGAATAAATAAAAAAGCTTAACCCGCACGGAGCAGCAGTTACTACCCTTAAGAGAAACATGGAGGTAACCTGCACAGAGCAGTAGTGACTGCCTTGGGAAGCGTGCTGGGCAGACTAGATGTGCTCCTACCATGTGACAGGGGCTAACAAATGGCACCGGTAGCCCCTGTGACATAGTAAGGTCAAAGGCTATTTGCACCATTTTGAATACCGGCAGCCGATGGCGTGAGTGCAGTAGATGGCTCCTGGACCCCCCGCTGGACCACCAGGGACTTTTGGTAAGTCTTTGGGGGGTCAGGAGGGTGGGGAGGGGGGGTTGTAAATTAAATTTTAGCCAGGAAACGAATAAGAATGAACGCATGAACAGATCGGGGCCCCCTTGCCGAATGCAACGTATCTGCCCCCCGATGAATATGAATTCCGAATGCAATGTATGCAGTCCCTCTGCACATCCCTAATAGATATGAGTGAAGTTTGGAGTTTATAGAGGAAGGGATATAACCTCAATATAAATCCTGTACTTCTAGTTCTTTAATACACTATGCATTTACAGAAATTCCCCCAGCAACACCTAGGACACTGACCCTAATAACTCATCAAATTCTGGGGCCATCTCAGGAACAGCAACACAAACATCTTCCACTGCCACACATTGTAAAATAACCGAAAAATCTTCCAAAAAAGACTCTCAAAACCTATGTAGTCAATCTTCTATATGATCATAGCATTAACTTCCAGGACTTAAACAACAACCCCCCTACCTATGAAAAGGCACATTGAAAATATTACATTGGGCTCTAGAACACCAATACGCCTCCATTTGGGAAAACAGAACAAGCCAGATGGCTCTAGATACCTACATAGGCTCTACACACTAGTAGAATCCCTCACCTTGGATACGCATGCAGAATATGGACAAACTCTCATGTAATACAGAATAAAGGACCACAAATTATAATCAGAAACATGCAGACAAAAACTGAAATGGAAACCCCAAGAAGCCAGAATCTGTGAGTAGTGCAATACTGGAGAAAAAAAAGAAATTTATTTTATCCTGTACTTTTCAAAATACACAAATGAAGAACTGTACATTTCGCAAAGCTGACATATTCCAATCTCTGAAAATGTATTTCTTTATTTTCTACCTTTGTTGTCTGGGAATTTATTTTTAATTGGGTTGATCTCATTCTCTCTTTTCCACTTTCCTGATGTCAGTCTTCACCTAAGTTCTTTTCCTGGATTTCCTATCCATTTTTTTAAATTTTCTCTCTTCTCCTGTCTTCTTCCCTTCCTTCTTAAATCTGTCTCTGACATTGATCCTTCCCTTTCATCTTTTTCTCCATTTGTCTCTTCTATATTTGCACTCATAGCTAGATTTTACCTCTATCTCCCCTTTCTCACCCTATGTAGTCTCCCTCTTTTCATTTCTCACCTACCTACCAACTTTCCATTTCCCACACTGACCCTTTCCCACTTATCCCTCTCTCTCTTACTCCTAGCCTCCTACCCCCTCTGTCTCACCCATTCTGTAGGCCCTCATTTCCACCCTATTTACTCACCCCTCCCCAACCATCATCTACCTTCCTCTGACTTTCATTTACTCACCAGTCCCCATCTCCTTTACTGTTATTCATGCTCTCATAGAATCCAGCCGCTTTCTTTTTTCTCTTACCCTATACTCAGCTTCCAATTACTCCTCTTTCACTTCCTCTTCAGTCTCATTTCCACACTGTTTCAACCCCTTCACAGACCTATCACTTTCATCTCTCTTAATCCCTCCACAGCACCCCCATCCTTTCCCTCTGCCTTTTATCCACTCCCCAGGTCCCTATCCTTATTCTCCCAAGTTCCTCATTCTTTCCCTGCACTGCCCCACTCCCTCAGTCCCCATTTGTCCCCTGTACACCGCCACCATCCTCCCCCCTTCAACTGCCAGTCTCAGAATCTCTGCTCTCTCTCCTCCACCAATCTTAAGTTCCTGTTCTCTGGGTGCCCTACTCTCTCTCTCCCCAAAGAACATCAAACATGTTCCTGCTTTCTTCTGCTTGTGTCCTCCTATTTTTCTCTGTATCCAGACCTGGTGACTAACTTTTTCACCACTGCTCCTCCTGTTATTGACACTTTCTCCTCTCTCTTCTCAGGAACAAATTGTTTATTGCTCAGCTGTTTGAACCACATGAGGGTTTTTACATCTAAGGATCTCATGTGGTTCCAACTATGATAGGAAGAGGCAACTGCATTGGTCACAGAAGGAGCAAAGGAGTTAGAAATGCTGGGCTAGGGCATGGAGGATGGGAGGCAGGAGGCAGGGAATAGGAAATGGGAGGAGTGGGACCCCCATATGCTAAGGCCTGGTTGGGGGTGGGGGAGGGGGCATGCTTCCTGCTGTTTCATTGAGTAAGTGATGAAGATGGACTCTTGAAGGAGGAGACTTCTGCTCAATGCAAAACATTTGACAGCCTTGAACTAATTAAATAATATTTTTTCAACTGGATTTCACCTGAACCATTTCAATATCATAACTGGGTCTCATTTTACTCACAAATGAACTAAATGTTGTATTGTATTAATTAATCCTAAATATTATTTTTCTGCAGTTCATTGATTACGTCTTCTAATTTTTATTTAAAATTAATAACTTTCATGCACATTTTTATTTTAAAAAATTACTGACATTTTTCAGAAGCTTGTTGAATTAAAGAGGAAAATTCTAGATTGGAAAAAACTGCAGGGTATATGCATTTACTCTTAGAATGTAATGGCATATAAATACCACAAGACCAGCCTAGCCTATCCAATTTTCCTTTCCATGTTGACTGTTTTCTGTAATATTTCAAAGGCCTTAAATAACTCTATAGAACTTTCAAAATGATCTTAGCTTTATCAAACACACTTTAAACAATACTTCTAGAATATTTCTTCATGTTCTGATAATGGTTTTTGTTCTGGGGTGACCACTGCAACCAGAGGTCTTGTTATTATCATTATATATATATTGGAATAAATTCACTGCATTTTTAATGAATTAATTCTGCCACTTTTGAATTTCTAGTGACATCCATGTTTCCTAACCTTCACAATTAATCAGCCCTATATTCTTCTTTTACCAGGCAGATGAGTAATGAATGCAGCACAATGGGATTTATATACAGCAAATACAGTCTTTTTATATTTGAAGAAGGGGGACATAATTTTGTATTAATTAATCAGCACTGGCAGATTTCTGTTGCTTCCGTCCATCACTAATTCAAATGACCCATTTTTAAAATCAAATTGATTGTTCTAGAAATATGGTGCAAATACTACCTAAAAACCTTTCTTAAAGTGCCAGTTAACTTGCAGTGCAATGAGAAAGTAGCACATTGTATTCCAAACATGACTGATTAAGAAAATAAATAAACTAATGAATAAGTGGTTACATGTAAACATAAGAGGACATGTCTCTGGTCCCACTTTGTAATTCCAAAGATGATTTCACTACTTTTTGCCTCAAGTTCTAAAGAGGTGCAATAGATGAATCATTATTTATCATTTGCTTATATTTCAGTGTGTCCATTGGAAGCAAATGAATAAATACCAGTTCTAGTGGATTCCTATCCACTTATATTTATAAGATCGTATTGTCTACTTTCTAAGAAATCATCTCTTACTCTAACTATGAAAGCTACCTTTGTCTAGAATTTTAGGATATTTCATCATTTAGATCATTTGTTTACTGTGCCTGAACTACTGCAGGTGTGAAGAAATAAAAGAAAATGTATAATGATTTGCCATGATAATCATATTATCTCAAATTTAATTCAAAATAAGGGATGAATTTTCAAAATGTTACATGCATAAAAATTATCACATGCGCATGTAAGTAACCTTTACTCACATATTCAATATTTTATAAAGGTCAAAAATACCCATGTATTTTCACTTTCCTATGCACATATTTGTGTAAAAAAAGAGGCGATCTAGAGGTGTTTTGGGCAGAGTAAATATTTTTGTGCATAAGTTGCTAATTTAAAAGACAGCATGTAGATCTGCTAACTTAATTCATGTAATTTTACACCTACTAATTATCTGAAGTGATATTAAATGTGTTTATTGTGAACTAATGAACTTGTGGGATGTTTGGGTGAACTAGGGGGAGAACAGGCTGAAGAACAAGAAGGGTCTTGAAGGTCTGGAGAAGGACTGGGTGAACTGGTGGATTAATTGGCAAAATTGGTAATTCACTTGAGTGCATATTTTAAAATGCACCAATATACATGAATAAGTTCTACTTTATTTTGGAAAGTAAAATATAAACATGTACTATACTTTTTTAAATTAGCAGGAAAAGTATGTAGTTTAATGCATGTATTCATATATCAGCTTATATACATGCAAATGTTGTGAGGTAGGGATATGTGTATTTTATAAAATGAGAAAAACAGAAATAACCTCCTCTCAATATTGTCACTCAACTACCAAGTCAGAATTTTGGGTGATGAACGTCTGAATTGGCTAAGTATTCTATTTCAACACAGTTATAGGGTTTAAACAGTAGATGCCTAAATAAGGTCAATGCCTCAATAAAATGGTGTTTGATTATTAGCAATTAAAATTTTTTTTTGAAAAAATGTTGTTATAGCAAGAGACAATAAGGGATAGATTTTATAAATGTGTGCACATGCGTACTTTTGTTCGCGCATCAGACGTGAAGAAGAGTATGCGGGATTTCAATAGATACGCGCGTAGCCGCACGTATCCATTAAAATCCGGGGTCGGCACACGCAAGGCTTCCAAAAATCGGCAGCCTGCGCATGCTGAGCCACGCAGCCTGCCTCTGTTTCCTCCGAGGCCGCTCCGAAATCGGAGCGGCCTCAGAGGATACTTTCCTTCGACCCCCCCCCCCCCGGCCCTATCTAACCCCCCCTACCTTTGTTGTACAAGTTACGCCTGCCCCGACACGCCCCCCGACATGCCCTCCAGGAACGCCCCCAGGAAAGCCCCGGGACCTACGCGCGTCCCGGGGCTTGCGCAAGTCACCGAGCCTACTCAACATAGGCTTGGCGCGTGCAGGGGGAGTTTGGGCCAGGTTTTCGGGGGGTACGCGCGTATCTTAGATGCGTACCCCTTTGAAAATCTGGCCTTAAATGATTATAAGAGAGCTACTAACAAGGCTGAAGACTGCCTGAGGCCCATTGCGGGTGAGAGACAGTAGATTACAATCTTTGAGCACATGCCTATGATATTGTCTCTTGTCTTTAATACAGTGTGGTAATAGGATTGAATTTTATTCCCTTGTATTTTATAAAATGCGCATATATCATAAATCTGGGTTATAAAATACTAGCATAGATCTGTTTGTGGCTATATTCACATATATGTGCCACCTCACACATTTGTTTGAAAGTTATCTTCTAAGTATTTTCTGAGTTTTAGTAAATAAAATATATTGGAGATGCTATTGTCACATAATTAACAAAACTCATTAGAAGCATTAATATATAGTACATATGTAGTATATCACATACACAGACTTATAGTGACTTCTCTTTTTGTTTATAAATTGTGTTTGTGGAAATTGTGGCTAAAGAACTATAAGACATCTCATTCCATTCTTGCGTTCTGTGCTCAGCCAATGACCTTCTAGATGGGTTTCACATTACACTTTAACTTTGTATCTCAGCATCTAAAAGTATAACTAGGTAATACAACAAGTATTTTAATTTTTACTCCAATTTACATTACTTGTAAATCTTCTCCCCCCAGGGCCAGTGCAAGCTTATTTGGTACCCTAGGCAAACCTTCAGTCATTCACCCTCTTCTCTCCCCAGCTTGACTGCTGACACCAGTGACTTCTGCACATCACTCTTTTATTTGGTGATATTGACTCTGGTACAGCACACTTCTGGACCTCACACTGGTAGAATTTTACTGCCCCCAAAATCTTGATGCTCTAGGCGACCACCTAGTTTGCCTAATGGAAGTCCCTACCCAGTTGCCCCCCATTTATCATACCCGTTCTTTCCCCTGAAATGTCTGTATGCCTATGCATAGTTTGCTTGTCCAGCTGACCAGCAGCTCTTTTTGCAATCTTGACAGCTGACAGCTTTATGTAGATCATGGTGAACTGATATTTGTCTCTGCTATTCCTACATTTGTAAAGTATCAAGGACTATGAACTTCCCATATGTCTTGCATCTTAAATTATTGTGATTGACCTTGGTAATTGAACACAAAGACTCATGGGGCAAGACTTGAATAATTCTGTTTTACAGCAGCCATAGAAGAGAAAACAAATCAGGAGCCGCAAGTATCACAGCTCCTCAGGCACCAATGTAGCCACTTTACTGCTAGTTCAGAAACTGGGACTGAATTTATGACTACAGTACTTTCAACAAGTTCTCAATATTGGGTTGCCATTATTTGGGTTTCACTCCTCAATCAAATGTTGCATCAGGGAAGTTTAATTTTAAAAAAAAGTATTACAATTGTAGCATTCCATGATTTGGTAACATTTCACTATTTTCTTTTTTTTCCCCCATAATTTCATATATACCATCCTAGCCAAACTGTGTCCTTACAGTTTTCTTTTGGGAATGAAGTGAATGACATTAATTACTTCCTAATAAGTGACCTGAAATGGAAAGGCAGAATATCACAAGGCAGACAATGTGCAAGTGAAGTGCTAGAAACAATTCCTTTTTCACTAAGTTGGATAACATTTAAGCCTTTCCTTCTTGATGCATTACTGATTTCATCATATCTCCACCATGTCCACATATCAATTAATTAAAGCATTCTAATAGCATTATGTCAACTGAAAAGAAATGAAAGGCACCCAAACTGAAATAGGTTTGGAAAATTAACATATTCTAGTTCATATCTTTCATGGGCTCAAACATGACTGTCTTAAAACATCATCACAAACACAATGCACAACTGTCTTTACGAGGGATATAAATACCATGAGAATGTAAACACGATATCACCTCTAATAAATCCTCTATTGATTTTTCTAAACACTTTTCAAAAGGAGAAAATCCCTCAACATTGAAAATCAATCTGCAAAATCCAAATTTCATTCCAGAAAAAATGTTTAAGGGCAGAAGAGGTAGGTTTCATACAATTTCATATCATCGCATCCAGCAATGTATGGCAATTTTTAATCATGAACCGACCTCCTCCAACCCATGAATACCTTTTCTATTTTTTAACATGATTAAATTTAAAAAAAATTTTTTGAAGTGAATTGTGACTTAAAACTCTTTCTTGAAATTGTATCTACCCACAATGGGTTTTTTCAAACTTCTTCAAACTTCTTCACAAAGCACCGAACAATTCCCAAAAACGCTGACACACAATTTTCTCATATACAGTCTTTCTGCAGGGAACTTCCCTATCACTTATCTGTACATGTTTTTGATCTCAAATCCATATCCATGTCCCAACAGGGCCTTGTTTCGAATCATTGATTCTTCGTCAGGGGACAGTTGTTATAATCCGGGATTTGAAAATGTTCGGTGTTTTCACTCTCCTTAAGCCACCATGAAGATGGTCGCCATTTTAATTTAAAAGCCCAGGCCGGCATAGGTCTTTTATTCACGTACCACCACTACAAATTTGACCAATCAATAGATGCGCTATACAGCGTCATCACATGGGTTATATAAATTTACAGAATTTACTATCTCCAACACCGCTCGAATCAATGAAGTTTAATGAAAAATTGTATAGGGAGACCCAATTTTATAACATGATCTTAAATTAAGGTGTTCCATTCCAAATCTTCATTTAATCCCTTCAGGGACTGCGTACCCAGCGTGAAAATCCAAAAAGCTTCCCTCAGGTCCAACAAATGCTTGCGATAACCACCCCGTGAAGAAATTATTACTTGATCTATAATGGTCCACTTTCTTTGTGCAAATGAATGCTCATTCTGAACACAATGCAATTACTATAGGAGCAGTCAAAGTCCGTGTTTGTAATTGGGATTTATGCTCATTTAATCTGGTCTTCATATTTCGGGTTGTTCTTCCAATGTATATTTTGGGACAGCTGCACAATAAAGCACATATCACGTAGCTAGAATTACAAGTCATGAGATCGAAAACATGTACAGATAAGTGATAGGGAAGTTCCCTGCAGAAAGACTGTATATGAGAAAATTGTGTGTCGGCATTTTTGGGAATTGTTCGGTGCTTTGTGAAGAAGTTTGAAGAAGTTTGTAAAAAACCATTGTGGGTAGATACAATTTCAAGAAAGAGTTTTAAGTCACAATTCACTTTAAAAAAATTTTTAAAAATTTAATCACGTTAAAAAATAGAAAAGGTATTCACAGATTGGAGGAGGTCAGTTCAAGATTAAAAATTGCCATACATTGCTGGATGTGATGATATGAAATTGTATGAAACCTTCTACTTCTGCCCTTAAACAATTTTTCTGGATGAAAATTTGGATTTTGCAGATTGATTTTCAATGTTGAGGGATTTTCTCCTTTTGAAAAGTGTTTAGAAAAATCAATAGAGGTTTTATTAGAGGTGATATCGTGTTTACATTCTTAAAACATCATCAGGCATTTGGATGTTACTTCAGATGCCGCCATCATCATTAACAACTTCTAGCTCTACCCATAATAGACAACTGCAATTTTTCTTTGTGAGTTAATAAAATGTGTGATGACTATAATTTGCCAATCAGCAATCCTATTTTACTTTTTTGTTTGCCTGTATAGATCCGTGTTTTCCAACAAGTGCTTCCATATCATTTTTGAACAGACATTTGAACAGTCTAATTGGACTGCTTAATGGTAATAACAGGATACTAACTTCATCTTTTTTAATTTGGAAGATGTTTTATTCTTAATATGAGATTAACTTTTTTTATGCTAATAACTGGCAATGTTCAGCTTTTTCAGTTAGTTTTCATTGACATCTTAGGACCAGATTTTTCTGAAAAAGATATTACTTGACAATTTCAGTCATCTCCTGGCAGATTAACTAGTTAAACACTCAGTACCAAAAGCATGTAAATTATGAAAATGCACTTTTCTAAGACTTGGATTTCACCAGCACAGACAGAAAGCTAATTTTCCTTTCTCTAGTTTGTGGATAGAAATAGCCAGTCATATTAAAGATCATTGATAACATGCTGTGAATCTGCAGCATCCTTTAGCGTTGTCCCACAGAAAACACATTTGAAACAATTTGGTTTAAATGTGCTACTTGCTAAATTCATGGAGTGCCTATTTATCCTAGTAATATCTGAAAGAGTTAATAACTGATTCAATTTATCTGTTCTAGTTGTCTCATGATTTTATAAACTCTAGCATATCCCCCCTCATCCATATTTTCTTCAAGCTTAGCAACCCTAGGGCCTCATTTTCCAATATTGCATGAAGGGGTGTTACCTTATGCTAATAAGCATGTGTATCACAAATTGTGATAACAACTATGCAACATGCTCTTAGTGCAAATCATGCTATTAACCCAATTTGAGCTACATTGCCAGTATATATCGTGGTTCATGATGTTTCCAGACAGCCTGTTTCAGTATGCTGCAGGCTGGGAGAGAGAGAGAGAGAGAGAGAGAAAGAGAGAGAGAACCTTGCTATAGTGCCTCCTGCCTAGACAGGTATTTATATCCCTATGGTAGGCCCACCTAGTAACTCGAGGTGGGGATTAGGTATGAGTGTAGGGGGTTGGGGGCCACTTTCACATTCAACATGAGACGTACGAACAGAACAGTGGTCTCTTGTGAAGATTTGATGGCCTTTGGAGTGAGGAAACTCACTCCAAGATGAGATTTTGGCAATGTTCTCTCCACCTAGCTTGATGGACACTCTACCTCTCTCTCTCTTTCTCTCTCTCTCCCCCCCTAGCCTGCAGCATACTGAAACAGGCTGTCTGGAAACATCGTGAACCCCGATAAACCTTTACCGGCCTCTAGCGCACAACGTACCGCAAATGAAAGAGGTGTAGCTATTGGCCGCGTTAGGAGCCGCGCTAACACTGCGGCTGTTTCGCGGCACACGATAACTCTTTCCTACTTTACATATGCTCCGCCCCAACTCTGCCCCAACTCCGCCCCCTGAATACAAAATACAAAATTAAAAATTTGCATTTGCAAATCGCGTTAACGGCTGTTAGCACAATTTGCGGAATTATCTCCTGCGGTAACTCCTTGGAAATTGACCCCCCTAATCTCTTTAGCCTTTCCTCATAGGGGAACCATTCCATCTCTATTATCTTTTTGGTCACCCTTTTCTGATCCTTTTCCAGTGCAACTACCATATATACTTGTGTATAGGTTGAGAAATTTTGCCCCTAAAACTGGTCCTTAAAATCACGGTCATCTTATCCTCTGGTCAATACACATATTGCCGGTACCATAATTCAAGATCATGAGTGAATTGTTCACATGGTCCTCCTCCCGATCCCTTAACTCACCCGCTGCTATGAGGACAATGAAGGCACTTGCAGTTGTGCAGGCATGTCCTTCCCCCTCCCAAGCCAGGGTCTGATTGGCGCACTTAGAACCATATAGTTCAAAGCACGCCACTGGGACTCTGCAGGGGAGGAGGGAGAACATGCTTGAGCAACTGCAAGTTTGTTGTCATCCTCAAAGCAGCAGCGAGCATTTAAGAGATCTGGAAGAGTTGTGGAAGAGAAGCTGTCCTTAATGCTACACTGGGTCACCGTGGCAAAGGAAGAAGAATGTTCCTGAACAAATGCAAGCGCCATCTTTGTCCAGATAGCAGCAGGAGAGTTAAGGACTCAGGAGGGGGAAGGATTTAAACAGGAGGGGCAGCCACGGGGGGAGGGCAGAAGGATTATGACAGTACGGACAGCCATGAGGGAGGAAGGGAAGGATTCAGACAGCAGGGACAGCCAATGGGGAGGGAGGGAGGGAAGGATTCTGATAGCAGGGACAGACATGAGGGAGGGAGGGAAGGATTCAAACAGCAGAGATACTTATGGGGGAGGGAGGCAAGGATTCAGCAGGGACAGCCATTAGAATAATGATATCTTACCCTCAGGAAAATGACCGCTGAGAAGAAAAACAGAGCATCTTACACCGCATTGCTGAAACTGAAGGTTATAGAATGTGCAAAGAAGGCCAATAATTGTGTAGGTGCATGAGAATTTAACATTAGTGAAAAACTTGTCAGAGACTGGAGAAAAAATGAAGATAAGCTGCTAGAAATGCCAAAGTCAAAGAAAGCCTTACATTTCAAAATTGCATCTTTTGAAGGAATGGAAAAAGATTTGAATGACTGGGTAATAGAATGCAGACAGAATGGCTATAATGTGACTCGAGCATTAGGATTCATGCCCTTCAAATGGCAAAAGAAGAAAAATATTCAGCGACCGAAGGTCTGAAAGAATTCACAGCATTGTCTGGTTGATGTTCGCAATTCATGAACCGATATGGATTGTGGCTTCTTCAGGGCACAAAAATTTCACAAAAACTGCCTACAGATGAAAAGATCTTGATAAAAAGATCTGTTCATTCCACAAATTTATTATTCAGTAGAGAATAAAGAATCATTTTCATATGAATAACATTGGTAATACGAATGAAATGCCTATGAAATTTGATATACCTGGAAATCGCATTGTAGCTGGCATTGGTGAGAAGACCATACTTTTAAAAACAATTGGTCATGAGAAGATCCATTTCATGGTGGTCCTGTCTTGCCTGGCAGATGGCACAAAACTGTGATCAGTGGTAATATTCAAGAGAAAAATGATGCCGAAGAACCTAAAAATTCCAGCAGGTGTAACTGTTCAGGTTCATCCTAAAGGCTGGATAGATGAGGAAGGAACAAAATGGTGGCTGCACGATATGTGGGGTAGAAGACCAGGCATGGGGTTAAGAAAACAACTATCACTACTGGTATGAGATATGTTCTGTGCCCATATAACAGAGGATGTGAAGGACAATGGAAAGAAAATGGCGATCTCATTAGCAGTGATTTCAGGAGGTCTGACATCAATGCTCCAGCCATTAGATGTCTGTCTCAACAAGCCTTTCAAGGACCAATTGTGGCATATGTGGTGACAATGGATGTGTTCTGGTCAAGCAAAGTTAACGAAAGGAGGGAGTCTGATGAAACCAGACATTGATTTGGTAGCAAAATGGTTAAAGGATGCCTGGGAGTCAATTCCACCAGAAATGGTCAAGAAGTCATTCATGAAATGTGGCATTAGCGATGCTATGGATGGATTAGAAGATGATGCCATCTATGAAGACAAAGACAAATCAACATCGGATGATGATTCAACAGATGGAGACAGCGAAGACAACATTTATGCTGATGGCATCACCAAAGACAAGTTCCACAATTTATTTGGACATTCTGACAATGAAGAATTGGACTTGAAAAAATTTGAATAAAAGATAAGGATTCAAATAACAGGGATAGCCATGGGGGAGGGAGGAAAGGATTCATACAGCAGGGTCATTTTCTTAAGTTGTTAAGTGATAATGTTTCTTATGAGACACTTTATTTAGCTTTAAAAAAAATGAATACAATCAATTTTCTTAAGTTATCAGTTTGTTTCTTAGTATGATTTCACCATTCCATAAGTCCCCTAGGTGATAAATAATATACCCATGAGATACCCATGACTTATACATGAGATCCCCTAGGTGATAAATAATATACCCATGAGATACCCATGACTTATACATGAGATCGACTTATACATGAGTATATGCGGCAGCGGTATATCTTTTTTGAGCTGAGGCGTCTAAAATTGCACACAGTACTCAAGGAGCGGTCTCATCATGGAATGATATAAAGGTCCTATGATTATTCTCTGTTTTATTCATTATTCCCTTCCTATTAATACCTAACATTCTATTTGCCTTTTTGACTGCTGCCGTAAACTGAGGGGGTCATTTATCAAAATGTGCTAAGGGCTTACCACATGTGATAGCACCATATTGTATGGTGTGATACAAATCTGAAAAAGAGGAGGAGTTAGGGATAGGCTAGGTTTGCCAGTCTGTGCTATTGCACAGATTTAATGCCAATTTTAACTACACCTTTTTCAGTAGCATTAAGCTCTGTGATGTTTCCTGAAAGGCCTGTTTTAGTAGATTTGAAGCTCTTAGAGCACCAGTCTAGCCATGAGAGAGAGAGAGGCCATAATGATCTCTCCCTATATAGGTATTTGTATCCCTATGGGAGGCCCACCTAATAACTCGAGGTGAGGTTTCGGTATTAGTGTAGGGGGTTAGGGGCCACTTTGACATTCAACGTGAAATGTACGAACAGAACTGTGGTATCTTGTGAAGATTTGATGACCTTCGGAGTGAGGAAACTCACTCCAAGATGATATTTGTGCAAGGTTCTCTCAACCTAGCTTGATGGACACTCTACCTGGGTAACATCAAGCTAGGTGGAGAGAACATTGCACAAATCTCATCTTTGGATGAGTTTCCTCTCTCCATAGATTATCAAATCTTCACAAGAGACCACTGTTCTGTTCATACGTCTCACGTTGAATGTCAAAGTGACCCCTAACCCCCACACTAATACCTAAACCTCACCTCGAGTTACTAGGTGGGCCTCCCATAGGGATACAAATACCTATCTAGGGGGAGAACATTACAGCTTCTCTCTCTCTCTCTCTCTCACACACTCACACTCTCACACCAGTGGTTAAATGGAAATACAACAGGCATGGCACTTATTGCAAAGTCTGAAAACGTTATGACAATTTGTGCTAACTTAGCTCTTCACATAGATAATTAGCACAAATTGCAATAAACTGTATATTAATATTAGCATAAAACACACCCCTTTTGCTATCCCATGCAATACTTATCATATTTTGATAAATCCAGGCCTGAGTTGGTGATTTCAATGTATTATCCACTATGGCACCCAGATCTTTTTCCTAATATGGAATCTAACATCATGTAACTACAACATGGTTTACATTTTCCTATGTGCATCACTTTGAACTAGTCCACATTTAATTTAATCTGCCATTTGGATGCCAAATCTTCCAATCTCACATGATCCTCCTGCAATTTATCACAATCCACTTGTTATTTAACAACTCTAAATAATTTGTATCATCTGCAGATTTTATCACCTCACTGATCGTTTCCCTTTCCAGATCATTTATAAATATATTAAAAAGCACTGGTCCCTGAGGCACTCCACTGTTACCTTTCTCCACTGAGAAAATTGACCATTGAATCCTACTCTCTATTTCTGATCTTTCAGCCAGTTTGCTATGGGATTGTTTCTTATCTCAAGGGGGAATTTGTCAAATGCCTTCTGAAAATCCAAATACACTAAATCTACCGGCTCTGCTTTTTCCAAGTTTATTAACTTCAAAAAAATGGAGCAGATTTGCAAGGCATGACTTTCCTAGTGTAAAACCTTGTTGGCTGTGTCCCATTAAACCTTGTCTTTCTATATGTTCTGTTGTTTTATTCTTTAGAATAGTTTTCATGATTGTTCCCAGCACTGAAGTCAGGTTCACAAGTCTATAATTTTCAGGTTAGAAATTACTAGTAATAGATTTGAAATTTCATTTTTAAGTTCTTTCAAAATCCTGGGGTGTATACCATCTGGTAAGGGCAATTTGCTACTCATCAGTTTGTCAGTTCTGCTTACTACATCTTAACGGTTTACTGTGATTTGGTTCAATTCATCTGACTCGTCACCCTTGAAAACCATTTCCAGAATGAATATCTCCCAAACAGGTTCATTTATCAGCACTGAAGCAAAGGCTCCTTCACTTCACCTTTTAACAATGCTTGCAGTCATTTGGCCTTATTTCCAACTTTTTTAATGAGAGGAATACATCTGGACTGCACTTCTAAAATGATATTTTTAAACAATAAAATCCTTCAATATACCACCTAAACAACACTTTTGTAATCTTTATAAAGATAGACATCATACTAGGCTTCATCAATAGAGTGTATTTAAACACTTCAATAGCCTTCAGCATTATATATAATCATGTCTTTTCTTTTATGCTTTATTTAGTCTTAGTTGTTTTCTTTATATTTTTTCTAAATATTTTTCTCTTGCAAATAAAATCAGCCGCTTAAACAATTATTGTAAGCATTCCCACATTCAAATTTCTCTGCATTGGTCTTCATAGATTTCTCAACTGAACTCATCATAAACCATAATAGAATGCTTCACCAAACAAAAAGCACTCTTCAAACTTTCACCGACACAGGTCCATGTTTCGAACTTTTGTTCTTCATGAGGACAATATTCACCCAATTGGGTACACTATAAACTTAAAACAAATTAACTGAATCCATATCCTAAAATGCTTTAAGAGCATATCATATTCATCCATCCCTTTCACTAAGTGCAGAGTAAAACAGGCTGAAATTCCTTTAGAAAAATAGTAAAAAAACAAACAAACCCAATAATACAATATTTTAATAATTATTACTATGAAAAAGAAAAGTCCCTTGCAGAAGTTCTAATTAGCATGGATCAATAGTAGGGGCTGTGTGCATGAATATGCATATACTTCCTTTCTTTTCTACGAACATGCCAATCTTTCAAGGGACTATACATTTATTAACTTTTTCTAGTCTTTTTTTTTTTTTTTTGAGAATCTGGGAAATCTTGGATAGGCAAGATAATAATGGGATTTCGCTCCTGTAGCTTGGTAGGAGAAGTATTTATATTACTGTGGCTCACTCTGTATTTTTTCAAGATCTCTCATGGTAGGACATTTTTTACATTATTGCTGGAATCTGCAAATTTCACATGGCTCAGCAACCATGGTAAATATAGAAATTCTTATATGACCAAAATTTGAGGGATTTAAAAAAAAAAAAAAAAAGGGAGAATGGAAAATATACAAAAGGATTTGAAAAGGATTTTGTTATCTTTCCCATTGTATTGGTCAGTCTCTGTATTCCAGCAAGACTTTTGCTGGAATACTGATATAATAATGCTAACTGAAATTCAGTAATTTCCATATTTTTAACTAGTCACCTCTCCTTTCTACCTTGCACGCATTAGAATTTTCTTCTGTGATTGAATGTCTGCGGCTCCTTTTTCTGAGCACTTTCTCTGTTTTTCTCCTACAAAGGCTCTTAATCCTGATGTTCCCTTATTTCAAAGAGTAAAATATAAAAGATAGAAAAATCGTATTTTCCTATTCTGTTTATTGAACTAAAAACACAGAAATAGAGGTTAAGATGAATGCCCAAGGATCTGTGATCTCAGCAACTGCTGGCAGAGATCAAGTCCAAGGCACAAGCTGGAATAGATGCTGATACTGATCATACTGATACCAAATCATAGATATATGAAACTAGACAGAAAGTACTCCAGTTTTAATCTTTAACATACAGCAAATTAAAAAATCTCCAACGTGAAAAGGGAAAATGAGTCTTAATCAATGAATTACTATTTCTTGAAAAAGAAGGGCATCTTACTTTATAGAATCTTCTAATGAATGAATTCCAGTTATTTATTTCAGTTTTATTTATAAAGTACTAATCCTTCTGAATCCAAAGTGGCAAACAGAACCCACATAAAATATACAGAAGTACATTTATTGGTAGTTTTGAATTTTTTGGCACCAACAAAGTATCTTTTATTTTTAAGGATAATAATATTTATTCATCAGAAGAAACAGAATGTCTAATTTCTCAGATTTAGAAAATTATACTGTTATGGAAAGAAAATAACTAATGGACAAAAATAGATATAAATGTGTCTGCTGAATTTTATGCCTAAAATCACCCTTTGCCAATGCCCAGTGACATAAGTTTAATCCCGTCATTCTTGGAATCTCTGAAAAATCAGACATAATTTGACTCTAAAGGATACTTTGGGTAAAACAATTGAAAAATCTCTTTAATTGAAACTTTAATGCTCTATTTGTTTTGTTTAGCAGTAGCAATTGAATCCCCTTAAAGGTTTAAAGCTTCCTCAGAATAATTGAATACTTGATAGAACTATTTTTTTGTCACCTATCAAAAGAAATATAAAAGATTCTCAAACTTATTTGTATTCATATATATATTTTGTAGTTCTCATATAGGATTATTATAATCTGCTCTTATGTACCCATCTCATTCTTCATTAGGAGTTTTGTTTGAATTAGGACATGGTCTACTTATAGAAATTTAAAATGAAACCACTTTACTTTTGAAGGTGAAAGCTTTAGTATCCTGCCGGATTGTGGATATGATTTTGTTTAGCCGTAGGAGAAGCCTTTTCCATTCAGATTTTCACGTCAACATTTGTGGACAGGAACTAGTTAAGTCAAATCATACAAATTCTCCCGTTAAAAAACTAGTTAGAGAACCAGAATTGGACAATAATCTCCAACAAGTATGCCTCAGGGTCTACGTGAAATATTGATTCACCGGCACGCGCATGTGTGGGCAGCGCACACAGGGGAGGTGAATTTTTATGCAAATTTTGCACGGTGACGCAGTGGGGCCTTCCCCAGTTCCCTAGCCCCCTGCCTAACCTTCCTTCTCCTTCCCCTCTCCTCCCCACCCCCTAAATCTAACCTCCCTTTCACCATTTTTTATTTTCTTACTTACTGCTATTCGGGAGCAGAAGTAAGTTATGCGTGCCGGCAAGCTGCCGGCATGCGCTTCCCCGATTCAGCAGCTAATGGCTGCTGTCCTGGCCAGCCTCTGTCTCGCCCCACCCCTCCCTGACCAGACTACGACACCCCCCCCCCCCCGGCACACCCCTTTTTTAGGGCCCGGCACTTGTGTGCGTATCACCACTTACACACGTGGCTGGGTCCTTTTGAAAATGTGCATCGCATTTTCGCAGGGCCTGGCCGAGGACGTAAATGATGATTTTTACACATGCCAGGCTTTTAAAATCCAGCCTTTAGGTATTAATTTATATTTAAGGGCAGTGCTAGGAAAATGGGATGCCAGAGAAAAAAACTGCAGGTAACTATGGGATAGATTTTTGAAGAATCGTTGAGTGGCAAATTTAAATTATTCATTTTAACAAAACTTTACCCACTGCAAATCATTTAAAGTTGTGGCTGAATGTCTTGTTAAATCTAGCTGCACAAAACTTGTGTGTTTAGATTTAAGGCAGATATTTGTGTGGTCACACTTACAGGGTCATTCTTCAATTGCATTGGGGTATTAGAGTGGACTTTAGGGCCCTAATGCCCGTGATAACGCCATAACACCCATGATAAAAAAACGTATCATGAGATATATATGCAAATTTCTAAATTTAGTCAAAAAGGGAGGAGTTTATGAAAATGAGGGGTATTTAACATTGTGTGTGATAAATAACTGTACCATTTTACTTGGCGTTATGCCTGAATTGGGATACACTCTCTACCTAGCTGTTATCAAGCTAGGGTGAGAGTACATTGTACAAATCTCATCTTTGTGTACCTTTCCTCACCCCAAATCTAATCAAATCTTCACTGATTTGTACTGTGCTGTTCATACCTCTGATTGTGCATGTAAAACTGCCCCCCAAACTGTAGACCACCACCAAAACCTCACCCAGAGTTACTAGTTGACCCTTCTACAGTGGTATAAATAGTTGACTACTATATATGCCACCCTAGAGCCTCTCTCTCTCTCCCCCTCCCCCCTTGGAATGCCTGTCTGGGCACTTCTCAACTTGCAAAGTAAAAATATCAAAGGTGCCATAAATTTAACGTTTTGCAATAAATGCTAAAGTAGCACACATTGCATTATTTCAAACATTTCTCTAACCATACCCCTTTTTTATCGCAGGTGCTATTCATGCAAAATTTATAGCAAAATGATGAATTTAGGTATTATATGTGCTATGTTGTTAACATGCGTGCTAATGCCATAATGCCTGTGATAGTTATCACAACGCAAATTCAAATTTCACTAATTTATTCAAAGGGACTGGATCAATGAAAGTGAAGGGTATTATCACAGCATGAGATGGAATAACGCACATTGTTTAATGCTGGAAATAACTAAACTTTTTTTCCTGGCATTAAACTGTGTGATATACCAAAAATGCAATTTTTGTTAAATATCACAAATTCTGTTATTCTTGGAGCGAATAGAGAAAGAGAGATTCTTTCAGGCCAATACAGTAAAAAATGCAGGAGAGGGGGCACTCCATGTTGAGAACCTGCTCTCCCGACACGTGCCCAGGCACCTCTCCTGGGCCCGCGATTCTATATTTAAATGAGATGGTGCACTAATAAGGAGGTGCTAAGGACAATAGTATGTCCCTAGGGCCTCCTTATTAGCAAAGAGGTGGCTGTCAGCGGGTCCCGACAACCGATGCTCTATTTTACCAGTGTTTGTTTTTGAACCTGCTGACAGCCACAGCTTAGGAAAACGGATGCTGGTAAAATTGAGCATCCCTTTTTCTAACCCACTGACTGACGGGCATAATTTTTGTTTTTCATCTTTAGTTCCTCCGACTTAATATCGCTAAGGTACCAAGTCAGAGGGTGTACAGAAAAGCAGTATTTTCTGCTTTTCTGTATACTTTTGCAGGTTGCTTAGAATTTAACGCTTGCCCTTGGGCAGGTGTTAGTTTCTGAGAGTAAAATGTGTGACTTGGCTGCACATTTTACTTTTAGAATCCTGGGTGACTAACTAATAGGCTCATTAAAATGCATTTGCATGTGATGAGTGCTATTAGTTTTTGGGGTGTTGGCCTGTGTTTTGGATATACTATTACCCCTTACAATATAAGGGGTAATAGACACAGGGTAGAAATGTGCAGCCAATTGCATGGTAAATCAAGCACTCAGCTGAGCACACCATTCTGTATTGGCCTGTTTGTAAGGTGTTTGTAATAGTCAACTATTTATATCACTGAAGGAGGGTCAGCTAGTAACTCGAGGTGAGGATTTGGTCTAGGGTTTTGGGTCCAGTTTTACATGCAGAGTGAGACGTATGAACAGCACAGTAGACCTCAGTGAAGATTAGATGTGATTTGGAGTGAGGAAAGTCACACAAAAATGAGATTTCTACAATGTTCTTTCGTCCTAATCTTCACTGAGGTCTACTATACTGTTTGTACATCTCACTCTGCATGCAAAACTTGCCCCAAAACCCTAAACCACCACCAAAACCTTACCTTAAGTTACTAGCTGGCCCTCCTATAGTGATATAAATAGTTGACTACTAGGCAACCCTTATGAAGAATCTCTCTCTCTCTCTCAAAATTATCACATTTTGATAGCTCCAAGCCAGCTCCTTTTTTTGTCTCACTAAATCTATACAAACAATTTCTGTGTGAACAGATTTTAGTCAGACAATTAACCAATTAGATTTATGAGATTAAAAGCTGATTTTAACTGCATGTATTTTTTGAATATTGAGTCATCTGCTATAATTTAGGGCTATTCTTATAGGTCTTTCTCATTTCCAAATTAAGATATCTTACATAAGTATCTTAATAGAGCCATAAAATTCTGAAAGACCCTCCAAAAATGATACTTTTGCTATTCAAATGGGCAGAACACCATTTATAATTTGTAAATGTTCCTGTGCCATAGACCAGAAGAAGGGAAACCCCAGACTAGCACAGTTCGATACAAGGTCCATATTCAGAGGCAATTAGCTGGATAACTCATTAGTTATTGAGCTAAATGGATATCATATTCTCCGGCAAAAATTTAGCTGGATAAAGTAGGGACATTTCAGGGAGGAATTACATTAACTGGATAAGTTATCTGGCTAACTCAGGTATTCAAAGTTAACTGGATAACTTATCCAGCTTAAAGTTAGTCAGATAAAGTTATCTGGTAGCTGACTATATTCAATAGCATAGCTACACTATTGAATATACTTCCAAAGTTAGCCAGATAAGATTATTTAGCTAACTTTGGGGGTCATTTATCAAAATGCGCTAAGGCTTTTTCGCATGCGTTAAGGGCTTATCTCATGCGAAAAGCCCCATTAACGTATGCGATAGGCCCTTAATGCATGCGAAAACATGTTTAACGCATGCGATAGCACCATATCGTATGGTGTGATGCAAATTTGGAAAATAGGAGGAGTTAGGGGCGGGGAGTGGGCTGAGTTAGCCTGTCTGCGAAGAGCTATCACACAGACTTAACGTCGATTTTAACTACACCTTTTTGGATGCCGTTAAGCTGTGCGATAGCTGCCATGACAGGGTGGTAAGGTTTTATCGCCTTTTGCGATGTCTCCTGCAAGGCCTATTTTAGGTGAATTGAAGCTCCCAGAGCCTCAGGAGAGAGAGAGAGAGAAAGAGAGAGAGAGAGTCCATCAAGCTAGGTTGAGAGAACATTGCCCAAATCTCATCTTGGAGTGAGTTTCCTCACTCCGAAGGTCATCAAATCTTCACAAGAGACCACAGTTCTGTTCGTACGTCTCACTTTGAATGTCAAAGTGGCCCCTAACCCCCTACACTAATACCTAAACCTCACCTCGAGTTACTATGTAGGCCTACCATAGGGATACAAATACCTATCTAGGGAGATGACATTATGGCCAGTCTCTCTCTCTTTCTCCCCCCCCCAATGGTTGTATGCAGGAATTACAACAGGTCTGGCACCTATCACAAAGTCTGATGATGTTATCACAATTTGCACTACCTTAGCTCTTCACATAGGTAATTAACACAATAAACTTCATATTTGCATAAACCATGCCCCTTTTGCTATCACATGCAGTACTTACTGCATTTTGATAAATCTAGGTCTTTGCTATTCGAACTGTGAGTGAATATGGACCTCAGTTAGTACTGTGCATAAAAGATTTATTTTTTTAATCTTTAGCACATTGTTCAGCCATTGGGGGTCTATCTTTCATCAGAATTCATTGTGGATTGGTATATTCCATTTTTTAAACTATCACTTAAATTCCAGCATTAATTCCATCCCTTCATTATTCTCTTCTGCCCTGCTTGTACCATGAAGTTCAGCTTATTAAATCTGAATAATGCAATGCTGATCTCCTCAAGCTAATATTGTTGTGTCATGGCTGTAAAATTACAACCTAAGCTGTTGGTACTGTGGGATTTAATAAAGTACGCCACTTGGGAAGGATAGAGGCAAGAGAGTGAGATAGGCCTTGGAGGGAAGAATTGGGAATGGAAGATTGTAATATACATAGAGATCTGTAAAAAAGCCATTTTCTCTATTTTTAAATATTGTTGTGACATATCAAACTGCCTTCTTTTGAAAACATTTTCCATAAGTTTTAATGCAAAACCTTTTTATAAAAGAAGTTGCCAGAGATGGCACAGATTAACATATATTGGTACTCAGATTTACTTTTAGTATAAATACTGCTGTCATTGCTAATGCTACTACTAGAAACCAATCCTTCTATAAATGCTTCTAGTAGTAGTAACCTCCTATACCATCACCATAAGGAAAAAAACTAAACCAGTTGAATTACTGTAGAGGTATTCCAGCTGATGCAAGTCTTACACTAGTGGTAGTTGGTGTTTTGCTAGACTTAACATGAATGAAAAAGAGGGGTTTATCTTTATCAGGTTAATTGCTGTCTGAATGTTTTTGGGCTCATTGTTGAAGTGGGCTGCTGAGGAGTAAGATGAGTCATGATATCCTCTTCAGATTTGCCTGAAACAAATAGATACCAAATTTGCCTGAAACAAATAGATACCAAATGAATGACTCTTATCTTGAAAGTCATTTCTGAGACATGCAGTTCTTTATGCAAAAATAAACTCTTCACTTTTATAAACAAAAAAAGAAATGAGTATTTTCCAGTTAAAAGTTGTAATTGCAACAGGAGTTGTGATGAGACCAATCGTGAAATAAAAGATCTTTTTTAGCACATATAAATTAAAATACTCTTGCCCAACTCTGGCAGAGTTTTGCCTTGATTAAAGGCTGCATCAGGGGCTGGGAAAACAAAATGAATGTAAAATGTATACAGCTGTTGATTTAATGTACCATCAATACATTTGTCAAAATTTAAAAAAGAAAAAAAGAAATAAAATCATATATTAAAAATATAACAGTGACATAATTTGGTAATCAAATTACAATACCGCATAATCTATAGGGAAAAGGAGACAACAGGGCAATAAAATTAGTAAGTCTAATTACCTTAAGAGAGTTGTGGTCTAAACATTGGTAATGATTTCCAACCAAAACCGTATGAATGATCTGTAAGATTAATGAATCATTGTGCAGGAGTCATTTATACAGCGATGTGCCCCTGTGGTAAGTTGTACATTGGTAAGACAGCCCCTGATGCAGCCTTTAATTAAGATGAAACTCTACCAGAGTTGGGCAAGAGTATTTTAATTAATATGTGCTAATAAAGATATTTTATTTCACTATTGGTCTCATCACACTCCTGTTGTTATCTGCATTACAAGACCGTCCACCGCTGTTTTTTCTTTCAAAAAGCTGTAATTGGCCATTATCCATATGCATACACTATGGGGGCAATTTTCAAACTGATTTACTTGTGTAAAAGTAACTATTATTGTAGCATTTTTCAAAAGCCATTTACCCATGTAATGTGCACTTTAACCCGGACAGCCATGACTGTCGGTTGCCGGGGAGGTAAGGGTGTGTGTGTGGGGGGGGGGGGGGGGGGGGGGGAGGACGCAGAAATACACATTCACATACAAAATACTCAGTAAACCACATGTGGGATGAAATTGGAAGCAGCTTTATTACAATAAATAGTGTTACAAGTTTTGTACTCGAGCCATAACATAGGTACGCTATCCGAGGGTCCTCTATTGTGCAGGAAGCATGTCACCTCTAGCCCCGGGCCTACCACAAACAAGCAAGGCCCTTTGCCACCCAGGAGGAAATCACAGGGCGCTCTGGTCACCACATCCAAGCAAGGAGACTGCCCCAACGGAGGGTGTGGGCACCCGGTCTGTTGCCGCACCGGGGCCAGTGGCAACAGACCGCCCCTTGCATTGATGTTATCTATCACGTGCTGTCCACTGTCTCTACTGAAATCCCTCTCCCACCAGTTTGGGTTCACCCGCCACAGCTGTGACAATATGGGGTAGATTTTCAAACGGTTACGCACGTAGGTTACGCGCGTAACCCCCAAAAACCTACCCCAAACCGCCCCTGCACGTGTCGAGCGCACGTGTTGAGCGCACGCAAAGCCCCAGGATGTGCGTAAGTCCCGGGGCTTTCCTGGGGGGGCATGTTGGGGGCATGGCGTGTCAACGAGGGTGTTCTGGGGGCATGGCAGCAGCCTCCAGACCAGCCCCCGGACTGGACTATGGCGTGGCGGTGGCCGACCTGGCGTGCGCAAGTTACACCTGCAACAAAGGTAGGGGGGGGGTTTAGATAGGTCTGGGGGGTGGGTTAGGTAGGGGAAGGGAGGGGAAGGTACGGGGGGGGGGGTGGAAGGAAAGTTCCCTCCGAGGCCGCTCTGATTTCGAAGTGGCCTCAGAGGGAATGGAGGCAGGCTGCGTGGCTCGGCACATGCAGGCTACTGATTTTGGGCAGCCTTGTGCGTGCCAACCCCGGATTTTAACAGATACGCGCGGCTATGCGTGTATCTATTGAAATCCGGCGTACTTTTGTTTGCGCCTGGTGCACGAAGAAAAGTACACGCATGTAGTTTTATAAAATCTGTCCCTATATATTTATTTATTTATTTATTTATCTATTTATTTATTTATTTATTTAAGGCTTTTATATACCGATGTTCCTGTACTAGTACATATCATGTCGGTTTACATAGAACCAAAGCTGGAAATTACATCAAACAAGAGGATACAGATAACAGGGCTAACTTCGAATGAACTTATAGATAAAGCAGCGAACGACTTAAAATAAAATTAAATGATTATAAATATAAGTATAAAATACAAAAAATAAATAAACATAAACATTCAACAAACTTGGATTTACAGCAGACTTGAAAAGCATGAATGCATTATAAAATACAGCTAGTGGGGAAATAATGAGATTAATTTATAAGATTAAATGGTTACGGCGTCTGACATCTCGCATCATCGTGAATCTGACCCTGAGGGAGAGACCTTTAAGTGAAGGCTTTTGTGAAAAGCCAAGTTTTGATATATATAAAAATCTCTTGCTAATATAAAATCTAACTATCCTGCTGACCCTTGTACCACATGAAAAGGGGTAGGGTGGGTGGGTTTTCCCCACTGAAGCAGCCTTGCGGAGGACAGGAAGCAAAAGGGACAGGGCATTGCACCCCAGTCAGATGCTTCCCCTCCACACCGTTGCCCTGCCCCATGGGATGGCCCAGGGCCAGAACTGGCCAATAAGCCTTCACATAATAGCCTATGCCCCCCCCCCCCCAAATGAGCCCTCCTGTGAGACCCCATCTGCTTGTGGCTGGGACTAGGCATGCTGAAGGCGGGGGTGCTTATCGGCCCATGTGGATGCCGCACGCCAACAAGCGGTGCCGGGTTATCAGTGGCATCCATGCATGCTGCGGTGCCACATCTGTGTGGGTAAATCCTATGGACAATTCAATGGCATATATTGTGGCAGTTTTCAAAAACCCACCTACATGGGTATAATGCATTTGCACTTGTAAAACCCATTTTTAGTCATGTAAATGCTTTTGAAAATCAATTCCTATACCTGTCTACTTACTATAAAAGAAAGTGAAACAAAGGAGCCAAGGAGCCTGCCAAAATACTAATGACCAATATCCTTGGAACAAGCATCAGTGAGCCTGCCTGCATTCCTGACTGATCTCCTGTGTTGGAGGAGACACTAACCTGAGATCCTTGCACCAAGCCACTGACATTCCTGACAGATTCTTGATCTGCACACAGATGAGAACAGACATTGATGTTTCATCAGAAACTATCCAGCTTATTCAATTTGCCAGTGTGGTGAGAGACACAGCCTTTAATTTTTCTGAACTAAGAAATCTGTGCAGAGTTTTAATCAATAATTTGTTGTGCTAATTTAGAAATTGTGAAACAATTTCTTTTTGGCTTGCATACCCCCATGGCCCGATTTTTAATGGCCTGTGCTATAAAAACAGGGGTTACGTGCGTGGCCAGGCGCTGACCGGGATTTTTATAACATGGCATGGCAGTGTGTGCATGTTATAAAATTGCGCATCCATGTGAACACGACAGGTAGCACGCGCATCCATATGTGCGTGCCAGGTAGCGTGCACATATGGATGCACGCGTGTTCTTTTTTACATAAGAACATAAGAAAATGCCATACTGGGTCAGACCAAGGGTCCATCAAGCCCAGCATCCTGTTTCCAATAGAGATGTGAATCGTGTGCCAGATTGTCTTAACGATCAGATTCGGCTGCGGGGGGGGGCTCGAATCTGATCGTTAAGATATGTGAATTGGAATCGTTTCCGATTCCAATTCACATTTTTTTAGGAGGCCCGCACCGCAAAAAAAAAAAAACACATCCGACCCTTTAAATCGACCTCCCGACCTGACCCATCGCTAATTATTTTTTTACGGAGGTCCGCGCCGCAAAAAAACCCAAAAAAAACCACATCCGACCCTTTAAATCGACCCCCCCCCCTCCCGACCCGACCCATCGCTAATTATTTTATTACGGAGGCCCGTGCCACAAAAAAAACAAAAAAACCCATCCGACCATTTAAATCAACCCCCCCCCCTCCCGACCCAACCCATCGCTATTTTTTTTTTACGGAGGCCCGCGCCGCAAAAAAAAAACCCATCCGACCCTTTAAATCGACCCCCCCTCCCGACCCCCCCCCAAAACCTTTTGAAGTTACCTGTTGGTCCAGGGGGGCCTCAGGAGACCTCGGGGAGAGATCCAGGGGGGCCTCAGGGAGAGGAGAGATCCAGGGGGGCCTCGGGGAAAGATTTCCCAGGCATCACCTGTTCTAAAAAAAAAAAAAAAAAAAAATGGCGCCGATGCCCCTTTGCCCTTACCATGTGACAGGGTATCCATGCCATTGGCCGGCCCCTGTCACATGATAGGAGCCCTGGATGGCCGGCGCCATGTTTAAAGATGGCGCCGGCCATCTTTACTCATCAGCCCATAGTATAATATGGGCTGATGAGTAAAGATGGCCGGCGCCATCTTTAAACATGGCGCCGGCCATCAGCCCATAGTATAATATGGGCTGATGAGTAAAGATGGCGCCGGACATCCAGTGCTCCTACCATGTGACAGGGGCCGGCCAATGGCACGGATACCCTGTCACATGGTAAGGGCAAAGGGGCATCGGCGCCATATATTTTTTTTTTTTAGAACAGCTGATGCCTGGGAAATCTTTCCCTGAGGCCCCCCTGGCTCTCTCCCCGAGGCCCCCCGAGGACACCCTGGACCACCAGGTAACTTTAAAAGGTTTTGGGGGGGTCGATTTAAAGGGTCGGATGGGTTTTTTTGGTTTTTTTTGCGGTGCGGGCCTCTGTAAAAAAATAATTAGCGATGGGTCGGGAGGGGGGGGTGTCGATTTAAAGGGTCAGATGGGTTTGTTTTTTTTTTTGTGGCTCGGGCCTCCGTAAAAAAAAATAGCGATGGGTCGGGTCGATTTAAAGGGTCAGGGTGGGTTTAGGGGATTTTTTGGTGTGCCCTATTTAACGATACAATACAAATGCCCCTGACGATAAATCGTGGGCATTTGTATTGTATCGTGCACTCTAACGATTTTGGACGATTTTAAAATTATCTGACGATAATTTTAATCGTTCAAAAACGATTCACATCCCCAGTTTCCAACAGTGGCCAATCCAGGCCATAAGAACCTGGCAAGTACCCAAAAACTAAGTCTATTCCATGTTACCATTGCTAATGGCAGTGGTTATTCTCTAAGGGGTAGATTTTCAAACCGCGCGATTTGGCGTACTTTTGCTGGCACATCAGGTGCAAGCAAAAGTACGCGGGATTTTAGTAGATATGCGCGTAGCCGCGTGTATCCGCTAAAATCCTGGATCGGCGTGCGCAAGGCTATCAATTTCGTATAGCCGGCGCGCGCCGAGCCGCGCAGCCTACCCCCGTTCCCTCCGAGACCGCTCCGAAATCGGAGCGGCCTCGGAGGGAACTTTCTTTTGCTCTCCCCTCACCTTCCCCTCCCTTCCCCTACCTAACCCACCCGCCTGGCCCTGTCTAAACCCCCCCCCCCTTACCTTTGTCGGGGGATTTACGCCTCCCAGAGGGAGACGTAAATCCCCGCGTGCCAGCGGGCCGCTAGCGCGCCGGGACGCGACCTGGGGGCGGGTCCGGAGGGCGCGGCCATGCCCCCGGACCGCCCCGGGCCATAACCACGCCCCCGGGCCCGCCCCCGGAACGCTCCCGACATGCCCCGAAAACGCCGCGCGGTTCGGGCCCGCCCCCCGACACACCCCCGACATGCCCCCCTCAGAAAACCCCGGGACTTACGTGAGTCCCGGGGCTCTGCGCGCGCCGGTGGGCCTATGTAAAATAGGCTCACCGGCGCGCAGGGCCCTGCTTGCCTAAATCCGCCCGGATTTGGGCAGATTTAGGCGAGCAGGGGTCTTAAAATCCGCCCCTAAGTGAACTTAGTAGCAGGTAATGGACTTCTCCTCCAAGAACTTATCCAATCCTTTTTTAAACACAGCTAACTAACTACACTAACCATATCCTCTGGCAACAAATTCCAAAGTTTAATTGTGCGTTGAGTAAAAAAGAACTTTCTCCGATTAGTTTTAAATGTGCCCCATGTTAACTTCATGGAGTGCCCCCTAGTCTTTCTACTAACCGAAAGAGTAAATAACCGATTCACATCTACCCATTCTAGACCTCTCATGATTTTAAACACCTCTATCATATCCCCCCTTAGCCGTCTCTTCTCCAAGCTGAAAAGTCCTAACCTTTTTAGTCTTTCCACATAGGGGAGCTGTTCCATTCCCCTTATCATTTTGGTAGCCCTTCTCTGTACCTTCTCCATCGCAATTATATCTTTTTTGAGATGCGGCGACCAGAATTGTACACAGTATTCAAGGTACGGTCTCACCATGGAGTGATACAGTGGCATTATGACATTTTCCGTTTTATTCACCATTCCCTTTCTAATAATTCCCAACATTCTGTTTGCTTTTTTGACTGCCGCAGCACACTGAACCAACGATTTCAATGTGTTATCCACTATGACGCCTAGATCTTTTTCTTGGGTTGTTCACCTAATATGGAACCCAACATTGTGTAATTATAGCATGGGTTATTTTTCCCTATATTCATCACCTTGCACTTATCCACATTAAATTTCATCTGCCATTTGAATGCCCAATTTTCCAGTCTCACAAGGAATTCCTGCAATTTATCACATTCTGCTTGTGATTTAACTACTCTGAACAATTTTGCGTCATCTTCAAATTTGATTATCTCACTTGTCGTATTTCTTTCCAGATCATTTAAAAATATATTGAAAAGTAAGGGTCCCAATACAGATCCCTGAGGCACTCCACTGCCCACTCCCTTCCACTGAGAAAATTGTCCATTTAATCCTACTCTCTGTTTCCTGTCTTTTAGCCAGTTTGCAATCCACAAAAGGACATCGCCACCTATCCCATGACTTTTTACTTTTCCTAGAAGCCTCTCATGAGGAACTTTGTCAAACGCCTTCTGAAAATCCAAGTATACTACATCTACCGGTTCACCTTTATCCACATGTTTATTAACTCCTTCAATAAAGTGAAGCAGATTTGTGAGGCATGACTTACCCTGAGTAAAGCCATGCTGACTTTGTTCCATTAAACCATGTCTTTCTATATGTTCTGTGATTTTGATGTTTAGAACACTTTCCACTATTTTTCCTGGCACTGAATTTATTTATTTATTTATTTCTTTTGTATACCGACATTCGATCGAGATATCACATCGGTTTCCAGATAACAGGTTGAATAGGGCGAGAACTGCCCTATTTTTACATTATAACAAGATAACAGTTAAATTAATTTAAACAATAAAATAAAATACTATAAGAAACATTGCAACAGTTGTATATATAAATGTGAGTATAGAGTTGTGGCATATATTCAGGCTAACCGGTCTGTAGTTTCCCGGTTCGCCCCTGGAGCCTTTTTAAATATTGGGGTTACATTTGCTATCCTCCAGTCTTCAGGTACAATGGATGATTTTAATGATAAGTTACAAATTTTTACTAATAGGTCTGAAATTTCATTTTTTAGTTCCTTCAGAACTCTGGGGTGTATACCATCCGTTCCAGGTGATTTACTACTCTTCAGTTTGTCAATCATGCCTACCACATCTTCTAGGTTCACCGTGATTTGATTCAGTCCATCTGAATCATTACCCATGAAAACCTTCTCCATTACGGGTACCTCCCTAATATCCTCTTCAGTAAACACCGAAGCAAAGAAATCATTTAATCTTTCCGTGATGGCTTTATCTTCTCTAAGTGCCCCTGTAACCCCTCGATCATCTAACGGTCCAACTGACTCCCTCACAGGCTTTCTGCTTCGGATATATTTTAAAAAGTTTTTACTGTGAGTTTTTGCCTCTACAGCCAACTTCTTTTCAAATTGTCTCTTAGCCTGTCTTATCAATGTCTTACATTTAACTTGCTAACGTTTATGCTTTATCTTATTTTCTTCTGTTGGATCCTTCTTCCATTGACTACACTTTTTAAAATCTATCCCCTAGTGATTTCATAAGTTTGCTCACTAGTGAATTTAGATTTACATCTTAGTAGTTACCAGTCACCTCTTTGAAAGGATGCACATTGAAAAAAATGTCATTTTGTGTCATCTTGTCATTTTATTTTGAATATATGACATTTCTGTTGTTTCATTTTAACATGCGCCGTATCTTTTCAACATGAGCAATTTGTAGCAGCACACATCCTTTACTGATAGCATTTGCTAAAAGCGAAACAATGACCCTAATTTCACTAGTTTTGTGTTTCAGATGGGAAATTACACTAAATGATATAACTAATATCATTGATGTTTTCACATCCCTACATTCCCATTTTTGAGGCGCATAGACTACATTTGTGAAAGCTGTGAAAAGTGTAGTCATCATTTCCTTTAATTCTTTCTGTATTTTAACCCAGCCAGTCAGATTTTCAAGATATTGACAATGAATATGCATGAAATAGATTTACATACAATGAAGGAAGTTCATGCAAATCTCTCATGCATATTCATTGTCAATAACCGGAAAATGTGACTGACTTAAGTGTGTCATGAGGATTAGTTTGTAGGGCTGTGAATCTGGTGCCCAATCGTTCCTGCTTTTGGGATCATCTGGCCGCGGGAAAATCTCATTTTCCTGCGGATCCCAGTTTTTTTCTTTTAGTGAAAAATCATTTTTCGGGTTAGTGCGCGCTATCTCATGTTAGAGCGTACTAACATAAATAGCAAAAAGTAACAAAAAATAACAAAAATAAATGTTTTTTTTGTTAGTGTGCGCTAACGTGAGTTAGCGCACACTAACTCCCATTAGCGCCTATTAACCTGAAAAACAATTTTTACGAAAATTCGGGGGGAAAAGTGATGGTTTTTTTTTTTACCCGATATATTAACTAATTTAGAAATATCGTACGATATTTCAATGCGTTAGAAAAACAATTCACATCCCTATTAGTTTGAGAACCTTTTTTCTTAGGTATCTTCCATTCATTTTCATTGCCTTACCTACCTCATTTGTGTATTACCTATACACTTTCTCCTTTTTAAATGGGTTTGAGCTCAATTGACAATAAATTATACCTTCTGTTCTACCTTTGGCACATAAGCTTCCCATTATTCTATAGATAAGGAGCAAAAACTTTTGTTTAACATTTTTATTTTCTAAGGATTCCTCCCCCCCCCCCCCCCCAACTGCATGTTCTCCTTTTCATCTTTACTTCCTCAGCTTTGTTTTTGTATATCTATAGATATCTAAAAGATATTTTATTTTCTCTTTAATTCACTGCACATTTTCTCTTCTGTTTGAACATTGGCTCATTTAACTGCCTTCTGTCTCTCCTCAGCCTCATGTGGGTTTTTTTTTTTTTTTGTATTTCCTCAATGCAACATTTTTCTCTTACTATTTCTGCTCCCTCCTTAGAAAAACATATTAATCTTTTCTTTTACAACAGTTGATTTGAATTATGCAGAGATTATTGTTGTCCAAAGTTTCTCTGTACCCATTAGATTCATCAACTTGGTTAGCCCTTCTAAATCTAGGACTTTTGTTCAGTTTACCTCCAAATTTAATATTGACCATACCATACAGTGATTACAAGACCCTAAGTTTTCTTTTATCATAAAGCCTGTGACTCTGTCTCCAGTACCAAATTAATGTGCTGTAGAAATGATAACTGGCATGAGTGGGCTGTTCAGCTAATTTCTGTTGGAGGGCATCCAAGTCTTTATCACTAATTGATGCTACATTAGTTAGGCTCCAATCCACAATTTTAGCATAAAGCCTCTTAAAATCAGCATCCCCCCTTCGTGTGTCATCCAAATTATGTGTTGACATCAAAATCCACCTCTTTCACTGTGCTAGAAGTTATGTTAAAAATGAAAAAAGAAGGTCACATAATAGAAATATAAGAATCTCTTAGGGATGAAGTACCGAGACAGCATTTTTTGGACTGGTCTCCAGAAGGCACTGCAGCTTTAATTCTAAGTTCACAAATATTTCCTTGCATAAGGAAGTTCTGCATATTTGTGTCATTTCACATGGTCAAAAGTACATAAGATTTGCCATACTGAGTCAAATCAAAGGTCCATCAAGTAGGTATGTGCAGCAGGGACGGATTCATCCCATTCAGTATTCATCTGGACCCAAATCCATTACATCTGCTCTCGGGGGACCCTGATCCGTTCATTTATTTATTTATTTAAAAACTTTTCTATACCGTCGCTAAGTTAAATACCATCGCAAAGGTTTACATGTAGGCACATATTTAATGTAGGTAAAAGTGTACTATAGTACATTCTAACAGGTGCCGTCAAAGGTTCGGTTACAATATATCATTAGACATAGTCATTTAGCGAAGTAGTTCATGACCAATTGTACCAAGGTACTTACACCGGTAGTTTTACCACACATAGTATTATAGTTATGTTTTATTGTGGTGTAGAGTTCATAGACTAATCTACTGTATAGTCCTAAGGACTGTGTGTCGGTGCCTTTCTGTCTTTTCATGAATAATTTCTCTCTATTCTCCTGTCTGTTTGTAAAATGCTTGTTTAAAAAGCCATGTTTTTAAACTTTTCTTAAAAATCTTGAGATCACTTTGTAGTCTGATCTCTGGAGGCATTTTGTTCCAGATTATGGGTCCTGCTAGTGATAGGGCTCTTTCTCTCACTTGGGTCAGTCTTGCTGTTTTAACTGATGGAATGGTTAGGAGTGCTTTATTTGCTGATCGGAGGTCCTGTGTGGAGTGTCCACCCGTAATGCTGTGTTCAATCAGTCTGATTTCTCATCATAAATTAGTTTGTGAATGATACATAGGGTTTTGTATTTAATTCTGTGTTCAATTGGTAGCCAATGTAACTCTGCTAGGGTTTCAGTTATGTGGTCCCACCTTCTTTTTCGGGTTAGTATTCTAGCTGCTGTGTTCTGAAGTATTTGCAGTGGTCTTAATGTTGTATTAGGTAGTCCTAACATAAGGGCATTGCAGTAATCCGTGCTGGAGAAAATTAGTGCCTGTAGTATTGTTTGGAAGTCATTTTGAGTTAGTAGTGGTTTAAGGAGCAATGGACGGCTGGTGCCGTCTTGAATTCCTACCATGTGACAGGGGCCGACCAATGGCACCGGTAACCCCTGTGACATAGTAAGGGCAAAGGCTATAGGTGCCATTTTGAATATTGGCAGCCGACAGCCTGATTGCAGGAGATCGCTCCAGGACCCCTGCTGGATCACCAGGGACATTTGGCAAGTCTTGGGGGGGGGGGGGGGGGGTGTCAGGAGAGTGGGGGTTTATTCATTAGTGATATGTTGTATTCGTGGCGGTTCGCCATACGTTTCGTGACCCCCACGAATACAACAAATATTGCATATTTGTTGCAGATTGCCAATACGTTGCAAACGAATGCACACCCCTACCATCAAGCCCCATACCTGGCAAGATCCTGAAAAGTAGATTGGTTGTTGCTTATCCCAGGGATAAGAAATGGATTTCTGCAACTCCATCTTAATAAAAGTTTATGGACTTTTCCTACAGAAACTTGTCCAAAAATGTTTTAAAAAGATGATTCTCTATTGTTACATAAAAAATGATAAATAAAGAAGTTAAAAAAAAAAAAGATCTGGTCTCAATATTTAGGGCTCTTGTAGTTATCCAGCCAGAAATAGTAAAGTTGTCAGCTGTGATAAATCAGTCGTAATAATCCAACCTTGTACTGATTTAATGTATAACAGCAGAATGGATTTCACTGAAACCTCATGGACCAATAATATGCTTTTGTGTAAGAATAGTTTTTCATACTGCTGAATATGTGAAACTTGTACTGCAGACAGATATGACATCCAGTTGACAAAGGCTTCAGGCAATATATGCATGTTTGAAGGCATTTTGAGAGAACTTGTCTAAGGGTATTGCAAGAAGCAAATCATAGGTGAGAAATATTTTATTTTATGTTAAGGGAATTGAAAATGGTGGGTAATTGTCCTATCTGTCCACTAAATCTCTTATTACATATTTGAGGATAATTTCCATAGCAACATGTGTCAAACTGATTTACATGGGTAAATAAACCTGTCTAAAAATTGTAACATAGTAATGATGGCAGAAAAGGACCAGTTGGCCCATCTAGTCTGCCAGCAAACTTCTCATGATAGTATCTGCAGCTCTGTGCAGGATACACACATGTTTCTCTCAAGAGTAGTAATTGCCGCTCTATGCAGTTACCCCCAAGCCTTATGATAAGAGTAGTAATATTTGCAATCAATCAAAACCAAGCAACTGTCAAACCTATGAATTACTGCTATCAATATTTTTACTGGGTGAGGAGCCTTCTTGATAATTCAGAAAATTTCTGCTTTGCATTTATGCCCTCCTTACAACAGGGTTGATAATATGTATACTTTTAACCACATTAAGGGGACATTCTCAGGGGCACAGTTACGTCAGAGACGTAAAGCACACATATAAAATTGGATTTTCATATCTATGCATATACCCCACCCCAACCACTTTCCTCTATCTGCAAAAAAAGGAGGTATAAAGTACTGGGGTATTTCAAATATAATTTATAGACTTCTAAATCACCTTTTCAGTTACAACTGGCCAAAGCAATGCACAGCAAGACAAATCAAATAACATACTAAATAGCTTTATTAAACAATTATACAATTAAAAAACAATAACATAGGTACATTTAAATATTCAGCAAATAAAAGCATAAATGAAACCATATTATAAAATAAGATAACAGTACACTTATAACAATAATAAATGCCCTGAAGAAGATATTAACTGTCAAAAAACTTGCTGCAGAATTAAAATTAGGTCAGCAAGTAACGGCTACAAAGTATCAAGGAGGCATATTACAAAGTCTCAAAGCATGTTTCTAGTGTCTCACTGTGACAAATCAATGCCCCGCTTGAATTGCTGTTATATCTGCTGATCTTGTGCAGCGAAAAGCACTTATCTGAAACTTGTAGCGTTATTCTTGTATTCTTAGCTGTGACAAGTCAGTGTCGCACACCACCGCCATTTTGAATACTGGAATATCGATTTTCTTTACTGAAAATGATTTTTCTCTGCTGAGGATGATATCAAATCTCCCTTCTAAGGAGGTCACCAATATTTAATATTGCCAAAGGCTTAATATGGAAAGTTGGCCAATATCTTTGCCTATTATAACAGGAATACTTCACGTGATGAGAAACATCTATCCATATTGGCAGCTTATATCCCAAATATAAGCCCAAAATCTCCTAGCTTCCGAAGATGTGTTGTAGTTTCAGAATATTAGTAACTGAAACTTGCCCGATATTTCAAAGTAGCCGAACATTAGCTAGCTGTAATAAAGAAATTTTCATCGGCAAAAAACTTGCTGCAGAATTAAAATTAGGTCACAAGATCAGCAAATATAACAGCAATTCAAGCGGGGCATTGATTTGTCCCCATGGGATGGTCCAGGGCTGGAATTGCCCAATGAGCCATCCCATATCCTTGGCCATGCCAACCATGACTGTGCCTCTATTAGGACCTCCTCCACTCGCCCCTGCCTGTAGCCCATGGGTCCTGTGGCTGGGACTGGGCATGCTCGTGTCAGTGGAGGGGGGACGATATTGGCGTGCTGACCGCTTAATCAGCTCACGCTGATGCTGCACACTGGTGACAGTGTCACTGCAGGTGGCGGGAGAGGCCGTGTCCCCCCACCTCCTCTCCGGTACTCACAGTGCAAGTGGCGCTGGGTTATCTGCAGTATCTGTGAACACCACAGTGCCGCATCTAAACTGTCAAAATACACTAGTTGCATGCAAAAGTTGATATGTGGAGATTTATGCTAGTATTTTATATACTGTGTGGTGGGATCTGTACAGTTTATATAATACCACATTTTTCTGCCCCCAAAATATTCATGAATGTTTTAATATGCACTTATGACCAATAACAGATTCAATGACCAATAACAGATTCAATGACCAATAACAGATTCAATTTCAAAAGCGCTCACCCATTGGAATAACTGCCTTCTAGCAATCACAAATCTTCTCAACAGCTTAAACTTGGTTCTCAACGCCTCCAAGACAGAACTGCTCCACATCTCCTCAAATGAAAACAATATCTCCCCTCCATCACCACACATCGCTCATATTACCTGTAAACAGGTCAGAGACCTTGGGGTAATATTAGACAACAGACTAAGCCTGAAGAAAATGGTCAACACAACCGCCAAAGACTGTTTCTACAGGCTACAGATTCTAAAACGACTTAAACCTCTATTATTCTTCCATGACTTCAGGACAGTCCTCCAAGCGCTACTGTTCGCTAAAATAGACTACTGCAGTGCCCTCTTCCTAGGCCTCCCCAAATCCACTACCAAACCACTGCAGATGATACAAAATGCGGCAGCAAGATTGCTGACCAGTACCAGCCGCGGCGATCACATCTCTCCCATCCTCAGGAACCTACATTGGTTACCAGTTAATTTCAGGATTCTATACAAATCAATCACCGTAATCCACAAAACCATACATCAACATCTTCAACTCGACCTGGAAATCCCCTTCACACCCTACTCCTCTAACAGACCAACTAGAGATATTCTCAAAGGCACTCTGAAATTTCCACCCACCAAAGCCTCACGCCTCTCTTCGACCAAAGACAGAGCTTTCTCGATAGCTGGCCCATCTATCTGGAATAGCATCCCATCAAATCTCAGATTGGAGCCTTGCCTTTTAACTTTTAGAAAAAGTCTTAAAACATGGCTCTTTCACCAAGCCTTCGCCGATCCACCAGACATTCTCTAATTGTCCTTCACTCTTACCCGGTCTGGCATTGACACTCACGAATGGACTCTGACTCTCCCAGGTTAAAGCACCTCTAAGCTCGTAACCTTACGCTTAGGGTATCACTGGTTTATCTCCGGCCTTACCTTCCTTCCAGCTTGCTTGCAAGCTTCCAAGTTCTCTCTCCCTGTTGATTGTAACTTTGACTTATTCCTACCTATTGTTTATCTTTCGCTCATTTGAATTTGTTACTCCTTTTATACCCTTGTTAAATGTAAACCGATCCGATATGGTTATTCACTATGAAGGTCGGTATATAAAAACTGTTAAATAAATAAATAAATAAATTTCTAATACAGAAACATGTATCTTTCCCCTACTAATTATTAAAAAATATGCTTGTATATAATAAACAAAATAATTGTAACAATTTGTGATAATAAAAATAAAATTTAGAAGCAAGTATATTTTAAAGTACACAAGTACAATGTTTTGATAATACTTAGTTATATGTGTACTTGAAATTATTAGTTTGCTGAAATCTCTAGCAGTTCACCAAGACCTTCAAGTCACCTAGATCTTTAGTACTTCACCCTAAACCACCACAAGTTACTCAGACTTCCACCCAAAAACTTCAGGCAAAAGACATGTCTGATTTTAATTGTGTGAGTTAATTAGCAGGTGTGAAAGTGTTCAGACTTTTAGTAATATATGCACATATACCTCTTACAAAATAGCAACTTTTTTGTGTTTTTTTATGAATCCTGCCCCCTGAACAACCCCAGACCATCCCTTTTCCCTTTTTATCCCCATTAAAATTTGCACATGATACTGCAAATATGCACGAGATACAACAGGTATGCCTGGAAAAGGATTATTTCAAATTTAGGCCTGGATTTATCAAAATGCACTAAATATCGCATGTGATAGGAAAAGGGGTGTGTTTTATGATAATAGGCAGTTTATCGCAAAGTGTGCTTTCTCACAGGACAAGCAGGATGGTAGTCCTCACATATGGGTGACATCATCAGGATGGAGCCCAATCACGGAACACTTTTGTCAAAGTTTCTAGAACATTGACTGGCTCCTATTGGGCATGCCCAGCATGGCACTAACCCTGCAACCAGCAGGGGTTCCCCTTCAGTCTCTTTTTTTCCACGCAGCAGTAGCCACACGGGTTAAGGAGATCTCTAGAGATTCCTGACATTAATTTTCCTCATGGAACTTCTTTCAAAATTTTCAAAAAAATTCTACACCATAGCGGTCCCCCTATCAATATCTGTTCTCCGCAGTCGAAAGGTAAGGCTTTACCCTCGTATGCGGTCAATTCCCGTTGAGTTTTCCCTTCGGGGCCTACTGGCCATCGACCGCACCGCGGCTAAATTTTTGTCGAAGCCATGGAATCGGGTTTTCGTCGGTGCCCCGATTGTCCTCGGACAGTGTCCATCACAGACCCACATAGAGTTTGTGTATTGTGTTTGGGTCCGACCATGACATTCTAACTTGCACCAAATGTGCCCAAATGATGCCGAAGGTCCGTAAGGCCTGCTTAGAGAAGATGGAGTTTCTTTTTCATTCAAAATCCCTGACTCCATCGACCGCTTTGACTTCGTCTGAGCCGGTGCCATCGACCTCTTGCCAGCAGCAGGACACTAGTGCTGCCCGACTAGCATTAACTACTCCAAAGGTGTCGACTTCTTCTTCATCACATCAGGAGAAGGACTGAGGAGAACATTGTGAAAAGCGTTGACACTGGGATCGGAAGGCTCAGTCTGCTGATCCAGGCAAGCCCTCAGCATCAGCATCGACAGAGCCACCGACAAAGAAATCCCATCTAGAGAAGGCCCCATCCTCCTCTGCGACTGGGTCACTGAGGTGTTCCCCATCTTCATCGGTGCGGGGAGCCATGACTCCACTTTCACCGGTGGACCCTCTGGCTATGCCAGTGCTGCCTCCTATTCTGGTGTTGGGGTTCCACGCCCCAGGCTTCTGTGAGGAATTTGATCGGATGATCCAAGAAGCCATTGGTAAGGCACTTCAGGGCTTCCAACCTCCATTGGCACTGATCCTGATGCCAGTCCCAGTCACTGACCCGATGCCCATGGTGCTTACACCACTTCTAGGCAGACTGGGTGTGCTGCTTGGTGCTCTTCCACTGGTGGAACTGAGAGTACCAGTATGTCCACCGCCTTCTACGCTGATACCTTTGTCATCGGAAGATGAAGAAACACCGATACTCATACCGCCATCTGTAATCTTGCCACCGACTCACCCGTCGATGTCACAGGTTCCATCGGTGCCTTTTCTGCCATTGGTACCGCATCGTCCTCCATCGGTGCCACCATCAATGCCCTCAGTGCCGCCATCAATGTCTCCTCTGGTACCATCGATGCCTAGGCCTGATCCTTCAGGACTAACGCCATTTCTTCCCTCTGGTGATCCAATGGGAGCTAGTGATCAACCTTACGATCCTTGGACCGATGACTCTTCCCAGGATTCTAATGATTTGCCCTCAGAGCCTTCTCCCCCTGAGGAAAGATGATTCTCTCCTCCAGAGGATCTCTCCTTTATTAATTTCATAATGGAAATGTCTGAAACAATTCCATTTCAGCTTCAGACAGAAGAGGACTCAAGGCACAAGATGCTGGAAGTACTCCAGTTTCTTGATGACCCAAAGGAAATCATGTCTATTCCTATTCATGAAATCCTAATTGACCTGCTAAAAAGGAATTGGGAGCACCCAGGCTCGGTACCACCTGTCAACTGAAAGACAGATGCCACCTACCTTGTCCAGACAGCCCCTGGCTTTCAAAGAACACAGCTGGATCACCATTCTGTGGTTGTAGAGTCAGCCCAGAAGAAGGCACGACAGTCTAAACCTCATTCCTCCATACCTCCAGGGAAAGAACAGAGGTCCCTGGATGCTTTTGGTACGCTTGTCTACCATGGCTCAATGCTCATTTCTCGCATTGCTTCCTACCAGTTATACTTGACCCAGTATAACAGGGACCTGTTCAAGAAGTTCCAAGATTTTTCAGAATCTTTACCAGAACAATTCCAGGATCCACTCAATGCTCTGGTTCAAAAAGGCCTAGATGCTGGCAAGCTTGAGGTCTGTGCTGCCTATGACATTTTTGACACTGCCTCTAGAGTTTCTGCAACGGGGATTAGTGCAAGAAGGTGGGCCTGGCTGAAGTCCTCAGACCTATAACCAGAGGTGCAGGACCGGTTAGCAGACCTACCCTGCACCTGAGATAATCTCTTCAGGGACAAAATCCAGGAAACAGTGGCACAGCTAAAAGACCACCATGAAACGATGCGCCAACTTTCCTCAGTTCCCTCTGATTTCCCATCCACTTCTAAGAGGATATTCCAAAGGGACTCTAAGCGACTGTCTTTCAAGCCACAGAGATATTATCCTCCTGCCGCTCGAGGTTGTCCTTCCAGACCTTACCAGAAAGGTCAGCCCAGGCGAGCCCAACCTCAAAAGACCCAGCCAGCCCCTCAACCGGGCCTAGCTGTTGGATTTTGATTCCTCACTGGAGAGCATAAGCCAACCTTCTCTACCGTCCGTACCAGTCGGCGGTCGACTGTGCAATTTCACCAACATATGGGCCCAAAAAACAAGAAGGAAGTCGGTCTAGCAAAGCCATGAGGAATATGAAACAGAAAAGTCGAAGTCCTCAAAAATATTTATTAGTAAACAATATTTCAGTAAGTGCTAGACTCTCTACCTGGGTAACATCAAGCTAGGTTGCGAGAACATTGCACAAATCTCTTCTTTGGGTGAGTTTCTTCACTCCGAAGGTCATTAAATCTTCACAAGAGAGCACTGCTCTGTTCGTATGTCTCACTTTGAATGTCAAAGTGGCCCCTAACCCCTACACTAATACCTAAACCTCACCTCGAGTTACTAGGTGGGCCTCCCAAAGAGATTTATTTATTTAAACATTTTTATATACCGGTGTCCGTTTACACATCATACCGGTTTACATGTAACAAAAAGGACAAGCCAAAAAGAGGCATATCTTTTACATGGAACAGAGAACAGTTAATAATATAAGTTAATAAAATAACAGGTGAACATTAAAAGAAACTTTGGTTAAGGAATTAAACAAGGAATATCATAAATAAACAATGAATAATTAACATGAGTTCTAAGAGCAAGGGCATTTAAGCGGGGAGGATGGTAATAAATATTTGACAGTTCACATTGGCTAGACGAAAGTGTTTACAAAGCGAGGATTTATTTGCAAATCGGAGCATTAGGAGAGGGGTGCACAGGGACAGAAGTAGACTTGACAGGCATTTAAAAGCTGGGGAAGAAAAAAAAACTGGGGTAGGATAGAAGAGTAATGAGTGCACCACTGAGACCAGACAGGGAGGGGCACTTCATTGGGAGCTGGGGGAGAGCAGTTGAAAGACTAATGAGAGCTTTGTTTGATAGTGAGTCGGCAAAAAATTCAATTAGCGGTGAGGGGTCGTTCTCTAAGATAAATACCTATCTAGTGCAAGGGTATTTTGGCTAGTCAGTGTCTCTCTCTCTCTCTCCATCTCTCTCTCTCTCTCTCTGGTGGTAGGGCCCAGCTGCTAATTAACCAGATAAGTCCAACTTATCCAGCCAAGTAATATTTGAATAGAGTCCATCAAGCTAGGGTGAGTAAACACAGTAGAAATCTCATCTCTGTGAGACTTTCCTCACTCCAAATGATGTCAAATCATCACCAAGGTGTACTGTCAGTTCAGACATCTCACTCTACATGTAAAACTGGCCCCTAAACCAACACCTCACCTCAAGCTATTAGCTGACCCTCCTATAGGCATATAAATAGTTGAATACTATGAAGACCTTATAAATATTCTCTCTCTCCCTCCCCCTCCTATTAAGGGTATATTGCACAGCTTAACACCAGGAAAAAAGGCATTTTTTTTCTGGTGTGATATTGCCTCTCATTTTAATTAATCCCACCCAAACCCTCCCCTTAAAAAATTTGCATTCACGCCATGCGATAATTGTGTAAAATAATTGTATTATCGCATGTGTTATGGCATGTGTTATGGCACTAATGCCATAACACATTTTGATGAATGACCCTGATAATTTGATATTGACATAAAGATGAAGAGTTTTTTTTATTGATATTAAAAAACAAACAAACAAAAAAAAAAAAACAGACAGCAAGTAGGCTTTGATTCCTATGTAAACAGAAAGCCAACAGTACCCTGTTGATTTACAATCAACATGATACTGACACATTCTGAAGGCGGATAGCCAGCTTAGCTATTTTGTTCTATTTTATATTCCTCTTTTAACAATTAGTCACAGATTTAAATTATGTGTTTTAAATGTTCATTCCTTAACAAGCTCCCTTTTACTATCTGTTTACAGACAGGCCCTTTACCAATTAGGAAAACTTGCTTAGGGGAGGGCATACTATGCAAGTTAGTGCCATGAAAAGTTTGGGTTTGTAAGGTGGGAAAGAAAAGGATTAAAAGGCAGAGATTTTATTATTCCTAAAGTCAATCAGTCCCAGATATTTATTTGTCATTTGCAACTAAGGGTCCTCCAGTTCTGTATGGATTTGAAAGCTGTCTTCCATTGCAGTCTAGGAATTGAAGTGCAGATTTTGAAAAAATGATAGAAATCTATGTCCTGGAAAGGATTACTAGTTAAACAGAATGAAAACTTAAACTCCATTATGCCTTTAGTTTGATGATACTCTGAAGGTACTTAAAGATCAGTGAATAAAAATCCAGGTTATCATTAGCACTGAACAAACCTTGTTCTTTCGTTTTAGCATTAGTCTCTAAATATGCTTGTATTCTTAGATTTGTCATGCAGACAAATATAAAACTACAATTCCCAGCAAGCCAAGAGAGAAGTATTGTAAAACAAGTGGACTCAAATTATTCGTGATTGCTTAGAGTTAATGGGCAGGATTAAATTCTTTTTCAGTGGTCCCTATTGGAAATAAATGGACTGGAAGGCAGCAAACTTGTTATAAAATGAATTTGTTAAACTGTCACAAAATTTGGCTGCTACAGCCAGTGCCATGCAAGATTTATTTTTGTGAGACGAAACTTCAGTGTTTTAAAAAGGGACTTGAATATTCATCTATCTTTTCCTCAGTAGCACTTAACAGATGTATCAGTTTATATAAATTATAGTATGGATTGAATAATGGAGAAGTCTGAGGTAGAGAATCAGCAGTAGCTGATTAAGCAAAAATTAATACTACAGCAAATAAAAATATAGTTTTTCAACTTTCAGCTAAAGTATTTGCCTTGAAAAAACCCCCCACCTTTTAGTCACAGTACCCACCTGACCAAATCTGCACTAATTAGTCTGAAGTCCCTCTTACTGAGTTTTGATTACTGTAATTGTAAGGACTTTCTCCTTACAGGAACAGTTTTGCTAGGTGATAACACAGTTGTTCTCATGAAAGGAATTTATTGAATATGATTATTGTAATTTTAAGATCATATTCAACACAGAAAGATGATTGGTTTGGCACATTTGAAACTCAATTGGCACTGGTATTCGTGTTTCTATCTTGTGCAATTCAGTCATTTTTCTGTGTGCAATTGTATCCACTATATATTCTGTTCTGTGTAAAATTCTATTTAGCAAATGTTTTCCTCCATTTTCTGCATAGTATTCCTTTCATTCTTTGAAATCTTGCATTAGATTTTTTTTTCTATGCAGGAGGATGACACATATTATTTTATTTACAGTATTTTATTTAAAAAATATGTTATACTGCACAATTCATCCAAAGCCACCAAGGCAGTTTCCAGTAGTCACATACACAAAAGTATAATGAATAATAAAAATACTAATCAGTATAAAACAACCTTTACACAAACATTACACACAACTTATAAACACCTAGAGTAGGTTAGGGTGGGAATATTGTGATATGGGCAATTTTCAATTGGATATCATCCTGCAATCTTCAGGAGCCATCTCTGCTTTCATTGTCATGCTCCCACATTCATTTCTGGACATATTCATTTCCAGGTACTAAAGGTTGCACAGAGATCTTTAAAAATAAAAAATAATAATGAAAAAACAACCAGAGTCAAGAAAAAGGCAAGTTGATATTTTGAGAACCTTGGATTCTAGCCATGAGTGAGAACTCACCTTGAGTACTGTATTTTATTTTGTAGGCCACATCTACAAAAGGACACTGATAAGTTAGAAGCAATTCAAAGATGGGCTACCAAAATAGCACGTGGTCTTCAGTATAAGCCATATACAGAGAGACTGAAGAAGCTAACGATGTACTCTGTTTAACAAAGAGAAAGGGGAGCCTACAGTCAAACATTTAAATAGCTATCAGACTTCAAAAATTACCAGAAAGAAACATTTTCTCATAGAATGAAAACCTAAAGAACATAGGGTCATTATATGAAGCTGAAGGAAAGAAGGCTAAAATGAAATAAGAAAGAATACTTTTCCATTAAGATGGTGGTGAAAACCTGAAAAAGACATCCCAGTGGAAGTGATAAGCCAACACAATGGCAGACTTCAAGTATATATGGGACAAAGAGCTTAGTGGCAGAAGAAGAGAGAGAATACCAAAAATTAAACCTGTGACAAGATAATAGGTAGACAAAAATGGGCAGATAGGGACCAAGTAGCCTTTATTTCATAGCATCTATGTTTTCTATAGGTCAAGCTGTTGCTTTAAAAATCACTTAGAGATTATTGGTCTAAGCTGCATAAAAAATAGTTGTTAGCATACTTTTTAGCCAGATTTAATGCAGGCATTATCTCCCACAGAGCACTGCATTAAATGCCTAATGCACTAATGGCTATTTAAAATTCCTGTGTTTTGTGGGAAATGTCATTGATGTGTTACCACTGCCAGCTATTTCAAGGACCACTGTGAGGCATCTCCTCCTTCATCCCCTACCCCCCCCCCCCAAGTTGTCTGACCCCCTTCCTCCGGTCATCTTTCTCCCAACAGCCAAAAAAGGCCCCCCTCCCCCCAAGTTGACTTCCCATTTACACATCCCTCCTAACAGTTGAGTAAGGGTTCCCTGGGCTGATGCCATCATCCTTTCCCTCTCCTAAACAGTCTAGGGTTCATCTGCACTGGATGAAACTCTTCTGGGGGAACAAAGACCACATGAGGTCAACTAGTGACATTTTGTATGGCTAAGGCATCAAGGAAGGAGGAAAGGGGCAGGAGGCAGCAGCTCTTTTCTTCCTCTTTCAAATTCTACACAACTGTTAATGGGGGAAGGAAGAAAGGGAGATGACTTGGAGGCTTTTTTTGAGACCACAGAGGCCTTGCTTGACTATCAAGGTCCTTATCTTGGTGATCAGGAGCAAGACTGGGAAGAGGGTCAGGAGAACAAGAAGGGTTTTGATGAGGGGTCTTACATGACTGTCATGGGGTGGCCCATGTTTTGGCTGTCAGGGGAACTGGGGAGAGAGTCATGAGGATAAGAAGGCCTTAATGTGCTGGGCATCATTGGGCCTTCATTGGGCATCATTGGGCTGGGCATCATTGGGCTGGGCATCATTGGGCAGGGCATCATTGTCTACCATGAGCCTTGCATTAACTCCTAGATGCTAGTGTACTAAACCTTGCAGAAGAGTTAACACAAATTTTGTTCAATGTGATGTTCATTAACCCTGTTTACATATTAATGAGGTGTTTTGTATGCATTTGAATGTAGACCAATTCATAATATTTTTGTGGTGAAAATCCACATTAGCACAGACTAAAATAAAACTGAATTAAAGTTAATGAGCATTAAGGCACATTAAAATACATGCACCTAATTAATTAATTAATTAATTTACATAAATTTATATTTCACACAGTCCTAAGGATTTTAATTCAAGGTGGATAACAGATAACATTCAAAATAAATAAATAAATAAAACAACCAATGTACTAAGATATATGTTTATAAAATATTTAGGACAAATTTAAAATAAATAATCATTTGTAAACCTTATTAAATTAAAAGGTTTTAACTTTCTTTCTAAAAAGATTAATATCTTGTTCCTCTCGCACATCTACTGGAAATGCTTTCCATAAAACAGACTCTATACAGGAAAAAGCCCAAGCATGTGAAATTTGCAATTTCAATTGGCGCAATGAGGGCGTGACAAGCATCTGAGTCCCTGAGGAATGTAACAACCAAGTACGAATGCGATTTCAGAATGGTACCCAGATTACAGGGATTGTCTCCATACAATAAGTTCTGAATACTTTTGAGTAACTTAAACTGTGCATGCCATCTAACAGGAAGCCAATGGAGGCTATCCAATATAGGTGTAATATGCTCATGCAAATTGATTCTCATTAACATTCACGCAGTGGCATTTTTAATTAAATGCAATGTCCACATATATGCCTTAGATTAATCCTTATGCAGATTATTGCAGTAATCTCACTCATCATATAACATGGTCTTCAATACTGATCTAAATAACTCTAATGATAAAAGACCTTTAAGGCAGTCTTAACAACATTACCCCTAAATTCCTTGTTTCAAACACTAAAGATGCCTCTTCAAATGTCAAGATACAAGAATCATTTAATGGTAAACATCCACCCACCCATAACACAGTTCATTCAACCAAATATTAATTGTTTTCATACAGCTCTGTAACCTGGTTGCAGGAATTTTCTCTTCCATGGATCAAGAAATAAAAACTAGATATTATTAGCATAGATAAAATAAGTTAAATCTAATGATTTAAAAATCTTCCTTATGGAATACAAATAAAAAAATAAAACTGCAGAAAGCACAGATCTGTGGGGACCTCCATACTTGCATTTCCTTCCATTTAGAACGTGAATATCCCACAAGGTCCTACTGCTTTTTATCCTGTAAAAAATACTTAAACCAAGCTAAAATCAGTCTTTTCATTCCAACATGCCGAAAGCATATTAACGCTGCATTACTTTTACACACTTTACATTTGTAACCCCCTTTCCAATTTTGGGCTCACAAGCAGGTCAATACAGTAAAGTGCGTCCACGGTTACCCTGCTTCTAACCCGCCTTCTACTCACAATTTGGCCGCGTTAGTCCAACCCACGATTCAGTATCCCCTTTAACCCATTCTTACCGCCTCTTTAAATCAACGAGTAACCCCTTCCGCCCGCGGCATGTATATGAGATGTAAACAATCGGATTAGCTATTCCCCCCCATTCAGTAACGTGCACCCCGACTAACACCTTTTTAACCTGCAGTTTAGCCACGCTTTTAACCTGCTAATTTACCGCCTACCCCTACCCCTGCATTAGAGGCAGGGGTAAGGGTAGACGGTAGGGGTGTGCATTCGGATTGACCGCATTAGTAAAACGCAACTCATATTTTTTTTTTACTTAAAAAATTGATTCGACATAAACGATCGGATTTCCCACATATCGAACATAGATATGTTCGATATGTGGGAAATCGCGATTGTTGAGCCAAAATAAAAATATAAACCCCCTCACCCTCCTTAATCCCCCCCCCCGACTTACCACAACTCCCTGGTGATGGAGCGAGGAGTGAGGACGCCATTTCTGCAATCCTTGGCGAGAAGCATGTGACGTCGGCGGCACGTCGAGTGACGCCGGCGTCACGTGATTCCCGGCTCGTTCGCGCCGGACGGCTCGTTCGGCCCAAAAAGAACTTTTGGCCAGCTTGAGGGGGTCAAGAGGCCCCCCCAAGCTGGCCAAAAGTTCTTTTTGGGCCGAACGAGCCGTCCGGCGCGAACTCGCCGGGAATCACGTGACGTCGCGTCTGAGTGACGCGGCGCCACGTGATTCCCGGCGAGTTCGCGCCGGACGGCTCGTTCGGCCCAAAAAGAACTTTTGGCCAGCTTGGGGGGGTCAGGAGGCCCCCCCAAGCTGGCCAAAAGTTCTTTTTGGGCCGAACGAGCCGTCCGGCGCGAACTCGCCGGGAATCACGTGACGTCGCGTCTGAGTGACGCGGCGCCACGTGATTCCCGGCGAGTTCGCGCCGGACGGCTCGTTCGGCCCAAAAAGAACTTTTGGCCAGCTTGGGGGGGTCAGGAGGCCCCCCCAAGCTGGCCAAAAGTTCTTTTTGGGCCGAACGAGCCGTCCGGCGCGAACGAGCCGGGAATCACGTGACGCCGCGTCACTCGACGTGCCACCGACGTCACATGCTTCTCGCCAAGGATTGCAGAAATGACGTCCTCACTCCTCGCTCGATCACCAGGGAGTTGTGGTAAGTCTGGGGGGGGGATTAAGGAGGGTGAGGGGGTTTAAATTTTTTTTTTGCACATATGTACATATACCCAACTCATTGGATTTTTTTTATGTCCATATTGGCCGCAAGTGGGACCCCCTTTCGGACATAAAAAATATGAACATAAAATTTTGCTCTGCACATCCCTAGTAGACGGCAAACTTTCCCCCAAAAGAAAACCTAAAAACCTAAAATCCCCTCCTCCCGAAGCGACTGGACATGTAAAATATTGAAAACCTAAAATCCCCTCCTCCCGAAGCGACTGGACATGTAAAATATGTGAATAAGTGTAACCAACTTACTTTTTGTTTCTTTTTCAGCCTTCTCTGCTGTCCTCCGGAGGGGGGCAGCCAGCGGGGGCAGCCGGCGGCAAAAGCGGCTTCCAGGGGCCCCAGCGGTAAAGATGGACGAATGCACGCCCGGGCGTACGCTTCGCTCATAGCAGGCGTACGCTGTGACGTCATGCGCTTCGCTGGCTCTAGCCATTGGCTTGAGCGCCCAAATTGACGGGCGCTCAAGCCAATGAAAGCACATGAACGCGCGTGCGTGATGTCACGGCGTACGTCACGCACGCCCGTCCATGTGCTTTCATTGGCTTGAGCGCCCATGCACTACAGGCGTGCGTTCATCCGCTTTCGCCGCCGGCTGCCCCCGCCGGCTGCCCCCTCCAGAGAACGGCAGAGAAGGCTGAAAGGGCTGAAAAAGAAACAAAAAGTATGTTGGTTACACTTATTCACATATTTTACATGTTGAGTCGCTTTGGGAGGAGGGGATTTTAGGTTTTTAGGTTTTACATATTTTACATGTCAAGTCGCTTTGGGAGGAGGGGATTTTAGGTTTTACATATTTTACATGTCGAGTCGCTTTGGGAGGAGGGGATTTTAGGTTTTCTTTGCTTAAAGTTGGGATCCACTTCCTGGTGCCTGTCATTTCAAATGTCATTTGAAATGACAGGTTCCATCGCACCCAGGATACCACAAAGAAACCTGAGATCTGCAAATAAAGCTCTACTAATTGTCCCCTCTGTCAAATCAGCACATCTCACGCAAGTAAGGGAAAGAGCACTGTCACTGGCTGGTCCTGTACTCTGGAATACCATGCCACTCGAAATAAGACTACAGACAAATCTGAAATTATTCAAAACTAATCTGAAAACCTGGCTTTTTAAACAAGCATTTTATAAAGATAAAGAAAAGGAGAAAAATAGTTGAGCGATAAGGATGCACCAAGCTAGAAGTTTTTAGTAACCTACATAAGCACATTAATGTTAAAATCAAACCGCCTAATTTGTTCCTAACAATCAGGTTTAACTTACACACCTAGTTTATTATTTTAAATTGTTACCGTACTATGATGGCACACGAGTAATTTGTAATCTATACCACCCCTATTTCTCTTTATCGTGCCCTTCTGTAAACCGTTGTGATGGTATTTAACTTAACGACGGTATAGAAAAATTGTTAAATAAATAAATAAAATAAATATAGGCGCTGTATAAAGTGCCTATACAGTAAAATGGGTTGTGCGGGCCTAACGTGCATTTGCAAGCTATTTAAATACAGTATCGAGCGGTAGGTGAGCCGGACTGTGCGTGCGGCAAACGCGGGTGCGCCCGGCACTAACGCAGCTCTTCCTACCGCTCCTTACTGTATCGGCCTGAAGGATAGGGGCACACAAGAGTCCTGGGGCCAATCCTTTTACTTTGTCCTACTCTGCCCCCACAAGAGCCTTGGGACAGGGATTTTTCCAATGGGGGGAGGGGGTGGTGGAGGACTAAATCCTCCTGGGATGACTGTCACTTTGTTGCCCTGGAGGGGAGTAACAGGACTCTATAAACCTTAAAGGATGTGAGTACCAACAAAAAACTCTGGAGGTTCAGATTGAGTGTCCAGAATTAAATTTATATTGTCAGAGGTCTTAGTAGCAATTTGTCACTTTTCACATCAGTTCTTGGCATGAAAAAGTGAATTTTTAGTTTTCCTATTTACCTGTGCAAGTGTCTCTCAGCATTGGACAGGGAAAGTCTCATCCTTTGTGTGTTAGACAAACAAAGTTCCAGTTTGGCAGGGTATCATTAGGTGGGATGGAAAACCCCTTCCAAAAATAGGGCCGGATATTAAAAGGGTTACGAGCGTCGGGCCTATTTTAAAATGGCCCAGCGACGCGCATAAAGCCCCGGGACGCATGTGAGTCCTGGGGCTTTACAAAAGGGGCGGTCCAGGAGCGGGGTGGGACAGAGCGGGGCTGGGGCCAGAGGCCTCTGACGTAGCGGCCATTGCCTGTGTTGTAGGATCGCATTCCGGCAGGCTGCAGGCGCGCGCAACTTGCGCCTGTCTAGAGGCAGGTGCAAAAGGTAAGACAAGAGATGTGGGGGGTTAGAGTAGGGCTAGGGGGGAAAGGTTAGGGGAAGGGGTGGAGGAAGGCAGCGCGCCTCGGCTCGAGCGAGGTGCACAATTGTGCACTCCCTTGCGCGAGTCGATTTCGAATTTTATAACATGCACGCACATGTTATAAAATCGGGCATACATGTGCGCACGCCGGGTAGCGCGCACACATGTAGGCCACGCGCACTTCTTTTAAAATCTACCACATACTGAATAGCAAAAGGATTACAGTTCTTGCACAGTTGTTTCCCCAAAGTCTCTCTCCCAGGATGAAGACTCTGGTTTGGTGTCCTCAGAATATAATTTTAGGTCTTACTCACAATTCTTCTCTGTAGTTGTTACAATAGGTTTTTTCTTAGGAAAACGTCCGGTAGCAAGAAACACTGCAGGTCTCTACAAATGTGGTCTCTTCAGGTAGGAAGGGTGGCCACAAACTTCCTCCTAGGAGCTTACAAAAATCTTCACAAAAAGAGAAAAAAGTAACACGTTACCATTTGGAATCTTCCTTAACTCCTGATTTAACCTAACTGGTACATATCCCCAGTTCCTTCAGACAGGGGTAACAGGACTTTCACAGAAGGAATTCTCAAAAAGAACTAGCACTAAGGGAGGCACTAATCCCCTTCCCACTAGAGTATTGGCCTAGGCTGTGAAACCCAATACCCAAGCAGGGGAGCAACTAAAAAAAACACTCCTACTTTCTCTAACTCCTAACCAAAATGCCACACCTAGCAATGCTGCAGCCTGCTTTTATAAGCAGCAGGGGACTTTTCAGACATGGAGCACCCTTCCCTCCACTTCCTTGCCTTTCCTAGCTCACAGGGTTCAAGACTAGCACCTTATCCTGATGATCCCAAAGAGTTGTCATACATTGAACCCTGAATCAGCTTGGAAATATAAAGCCCCTAACAGTTCACTCTGACAGTTATTTTGGAAAGCATAGTCACCTTTCTCCTACAGTTTGTTGATTAGCAGAGAAACTCCTTACATCGTTTGTTTGGATTGAATTTGCTTTCTCTTTTTTTTCATCATCTACAGGAAAAAAAAACATCATTTACTTCACATACGGTGGATGTGCAAAAATTGCAATTGAATCTATATTACAATCTATATTACCACCACATATGCTCGCTCCATGCCAGCTCTTATAATATTTGGAATCTCAGTGTGATCACTATGCTAACAGTCCATGAAGGAAAAATCCTTAACAGCAGGCAAAATGGTGACAATTTATTGAACATACACATGGTTTGGCATTACTGTTAAATAAGGCATTAGACAAATGAATTTCAAGTAGTGGCAATGCTGCAGATCCAAAATGCAAGCTCCATGGGGAAGAAACTGTCTCTAAAGTGTATCTCTGCAGCAGTAACAGGCCGATAGAGTAAAAATCGTGGGAGAGCGGGCGAGCGCCCGCTCTCCCGGCGCGCACAGGACACTCTCCTGTATGCGCAATACAGTAATTTAATTTATTTAAATTAGGGCCGGTGGTAAAAAGAGGCGCTAGGGACACTAGCGAGTCCCTAGCACCTCTTTTTGGACAGGAACAGCGGCTGTCAGCAGGTTTGACAGCTGATGCTCAATTTTGCCGGCATTGGTTCTCGAGCCCGCTGATAGCCACGGGTTCGGAAACCGGACGCTGGCAAAATTGAGCGTTCGGTTTTCAAACTGTGAGCCACGGGCCTATTTCAAATTTTTTTTTCTTTTTTTTTTTACTTTTTTTTTAACTTTCGGGACCTCCAACTTAATATTGCCATGATATTAAGTCAGAGGGTGCACTTCCCCGGCGCCGGCAGAAATTAACACCTACCTTTGGGTAGGCGCTAATTTCTTAAAGTAAAATGTGAGGCTTGGCTGCACATTTTACTTACTGAATTGCGCGGGAATACCTAATAGGGCCATCATAAGAACATAAGAAATTGCCATGCTGGGTCAGACCAAGGGTCCATCAAGCCCAGCATCCTGTTTCCAACAGAGGCCAAACCAGGCCACAAGAACCTGGCAATTATCCAAACACTAAGAAGATCCCATGCTACTGATATAATTAATAGCAGTGGCTATTCCCTAAGTCAACTTGATTAATAGCAGGTAATGGACTTCTCCTCCAAGAACGTATCCAAACCTTTTTTGAACCTGGCTACACCAACTGCACTAACCACATCCTCTGGCAACAAATTCCAGAGCTTTATTGTGCGTTGAGTGAAAAATAATTTTCTCCGATTAGTCTTAAATGTGCTACTTGCTAATTTCATGGAATGCCCCCTAGTCCTTCTATTATTCGAAAGTGTAAATAACCGAGTCACATCTACTCGTTTAAGGCCTCTCATGATCTTAAAGACCTCTATCATATCTCCCCTCATCCGTCTCTTCTCCAAGCTGAACAGCCCTAACGTCTTCAGCCTTTCCTCAAGCTAGATTGAGAGAACCTTGCCCAAATCTCATCTTGGAGTGAGTTTCCTCACTCCAAAGGTCATCAAATCTTCACAAGAGACCACTGTTCTGTTCGTAGGTGTCATGTACAATGTCAAAGTGGCCCCTAACCCCCTACACTCTTACCTAATCCCCACCTCGAGTAACTAGGTGGGTCTACCGTAGGGATACAAATACCTACCTATGGGCCATGACATTATGGCCAGGCACTCTCTCTCTCTCTCTCTCTCTCTCTCTCTCTCTCTCTCTCTCTCTCTCTCTCTCTCTCTCTCTCTCTCTCTCTCTCTCTCTCTCTCAGCTCTGGACCCATCAATTCACCTGAAATAGGACTTACGGGAGACATCGCAAATGGTGATGAAACCTTACAGCAGCTATCACACAGCCTAACACAATCCAAAGAGGTGTAGTTAAAATCGGCATTACAGCTGTGCGATAGCTCTTCACAGACAGGCTAACCCAGCCCCTAACTCCTCCTATTTTCTGAATTTGCATCGCACCATACGATATGGTGCGATCGCATGCGTTAACGGGGCTTTTCGCATGCGATAAGCCCTTAACACATGCGAAAATGCCTTATCGCATTTTGATAAATGACCCCCTTAGATTATAAGCCCTCTGGGGATAGAGAAATACCTACAGTACCTGAATGTAAACCGATCTGATATCTCAGATCGAATGACAGTATATAAAAATAATTAAATAAATAAATAAATAAATAAATAAATAAATAAATAGTGTAGCTGCTGTTATGTTTGGTTTATGACATCTGAATTTTTGATGTGAGTATTTATGTATTGGAAGAACCTGCTTCTGAAGAGAATGGCATTTAAATATGATTTTGATAAATCTGTTTGTCTCCCTTTGTTTTTAGGTAATTGATGCTTAGAAATTAATTTGTATGTAACCTTCCTAATTTAGGAATTTTTATAACATCATTTTATTTTTTTCTGTACTGATTTTTCAGGGCACAAAATCATGTTTGAAGTAGTCCAAGATACCACAATATTGTTGAAAAACCACAGCTGTTTTAAATGCTGTGTCTCTATGATGATACCGATGTTAGCTTGGGTAATGCAAATGTTATATAGTGAATTGGCCCCACTGGAAAAACTATGGCCCATAACAATTAATGCTCTTTTAGGTGAATTTTAAAACCCCTTATCATGCCAAAGCTGGGAGATACATGCTCATATCGACCCAGTGTGTGCCGTGTTGATATTAAGAAGTGCTTGGGTACATGCGTATCTCCTGGTATACAAGTACATTTTTTTTCATAAAGGGGTGGGGCATGGTCATGGTCTGAGTGGGGCATGGGCGGGGAATGGGTGTTCCAGGAAATATGAATTAAACCAGCATGTAAGTATTTACAAAAACCAGCGCGTGCCAGGGTCCCTATCTGCATAACTTTACTTCTGCTAGGGATGGCATGTAAGTCATGAAACAAAAAAAAACTAGGCTAATCAGTGGGATAAGGGTCGGGGCTAATAAAAGGGAGGCAAGTTAGCTAGGTGGTTTAGGAAGTCCTCTCCTTTACTGGGGCAAACTGGGAACAAACTGGGGAAACAAGTAAATACATTGGCACACGTATCTAATAAAATCCCTCCCGCTTATACGATCGAGGTGGCATTTGCAAACAGATGTGTGCTGATTTTGTACCATTCACGCAAATATGCATGTATATTATAAAATTGCTCTGTCCATGTGCAAACGTGCATACATGTGCTCCCGCATACAGGTCTTAAAATTCACTTTTTTATCATTAGCCTGGTGTACCATGCTTTAGTGAATAAGCCTGTTAAGCAGCAAACAGCAAAACTATAGGAGTAGAACACCCTATTATATTATTTACTTAGTGTTATTTCCTTGACTTTGAATATTCTGTTTTATCCATTCAATCCATTACCATCTTGCATCATAGGAAGTAGTGGGTAGGGAAAGCAGAGAATCCTTGTGGCTTAAATTTATAGCTGTTTCACCCTTCATGTATGTTGTTAAGAAACATAACTAACTGCTACAGGAAAAAAAGGGTGAAATCTTTGTCAGATCTCTCAAGGAGCACTGTGAACCACAATATTTCGGTCTTCACTCCCCAACAGAACACCCATCCCCCAAGTTGCCTGACCCCCTTTCTCTGGTCCTTCTCCCAACAGCCAAAACAAGGCCCCACAGTCCCGACTTCCGCTTGGCAAATCCTCCTTCTCCCCCCAGACAGTTCAGCAAAGCTGTCTGGGCTGATATCACCATTCTCTCCCATTTCCAGCAGTCAAGCAGGGCCACCCACACTGGCCAAAATCATTCTGGTGGCAAAAGACTGTGTGAGGTCAGCTGGAGGCATTTTACATGACTGAACTATTGGGGCAGGGGACAAGAGGCAGCAGTTATCTTCTGCCTCCTTTAGCTTCTACACAACTGTCAATGGGGGAGAAGAGAAAGGGAAGAGGGCCATGATGGTTTGCCATTCAATTAACTAACATGTACATTTGTATATATATCTCGTATTATCATCCCCTGCCCTATTAACCGCTACCTGTTAATGTTATTATTGTAAAGCTTTTTCCTAAGTTATTATTATTATTATTATTATTATTGCAAAGCTTGTTGCTAAGTTATGTTACATTGTGAACTGAGGTGATGTTTTGCAAACGTGCCTCGGTATATAAGAAACCATTAAATAAAATAAAATAAATAAATAAATTAAATTTTACCATCTTCATAGTACATCAGATCTAGTTCACCCAATTTTTGGGAAACTGCAGTTTCTATGCTTTTACCATTAGTTCTAAAGCATTTTGCTAATCAGAAACTGTTTGTCAGGTGCATAATAATTGAATGCAAGTCTACTCAAATGTATTTCCACATGCTTTGATTTTGGGTAATATTCTTAGCATGACAGATACATTTAGCTCTATGGGGGTTGATATTTAAAAACACACTGAGTGGGAAGGACAACAAATGTACCTGGTTATCTTAACGTATTTATTTATTTATACAATTTTTAGCCCTCCAATGCCAGGGTTCTAGGCTGTGTAAAACATAACATACATAATCAATAAAAAAAACAACAAAAAAAAAGTTTCTTACAAACAAAACAAATGCTGTTAAATATTACAAGCCTGCAGTTAAGATACCATACTGCATCTGGTAAGCTTGCCTGAAGAAATGGGTTTTTAATTGTCTATTAAATTCATTTAAATCTGTTGTAAGACACAGTTTTTGAGGCAGTGAGTTCCATATTTCTTGGCCAGCCACTGAAAATGCACATTCCTTAGTTTCGGCCAAATGTGCATGGCATGGAGATGGCACATCCAACAAGCCACGCTGTGTTGACTGTAGATCTCTAGAAAGATTGTAAATACACAACATGGAATTTGTCCATGGGAAAGAAGCAAGGGCAAGCAATTTATGACTTTACAAGGCTGCTTAATAGATTATACACCATTGTATTGACAATCAATATAGCTCAAATATTATTGGAGTGATTTGCTCCTTCATATTGTGGCCTGTAATAAGAGAGCAGCCACATTTTGCAAAAGTTGAGAAAGTATCAGAGTCACAGGAAGACCAATGTACACAACTGCAATAATCAGGAAAAGGAGTTATTACCACTGAACCACTGTTCTGAAATCAGAGTTACTTGAGTGTCTTTAAACCACAGAGAATATTCAGTTTAAAGAATCTATTCCTGATCACAGATCTAATTTGATCCTTGAATCCGAGTTCAGAACCTATTTAGATATCGAGATTGCAGATCTTAGAGGAAAACTGAACTGTAGTGCACTCAGTCTTTAGCTGTTAAGGGAAGTTCAGTGGGGGCACTTCACTGGATGATCAGAAGCTCAATCTTAGAGATTTAGAGCTAACTTATTGTGGGTGAACCAATATTGAATGGCGGACACACAACAAGAAACAACTGCAGATGTCTCAGACCGAGAAGAACCAAGAGGCAAAAAGAACCAGCACAGGGACCAGCAAGTATTTGCAAATTGGAGCAACATAGATGTTGAAAAGTAATACCAAAAGGGCAGACTCCTGAAGTACACCAGTGCATAGCCAGTGCCACGTGGAAGCATGCTTGCCCACATTTACCTGTTGGACTTAATCATGTAGGTAAGATTTAAATCAAAGACTGAGCCAGTGATCCCAAGCTCCTGCAAATGAAATAAAAGAATGTGGTGATCAACAGTGTGAAAAGCTGACAAAATATCCAAGGTGATAAAGACATTTCATTTGCCTTTATCGAGATTTCTTCTCAAAGAATCAATTAGGGAAAAAGGTCTCTGTGTTTAAAGCAGTTCTAAACCTGAATTGAAAAGGGTCAACTAACTGATGGTCATCTTTAAACTTAGAGAGTTATTTAAACACAATGGATTCAAGGATCTTAGCAACAAATTATAAAGAAGATATCAGATGGTAATTTGTGAAATCAGATGGATCAAGGTTAGGTTTTTTTTTTTAAAAACAGAGGCCTTTTATAACAACAAAGGTACTGAACCCTCTGAGAGAGATTCACTAAGGGCCTCATTTTCCAATATCGCAGCAGTAACGCATGAGGGGGCATGTCCTATGCAAATAAGGCTGTCCGGACATATCGTGGACCGCGATAACCCTTTACTGGCCCGTAGCGCACTCCGTAACGCAAATCAAAGGGTTGTAGTTATTAGCCGCGATAGCAGCCGCGCTAACACTGCGGCTGTTTCGCCACACACGATAAACTGGTTCCCGCTTTACATATGCTCCGCCCCAACTCCGCCCCCTGAATACCAAATTACAAATTTGCATTTGCAAATCGCGTTAACGGCTGTTAGCGCGATTTGCGAATTTATCGCACGCGGTAAACTACTTGGAAAATGAGGCCCTAAGTTTGCCAAAACAGGACTGATGTCAACCTTCAATACTTTAAGAAGAGGTGTTCTACAGGGATTGAGTGGAAAATGGATGGATTTGGAGAAGATATAATATTAATGATCTTTATCTTGGAGGTAGTCCCAAAGATGGCCCATCTTTTTTGACAAGCATCTGGAAGTTTCTTGTAACAATAAGGTACATACTTGAATGAAAGTAAAATATGACAATGCTGAAATAAAGGAATTACTTTCCCAGTTCAGCTGAGTGTATGACCTATCATCATTAAATGAAAGCGATGTCAACTTCCAAGTAATCTGAATGTTTTGCATGCCATCCGTGGTAGACCCGCGGCGCGGCCCCCTCACCTTCTCATACAGACTTCAGCTCCTGGTTCCTCCTCGCTAGCGGAGGTGGGCCACCGGCTCCGACTTCGGGCCACCCCTGGTGCCTCCGGCTCTACCTTGGTCCCCAGTACTGCAGTTCAAGATGCCATTGCTCGTTGGGCCTCTCCGCATGGTCCGCGAAGAGACGCCACTACCCGCGCCATGCCCTTCCCTAGGCGCGCGTGCATCTCTGATCCTTATGAAGGGCCTACGGTGGGAATCTGGCCACGGCCCCGATGATGACGTCAAACTCTTCAGTGTATTTAAGCTAAGGCGTCGCTCCATAGCGTTGCCTTTGCAACAGGTCTCCTCGCTATTCGAGTACTCGTTGCTGCTAGAGAATCCTCTCTACTCTAAGTTCCTGACCTCCATTGTTCCCGGTTCCTGTCGTCTTCTTTCCTGCCCTGTCTATGTGTTGGACTGACTCTACGGATATCGACTTTGCTTTGTTTGACTATGCTACAGCCTATCTCCAGACCCAGACCTCTGCTACGCCTGACTAATGCTATTGACTTCTCCGCTATCAGACCATTGCCTTGATTGACTAATGCTATTGACTTCTCCATGATCGGACCATTGCCTTGATTGACTAACGCTATTGACTTTCTCTGAGATGAGAACTCAGTACTGCTTGCCATGACCTCCGCTTTGCCGCCGGCCCTGATCCAAGCCTGTCATTGACGCCCCCTCTAGCCTAATCCCTGGACATGGACTTTATAGGCTTCAGCCAACCTTTGCTTGAGTGCCCCCAGTTAATCTCCGTTCCAATGGCGCCCGAGTTCCAGTACCGTACCCAGTCCAGGATAGGACTACGCTGTTTCACCTGTCGGTCGCAGACGGCTGCACCCTCTGTTGCTTACCTTTTTTCTGCCTAACTCCGTTCACCTTGGGAAGATGGCTGCCTCTGCTTCTCTACGCCGACCCCCTCCGGCATCCCCAGACTGGCATGGGTGATTGCATTCGCCATCCTTCTCCCGGGATTACCTAGGGCATGTACGTGCATGCAGCCCTGTCCTTTGCGTGCGTCATGGCGGGAACCTCTGGGGCTTCCCCACTGCATGATATCACAAGCTCAGGATATTTCAACCCATTTCACAATTCCAACTACGAGTTAGCAAGGAAGCCTCCATGCTGATCTCTCCTCATTACCAGGTGCTCCTGTTCTGTGCACTCTCGCTCCAGGATGACTTAGGTATCTGCTCCACGGGGGCCTTGCCTCGCTCCTCTTTACCCTCTGTGGGTATCTGCTACCAACAAGGTCGCCTAAGGCACACGCTCCTCGGGGGCCTTGCCTTGCTCCTCTTTACCCTCTGGGGTATCTGCTACCAACAAGGATGCCTAAGATACCCGCGGGGCCTTGCCTTGCTAATATTTACCCTTCGGGGTTCTGGCTAAATTTACCCACTCAAAATGATCTTGAAGGTCCAGGTACTTGCAAACCTGCAATCTGCAGAAAGACTATGGAAATTGCCGCTTTAATGTGGTCATGGTCAGTACTGACCTGTGTTTTTATTATGGGGTTTTTTTTTTTGGCTTGGTAGTTCCTCCTTTCTCGTTTTATTTCCAGCCCAATTAGAACCAGTGCTAGGGATCTGGTCCCATGAGTCTTCATTAATTTTTACCCTATTTTTTAATAGACTCACCTTTCCACTGTTCCTTCCTAGTGTGATTATTGCAGCAGTAGTGCTAAGGCCAGGAAACATGCATCAGGGTTCCTTCCTTCTGGAACCCTGTATCATCCATGGACCAGCTGTCTCCTTTAATAAAGACCATGATTTCATCCTTTAGCAACTGTGGACAGTGCCTCTCCAGCATTCCTAGCCCCAGCCAACCAGTGGTGCAGAAGACATGACTCAGGGATCAAATTGGGGGATTCAGAAACGTCCCATTCTTTAACTTTTCATACACCCCTGTAATCTAAATTAGTTTCGAAACACTTAAAGTGAGTTAAGAGATTGGTATGGAGAAGAAAAAATCAAAGTTGTAGCTATTTCATATACCACAGCGATTGCAAAGAGCAGAAAAGAAGATATTAGGGGAAAAACAGATTAAAAAGAGCAAAGTTAAGTACAGGAAGATTAGTATCATTTATTCCATTTTATCTCATATATTCCATAGGTCAAGGTGAATCATAACATGATGAAAGCATAATAAATAAAATATAAATATAGTTTAAAATCAGGCAAATTATTTACAAATTTGTAAAATCTGAATAAAATATCTTAAAAGAGAAATACAACCACTGGGCTTCTGTTGGCAGTGAGTTCCAAAAGGCACAAGAAAAAGCACAAGAATTAATCCTTACAAGTTTAGCCTCCCTAAGAGAAAGAACTTGTACTTCAGAGGCTGATCCAAATATAAATTGTATTTCCTATTATAAAAAATAATTTTCCAACATTTCTTGTGCTTCTGTATAATTAATGTTTTGTCTGCTCAAGGTTAGACATTGAGGAAGTATGAGTGGTGGGGTTACAGTCTATAGCGAAGTATTTTGCAGCTTTCTATTTTAACTGTCAGAGGACCCTGGGCCTCACAAGGTTATCACTATTTGCCAGTTTGGTCATGTTCAAGCAGTTAGAACTTAATCAGTTCAGTTCACAGCTCATGTAACACCTGATTGTTCAGCTGACCCACCTGCATTCATTCTTACAACATTCCTAGAGTGCTGCCCAAAAACGTGATGTCCTTGTGAGCAGAACAATGTGAGAACAGGTTCATCATGTGGCTTCAGTTCTGTGGGGACAAGTTAGCAAAGTTCTGTATTTTGTAAAACTCCTCAACCATTTATATTCTGGTATGTACTTTATGGCTCAGTCTGAATAAAAGTCTTATCTACCAGCTTATATTAGATATGAGTTTAAAAGAATTTCAGGCTTTTACCAGCATGTATGCAATGGTCATTATAAGCTAAGCAGCTACTGCTTAAGTGAATCATACAATAAAAATATGATATGATAGAGGTCGATAAAATAATGGGTGAAATGGAACAAGTGAATGTTAATCAGTTGTTTACTCTTTCAAAAAGTACAAAGACTAGGGGATACACAATGAAGGTTCTAGATGATATACTTAAAACTAATAAGAGAAAATTACTCAACTCATAATTAAGTTTTGGAATTCGTTGCCAGAGGATGTGGTAAAAGCTATTAGTGTAGCTGCATTTAAAAAAGGTGTGGACAATTTCCAGTAGGAAATGTCCATAAACCATTATTAAGGTGGAATTGTAGAAATCCCTGAGAATAAGCAGCATGGTATCTATCTACCCCTTGGTATCCTGCCAGGTACTTGTGACCTAGATTGACCACTGTTGGAAACAGTATACGGGGCTTGATGGACCTTTGGTCTGACTCAGTATGGCAAGTAGGGATGTGCATCATTTTTTTGACGGATGAAAATAGCGTACAATATTTTCTAATCTGTCAAGAATCGGGGGTCCCAGAAAACAATAGGAAAACCCCACAAAATTTTCGTGTGGTTTTCTTTTTTTTTTTTTTTTTGGGGGGGGGGGGGGGGAGGAAAGGGCACAGAAAAAAAAATCCCCAAATCTACCCCGATCATTTAGATCTAACTATTTACAATTCCCCACCCTCCCGACTCCCAAAACTTTCCTAAAGTACCTGGTGGTCCAGCAGGGGTCCCAGGAGCGATCTCCCACTCTTGGGCCATTGGCTGCCACTAATCAAAATGGCTCTGATGGCCCTTTGCCCTTACCAAGTGACAGGGGCTATCGGTGCCATTGGCCGGCCCCTATCACATGGTAGGAGCAATGGATGGCCCGCGCCAAAATCAAAGGGAAACATTCCTGTGATATGCTTACATTCCTTGCATAGCAATTCTTGGACACCCTCAGGACCTGCATCTGGAGGTCCTAGGGCAAAAGGTGAAGGAGGTCCTACAGGGGAGGGGAGAAGAAGGTGAGCGGGGGCTAAGGTTTAGAGCAAAAAGGGAAGGAGGTCCTACAGAGGAGAGGAAGGTGAGTCTGTTGAGGATGAGGCCCAGGGCCATCAATTGGGGGGATAGGGACTGGCTGCAGTGCTGCTGTAGGGTGTGGTAGTGTTAACTACTGGTCATCTGCAGCCAGCACAGCTGCTGTTCCAGCAGGAGGGACTGGGTGATGTTCATCACCCTCCTCCTCAGAACTGGTGGTGTCTGTGAACGGAGACAACAGTGTGTGGCAAGCCAACAGCTGATGACCCCTGAGATGTGAAATACTGCATCATACAAACTGTTAGATTGCATTCCATTTATGGGAGAATTACAGGCAGTGGGATGTGAGCCTATCTATGGGACAGCCATCTGCCATATGGGTTGCAAGGCCATATAAAGGTTCCCTGATATATATTGGCTTCTGTACAGCAGTCCTTTACAGCATTATGCCTATCTAGTGATAATGGCTCTGAGGTAGCCCCGGTAGCTATATGGTATGTGTGTTGGAGTAAGCTTTGGATTTCATCTCATCCATGGTCATGATGCTACCACAAGACAAAAGATGCCTGTGGGAAGGGAGGTATAGATATTGCCTGTTAAGAGTATTTCTATAGTTGGGCTAGGAGTGCATTAAAAATAATGTTTCTTGACATGGTAGACCATAACATAGGAATTCATTCTACAGTATTAAATTGGTTTGAAAGTTTTCTTACTAATCACACCTGTCAAATTAATATCAGCTCCTGTTTTTCACAAATCTTCACTCAGTCAACAGGTGTACCCCAGGGATTGTCACTATCACCCATATTATTCAATATATATCTTCTACCTCTTTGTCAAATCTTATCATTATTAAATGTGCAATATAAAATTTACGCAGATGATATTCAGGTATTTGTTCCCTATAAATCATCTTGGTCCGAGACTTTTTCTTTGATTCAACTCTATATCAAAACTATAGAACAATGGATGGCCCATAATCGCTTAAAATTGAACACAAAAAAACCAGAAATATTATTTCTTAGCTACATAGAAAATCCCAGCAATGCTCCTCCTGCAAATATAACTTTAGGCAAAAATGTTATTCCAATTACTAAACTAGCATGAAACTTAGGTGTTTGGATTGATACAAACTTTTCATTAACTCAACACATATCTAAAACAGTTAAAAACTCGTTTTTTAAACTACATGTATTAAAATGACTTCACCCTCTTCTGTTTTTTCACAACTACCAATCAGTATTGCAAGCACTGATTTTTTTCAGGTTTAGACTACTGTAATGGGCTATATTTGGGTCTACTTGAAACTGTCATCAGACCCCTTCAGCTGATTCAGAATTCAGCTGCAAAGCTTCTTATGGCTACTCCTATGAAGCATCACATCTCCCCCATGTTACAAAAACTACATTGGCTACCAGTCAAATTCAGAATTCAGTACAAAATCGCCATGATAATACACTCTTTACTAAATAATTCAGATTCTATTTGGTTATGCTCTACATTACGAGTATACAAGCCCACCAGAGAACTCAGATCTGCTGCAAAAAACTTATTAGAAATACCATCAGTAAAAATGGCTGCTTTAATCATTACTAGGCAAAGAACCTTTTCAGTGGCTGGCCCCATTTTGTGGAACTCTTTGCCTGACCCTTTAAGACAAATATCCAGCAGAAATGATTTTAAGAAAGCGTTAAAAACTTGCTTCTTTACGGAAGCATTCGGGAAGATTGACCCCCCTCAGTAGCCATTAACCCAATCACATATGTGGGTATTTTAAATGTAATATTTTAACATCAGGAGGATCTTTAACCATCTTGATAGTCATGATTGTATATCCTTTTTTTCTGTTCTAATTTTTTTGTTTAAAATAATAATTACTTTAGTACTCTTCCTTTGACATAGTTTTACAAATTTTTTTATTTTTACATTGATCATGATGCAGATTGTATTTTTATTCTAACATTTTTATTATTTTATTTTATTTGATCCTTTGATTTTTATGTTTATTATTATTATAAACTGCTTTGGTCAATCCTGTATTGGTAAAATGGTATATAAATATTGTAACTAAATAAATAAATAAATAAATAGCCAGGGGTTATGCTGTGTCCCCCATACCACTGGATGGATGCCTATGGGATATAGAAGGAAGAAGCTGTTTTTGCATTAAGCATTCTTCCAGCTATTGTCTGAGACAGAGTATTGTTGAGTAGCAGCGTGTTAGGGTGCTTTGAAAAGGTTTTCTATGAAGTTGTTATCACTGCACTGTAAAAATCACACTGATGAAAATTGTAAAAAGTAATATAAGGTTGCTGATAAAACATACAGAACTGCTAAAATATAAGCAAAAAATCAAAAAGTGTGTCAAGTTCAGCCTTTAGTTTTATTCCTGCCTTCTGGGCTCAATTTACAAGAAATCACATGACTTTCAAATGTCCCAGGCTCATTAATATATAATGAGATAAAATTATAATGCCATCCTATTAAGAGGATATTGTGTTAATGCCAACTAATTAGGAAAATGCTATGAAAACAAACTAGCTCATTGGTGTGTAAATTGGATTTAATGTATTCTGTAAACCATGCTCTCCAAAACTGCTTCTGAATTGCCTTGCTTGTAATCTTGTTCTCTCCTGTAATATTCCAATAAGTATCTAAAATAAAAGATCTTTCTTAAACTGCCAGTATGAAGTGTTTATTTTGGTTAAGCACAATAGTGGGGTTTGTGAGGGAAGCAGGAATAGGCAGACTTTGTTGACATCTCTCTAATGGGCATTTAGGGAACTTACCTCCAGCCTCCTCCTGCCTAGCATGCAGTTGGTCCAATCACTCCCCCTAATTATGGCACAATTGCCAAGCTTTCTTCTTTGAATACCTCAGGCTGCACAGAGGAGAAGTAGGAATAAAATGTTTTTAGTTAAATGTTACCGTGACCTCCTCAATGGTGTTTCCATTCATTATAGAAAACTCATGACCTATTGTGATAGTGGCTCTTCACTGTCCTTTCTGACATCAATATATGCAGTTCAACTTTTGGCAAACCCACCTCCCCCCATCCCTTGCACTAAACTCCTATTCCTACTTTTTCTTTGTAGAATTTACCTCAGGAGGTAAGGCTCTCTGGTTAAATTCTTTCTAGAGGCCTCACCAGCCTTCCCACATGGTTGGCACATCTCGGCATACTCCACAGATAAGGAACAGCTGCTCCACATGCATCACCACTGGGAGGCCAGCCTGGCCATGTCCCTGGTGGTGAAGTTGGGTATATTGCAGGAAAGGCCATTTTGGAATGTGCCTGATCCAGCAAAAACGGAATAGTGTGCATACTAAAGTTCCTGAGTACCCACTAACTTCCGTATGTATTGTAAATTATGTATGTATATTTGGGTATGTGAATACTCATATTTTAGAACCCACGCAGATGGATCCATGCAGATTCTAAAACACCATATCAAATCTGTTCAAACCTCATTTACAGCTCAGTGAAACACGGTCCATGTTGGGGGACCATGAGAAGTGAAGTTCAGGATTGTTTGATTGGTGTCACATCATTGAGATGCACTTGAATGTTTGAATAAAATATTTTTTGGACACTTTATCATTTGACCTCTCCTCATGTTATTTGACTGTGAGTTGATGGTTTGGTCTTCCACCTTTTCTTCATGCCCATCTGAATTTAGCCAACACCCTGAATTAGAGTTACATTAGCCTGTAATAAAGACCAACTCTAAGCTCAAACAGCCAACTTCATTGGAAATGACACCAGGCCTCCTCCAGGGATTTCCTTTGGCTTCTGTCTGCCTAGGGCTTTTTACCAATTTGGTTGGTGCCCTTTGTCCCTTATTTGGAGCCTTGTGGTGTTCTTGCCACTCTGGATGACTGATTTGCACCTCTCATGGTGCTTTTAATGCCACTCTTTCAGTTGCCTTCATCCTCTATCACTGCCTTGGGTGGGGGGTTCTCTCTCTTTTGGTGCTCTGTTCCCCCTTCATGACGCCTTGAACTATTCATGCAATACTTGGTGCCCCTTTGTCCCTCTTGTACATACCTTGCAAGTTTACTCCACTATTGTTGGTGACTTTTGCCCCACTGTTGCAGCCTTGGGGTGATCTGGCCACTCTTGCTGCTGTTTTAATCTTCTGATGGTGCCTTGGAGAACTCCTGCCATTGCTGTTACCAATTTGCCCCAGTATAGTTTCTTGGGCTCTTCATGCCATTTTTAGTCTTGATGCTTTGGTTCCAATACCAAATTAGTCTTCCATATTAGTGTATGGTGAGAGAGAGAAGATCAAAGAGATATAATTAGCAAGCAAGAACATGTGGCAAAAAGATTAAAAAATAATTTGAGTTGTTTTGGGTGACAATGATCTGATTAAAGAAAAACTTCTAAGTTTATTTTGCTATGTTGCCTATGTATATTACACCCTGTAATCCTCATAAGAAATATTTATTTGGCACAATGAAAGTATTAAGAAGAGAGTACTAGAAGTAAATATGAGAGACTGAAATTGTACCCAACATATTCTATTTGGAATCACAACCCTAAAGAGTCCATATATATTTATGTCGCAATTAAAGCAAAATAACATTTTCCTTAACTTGTGTAGCATGTCAGTTTGGTTTGACATTGCAATAACTTCTACAAAATGACATTTACTTCTGAAATTATATACTGCTGGATTCTATGGACTTTGCATTGTAAAAGTGGAACCTTGATTGCCTCAGTTTTGGTATCTTAATTTTCTTTATCACTACTACATGATCTCCATTTTCATGTCATACAAATCACATGTGTCTAATGAATTAATAGCAAAAATTGTCTGTTGAGACCATCTGTAAATTATGGATTAAGGAAGCACACTGTGGAATTTTCCAACTCAAATTAATGTTAATTTTCTGATTAATTAATACTATGGAACATGGCTTGAGCTGCACAGATTTTAGTCCTTAACAAATGAGATCAATAAGACTCCATCATTAATGAAGCTTAGTAAATCAGAAGCAAAACAAACTGTAGTAGATCATTTAAAATAAAGTTAGATTAAATATGAATAAATTGTAGCTTGTAGCTGCAATTATTGTTAATATGAACAATTATGAACAATTATTATTCCACTGGCAGACTTGCTCTCACTTTTTGCTAGCATTTTCTACAATAAGACCATGCTTGACTAAAGATCACAGATGTGTTGTCTGAGAGTCATCTTTATTGTATCAGATTTTACTTTGGTGACATGATTATAGCATAACTATTGTAATTATAAATGGGAAATTATGTCAGATAACCTCTCAATTAATGGAGTAAAAAGTTATGTAGTTATTAAACTTGAAAAACTAGTAGATTTTTTAGGTTAAATAATTTGTTTTGGGCTACCATGTTTTGTTTGGCGAATGTTTCTTGGGAGTCAGTGAAAATCATATCCCTAAGAGACCTGAAGGTAAAGTAAGAGCAGAAAAATAGAATTTAGAAAATACAGACTTGAAATGAGGAAAACAGACAAAATTACCAGAAGTAAAACAGGGAAGCATGAAATATAGTTAAACGGACAAAGACTCAGAATGAGAAAGTTGCCCAATCAGTTAAGGCAGGCGCATGCAAAGGGCCCGCGGCTTACCTGGGGCCGTGGGCCAAAGACGGGCGGGCTTCCCCAGCATAGTGGCGCTGGCCGAAGGCCTCGGGGCACTCCTGCGCTCTGAGGGCGGCGTGGGATGGTGTCATTGGGGTGCGCTGGCACTCTGGTGCATCCCGATGATGTCGGCGACATTGCCACACACGGGGAGGAAAGGGGGTGTGTTCCTGTGGGCCAGCGTCATCGGGGACAGCCATGGCCGGCCCTGATGACGTCAGCCCGAGTACTTAAGACGTGAGCTGTGCCGCAGCCGGCCTCTTTCACCTCTCCCCGGGGACCAGCATTACATGCACGGCTGCGGCACGTGGGAGGACCACAGCCTACGACCCGGGAACAGCCAAGAAGGACGGCAGCCATGTGCAAATCAAAAACAGAGTTCACACAGTGGCAAATAAAAAAAAAAAATTAAATCATTAAAAAAGAACTGCGGCACCGAGCAAGAGAAGAAAAGGAAGAACCAGGGTGCAGGGTAGCCTTCCGTGCCAGGCAGCCGCCCCCATCCAGGAGCGAAGGGAAGAAGTCATCAAGAGCAAGAGATCAAGATCAGTGGAACAGTGAATACCCAATGGGAAGGGGACCAAGAACCCGCTACGTGGGGCAGAGAGGTGCCTCTACTCAGGGCAAACAGAACCGAAGGGGAATGAGGACAGCGGAGGGGAGAGGTCGTGGAAGGGACCTCCCGCAACGCGGTACTGAGCCTACAAACAGGTGGAATTTGGATTGTGGCGCGCTGAGGGCACGGGTCCCACAATGAAACAGGGGGCGGCATACGACGGCAGTGAACTGCAAGAATAATACCACAGGCGTGAACCCAGGCATGGGAGACCAGACACAAACTATGGGTTTCCCTTTTTTACCTTGGTTCCCTCCACCTTGGGCCTGCGGACCTTGGATGCTGCCAGCCAGCACCGACGGCAGTAGCAGCAGCCCAGGACCTAACACATTCCCGCAACGGTCACAAATGGCCTACGCTGGAGGGATTGTAAACACCAAAAGTGCACATAAACTTCACTTGGTCAAGAATTTTCATATAAGAGTTTTTTTATTTCAACGCGGTGACTCCTGACAGTTAAATGTGATGTTTGACAACAGTCCCCGACACGGACCCATGTTTCGCCAGTATGGCTGCTTCGGGGGGATTTTTTAAACAACAATCTGTGTCACATAGTATTCTGTATAGTATTCAGGAACACCTAGGTGCTCCTGAATACTATACACCTAGTATATACTAGGTGTATATACACCTAGGGGTAGAGTTTCAAAAAACGCGAATAGGCGTACTTTTGCTGGCGCATCAGGCGCCAGCAAAAGTACGCTGGATTTTAGTAGATACGCGCGGAGCCGCGCGTATCCACTAAAATCCTGGATCGGCGCGCGCAAGGCCATGAATTCTGTATAGCCGGCACGCGCCGAGCCGCGCAGCCTACCCCCGTTCCCTCCGAGGCCGCTCCGAAATCGGAGCGGCCTCGGAGGGAACTTCCTTTTGCCCTCCCCTCACCTTCCCCTCCCTTCCCCTACCTAACCCACCCACCCGGCCCTGTCTAAGCCCCCCCCTTACCTTTGTCGGGGGATTTACGCCTCCCAGAGGGAGGCGTAAATCGGAGGCGTAAATCCCCGCGTGCCAGCGGGCCGCTAGTGCACCGGGACGCAACCTGGGGGCGGGTCCGAAGGGCGCGGCCACGCCCCCGGGCCCGCCCCCGGAACACTCCCGACACGCCCCGAAAACGCCGCACGGTTCGGGCCCGCCCCCCGACACGCCCCCCTCCGAAAACCCCGGGACTTACGCGAGTCCCGGGGCTCTGCGCGCGCTGGTAGGCCTATGTAAAATAGGCTCACCGGCGCGCAGGTCCCTGCTCGCCTAAATCCGCCCGGTTTTGGGCAGATTTAGGCGAGCAGGGCTCTTAAAATCCGCCCCCTAGTATATACTATGGGGTAGATTTTCAAAAACCGCAAATAGGCGTACTTTTGTTGGCGCTCCAGGCGCAAACAAAATTACGCTGGATTTCAGTAGATACACGCGTAGCCGCTGAAATCCGGGATCGGCGCGTGCAAGGCTATCGATTTCGTATAGCCGATGCGCGCCGAGCCGCGCAGCCTATCCCCGTTCCCTCCGAGGCCGCTCCGAAATCGGAGCGGCCTCGGAGGGAACTTTCTTTTGCCCTCCCCTCACCTTCCCCTCCCTTCCCCTACCTAACCCACCCGCCCGGCCCTGTCTAAACCCCCCCCCTTACCTTTGTTGGGGGATTTACGCCTCCCGGAGGGAGAAGTAAATCCCCGCGCGCCAGCGGGCCGCTAGCGCGCCGGGACGCGATCTGGGGGCGGGTCCGGAGGGCACGGCCACGCCCCCGGGCCCGCCCCCGGAACGCCCCCGACACGCCCCGAAAACGCCACGTGGTTCGGGCCCGCCCCCCGACACGCCCCCTCCGAAAACCCCGGGACTTACGCGAGTCCCGGGGCTCTGCGCGCGCCGGTAGGCCTATGTAAAATAGGCTTACCGACGCGCAGGGCCCTGCTCGCCTAAATCCGCCCGGATTTGGGCGGATTTAGGTGAGCAGGGCTCTGAAAATCTGCCCCTATATACCTAGGGGTAGATTTTTAAAAACAGCGCATTTGCGTACTTTTGTTCGCGCTCCAGGCGCAAACAAAAGTACGCTGGATTTTAATAGATACGCGCGTAGCCGCTAAAATCCAGGATCGGCGCGCGCCAAGCCGCGCAGCCTGCCTCCGTTCCCTCCGAGGCCACTCCGAAATCGGAGAGGCCTCGGAGGGAACTCTCTTTCGCCCTCCCCTCACCTTCCCCTCCCTTCCTCTACCTAACCCCACCCCCCCGGCCCTATCTAAACCCCCCCCTACCTTTGTCCGGGGATTTACGCCTCCCGGAGGGAGAAGTAAATCCCCGTGCTCCAGCGGGCCGCTGGCGTGCCGAGACGCAACCCGGGGGCGGTTCCGGAGGGCGGGCCACGCCCCCAGGCCCGCCCCAGAAACGCCACATCCCGCCCCCGACACGCCCCCGACAAAAAACCCCGGGACTTACGCGAGTCCCGGGGCTCTGCGCGCGCCGGCAGGCCTATGGAAAATAGGCGCGCCCCCGCGCAAGGCCCTGCTTGCATAAATCCGGGTGGATTTACGCGAGCAGGGCTTTTAAAATCCGCCCCCTAGTGTATATACTATACACCTAGGGGGTCATTTTCAAAGGAGTTACGCATGTAAATGTGACATACTATCTTAGCAATTTTCAAAAGCTATTTACTCGAGTAAAGTGCACTTACTTGAGTAAATCCTATGGACAATTCAATGACATATATTGTAGCAATTTTGAAAAGCCCACTTACTTGAGTAAAGTGTATTTACTCGAGCAAAAACCAGTTTTGCTCGAGTAAATGCTTTTGAAAATCTGGCCCCTAGTATATACTAGGTGTATAGTATTCAGGAGCACCTAGGTGCTCCTGAATACTATACAGAATACTATGTGACACAGATTGTTTAAAAAATCCCCCCGAAGCAGCCGGACTGGCGAAACACGGGTCCGTGTCGGGGACTGTTGTCAAACATCACATTTAACTGTCAGGAGTCACCGCGTTGAAATAAAAAAACTCTTATACGAAAATTCTTGACCAAGTGAAGTTTATGTGCACTTTTGGTGTTTACAGTCTACAGTGCAGAGTGCACCCACGCTCCGGAGTTTACCTGGAACTACGCTGGAGGGATGCCATACCCAGTATATCCATGGGGATATTGGCCGGGACAGCAGGGCATGTGGAATAATGAAGAAGCCCAAGGGGGAGACGATGAGAATTCACCAGCAGCAGGGCAGAGCGGGCATGCTGGACACACGGCAAGAAGAAGAAATAGTAGTAACACTGCGGCCAATAGTCAGTCCGAAGGAGAGACCCAACCGGTACAACGGCCGATAGAGACGGAGAGGGCATGATACTACCGGAGGTGAGTGCGGGGGATGCAGTCGCAGCAGAAGATGGGCTCGAGCAACAACAGCTGGGTGAGTTATCTGAGCCTAATGTTTCAATTCCACAGCCACTCGCCAAGAAGGCAAAAAATCATAAACTTATCAAACAAATCTCAGTATCCATCATCTAAAAATCACTGAAAGCCATAGTCCCAAAACCCCAATGTTTCAATAGCATAACTATCTTCATCAATGGATATCTTCAAAAATAGAAAACAGTTTTGGCAAATAGCACTACATCTATCAAATGAAAAACATCCCACATCACTCTCCCCAATGGTATGGAACTTGTATATCTAAGTTTGTTCAAGACGGAATAGAGATAAATCATAGTCCGCTCCTACAGACCCAAGTGAAGAAACTAGGGAAGAGCATAAGCACTGGCAAGTTAGATGTAAAACAGTAATTAAGCAGGCCCAAAAGATAATTTGAAAAGCAGATTGTCATAGAAGTAAAAAGAAGTAATACAAACTTTTTCAAGTACATTTGAAGTAAAAAGCCTATAAAGGGCTGCTAGATGATTGTTATGTGGTTATGTGGGGGTATATTTTATATTATGTCATAGAACATTCTACACACAATCTGGTAAAGCAAAACTTTTTTTTTTTTTATTGTGTTTACAGTAAGATATCCATAATTACATCTTAATGATTTCAATCAGGAAAATAGGCATCTACAATTCTCTTACAGAAAATCATCTCAAAAGGAAATACAAAGTTGCCAAATAAGAAAACAGGCGGGGGTGGGGGGGCAGCCTTATAAACATTGAAATATGTAAAAAGAAAAGATATGGTAAGTAAGCATATTCACTTTTTGCCTAAACATTCAGAGCATATTAGGTGTGCGAGTCTAGGAAGACCCGTAATTGTGAAGGCTCAAAAAAAAGATATTTAGTATTCCCCAACTTAATATTACATTTACATGGGTATTGTAGTATAAAATAAGCCCCTTTAGATGTAACTTCATCACACATTGATAGAAACATTTTCCTCTGAAGTTGTGTTTGCTTCGTCACATCTGGAAAAATTCACAGTTTCTATCCGTAAAACATTGATTCTCGATTATGGAAGAAAAATTGTAAGATGGTATTTCAATCAGAAAGAAATGCAAATGAAACCAGTAAAGTTCCTCATCTAATGACTACCATCTCATGCGACTGTTCCAATATTTGGGTTAAATTTAGTGAGGCCTCTTCTGGAGAATTATTCAAATCTGACCCCTCAGACTTAGGTAAGAATAACTTTTAGTAATCACCGGCATAATAGATTCAGGCATTTTCAAAACCTGAGATAAATAGCTTTTAAACAGATCAGTAATGGGTAAAGATTTTATAACAGAAACATTTACCACACGTAGATTACAACTCCTCAAATTGTTTTCAATTTTTTCCAACTTTTTTTAGTTGTAATTGAATCTGACTGTACCATATTAGATTTTACTTGTTCAAGTTCAGTAAACTTTGATTCCAAAATATTTAACTTAGTTCCACTCTGAGAGAGAGAATTCTCATTAGCAGAAACCTTTATATTTGTATCCACAAAAACTTTTGTAAGGTTGGAAATAGATATTTCTAAGGATTTAATAGCCTACCATAGTACTTTCAACGTTATTACAGGGGGTTTAGTAAACTCCAAGTTGGGGAGTATTGCCATCTGATCTGCACCACCTCTGCTCTTTAGCTTAGAAAAGTGATGACTGAGAGGGGATATGATAGAAGTTTATAAAATCATGAGTGGGGTGGAACAGGTAAATAGAGAATGGTTATTTACTTTTTCGAACTATACTAGGACTAGGGAACATGCCATGAATCTAGCAATTGACTGATGTAAAAAATTGTAGGAAGTATATTTCACTAAGTACACAATCAATCAATCTGTGATATCTGTTGCTGGAGGACATGGTCAAGGTAACTAACAGAGTGGGTTCAAAAGAGGATTGGATAAGATACTGAAGGAGAAATCCATAAACAGTTATTAGCCAGGAAGACTTAGGAAAGCCAGAGCTTATCCCTGGGAGTGTGATACAAGAAATAGATAAACTATTCGGGTATTTGTGACCTGGACTGGCCACTGCCAGTGAAAGAATGCTGGACTTTATGGACCTTGGGCTGACACAGCATGGCATTTTTTATGTTCCCACAGACAGTGCAAGCTTCTCTTACCTACAATAGCAAACACTCTGCAGCTCCTCACTACCTCTTCTCTCTTAACTCTCTACACCCCTCCTCTTGCACGCTGCCCATCAGGAAAGTCACCCCAATTCCTGGCAGCACATTATACTTGGAATGCATTTCTTGAGCTGATGCATCATGCTCCTTCTCTTGCCTTTTTTAAATCCCACCTTTTTGAAACTTCTTTTAATCATAATTCCTGATTATCCAGCTTATAGCCTCATTAAGTTTTAACCATTGTCTTAATAAATGAAATTCCCAGACTCTCTTTTGCCCTGTTTGTTTGTCTTGATTAAATTGTAAGTTCTACTGAGCAAGGACTGTCTCTTATATTGTTTTGTACAGCGCCGAGTGAGTAGTAGTGCTATAGAAGTGTTAAGCAGTAATAATAGTAGTAGTAGCATTTTTCATATAATGAATACCTCAGGGACAAGAGGTCATCTTATGAAGTTGAAAGAAGGCATGCTTAAATATAATCAGAAACAAATTATTTTTTCACTGAAAGGTTTGGTGGACATCTGAAACAGACTTATAGCGGTAGACATTAGGGATGTGAATCGTTTTTCTGACGATTGAAAATATCAGAAGATATTTTCAAACTCGGCAGAACCCGATAGGAAACCCCCACAACATTTTTTGTGGGGTTCTCTTATCATTTTGGGGGGGGGTAAAGAAAGGGCACTTAAAAATAAAACCCAAACCCACCCTGACCCTTTAAATTTAATTCTTTCGCATCCCCCACCCTCTGGACCCCCCAAAAATTTTTAAAGTACCTGGTGGTCCAGCGGGTGTCCCAGGAGCAACGGCCCGAGAGCAGGAGATCACTCCCGGGACCCCCGCTGGACCACCAGGTACTTTAAGCATTTTTTTTGGGGGGGGGTGTCTGGAGGGTGGGGGATTCTAAAGAATTAAATTTAAAGGGTCAGGGTATTTTTTTTCGGCACGATACAACCTATTAAAACGAGTAAGAATCGTGGGAACGAAGATTTCCCGCGGTTTTTACCCGAACTCGATACCGGAAACGACTCCAGTACCGATTCACATCCCTAATAGACATCAAGCATGCTGAAGAAAGAAAGAATCCTTCATGGTAGAAGGAATTGGGGTGAAGACCACAGATGAAGACCTGTGACAACACACTAGGCAGGCTCAAATGGACAGACTAGGTGAACCAAGTGGCCTTATGTGCCAACATCTTTTATATTTATTTGTGTCTATATAAAAGGCATGATATCTGAATTACCAGTTTACCCTTAGAGGTGATCTTTCTAGGGTAGGGCTGAGCCATTGCAGTCTGAGGAAACTTTCACTATTACTAACATGAAATACCTGTTCTATGCATAAACAGGGTTACTTTCTTGTGTGGTTATATAAATCCAGATCTGTCCATATGCACTAACTTTGCTAGAAAAATTAAAAGAAACTAAAAAAACCCCCTAAATCTCAATAATTCTCCTTAGAGTGAAATTGAAAGCATTGACAGGAACTTTTCCTGAATATGTTGCTTCCACTGCCTTGGCAGTTTAGCTTTCCTGTAATGACAGTTTATGCAACTGATATCCTGATATGAGGGCCTGGGGAACATGCCATTTTTGTCAAAAGCTGAGAGTCCATAAATCAGTTTTAATGATGTTTCATTTCACTTGTCTTTCACAGCAACTTGAGAAGTTTTACAGGTTTCTTCCCCAATGCAAAAAAAATAAAATAAATGCTTATGACCTTCCATCTATATAGTACATTTAGCAAATACAAATTTTCTTATTAGCTATGCATAATCTTAGTGCAGCACAGTGCATGTTTGTTGCTTTGGGGGAGGGAGCTAGAAGGTTTGTTAAGGTTATAATGAGGGAGAACTATTTAGCTGAGAAACTGCTGATCAAGACCAGTGCCTACACAGATGTTTAAAAAACTGCAGCTCATATTTTTGCCAAAAAAAAATAAGAAAAGTGAAAATCTCAACTTAATTGAATGTAGTATTTTGACTGCTGAAAGCAATGGGGTAGATTTTATAAATTTACGTGCGCGCGTACTTTTGTTCGTGCACCAAGCGTGAACAAAAGTACGCTGGATTTTATAAGATACGCGCGTAGCCGAGCGTATCTTATAAAATCTGGGGTCGGCGCGCCCAAGGGGGTGCACATTTGTGCAACCTGCGCGCGCCAAAATCGGAGCGGCCTCGGAGGGAACTTTCCTTCCACCTCCCCTCACCTTCCCCTCCCTTCCCCTACCTAACCAACCCCCCCCCCCGGCCCTATCTACACCCCCCCTACCTTTGTTGGCAGATTTACGCCTGCCGAAAGAAGGCGTAAATCTGCGTGTGCCAGCGGGCTGCTGGCACGCCATCACGCAACCCGGGGGCTGGTCCGGAGGCCTCGACCATGCCCCCGGGCCGGCGTCATGCCCCCAACACGCCTTCCGCCCCGCCCCTAAATTTGTGCCACCCACCCGACACACCCTTTGCAAAATAGGTTCGGTGTGCGCAGGCGGGGGGGGGGGGGGGGGTTTGGGGTAGATTTTCAGGGGGTACGCGTGTATCCCTTTGAAAATCTACCCCAATGTGTTGGTATATATTTTCTATGAACACTTCTTTGTTACAAGCTATTTTTTCAATTTGATAGAATGACTCTCTTCTGCTCTGTTATTTATTGAGAGCAAGAAGAATTCTCATTTACTACTTCTAGAAATTCTGTGTCATCATGTCATGTACTTACTCAATTTTTCCTTGTTTCTAATTCATTTCCTTTCACGCTCTGAAACATCTAACAAATTATAATTATTTATAGGATGGAAATTTCCATTCAGTCTATCAAATTATTATTATATTATTATTATTTTATTTATTGGTTTTTATATACCACTGCTCATCAAAGATATCGCGTCGATGTACAGATAAAACAAAATATGCCGTAGCGTTGTACATAGAACAAATTAATAATAGTTGAGAACTAATACATAAGCAACTAACAGTAGTAACAAAAACTAACTTAAGAGGCAAAACTTATAGAGGAACCAGTTATAAATTAAAATAGAGGGGAAATCAGGGGGTAGGTGCGGGATGGGAGGAGGAAAAAAGATTGGGAATGCCAGGCTTTGAAGGGCATTGCATCTTAGAAGAGGCACTAGAGTGGAGTAAAAGGCATTATAAGAGCTGCGTAGCGATTATATACAAGTATATATATAGGGTTACCATGGGAGAAAAAGAGAAGAGGGAGGGGGAGGCGAAACAAGAAGGATAATGTCTATTATGACTGAAGGGATGGGTAGACGGTGGTTGAGGAGGAGCAGAGAGGGATCATGTGTAGGCTTGGGTAAATAACCATGTCTTGAGTTTTTGTTTGAAGATCTTTGGGGACTGTTCAAGACGTAATTCGGTAGGCATAGAGTTCCATAACATGGGGCCAGCTAGGGAAAGAGTGCGGGCCTTAGTGGATGTATATTTAAAGAGTTTTGGTGAGGGGGTTTGCAAGGTGGCTATGTATGGATTTCTGGTCGGCCTATTAGAAGTATGAAATTGTAGGGAGTTAGAGAACCAATTCATTTCTGGATTGTGAAGGGCTTTGTGGATGAGGGATAATGCCTTATATTGTATGCGAAAGTGAATGGGGAGCCAGTGTAATCCCTTAATAATGGGGGTAATGTGCTCCTTTGAAGTAGTGTTGGTGAGGATACGAGCAGCAGTGTTCTGCAGGATTTGTAATGGGTGTATAGCATTTTTGGGTAGTCCTAATAGCAGTGCATTACAGTAGTCAATTTTAGAAAATACCATGGCTTGTAATACGGTACGGAAATCAGAGAAATGTAGTAGTGGTTTTAGTTTTTTAAGTGTGTGGATCTTGAAAAAGCATTCTTTCAGTATTGCGTTAATAAATTTTTTGAGTGTCATTTGGTCGTCTAGTATGACTCCTAGATCACAGATTTGGTGAGAAAATTGTGTGTATAGCAAAATAATAGGTGTTGTGGGTGTAGTATGGTAAGGTGTAGGAGGAGCTATGACCATGAGTTCCGTTTTTGTGGTATTAAGGGCGAGTTGGATAGAATTTAAGAGGTTGTTAATTGAGGTGAGTGTGGCATGCCAGATATCAAGGGCTTTTGGTATAGAATCAGTGATGGGAATTAGGATTTGTACATCGTCAGCGTACAAATAGTGGGGTAACTTGAGGCTGGAAAGGAGCTGGCAGAGGGGTAGCAGGTAAATATTAAATAGTGTGGATGAGAGAGAGGAGCCTCGGGGGACTCCCTGAGCAAGGGGAATTTCCTTAGATTCATAGTTGCCAAATTTGACTTTATAATTCCTTTTGCAGAGGTATGAAGTGAACCAATTGTGGGCAGGGCCAGTTATTCCAATCTCAACAAGTCGTTTGAGGAGTATCTGATGGCTGACTGTATCAAATGCAGCCGAAATGTCTAGTATTACTAGCAGATGGGATAGTCCTTTGTCTAAACTTTTGATCAGGTAGTCAGAAAGTATTATAAGCAGGGTTTCTATGCTGTGTAATTTACGAAAACCATATTTAGATGGAGATAAGATCAGATGTTCATCTAAATATTCACTGAGTTGACGGTTAATAGTTTTTTCTAAGAGTTTCACAATGAATGGGAGATTGGAGATGGGGCGGTAATTGGTCAGGTCAGATGGGTCAAGTTTAGGTTTTTTTAGGGTGGGTTTAAGAATAGCTTGTTTTAATGGGTTTGGAACAATGCCAGAGTCAATGGATGCATTAATAATATTCGATATAGGACGGGATATTAGGTCAGGAATGGTGAGGAGAAGTTTCGTGGGGATGGTATCAGAAGGGTGGGTTGATGGTCTAGTTTTTTTGAGTAAGGATTCAATTTCTATATCAGTGGTGTGTTCAAACAGTGTAAGGTTTGCAGAGGGGTTGCTAGGTTGGATGGTGTGGTTGATTTGGGGTGTGTGAGGGATGGATGGAAAACATGTCATGAGTTTGTTAACTTTATCATGGAAAAACGTTGCCAGTTCGCATTTATTTTTGGCTTGTTCTTCTGGAATGATATTTGGAGTGAGATTGGTGAGTGAGGTGACATATTCAAATAAGGCTTTAGGGTTGAATTGGTACTGGTGTATTTTGGTGGCATAGAAATTCTTTTTGGCAGTGTTTATTTCATTATTGTAATTGTATAAGGAGGTTTTGTAGCGAGCAAGGAGGGTTGGGGAAGGGTCTTTGCACCAATTCCTTTCAGCTTTCATGAGGGCTTGTTTTAGTTCTTTTAGTTTAGATTTGTACCAGGGTTTTTTTGTATTTTTTTGGGAGGATAGTTGTTTGGTGATAAGTGGGCAGATGTTATCAGCGACTGTTAGGGTGTGCTCATTCCATGAAGTGAGAGCAGTGTCAGCATTTGTAAGGTTGAGATTGTTTAGGGAGTGGGAAAGAGCAGTAGTTAGCTCATCTTTGCTGCAAGATTTGCGGATTTGTATGGTGGTGGCTGTGACAAGGGGGGGAGGGGGCCTTTCCAGAATATTTGTGGTTCTTATAATATAGTGGTCCGACCAAGGGATTTGTACATGATAGAGATTCAGTTACAATGTGTTGGTTGATGAATATGAGGTCGAGCGAATGGTCGGCTTTATGGGTGGGAGAGTTTATGATTTGATTGTATCCTAATGATTTCATGGCTTCTAGGAAGGAGGAACAGCTAGGTGTGAGAGGAGTAGCATCCACATGAAGATTGAAATCCCCTAAGATAATAGCTGGGGAGTCAATGGAGATATGTTTGGCTATGTATTCTATTAGAGCAGAGAGATTGTTATTGAGCGTTCCAGGTGAGGCATATATGGGACATATTTGAATGGAAGGAGCCTTAAACAAGCCAATTTCAAGTTTAGGTGGGGGAGATATGGATTGGAGGGTAAGTTTCAGTTGTTTGTTGGTGGCTAGTAGAATGCCCCCACCTTTCTTCTTAGGTCTGGGAATAGATACAATATCATAGATATTGTTAGGAAGCTGGTTAAGGAGGACATTATCGGTGTCTTTCAACCAAGTTTCGGTTATAGCACAAATGTCAGGTGTTTCATCTAAAAGGATGTCATTGAGGATAGAAGTTTTTTTGTTAAGGGACTGGGCATTGAAGAGAATGAGTGTTAGTGCAGTAATGCCAATAATCTGAGTGAGAGGTGGGGATATCATGGTCGTGTGAATAGATTTGAGGTATGAGTGGTGGCGAGTGGCATGGTTTGTAGCAGGTCTGTATTTGTTATAGCTGAGTTTGGGAATGTTTAACATGTTTGAGTCACTATGGTTGGGCGGACAGGGTCTAGAAGGGGTTTATGGAGAAACACAGAGGGTGGTTGTAGCAGTTAAGTGCGCCAGCTATCAAATGTTGCGGCGGGCAGGGAATCACAAGGAGGGTAATAACAGGGAGTCAAACACTATGAGATTAATGTAATATTACTTGAGTTCCAATGGTGGGGGGGGGAGATGAGCTAAAAAGTTAAGCTGATAATACAATTGGGGGGGGGGGGGGGGGTAAATAGAGGGATGAGGGCTAAGGGGAAAAAGCAGAAATATCACATTCATTGCCCTATATAACTAAACTTCATTCAGGCCAACATAGGTATCAGAAAGCATCAATCAGAAAGCAAATGGTGCAAGAAAAAGACCATTTGGCCCATCCAATCTGCTCAGTTATCCTGCTCCACTGCTAAGGGCACAATTGAATTGCTAACCACTGGATTACTCGATTGATCTTTTATGAGTTCTTTCAACAATCACAAATTCCTACCTAGAACCAGAGACTTTATTTATTTTTTGGTTCTGTGGTAACTCGAGCAGTTGAGGCTTGGGAGCAGCCAGAAGGAAAAAGGAGGCTGTTCCTTAAGTGCAGTAGGAAAACAAAGAAAAGTACAGTGCATAGCCAAAAAAAAAAAAAAAAATTGCAGGCAGCTCACCTTGACTTCAGGCAAGGATCAAACTTAAACATAGCAGGTCTTAACTATGTTAGTCTCAAACTTTAAATGTAGCAGATCTTCTCATTCGGTAGAAATGTGTCTCTTCTCCAGGGCCCTGGAGAAGAGACCTGAGGTCTAGGACCTGAGGTCTTATACTCTGGTGAAGGGCTCCTCCCTTTATCCAGGATTCCCTGCAGGTCTCAACCTTAAGGAAGACTGGGCAAGATTACTGTGCCTGGTCCCATAAGGTGGTATGAAGGACTAGTTTTTATGGTTTGTTTCAATACATTTTTGAGTGATCATGATTACCAAATCCACTCCTAAAATAATGTGGAAGATTATTTAAGGAGTGTTTTAGTTAATGTGAAGAACTTTGTAACATGATAGAAATTATTGGAACAAAGATAATCATTAATATAGTTAGTGTAAATGCTTGATATGAGGCCTATAAGTTATCAGAATATGCCATTTTTCTTACCTTCCCTATAACAAGAAACAAGCCATGAAATCAGGTATATTAGCGAAGAGTCAAACATGAGTCTAACAGTGAAGATATCAGGGGAACAGGACATCAGCAAACTAACTGCATCTCTGATGTGGTTAGCAAAGATAAGTTGAAGCATCAACAAATGATAGGAAGATAAGGGAGTATCCAAGAGAAAAAACTGGGACATAGGTCAGGAAAATTAGCATAAAAATGATCAAAATCAGACAGACTAGTTAGATTCAGAGAAAGAACAGCTCAGAGGAAAAGCTTGTTGGATTTTCCAACTATGGTATGAAGGAGTTCCCGTGTTTCTGATTTTCCAGCATATATAAGACTCATACTGGAAACTGTGAGGGAAAGTATCTTTGTACATAATCTTAATGCAAAATCTAATCTTTTATGCTTTCTTTGCTTATTCTCAGAATTATAAATAAAATGCCCATACTTATAAATAAGTGTGTTGGGTATTCTGTGACATAACCACCATTCAGCCTACCCACTATAAACAATATCTTATATTTAGTAATTTCAGCAGGGTTCATAAGGTACAGTACTTTGTTTTATTTGGACGTCTTGCCTAGATAACATATTTGTTATGAGGTTTTAATTTAAAATTTGTTTTTGAGAATTATTTTTATTGAAATTTTAATATTACAAATAAACTAAATAACCTAACAAACAGAACACCTGCCCAAGGTATCCACCCTTTCCACCCCTCTACTCCGGCCTTGACAATTTCCAATAGTTGTACAGAAATTTGTTTTAGCAGGTTTATATATATGCATATCAAATGATCATATTTCTTGCATTTCCCGAACTTACTTCACTGTAGGTGCTAAATAAGATAAGAAAGCAAACCACATTTGTGAAACATTAATACATTTCCTTGGTGAGGTATTCTTAGCAATCACATACTCTAGGGAACAGAGACAGAACATGCTCTGAAACTAGTGCTCATGGGTAGGCCCATGGTTGTCAACCCAACATGTTAGGATAACTTTCCTACCAATGAACCCAGCCCTCTTAAGAAATAAAAGGGGCTCAAGGTTTAAATTTAGTTGTAGTGTTGTTTCGGAACCAAAGATCCACAAGTTGGGGGTCCAGTGGTAGGTTTATTTTAACCAGGCTTGCACATGTGGTCTTTACTTCTGCCCAGAACTCCAAAACTTTAGGGCATTCACAAAAACAGTAGTAAAAGTTACCCTCTTCCCCATGATACTTCTGACACAACTTCAATGTGCTTATTTTAAAGTAGAAGGCTTGAGAAAGGGTGATATAGGGTCACCAAAGAAATTTATAGTAAGATTCTCTTAAGAGAACATTGTCAGAGTTGTCATGTAAAGTAGCAAAAATATTTCAGAACTCTTCTAAGGTTAACGAGAACAGGTCAGTCTACCCATCTTGTGTATAAGTTTTCTAAAACTGGTAACTTGCTAATAATCATTACGTTTTTATAATATGTAGATACTGTGGGATGTTGTGGTTTTTCCAGGTGTATGGTGTCTCTCCACTTTATATTATTTGGGGATTCCTGAAAGTAAGTCATCTTGCACTTGCAGGAAGGCAAAAAAATCAGTGTGTAGGAGTGCAAATTTCTGGCATAGATCTATAAAGTCAAGTAACTGTTCAGATAGGGGATCAAAGATTTAATGGATATATGTGAGATTTTGTTTGTGCCATCTATTAAATGACTATTCAAGCCAGGTGGGAAGAGTGAGTGATTGGCTATTGTTAGGAGTGATGTTACTTGAGATGAGTGGTGGTGAAGTTTGCAAACTTGCATCCACGCATTTCTGCATGTACGATGCAGCGTGTGTTGTTTAAGAGTTGGAGGGATTACATGGGAATCTATCTGAAGGAGAGGGTTTACTGAGGGAACCCCATACCATTTTAAAAGATTTTGACATGGAGTAACATTTGAGGTGGTAAAGAGCCAATCCCCTTTATATATCTCATGCTTCACGCTAAATTATAAAGGTGTAAATGTGGGCACCCCAGTCCACCTTCTTAATTAGTTCTCATGAGAATTCCCATTTGTATTCTAGCTTGCTTCCCTTGCCAGAGATAGGAACGGAAAGCTCTTAGAAGGTGTTTATGGTCTCGTTTGGTAATCCAAACAGGTGCCATTTGTAAGATGTACAACCACTTGAAAAGCTGGATTCTTCCTATTAAGGAAAGAGGTAGCAATTGCCATCTTTCCAGTTTTTCTTTTGTGTGATTTAGTAAAGGTTGAAAGATTGCTTTAGTTACATTATCTACACTAATCGAGATTTTGATGCCTAAGTATTTCATTTCTCCCGTTACCCATCTTAGAGGGAAAGTTCCAGGCCATCCATGTTTAAGAGTACCTGTAACATCAATAGCTTCAGCTTGTCCTGATTAATTTTCAGGCCCGAGAACTGTCCAAAGTCATTCTGTAATTGCAGTCCTGCAGGCAGGGACTGTTGTGGGTCAGTAAGGAAGAATAGAATATCGTCCGCAAATGCTGCTACTGTGAAGTGGTGCAGGGGCCTTCCAAAACCTCTAATGTGGGGGTCCATCTCTATCTTTCTCAGAAGAGGATCTATGGATAAGTTATAAAGCAGTGGTGATAAAGGACATCCCTATCTTACACCTCTTTGGATGCATACATCCCCTGATATGTAAAGTATGTTAGTACAATGATTTATTAGTTTTCCTTACTTTTTAGAAAAAATATGTGACTCTTATGGTAGTAGTCCGTGATTTAGGAAGGGACGGTTGGGAGAAAGTGGCATGGTAGATGAAATGTATAATGAAGTGGAAAGCTGTGATAGCAATTTTTGTGCTATTTTCTAAGGCAATACACTAATTAGAATTCTTGTTTTTGTTTAGAAACAATTGATTATAGTGTGCAATTTCTATTTGCTGAGATCAACAATTATAAAGACATTTGGGTAAGTGTTGTTATGATGATGATTAATATTAGCTACAATGGATCGGTTCTAATACATTTCTTATATGGAAAATTGATAGGGCGGTTTAATGTTTGGTAGTAGAATATTGAGAGATGTTTAAAATGGTGATTATGGACTCTATGGGGTTTGATAATTTTGAATTTATATGAAGCTTCATGAAAAGATGCACTGTACGTTAATGTTGTGCTGTTTATAATGCATTGAAATCTAATGTATTGTGATGTAATATATTTAAGTGTTGTGTTGAAATTGAATGTACTGTGAGGTGTTACGATTCCTACTCGTGGTGCTCACCCCACGAGCAGGCCTCTCCACTTACCTTGTGCTGTGCTGCCTTCCCGACGTGGCCTGGAGGCCGTCGACGTTGGAGCCATCCTGTGGCAATCGGGCCCTGCTGCCGACCACCCAAGCGGCCAGGAGGCTGCTGCTGCTGCCACGCTCCCGTGGCTCGGACTGCCACACTTTGACCTTTTGAGCTGCCAGGAGGTCGTTCCTAGCTTTGTCGTCCCTCGCGGCAGGGAGCCGTGAGTCAGCTGTCTTCAGCGGCAGGGAGCCGCCATCGCTAAGGCCTTGCTCTGTGGCCTAGTGTCGCCCTGCCTGTCCCTCGTGGCAGGAGCACTGCCATCAGCTGTCTCTGCTCTTCCTGCTTGCCTCTAGGTGCATGGCCGCGCCTCTTCATTACATTTAAAGGGCCCATGGCCGGATATGCCTTGGGCCCCACCTGGTGATGTCATCCTGGAAGTCTTCTGGTTAGCCCTATAAAAGGGCTTCACTTCCAGTTCTGCCTTGCCTTGCATCTGAGTTCTTCACTCCTGGAAGTCCCATCTTTCAGCACTCTGTCAGGTCTTAGTTCTTCATTGGAGCTCCATGCCATGTCCTGTTTTGATTCCTGAATCTTTGTTTCTTTTCCTGATGTTCCATGTCCTGTCTTGGTCTTTGATTCCTTGTTGCCTGTTCTGTTGTCCGTGATCCAGTCTTCATGTTCCTGATGTTCCGTTATCCAGTCCTGATGTTCCTGTGATGATCCTGCTTTGATGTCCTGAGCCCCTGGTTCCTCATCATCTTTCCTGGTGGGCCATGCCATGGCACAGGCCTGCCTTCTCATCCGCAGCATAAGCCTCCGGAGAGTCATCCTTCCCTGTAGCCAAATTCCGTCTTGGTCCTGTTCCCTGAGGCTCGTTTCGGCCCTCAGATTCCCTTGTGGCTGCTCCGTCCATGCCTAAGACTCTATTAGAACCTGCTCCTCTGCAGTGTGGTCTGCGACCAGCCATGGGCGGCTGTGTAGGGCGTGCACCGGTGCAGGCTTCTTCTGAATCTTCACCATGTTCCAGCTTCAACTTCCATGAACTCATCTGGAGTCTGCCTCGCATCAAGCGTGGTCTGCGACCAGTCCTGTGGATCCGCCCTGTGGTGGGCTGTGTAGGGTGCGCTGCATCGCAGCCTCAACCTAGTCCTTGATCCTGAACCTTGATCCTGATCTTCCTCGTTCCAAGTCCTCGTCTGAGTCTTCCTAGTGCTCAGAGTTCCAAGTTCCTTGTCTGAGTCTCCACGTTCCAAGATCCTCATCTGAGCCTTCCATGTTCCAAGGCCTTTGTCTGTCCATGGCCTCCATCTGGCCTGCTGCTTATTGCTGTTTCCCAACGGCAGATCTGAAAGGGCTTGGAATGGTCGGAGGACCATTCAAAGACCACCATTGCGTTGTTGGTCTTCCTAAAGCGTGCAGGTCCGGTGGAGAGTTCGAATCATCAGTTTCCACCCATGCTTGGACACATCTCGCCTGCCTCGGTACCACCTTGGAGTCTCTGGGGTCGTGCCGTGGTCCAAGGACACACATTCCCCTCAAATGGGAATGCTCTCCTAGCGCTCCCTAACAGAGGTAGAATATTGTATTTAAATTATTATAATTTCATATTAGGGTAATATTTTTATAGGGTGATGGTCTTCAGTCGGGGACGATGCACCAGGGCTCTGCATGCACCAATTCAATCATGGGGCCTGATTTTAAAAAGCATTTACATGCTTAAAACTGGGTTTTTCACATGTAAATTCAATTGACCCATGTAAGTGTGTTTTTGAAAAATGCTACAATATAGGTCATTGAATTGTCCTTAGGATATTCAGGTATAAGTGCAGTTTGCTTGCGTAATTGACTTTTTGAAAATTGATATGATAGTATGTTACATTTACATGTATAATTCCTTTTAAAATTACCTCCAAAGGTTCTAAATCCCACTGCAAGGTATTACTCTTTATGTGATGATTATAATTGGGTACAGTGTCTCCTCAGCATGCCCAGTCCAGGTCAACCTAGGGAGCAATAGACCTGCACTGTGAATCAAACTCAGGTCCCGCTGCATGGCAATGCACAGCACTACTACTAAGCAGCTGTAGCAGCCCTCTGCTTATATTCTTGATAAAAGTAACACTTTAGAGATATTTTTTTAGACAAGGTAAGAGATAACCATGGTTATTAGATGTAGTATTGTCTGATTCTTTTTCTGAATAAATTGGTGTCATTTTCATTCTCACTCGGTATGAAAACCTGCCAGTCCATATACAATTGAAAATATTCAATTTTAAGCCTTAAAATCTATATAATTATATTCAGCAATCAAGTACTTTCAATTGACAGCTGAAGAGCAAGAATGCAAGGTACTTAAACATTTGCAATATCACTAGATGTTGTGCTGGACATGGACCCTTGGCCTGGTACAGGATTGGTATGGCCCTCTGGTCGGACCCAGAGAGGGCCTGCCACCAGGAAGTGGAGCACACAAGGAGACAAAGGCTAGCTGTGGCTTCACCAATAACAGTTCAGGGTTTCCACAGGTTGAGCACTTGGGTACCCAGACCGCCTGGACTTAGGTGGGCCTCCAGTGGTCTCCCGGAGAGGTGTGCCTACCACTAGCAAGGGTGCGCAACTGATGCAGAGTGAGTGGACTAGGCCAGAACCGGAAGCTTCGGAGACATCGGGAAGGCAACAGTTCAGAGAGGTCGTCTGGAAGAGGCAGGCAGCGCCTGCAGGTCCAGCCACATGGAAGCCACGGTTGTTATCCAAGTGTGTAGGCCGGAAGGTCACTGGGGGCCGGAAGAGAGTGTTTGAGTGAAGCACAAAGGTCAATGCCAGAATATCAGTCCAAGAGAGGTCAGCCAAAGTGGGGTCAATATCAGAGTCAGTCCATGCATTGTCATGGCAAGCGAGGGTTGGTTCCAGGTGGCAGAAAGAAGAGTGGTAAGGCAGGCAGTGGTCAGTTCCAGGCAGCAAACAGAAGAATGGTCAGTTCCAAGAAGTCAGTCTGGATAGGTACTACCTGAGAAGGACATGGAAGCAGGAGACGCTGGAACAGGAGACACTGGAACAGGAGACACTTGGAACACGAAGGCAAATGCAGTACACTAGCTGTGTCGACCTGATTGCCAAGGCAGGGATCAGGGGTTTGAGCCCTGCCTTATATATGGAAGGCTGATGATGTCATCAGGGTGCACCTCCCAAAGGTTTCCCATGCTGGGCCCTTTAAGAGTGGTGAAGTCGGCCACGCACATGCCTAGGAGCGGGGCCCAGCCGGCCAAGGATGCAGAGCCCCAATGGGAGCTCAGCTGTGAGGCCTGTAGCAGTGGAGACACTGAGGGAGCCCCAATGAGCGACAGGGATGCCGGGGGTTAGCAGCAGCAGGTAAGCCTGTGCTGGTGGATGGTAATGCCAGGTGAGCAGGCCCAGTCGTGGCGCCCACGCGGCCAGGACATACAAGAGTACCCCCCCTTCTAGGCCTCCCCCTTACCAGCTTAGGTTTCTCTGGATGGTCCCTGTGGAAGTTCTGGAGCAAGTTCTTGTCGTAGATATGATGAGAGGGTTCCCAGGAATTGTCTTCCAGGCCAAAACCCTCCCATGACAGGAGGAACTCCAAATGGCCTCTATGGCACTGGACATCTAGAACTTCTTTTACCTGTAGGGTAAGATGGCGCCGGCTGTCCATTGTTCCTACCATGTGACAGAGGCCGGCCAATGGCACTGATAGCCCTGTCACATGGTAAGGGCAAAGGGCCACCGGCACCATTTTGTTTACTGGCAGCCAATGGCCCGAGAGTGGGAGATCTCTCCCGGGACCCCACTGGACCACCAGGGAATTTAGGCAAGTTTTTTTTGGGGGGTTGGGAGGGTGGGGAATTGTAATTAATTAAATCTGAAGGGTTGGGGTGGGTTTTTTTTTCACGAAATAGCACAATAAAAGTTTTCCGATCCAGGGAGTGGACCGAAATGGCCCTCCCCAGACCCGAAAACGAAACGGGAATGAAAAAAAAATTGTATGCACACCCCTATTGTGCATCCCATTTAAATGGAAAATTAGTTTGCTGAAGAAATGTTATACTTTTAATATTTATACTATAATTATTTATTTATTTATTTAGAAGCTTTTATATACCAATGAACGTTGGGAACATCCCATCGGTTCAGATTAAACAAAAAATGTAGCTAAACGCGCTTTACAAGAAACAAGGAACAATGAACAATGCACAATACTTAACAGGGGTATAGACCTTGACCTCTAGATATAGTGCATATTGTCTTAAGTTACAGTTTTGGATGGAGAAATAACTTTTTTGTTCTTACAGTACAATTAACATACTAGTTTAAAATTCACTGCTAGGACAGTTTCATCTTAATGTTTACAATTCATTTTTTCAGTCCTTGGTCCTACCTACAGGGTGTGGAAGAGAAGTCTGGTGGTTATTGCAGCAGGCTGCAAACTAGAGAATTCCCACTACTGCTCCTTGTGACCTTCACCCTCCACTGGGGTGCACTTACTAAGCTGTGATTAATATGTATAAAACACTATTTACTGCATATTGCAGATTTTAATCTAAAATCCACTCCTGTTGAAATTAGCTGCTTTGAATGCATAAAATGTACTAATGCCTGCAAAGCAGCTAATACATTAGAAATCCTATGCAAATAAAATAACGCAGCTTGCCTAAAACAAAAGAAATCCAAGTTAGTTTATCAAATAAAGCGGAGCTGTGGTTAAAACATTGCAAGGGCATCAGGACAGTAATGTGGATCACGGTGGCCTTAGGATGTTTCTTAAAAGGTATGCAGGCCAAAAATAAGCCCCTCCCAAAGTGTAAAAATGCCTCCCCCAGGGGTTTTAGCAGACCCCAGCCCACCCCACCACCACCTGTCAATGCAGCCCCGTAGTAAAAAAATTATAAATGTTTAATGATGCATAGCAACATCCCTGCCACTTCCAAAAAAAACCCTTCTCTCTAAATAAAATTACCCCCCCATCCCCCTTCCAAAGAATTGAATAAAATAGCCCACTCCCATCCCCAAATGTCCCCCTTAGGTGAAAGGAAGTTCCTAGTAGGCTAGTGGCCCACCTCCCATCCCCTGGTCCCCTCATACCTTTAGCAGACATCCCTGGTGTCGTGTTGTAGCCGGGAGAACCCCCTAGACTCCAGGCCTGTTGACACCATTTTCCAAAAGCAAAGGCTGTCAGCACTATTTTAGAAATATCAACATATTGAAATTCCCTCCCCCACCGTGATATTTTACCCCATCTGTAGTAAAATATCATGGCTTGATAAATGACCCCCATACAGGTGATTTTGAAAAGCTCAGCATGCACATTAATTAGGGAACTCATATAGTTTCTCTATATAGGCTACTATGTCCTCACTGTATAATTATACAACCTCTAACCAACACCTATGAGGAACTCCAAACTCTTTGCAATCAATATCACAATTTACTTTTTATAATATGGGAATTAGTATCAGAATATAAAGTGCTCTCATGTATACAGTCGTCTTCCTCTTGGCCGCAGAGGGCTGCAGCCAGTTTCATGTATACAGCACTTGGTGTAACTTCATTTACTGCTTCCCATAATTTTTTTGCATATATAACCTTGTTTTAAAAACCTTTTAAAGTGTACTATTTGCCCAATTCATATATAAACCACTTATCTGAACTTCTCGCCGTCACCCGTGTTCAAAATTTAATCGGAGAGTAATTTCCTTTTTTGCTTTTCTCCTTTAGTGCTGTTACTATTATCCGCTTCGTTGCAATGCTGTTCAACTCCTTTCTGCTTTTTCTTTTTATGCTGTTAATGCCGCCCTCCGCGTTGCACACACACACCAAGAGAGAGCACATTATATTCTGCCATTAATTAGGGAATACATGATTAAGTCGGGCTCACTCATGCAGAGAGGATTTTAAAATAGGCTGAGATATGCATGTATCTCCTGCAGCATACACATCTTAAAATATTCCAAAAAGGGGCAGGGTGTAGATGTGGTCTGGGCAGGGCATGGACATTTCAGGGAGTGAACCTGAGATGTGCCCCAGTGCACAGCGAGATCCCCTGCAATGTAACTTTATTTCTGCTATGGATGATGTGTAAATCATCCATAGCAGTGGAGAAAGCAAAAGAGCTTTCTCCACTGCAGGCCCTAAGCATTGGAATTCTCTTCCACCAGACCTCAAGCTAATACAATGCCCAATCACCTTTAAAAAAAGACTCAGGACCTGGTTATTCAACCAAGCCTTCTCCTAACTCAATATCATATTAGATTTCACACCAGTGATCTTAGCCTTTGGTAACCCCTTAAGAGAATCTCTCGCCCTATTTTGCCCGATGTAGTCAAATCTTGATTCCTTTCCTACTATTAATTCCTGATTCCTATCTTATTCCTGATTCCTGATTCCTATCTTATTTATTTATTTATAATTCCTGATTCCTATCTTATTTACGCTGTTAAACCCATTTCGTTGTATCCAAGTTCGATGAACCTGTTTATTGTAAGACATCCTCATGTCATGGTTATTGTTGTAATGTAAACCGACTTGATTGGTAACTCTGTTACCGGAATATCGGTATATAAAAGTGCTAAATAAAATAAATAAAGAAAATAAATAAAAAATTAAAGAAAACTGGGCAGATCAACAGAGCTTTAAGGGTCGGGGCTAACTGGGGAAAGTGAAGATTAATAAACTAGGGAGGTTGTGGGGTCCTATCTCTTAACTTTGCAAACTGGGGACAAACTGATAAAACTAGGAATGGCGTAGGGTGTGTGCCCCTTTTAAAATCCCCCACTTTACATGTTAGAAGTGGAATTTGCATGTACATGCACATGCCCACTTAAAATTTGGTGCACATGTGTGCACGGCCACACTATTTTATAGCATGTGCGCAAATATGTGTGTACGTTATAAAATGACCTCGTCCCTGGGCATGGGCCAACATATGCATGCAAATGTGCGCTTCTGCCCTATGCCCGCCCCCCCCTTCCCCGGTTGCGCCCCCCTCAGTCAAGCTGCCCCATCCAGTCTCGGCCCCGACTCCTACCTCATTCTCGGTTCTATGGGTCATGAGCAGATTGGGCCCTACTCGCAGCCCATTGATTGTGGCCCCCACATGGCTCGTGCCCCCTAATGGTCAATGCCCTAGGCCCAGGGCTAGTTTGCCTAGTGCTTCCTCTGGCCCTGTGTGGACCAGTTTGAAAGTTAACGTCCCTGATTGTAAGCTCTCTTGGGATAGGGAAATTTCCTACAGTACCTTAATATAATTTGCTTTAAAGTGCCTGAAAAGAAAAAATAAATAAATCTGTCTCAGTCTAAATTTCTGATTTTGTGGTTTCATCCTGAACAGAAGGGTATAAGTCAAGAACCAAGGTCCATCTGTCTTGAAATAAGAAAGAGGAAGATGTAATAAAGCATGGGATAATACACAGAACTGGAGTGGAGCCTGGTGTGGTAATGTGAAGTTTAAGAGACTGATTCTGTGAAGTTATTATTACTCCTCCCCTTTTGCTCTCTCTCATGCTTTGTTCTTTACTCTCTCCTTTGCTTTCTCTCTTGCCTTGCTCTTTCCTTTCTTCTCATTGCTTTCTTTCTTCTCTTCTCTTGCTTTGCTTTCTTTTTCTCCCCTTTGTTCTTTCTTTTCCTCGTCCTCTTCTTCATCCTCATGTAGTCACTGTACAAATATTCTGGTACCACACTGATGGCTGTACAAAGACAAAGCAGGAAGTGCCTCGTTCTTCCTCCTTTTATGGACTGTTGGTTCTTGCAGGCCTAGTCATAACCACAGGCTGTGGGAAAAGGTAATAGTAGCAGCATCACCAAAGAGAACTTCTGCTTCTCTGCCCTGTGAGCACCCTTTCTGTCCTGCAAGGACAGCAGTGTTTAATGCTCTGATGACCATCAGTCCTCACAGGCAATAAAGAATGATGCTGGACTTTAGATATATTAGAGACATTGAATGGATTGGACTGTAACTTAAGGAAAGCATTGGCAATGATACTATCCTGTGAAGTCACAATTTGATAGGCTAATAGTATCTTATTTTTTTATACCATCATTCCCTCATGCAAAGTACATGCATTATATTGGAAGCACTATTAGTACTAGCCTAAAAGCAACTCTAACAATAATTGAATTCCACTATTTTATCCTCCCCCCCTCCCCGCAAAGCTCTTTCATTCTCGAATTAATATTATTTTTGTCAATGAATATGCTTTGGAAAGAGAGATTTTAAAACTGGTCATACTCAAAATGCCACTTGGAGTTAGTTGGTAGGGGTGTGCATTCATTTGCAACGTATTGGTAATCCGCATCGTATATGCCATATTTGTTGTATTCGTGGGAGTCGCGAAACATAGGGCGAACCCCCACGAATACAACGTATCACTAACGAATAAACCTCCACCCTCCTGACTTGCCAAAAGTCCCTGGTGGTCCAGCAGGGGTCCTGGAGCGATCTCCTGCACTCGGGCTGTCGGCTGCCGGTATTCAAAATGGCGCCAATAGCCTTTGCCCTTATTATGTCACAGGGGCTACTGGTGCCATTGGTTGGCCCCTGTCACATGGTAGGAGCACAAGATGGCACCAAGATGGCACCACCAACTAATAGGGATTTGCAGCAGGGACGGATTCATCTCATTCGATATTCATATTCGTCGAGACCCAAATACATTGCATCCATTCTCGGGGGACCCCGATCCGTTCATTAGTTCATTGGTAGGAGCACAAGATGGCACCATTGCTTCTAGCATGTGACAGGGGCCGACCTATGGCACCAGTAGCCCCTGTGACATAGTAAGGGCAAAGACTATCGGCGCCATTTTGAATACCCGCAGCCGACACCCCGAGTGCAGGAGATTGCTCCAGGACCCCCACTGGACCACCAGGGACTTTTGGCAAGTTTTGGGGGGGTCAGGAGGGTGGGGGTTGTAGTTAATTAAATTTAAAGGGTTTGGATGGGTTTTTTTTTTTGGGAAACAAATTCATATGTAACTAATGAAGGGATTGGGGTCCCCCGAGAATGGATGCAACGTATTTGGGTCCCGACGAATGCGAACACCAAATGGGACAAATCCGTCCCTGCTGCACATCCCTATTAGTTGGTGGTGCTCTACTTCTGTAACTTTTTTAAAATATAAATTATAGTCAACTTAAAGATTCAGATTGTTGGTTTTTCTCAAGATTTAATAATTTTTGTCATTCAGTTGTCTACTTTTTTTCTTCTCTCAGTCAGAAAAGCTGTTGTATTTCCTTAGTCCAGTCTATTACACAATTTTTAACAGACATTCATGGGTGTATATGGTATATGATTTTAGGGGGCTGTTAATACTTCTCAGATTGCAATGAGTAACATGATACATTGCAAGTAATGTGTTAGGTGAAACAAGAATAACAACAGTCTGAAGCAGAGCAGCATTTCTACAATGTAAAGAAAATATACACTTTGACTTTATTATTGTTAAGAACATATCCCCTTTTAAAATCCGTCCCTATATGCTTAGGAGAGTTGTTAAAGATTACAGTACATTAAAGCATGAGAGTCCTTCCATAATACACTTCCAGCTACAGTAATCAGTAGATTGAAGGTCACAGGTTATTCCACATGTTGGATGGGAATATCTATTAAAAGTGTGTTTGAGTTGATTTGTACACAATATGGGTATGTTGAGTGAATGATGAATGAATGGTTTTGTTCTATATGCTGCTGTGGCAGCTATATTTTATTGTAATTTGATGAGATGGATCTCTGTATTTTTGCATGTTCTGATACTGCATACATTTATTGCCACTTTTCTAGAAACAGATATACTATTGTTGATTACTGTGATATTTGTTTATGGTATTTGTCTCATCATTCTAAATAAACATTTAATAAATAAATATGTCTTCTTAGTCTTAAACTGAGATGTGCTTTTGTCCAAGTAAACCATGTTGATATATTTCTTTACTGCAGTTATGTTCTCCCTCTAATGCTTTAAATGTAATAGCTCCAGTTTTAACAATCTTTCAGAAAACATAAGCACTGCTGTTCCTTTTATGAGCTTAGTAGCCCTTTTATTATATTTTCCTAATATTTGAATATCCTTTGAAGATGATGGATGCACAAAAATTAACACCATACTCCATATTTAGCCTGAAGAAGTCCTTATACAATGGAAGGATACATGTTTGATCCATGCTTGCTTCTTCCAGCCCCCTTATATATTAAAAAGCTGCTTTTGCTATCTTTAGCAATACTCATTTCAACATGTCTGTTTATTTCCACATACAATTTTACTTTTTTTTTTTTAATAATGCATTTCTTGTCCCTTCCTTATCATGACTCTGAACATCCTCTTTTTTGTCTTTTGGCCAGGCAGTTTCCTCCTGCTTCTTTGAGCTTCCAGATTACAGTAATCAGAGTAAGCTTCCATTAGGCTAAAGTGCTTATGAGCCTTCATTTGCAATGATCCAGAGATTTTTCCCTTATTGTATAACTTCCCAGTGAAGTCAGCCATTGCAGTGATAGTTCTCATTCAATGGTCACAGACCCCTCCAGAATCCAGTTTGCATGCATGATAAATTCAGAAAATAGAGTCAATGTTAAGTGATGGCTGTGAGCATTGCCTGTGCTGCATCCCCTAGATAGCCTTGGGAATACAAGTTGGTCTCTGGAATCAAACCTAGATTTTACTCATAGCTGTGTACAGCACTGATCCACTGGACCAGTTCCATATTGTTGTCTTAACTTCTTGATTGAGCCATATTAGATTTATAATTTTGTTCACTCTTTGCTAGTGCAAATTTCTAAAAGCTATAGTGGCCTTGGAGAATGCCAGAACCTTTTCAGATTGTGAACCTTTCATTGTGCCAACATAAGAGCTATCCAAAAATGTTATGCATGAGTTTCTGTGCCCACATAGGCATTTTCTGTAAATTTCTTAAACTTGTATACAATATTTTTAGATGGCTCTTGCATTGTTTCAATAGAAATCCAGCTTATTCATTGGTGTACACAATTTTTAGCAACATTTTATTGTGTGCTGATTTGGCACAGCTGTTTAAATTTAGATAAGCAAAATTATTTTCAAAATACTTTACTACATATTTTCAAACACATGGGCTTGAAGAAATTGACTGGACAAGTTAGCTAAATCACTGCATCTGACTGCATTTTTCCACTCCAAAGATAATCACAACCTTTTCTCTCTGTTCTTATACTCTCTGATATTACTTATGAAAGACATTATTATTACTTATGAAAGACATTATATACAATATAATTTCCTTGCTTGCAACTACAATAAGTATATAATCTTTTGTAGGGAACTTTGTTTTCAGTTTTTATTTTATTTTGCCTGGGAATTTCAATATTATAAGAAAAGATATCTCTGGAAAAAATGACTGAAATAACTAACATTGAAACTCCCAGGCAAAATAAAATAAACATTGAAAAGGAAGGTCCCTATATTTATGTGATTGTGTGGCTGAGAGACATGGTTTAGAGATTACTTTCTAAAAGTCCAATTTTAAAACGAGTATGCGGGCTCCTATATGTGTGCGCAGGTAGAGATATGCTGACATTTTAAATCATGCACACATTTATGTGCGGAAGATTTAAAATAGGCCTTGCTTTTAATTCTAAGAAGTTCTTCTAGCAAACGTACCTCACATATCTTCTATAGGACTTTGTTGCTTGCCCAAGGGACATTCCCAGTTGTTCAAACGTGTTGACCGGTTTCGCCCAGTCATTCTTGAAGTCATCCAGACCCCTCTGGTTCTTCATCCTTCTCTCTTAGAGCCTTACCCGGTCGTGTAAGCCCAGAAATGAGAGATCTGCAGATTTACTTCTCATCAAGAGCAGAAGTAAAAGTTGTGCTGCTAACAAACTGCAACCCACTGCGGCTTCTGGTTTTAAATTATGGAGTTACATGAAAAAAATATTTACAATACATAGTCATAAATGTCCTAAAGCATTTAAAGCATTGAACGAAGGATCCATGAGAAGAAAATAAGAAAGCATAAGCATTGGCATGTTAAATGTAAGACATTGATAACACAGGCAAAAAGATAATTTGAAAAGAAGTTGGCCCTAGAGGTAAAAACTCATAATAAAAACTTTTAAAAATATATCAGAAGCAGGAAGCCTGTGAGGGAATCAGTTGGACCATTAGATGATAGAGGAATTAAAGGGGCACTTAGGGAAGATAAGGCCATTGCGGAAAGACTAAACAAATTCTTTCTCAGTGTTTACTGAAGAGGATGTTGGGGAGATGCCTGTTCCAGAGACAGTTTTCAAGGGTGACAATTCAGATGAGCTGAACCAAATCACGTTGATCCTGGAAGATGTAGTAGGCCAGATTGACAAACTGAAGAGTAGTAAATCACCTAGACCAGGTAGTATACAACTTAGGGTTCTGAAAGAAATAAATGAAATTTCAGACCTATTACAATTAGGGCCAGATTTAAAGATTTATGCATGGGCGTAGATTTGTGCGCACAACCCAGCGTGCACAAATCTATGCCCAATTTTATAACATGCGAGCGTAGCCACACACATGTTATAAAATCCGGGGTTGGCACGCGCAAGGGGGTGCACACTTGTGCACCTTGCACGCTCTGAGCCGTGCAGCTTTCCTCTGTCCCCTCCAAGGCCATTCTGGAGTGGGGCCAACAGTTGGCCCCACTCCAGAATGTTGATGCTCCACCCCTAACTCATCCCTTTCTGTTACTCATTGCACGCCAATATATGCATATTTGCACAGTGCGGGGTGGATTTTCAAAGGGTTACGCGTGTAACCCTGAGAAACTGCCCCTGCGCGTGCCAAGCCTATTTTGCATAGGCTCGGCGGTGCGCGCAAGCCCCGGGACGCGCGTGTGTCCAGGGGCTTTGAAAAAGGGGCGGGAAGAGGGCGAGGTGGTGGGCGTGGCGCCGATCCGGGGGCGGTCCCGAGTCCTCCGGCACAACAGCAAGATACGCCTGCAAGAGGCAGGCGTAAAAAATAAAATAAGGGGGGGGGGGGATTTAGGTAGGGCTGGGGGGTGAGTTAGGGGAAGGGAGTGGAAGGTGGAGGGGAGCAAAAGAAAAGTTCCCTCCAAGGCCACTTCAATTTCAGAGCGGCCTTGGAGGGAACGGGGAAAGCCATCGGGGCTCCCCTAGGGCTCAGCGTGCACAAGGTGCACATGTTATAAAATCGGGTGTACATTTGGGTGCGCCAGGTAGCACGCACAAATGTATCCCGCGTGTGTAGGATTCAAAATCTGCCCCTGTGTGCACAGCTTGTGCGCGGCCCACATATTCGCATATATGGGATTTTAGCGCGAGCAACACCTTTTAAATTCGGTCCTTTGCAATTGTGAAACCAGAAAATGAACTTACATATCTGTTGTCGAGTTATTTATGGTTGTTATTCATTGACAGTTATATGCAAAGTTGCTATGCAATTTGCTAGCCACTTGCTAAAATTGGAGGAAATTTTCACAAGGACAAACATAAATAGGCTTTTGAATATTGCTACTTTTATGCATGTAACCCCTTTGAAAACTCACTCCATAGGGCTGAATTTTCAAAAGGTTTTATATTGTGGAAATGGACTGTATACATGTAAATGGTCTTTTGGAAATTGCTATGATATATGCTACTTTTACATTCATAACTCCTTTGAAAATTTCCTCTTCTGTTTTTGCTACCAGACTTCTTATACTTAGGAGATAATTTCCCAAAGGACTTAAATGCATAAAACTGGGTTTTATCCACATACGAACATAAGACATGTCATATTGGATCAGACCAAGGGTCCATCAAGCACAAGATCCTGTTTCCAACAGTGGCTAATCCAAGTCACAAGTATCTGGCAAGTACCCAAACATTAAATATATCCCAAGCTAGTATTCCTTATTGATTAATAGCAGTTTATGGACTTCTCCTCTAGGACCTTAGCCAACACTTTTTTAAACCCAGTTACACTAATGGCCATAACCAATGAATTCAGAGCTTAATTATGTGTTGAGTGAAAAATAACTTTCTCTGATTTGTTTTACATGAGCTACAACTTTTAAAGGATCATTGATATGGGTTCAATTATGAAATCATCAACTTTATATATTATAAAACCCAACCTTTATATTTGGCATGTAGTTTAAATTATAAACTTCAAAATGAAATTTTTGTAGCATGAAGGTGGTGGTTTCATACCCTCTTATAGCAATCACCATCCAGGTTATGCTGCTCTTGTTTGTGTAATCATAAACACATCAACCCTCCTCCTATTCGTATTTTCAAATTTCAACTTTATGCCGAATGCTTAGAAATTATAAATTAATGTGCCACCTAAATAAACTTTGTGTGCTTATATTGAGCTGTGCACGGCTTGATTATTATTAAACAACTGCCGCCAAAATTACTTAGCTGTGGATTGTAACATCTCCTTGAACCCGTTTATCCGCCTCTCCACCCGACTTGTACAAGTTTCGAATAAGGTCCTTCTTCAGGGGTTATCCTGTCGTTATAAACCATTGTTCATATAGGGGCTGATTTTAAATCCTACACGCGCGGGGTACATTTGTGAGCGTTACCCGTGCGCATGATATAATATCCAGGGTCAGCGCGCCAAGCCCATGGGGAACCCCGATGGCTTTCCCCGTTCCCGGAGCGGCCTTGGAGGGAACCTTTTTTTTTAGCTGCTCCCCCCCCCACCTTTACTCCCTTCCCCTATCTAACCCCCCCCCCCCCAGCCCTACCTAAAACCCCCCACCTTATCTCACTGAGTTACACTTCTTTGCCGCTCTGCCCGGGATCGCCTGGAGGCAGGCACAACTTATCAGATAAAGGTAAGGGGGGCTTTAGGCAGGGATGGGGGGCGGGTTGGGTAGGGGAAGGGAGGGGAAGGTGGGGGCAGAAGGAAAGTTCACTCCGAGGTCGCTCTGATTTCCGAGCGGCCTTGGAGGGGACAGAGGAAAGCTGCACGGCTCAGAGCGTGCAAGGTGCACAAGTGTGCACCCCCTTGCGCGTGCCAACCCCGGATTTTATAACATGTGTGTGGCTACGCTCGCATGTTATAAAATTGGGCATAGATTTGTGCACGCTGGGTTGTGCGCACAAATCTACGCCCACGCATAAATCTTTAAATCTGGCCCTAATTGTAATAGGTCTGAAATTTCATTTATTTCTTTCAGAACCCTAGGTTGTATACTACCTGGTCTAGGTGATTTACTACTCTTCAGTTTGCAAATCTGGCCTACTACATCTTCCAGGATCAACGTGATTTGGTTCAGCTCATCTGAATTGTCACCCTTGAAAACTGTCTCTGGAACAGGCATCTCCCCAACATCCTCTTCAGTAAACACTGAGAAAGAATTTGTTTAGTCTTTCCGCAATGGCCTTATCTTCCCTAAGTGCCCCTTTAATTCCTCTATCATCTAATGGTCCAACTGATTCCCTCACAGGCTTCCTGCTTCTGATATATTTTTAAAAGTTTTTATTATGAGTTTTTACCTCTAGGGCCAACTTCTTTTCAAATTATCTTTTTGCCTGTGTTATCAATGTCTTACATTTAACATGCCAATGCTTATGCTTTCTTATTTTCTTCTCATGGATCCTTCGTTCAATGCTTTAAATGCTTTAGGACATTTATGACTATGTATTGTAAATATTTTTTTCACTGGTCAGTTAAAACTTTAACTGTGTGTTTGCTCAGTTTATTATAATGTATGTTCTTAGTTCCATGTATCGCCGTACAGGCAGTTTTCTTGTTCCTTGTAAACCGGTTTGATTTGTATTTAATGCAAGAAGATCGGTATATAAAAACCAAAAATAAATAAATAAATAAGATCTTTTGGTTAAAATAGCCTCTTTCACCTCACTTTTTAATCATGCCAGCAAATGTTTGGCCTTCCCTTCACCTTTCTTAATGCATGGAATACATCTGGACTGCACTTCTAAGATGGTATTTATAATAATGTCCACACCTGTTACACACTCTTAACCTTTGCAGCTGCACTTTTCAGGGTTTTTCTAACTATTTTTCTCATTTTATCAAAGTTTCCCTTTTGATGGTTTAGTGCTAGAGCTGTCGATTTACTTACTGTCCCCTTCCAGTCATTAATTCAAATTTGATCATGTTATGATCGCTAATATAAGAACATAAGAAATCGCCATGCTGGGTCAGACCAAAGGTCCATCAAGCCCAGCATCCTGTTTTCCACAGAGGCCAAACCAGGGCACAAGAACCTGGCAATTACCCAAACACTAAGAGGATCCCATGCTACTGATGCAATTAATAGCAGTGGCTATTCCCTAAGTAAACTTGATTAATAGCCGTTAATGGACTTCTCCTCCAAGAACTTATCCAAACCTTTTTTGAACCCAGCTACACTAACTGCACTAACCACATCCTCTGGCAACAAATTCCAGATCTTTATTGTGCATTGAGTGAAAAAGAATTTTCTCCGATTAGTCTTAAATGTTACTTGCTAACTTCATGGAATGCTCCCTAGTCCTTCTATTATTTGAAAGTGTAAATAACTGATTCATATCTACTCGTTCAAGACCTCTCATGATCTTAAAGACCTCTATCATATCCCCCCTCAGCCATCTCTTCTCCAAGCTGAACAGCCCTAACCTCTTCAGCCTTTCCTCGTAGGGGAGCTGTTCCATCCCCTTTATCATTTTGTTGCCCTTCTCTGTACCTTCTCCATCGCAACTATATCTTTTTTGAGATGCGTCGACCGGAATTGTACACAGTATTCAAGGTGTGGTCTCACCATGGAGCGATATAGAGGCATTAAGACTTTTTCTGTTTTATTAATCATTCCCTTCCTAATAATTCCCAACATTCTGTTTTCGTTTTTGACTGCTGCAGCACACTGAGATAACAATTTCAAAGTATTATCCACTTTGATGCCTAGATCTTTTTCCTGGGTGGTAGTTCCTAATATGGAACCTAACATCGTGTAACTACAGCAAGGGTTATTTTTCCCTATGTGCAACACCTTGTAGTTGTCCACATTAAATTTCATCTGCCATTTGGATGCCCAATCTTCCAGTCTTGCAAGGTCCTCCTGTAATGTATCACAATCCGCTTGTGATTTAACTACTCTGAATAATTTTGTATCATCCGCAAATTTGATAACCTCACTCATGGCATTCCTTTCCAGATCATTTATATATATACTGAAAAGCACTGGTCCAAGTACAGATCCCTGAGGCACTCCACTGTTTGCCCTTTTCCACTGAGAAAATTGACCATTTAATTCCATTCTCTGTTTCCTGCCTTTTAACCGGTTTGTTATCCACGAATGGACATCGCCTCCTATCCCATGACTTTTTAGTTTTCTTAGAAGCTTCTCATGAGGGACTTTGTCAAATGCCTTCTGAAAATCCAAATACACTACATCTACCGGTTCACCTTTATCCAAATGTTTATTAACCCCTTCAAAAAAATGAAGCAGGTTTGTTAGGCAAGACTTCCCTTGGGTAAATCCATGCTGACTGTGTTCCATTAAACCATGTCTTTCTATATGCTCTACGATTTTGATCTTGAGAATAGTTTTCACTATTTTTCTCAACACTGAAGTCAGACTCACTGGTCTATAGTTACCCAGATTGCCCCTGGAGCCTTTTTTAAATATTGGGGTTACATTGGCCACCCTCCAGTCTTCAGATACAATGGATGATTTTAATGATAGGTTACAAATTTTAACTAATAGATCAGAAATTTCATTTTTTAGTTCCTTCAGTACCCTAGGATGCATACCATCCGGTCCAGGTGATTTGCCACTCTTTAGTTTGTCAATCTGGCCTACTACATCTTCCAGGTTCATAGTGATTTCATTCAGTTCATCTGACTCATCACCCCTGAAAACCATCTCAGGAACTGGTATCTCCCCAACATCCTCATTAGTAAACATGGAAGCAAAGAATTCATTTAGTCTTTCTGCAATGGCCTTATCTTCCCTAAGAGCCCCTTTAACCCCTCGGTCATCTAATGGTCCAACCAACTCCCTCACAGGTTTCTTACTTCGTATATATTTAAAAACATTTTTATTATGAGTTTTTGCCTCTATGGCCAACTTCATTTCAAATTCTCTCTTTGCCTGTCTTATCAATGTTTTACACTTAACTCGGCATTGCTTATGTTTTATCCTATTTTCTTCAGATGGATCCTTCTTCCAATTTTTGAAGGATTTTTTTTGGCTAAAATAGCCTCTTTCACCTCACCTTTTAACCATGATGGTAATCGTTTTGCCTTTCTTCCACCTTTCTTAATGTGTGGAATACATATGGACTGCGCCTCTAGTATTGTATTTTTAAAAAATGTCCATGCCTGTTGAACACTTTTAACGTTTGCCGCTGTACCTTTTGGTTTTTTTCTAACTATTTTCCTCATTTTATCAAAGTTTCCCTTCTGAAAGTTTAGTGTTAGATCTGCAGATTTACTTATTGTCCCCCTTCCTGTTATTAGTTTAAATTTGATCATGTTATGATCACTGTTGCCAAGTGGCCCTACCACCATTACCTCTCTCACCAAATCCTGGGATCCACTAAGAATTAAATCTAAAATAGCTCCCTCTCTTGTTGGTTCCTGAACCAGTTGCTCCATGAAGCAGTCATTTATTACATCCAGGAACTTTGTGTCTAGCAAGTCCTAATATTACATTTACCCAGTCAATATTGGGGTAATTGAAATCTCCCATTATTATTGCACTGCCAAATTGGTTAGCTTTCATCATTTCTCTTAGAATTTCATCATCTGTCTGACCATTTTGTCCAGGTAGACAGTAGTATACTCCTATCATTATACTCTTACCCAACACTCATGGGATTTCTACCCATATAGTTTCTACTGAGCATTTAGTCTCTTGTATGATCTTTATCCTGTTGGACTCTATGCCCTCCCGGACATAAAGTGCCACACCCCCACCAAGTTGATCCTCCCTATCATTGTGATATAATTTGTACCCTGACATAGCACTGTCCCATTGGTTATCCTCCTTCCACCAAGGCTCTGTGATGCCAATTATATCAATCTCATCATTTGCTGCTATATACTCTAACTCTCCCATCTTACTTCTTAGACTTCTGGCATTGGCATACAGACATTTCAAAGTGTGGTTTTTGTTTGTATTAACAACCTGCTTTTCAGTTGTTTGGGATAATTTATAAATCATTAGCTTCAGTGATGTTTTACATATAGGCACATGGATTATGTTTCTTTTTAATGGAACCTCTCTGTTGGGATGCCATAACTCTCCTGTTTCATTAGTATCCTTCATGGATACATTTCTCCAAATCATGCACTGCTGAGTGACTGTCGGCTTTCCCCCTTGTTCTAGTTTAAAAGCTGCTCTATCTCCTTTTTGAAAGTTAGTGCCAGCAGCTTGGTTCCACTCTGGTTAAGGTGGAGCCCATCCTTTCGGAAAAGTCTCCCCTTTCCCCAAAAGTTTTCCCAGTTCCTTACAAAGCTGAATCCCTCTTCCTTGCACCATTGTCTCATCCACGCATTGAAACTCTGGAGCTCTGCCTGCCTCTGGGGACCTGCACGTGGAACAGGAAGCATTTCAGAGAATGCCACCCTGGAGGTTCTGGATTTCAGCTTCCTACCTAAAATCCTAAATTTGGCTTCCAAAACCTCTCTCCCACATTTTCCTATGTCATTGGTGCCCACATGTACCACAACAGCCGGCTCCTCCCCAGCACTATCTATAATCCTATCTAGGTGACGCGTGAGGTCTGCCACCTTCACATCAGGCAAACAGTCTCACCACTGTTACCTCTCTCACCAAATCCTTCGCTCCACTGAGAATTATGTTGCGGTCCCAGTCGCGGCAGCTGCGACTAGGCCCTTACCTCTTTGGTCCGGCTCATCTCCGAGGGTCTGCGCCCTGTTTTGCAGCATCCCCACGGGGGGGACGCCACCGAGAAGCCCTGCTTGGACGCCTTCTCCCTAGGCACGCGCAAGCCGCGCTTATGAAGGCCATTTCCCACCACTGAAGGCTCCGCCCTATCTGTGACGTCAGATGCCGCGGCCTATGTAAGGCCGCCGCGGAGCCCAGGACTTTGCCTTGCAATGGGGTTCCTTGCGGTTCTCTGTTGCGCCAAGCCCCGGAGTGTGCTATTGCGTTAGCAACTCCGTTCCTGCCTGAGACTTGTTTCACTCCGTGCCCAAATCCTGCTTCTGTCTGGCTTGCTTGCAGTAACCTATTCTGCTTCAGTTCCAGCTTGGTTCCAGTAGCCAGTCCTGCTTCAGCTTCTGTCTGGTTCCAGTACCCATTCCTGCTTCAGCTCCTGTCTGGTTCCAGTAGCCAGTCCTGCTTCAGCTCCTGTCTGGTTTCAGTAGCCAGTTCTGCTTCAGCTCCTGTCTGGTTCTTGTGGCCAGTCCTGCTTCAGCTCCTGTCTGGTTTCAGTAGCCAGTCCTGCTTCAGCTCCTGTCTGGTTTCAGTAGCCAGTTCTGCTTCAGCTCCTGTCTGGTTCTTGTGGCCAGTCCTATTTCAGCTCCTGCTTGCTTCGGTTCCAGCCTGTTGCAGTCCCTGCCTGTCTGCTCCAGTTCCAGCTGCTGTGATCTCCTAAGTCCCAGCGGCCAGGCTCCTATGGGCTCCTCCCGGGGGAGTACCGGCTTCCAGGGTGAAGCTCTCATCCAGTTCCTACCTGGTACCCGCCTCCCGACCTGTCACTCGCTAGAGACTATAGTACACCTCTCCCCAGTCTCTCACAGATTGGCCCAAGGGTCCACTAAACAGCTCACTCACAACAAATTAGATCTAAAATGACTCCCTTTCTTATCAATTCCTGAATCAGTTGCTCCATAAAACTGTTATTTTCTCCATCCAGGAACATTATTTGTCTAGCATTTCCTGATGTTACATTTATCCAGTAAATATTGGGGTAATCAAAATTTCCCATTATTACTACACTACCAATTGGTTAGCTTCCCTGATTTCTCTTATTTCAATGTCTGTCTCATCATTTTGGCCAGGTGGATGGTAATATACACCTATCGCTTTACGCATCCCCAACATGCCCATAAAGATTTGATTGTGCATTTAGTCTCTTGCAGGATCTGACTCTATGCCATCCTGGACATAAAACACCACCCTGCCACCTAGTTGCTCCTCTCTATCATTGAGATATAATTTGTATCCTGATATAGCACTGTCCCATTGGTTATTCTCTTTCCACCACGTCTCTGAGATGCCAATTAAGTCTATGTCATCATTCACTGTTGTACACTCTAATTCTCCCATCTTACTTCTTAGACTTCTGGCATTAGCATATAAACATTTCAAAGTGTGTTTTTTGTTTGTATTAACATTCTGCTTTTCAGTTAACAGGGATAATTTGGAATTTTTTTTAGCTCAGGTTATTCTTTACTTAAAGGCACTACTTTTCTTATTATTGGAACCTCTCTTTTAAGGTGCCCTAATTCAATGCTTCATTTGTGTCCTTCGAAGATACCTCTCTCTGAGCCATGGGCTGTTGAGCAACTGTTCCATTTGTTCTAGTTTAAAAGCTACCCTGTCTCCTTTTTAAAGATTTGCACCAGCAGTGTGGCTCTACCCTGATTAAGGTGGAGCCCATCCCTTCGGAAAATGCGCCCCCCCCCCCCCCCTTCCCTAAAGGTTCCCCAGTTCCTTAAAAAACTGAATCCCTCTTCCTTGTACCATCTTATCCATGCATAGAGACTCTGGAGCTCTGCCTGTCTCTGGGTCCTGTGCTTGGAACAGGGAGCATTTCAGAGAATGCTATCTTGTAGGATTTCAATTTCAGCTTTCTACCTAACAATATAAATGTATATTCCAAAATCTCCTACCCACATTTTCTTAAGTCATTGCTGCCCACATATACTATGACAGCTGGTTCCTCCCCAGCACTGTCTAAAATCCTAAATAGGTGATGTGTGAGTTCCGCTACCTTCGCACTAGGTAGGCATGTTACCAGGCAGTTATCATGCCCACCAGCCACCCAGCTATCTACATTTGTAATAATTGAATCACTAAGTATGATGGCCAACCTAACCCTTCCCTCCTGGGCAGTTGCCCTGGGAGACACATCCATTGGTGCAACCTGGAGAGCAGGTCCTTGATACTGGATCATTTCCTGCTGCACCAGGTTGATGCTCTCCAACCAGGAGACCTTCCTCTTACAAGGCTGCCAGACTGGAGTTGGACTTGGCTATGTGAATGGACTTTTGAAAATTGCTACTTTTACATGGATAATTTTCTTTGAAAATTCACTCCATAGGACTGAATTTTCAAAATGTTTTATGTACAGAAATGGAATTTACATAAATGGCTGCATAAATGGGCTTTTAAAATTGCTACAATATACTTTTATATAGACAACTCCTTTGAAAATGTATTCCTAAGCTTTTTTCCCCATAGCCTAGAATGACAGAAAAGCCTTAGTGAATCTTGCCCTGAGTAACCTTATTGGTTGGTTACTGCAATTTTATGAAGTGTGATTTTGTGAAGATTATACTGGATGTGATTTTATACATATATTTCATGTTTCTTTTTATACTTGCATATCTAGCCATTTAGAAATATACTTTATTTATCTATGTCATACAGTAACCTACTATCCAGGAACAAAGACCTACTGAGAAAAGGGCAATCTCTAACTAGAAGGACGTATAGCCAAAGTCAATTTTTATAGTTCATTTTGTTCATTTCATTTTAACTGTCGATTTGCAGTGTTCCCTGAAGAAGCTGCAGCTAGCTGCCTAGAGTCAATCTGAACCTGAATGTTAATGAAGAATGCTTGGGGTTCCCAATGGGCTTGGGAGCAGTATAGCTAAATAAAAGGCAATGAATCGGATAAAAGGTCTTAAATCAGACTACAGTAATATTGGCAAATGTCCCTTGAAAAGGAAAGATTTTGAAAAGAAAAAAGATAAAGTGATTTCAGGACAAATTCAAAAAGGAATGAGTAGGCATTCTTGCAAATTAATAAAACCTCTGCACATATTAAAGTGAACTTTTTCAGAATGAAATTTAATCACAAGAAAATTTAGATGCCAAGAGACTAAAGAAAGTTCCAGATGTGGCAGCTTGATAAAGTCAGGGTTCTGAACCATTTTATGTCTTACAAGAATTTGTCAGCTGTGTCATTGAAAGGTGGAGGGGTGGGGGTGGAAGTATGATTATAAAACTAAGATGACAGGAGGAAAAATGTGTGGAAGGGAATGAGGAAAAAAATAGAAATGTTAAATATTTCTGTTCGGTATTTACTGAAGAAGAGATTGAAGGACTGTTGGAAAGGGTACATATGGAGCTGGGGTAGAGGCCACACCATTTACAGAGAGTAGTGTTTATGTGGAACTAGATAAACTGAAAGTGGACAAAGCCATGGAACTGGATGAGATACATCCAAAGATATTATAGAATTCAGAGTTTCTTGCAGGTCTACCAAAGGATCTGTTCAGCTGATTTGTGGATATAAGAGTAGTTCTGCAGGATTGGAGAAGGGGGCTTTGTTGTCCTTTTTTATAAATGTGACGAGGAGGTTGACAATTGCAGGTCAAGTAGTCTGATTTGGATGGTGGTGAAATTGGACAGTCTTCAGAAAAAAACTTAGCAAGTTGCAGGATCCAAGGCAGTATAGCTTTTCTTCCCACTTAAATTGTATTTTAATTTATTGATTTACAATAAATAAAATAAAACAGGTATAATGTAAATCAAGTAACTACAATAAGGAAATATCTCCTAAATTAACAAATACAAGAAAAATACATCTTAGTCTACATCTTGGGGGAAGGCAGCATAGTTTTACCAGATGGAGATGTCAGACAAATTTGATTGATTTCTTTGATGGTGACCAAAGAATTAGACAGGAGCAGACAGCACTGGAAGTGGTATACTTCAGTTGTAGCAAAGAATTTGATACTGTCATATGTAAGGAACTGAACCCTTAGTTATGTGGTATGGTTGGTGCAGCCTAGGGAGCGAATTCCCTAAGTTCATACTGACAGCTGGAGAGCGTATCCTGGGATGAGGCTGGTCTGGAACTTCATCTTTACCAGCCCCTTTCACCACAGGCTGAGCCCTTGCATTCTGGGGCTTAGGCAAGAGCCCCACAAGGTAAGGAGAGACAGAGGGGGCTAGGCTAGGTCAGGGCAGGCAGCAAGCAATGAGGTCCATGTCTGGGTTCAGGCAAGGTTCAATGGTAGGCAGTAGGGATGTGAATCGGGCTCCGGACGATTGAAAATATCGGACGATATTTTCAAAATCATCAGAAATTGGGGGCTCCTGATAAGAGAACCCAAACGATTTTGTTCCTGGGGTTCTCTTATCGTTTTGGGGGAGGGCGGGAAAAACGGCACACCAAAATAATCCCTAAACCCACCCCGACCCTTTAAAACTGTTCCCTTAGCTTCTCCCACCCTCCTGAACCCCCCCAAAACTTTTTACAAGTACCTGGTGGTCCAGTGGGGGTCCCGGGAGCCATCTCCCACTCTCGGGCCGTCAGCTGCCACTAATCAAAATGGCGCCGATGGCCCTTTGCCCTTACCATGTGACAGGGTATCTGTGCCATTGGCCGGCCCCTGTCACATGGTAGGAGCACTGGTTGGCCCGCACCATTTTTAAAGATGGCACCGGCTATCCATTACTCCTACCATGTGACAGGGCCTGGCCAATGGCATGGATACCCATTACACTAGGAGAGTAGCCATCTTTTGCCTTCTTGGTCTTTTATGGCCTCTGGCCCTGCTTGTCTCCAGCTTCCAGTTAGCCCTCTTGTTAATGCTCTGACCCTTCATATTCTGGCTGTTGATGGTTCAAACCCTGCCAGCTTCTTCCCTAGACAGTCACAATGTGCTGGTTAGAGTTGGAAGAATCCTAGGGTATAGAGGAAGAGGCATAACTAAAAAAAAAAAAAAGAAAGTGATTGTGCTGTTGTACAATTCATATCATAACATGGTAAAAGAGCCAAATGGTCTATCCAGACTGTCCAGCAAACTTCTTATGGTAGTATCTGCCGCACCATGCAGGTTACCCCCCTGTTTCTCCTAAGGGTAGCAACTGAGATTCCATGAAGTTATCCCCAAGCTTTATGATAACCCATAAAAAATGTACTGTTAGCAACATTTTCACTGGGTGATGAGCCTTCTTGAAAAATAAGACAGTGTTGTTTGACATGCTTTGCTTATGGACTTGGCCGTAGAAGCAGTCCTGTGCACTTTCCCTTAAATTTGCATATCAGTACCTCAGAGCATAAACGTCAGGGTCTATGTTGGCTGTCATCTAAATCCAATTCCTCTTCCCTCACCATTAAAGTGGAGAATGATTATTGGTTAAGGGTAGTAATCCCATATCGTCTGTTAATAGTAGTAACTGCTGCTCTGTGCAGCTTACTCCATGCTTATCAATTCCCTGAACCTTAAAAGTTGGGGCCCTTAATTGTTGTCTAAATCCAATTCTCTTTTTTCTCCTGTCGTTGAAGTAGAGAGTAATGTTGCAATTGCATCAAAAGCATCAAGGCTATTTGGTTAAATGTAGTACCCACTGCACCAGCAAGTTACTCCAATGCACCTATTTCTTTATTTCTGTCTTCTAGCCTTTAAGGACCCACTGTGTTTATCCCATGCCCTTTGAATTCTTTGACATTTTGTCTTCATCTCCTCCTTTAGAAGGACATTCCAGGCATCCACTGTCCTCTCCATAAAGAAATATTTTCTGATGCTAGTTCTGAGTCATCCCCCCTGAAGTTTGATTTCATGACCCTTAGTTCTGCTGTTTTATTTCCATTGGAAAAGGTTCGAAGTTTAAAAAGGGCTCCAGGGGCGATCTGGGAAACTGCAGACTGGTTAGCCTGACTTCAGTGCCAGGAAAAATAGTGAAAATTATTCTAAACATCAAAATCACAGAACATATAGAAAGACATGGTTTAATGGAACAAGGTCAGCATGGCTTTACCCAAGGCAAGTCTTGCCTCACAAATCTGCTTCACTTTTTTTGAAGGAGTTAATAAACATGTGGATAAAGGTGAACCTGTAAATGTAGTGTACTTGGATTTTCAGAAGGCATTTGACAAAGTTCCTCATGAGAGGCTTCTAGGAAAAATAAAAGGTCATGGGATAGGTGGCGATGTCCTTTCGTGGATTACAAACTGGCTAAAAGACAGGAAACAGAGAGTAGGATTAAATGGACAATTTTCTCAGTGGAAGGGAGTGGGCAGTGGAGTGCCTCAGGGATCTGTATTGGGACCCTTACTTTTCAATATATTTATAAATGATCTGGAAAGAAATACAACGAATGAGGTAATCACATTTGCAGATGATACAAAATTGTTCAGAGTAGTTAAATCACAAGCAGATTGTGATAAATTGCAGGAAGACCTTGTGAGGCTGGAAAATTGGGCATCAGAATAGCAGCTTAAATTTAATGTGGACAAGTGCAAGGTGATGCATATAGGGAAAAATAACCCATGCTATAGTTACACAATTTATTTATTTATTTATTTATATTCTATTTAATATACCGATGCTCAAGACCATGTCTTATCGTACCAGTTTACAATAAACTAGGGGGGTACAACCGTTAACAAAGAAAGCAAAAAGTTACATTATAACAGGGAAAATGGAACTAGGCTGTTAGAAAAAGGATAGGTAAACAATTTATAACTGGAGAGCAGAGGATATAAGCAGAAGGAAGTGCTTACATGGTAAGAATTATATACAAATTTACATGGTGTATAAGGTTAGGCAGTGCAGTTAGCCGAAAAACAGATTAGGTTTTTCGGCTAACTAACAATGTTAGGTTCCATATTAGGTGCTACTACCCAAGAAAGAGATCTAGGCGTCATAGTGGATAACACATTGAAATCGTCGGTTCAGGGTGCTGCAGCAGTCAAAAAAGCAAACAGAATGTTGGGAATTATTAGAAAGGGAATGGTTAATAGAACAGAAAATGTCATAATGCCTCTATATCGCTCCATGGTGAGACCGCACCTTGAATACTGTGTACAATTCTGGTCGCCACATCTCAAAAAAGATATAATTGCGATGGAGAAGGTACAGAGAAGGACGACCAAAATGAATAAAGGGAATGGAACAGCTCCCCTATGAGGAAAGACTAAAGAGGTTAGGACTTTTCAGCCTGGAGAAGAGACGGCTGAGGGGGGATATGATAGAGATGTTTAAAATCATGAGAGGTCTAGAACGGGTAGATGTGAATCGGTTTTTTACTCTTTTGGATAATAGAAAGTCTAGGGGGCACTCTATGAAGTTAGCATGGGGCACATTTAAAACAAATCGGAGAAAGTTTTTTTTCACTCAACGCAGAATTAAACTCTGGAATTTGTTGTCAGAAGATGTGGTTAGTGCAGTTAGTATAGCGGTGTTTAAAAAAGGATTGGATAAGTTCTTGGCGGAGAAGTCTATTACTTGCTATTAATTAAGTTGACTTAGAAAATTTGCCACCACCATTACTAGCAACGGTAACATGGAATAGACTTGGTTTTTGGGTACTTGCCAGGTTCTTATGGCCTGGATTGGCCACTGTTGGAAACAGGATGCTGGGCTTGATGGACCCTTGGTCTGACCCAGTATGGCATGTTCTTATGCAATCCAGGGCTTATGTACTTAGGTCTGTTTGGCAGGCTACACGATTCTTATGTTTACTGAATCAGTGTGGTAGGTTAGAGGTAGTATGGTCCCATCTGAAAAAGTCCTGGGGACCATGGAGGCTAGCTGTGTAGGTAACAGCTGTACTGTATTTGGTGATTGTTTGGATTATTTGGGGGCCTTGTAATTGCACATGGAAGGGGAAGGGTGCAGGGTTTGAGCTGAAAAAGGGATCTTGAATTCTCAGTATCACAGAAGGGTGGAGTAGAATGAAGAAAGATGACAAGAACTATCTTGGAGGCTAAGGTGTGATATCTCACAGATATTCATATTTTATGGCAACTGCAACTGGGATATTCCCTTAACAGAATGGACAGGAATATCTGATCAGAGTGAATGCGTCATTTTGCCTTTTTCTGATGTCAGCTACTACGTTGCTTTGCCATCACTTTCATTCTTACATCATTAGTAAAATGCAATGCTATTTGTATTTGAGAACTAGGTAATATACATACATCTTTTCCTTATCTCAGAAAATGAATTTGAACCATTGCAGTTTGTAATATCTTTTATTTAATCAACATAAAGATAATAGAAATATAATTATGCAGATATGTCTCTAATATTACATAATTTATATATTTATACGGCTTTTATGTTGTAGATCATTTCAAACAAGAAGTTAAATAATTCTGACTTATTTTAATTCCTGATATGGATGGGTATATATTTTTGCAAACATATCTTATGAATTTTAGTTAGGACTTTTAAAAGGCAACCTTAAAAAAAACCTTAAAAAAAAAACACCTTAAATTATGTTCTTTTAATTATAAATCTGTTACTTCATGGTTTTTCTTCTTCCCTCAATTACCATGTGAAAGGGGACCAGATAGGACTATCTAATCTCACGTTTTTTCTCCTCTTAAGTGAACCCCTAATGGAGATAATTTATTTATGTATTTATACTTATCTATTAACTACATCTCCAAGCCAAAAAGGCCACTCAAAGTGGTATACAAAAAAGTAAAAATGATTTCAAAGCAATGGTGATTTGTCAAGACAGAATACACATTTTAATTTTTTGATTACCTTTTAAAAACTTTAATTTTTTTTTTTTATTTTGCTTATGCCTTCTTGATTGATAGCATAAGGCAATGACATTTTTGTATCTTACTGAAACAGGATACCCTGTCAGGACAGTCAAAATGGAGGACTTTCACAAGAAGATGAGTTTTAAATGTACATGCTTACAATTTTATTGAAACAAAACAAGAAAGATTTTAAACTTCCAAAACTCAGTAAATATGTGCTTTTCCTCCCACAGATATTGCTTAAGTTTCATACATGTTTGCTAAAATGTTCTCAGAATTGAATGAATACTACGTGGTTTTCAGTGATCACTATTGCTGCACCTACAGGTTTCCATTTCAGTAGCCCATGCTTCCAATGAAAATGTACTTAAATATTTGGCAAAGTCTTTTTATCACTGGTCTCAGCAAACCTGTTCAGGAGAAACCCACCTTTTTGCTTTCTTCTCTTTCCAGCTCAGAATATAGTGTCAATTGGCTCTTTCTTTGTAGTCTTTTAATTTTAACTTCTTTATAACTGGTCAGGAATACCAGGTTTGAGCTCAAGTCAGAACCTTTTTCCATCGCTTTGCCTCTTCTGGATATTTCCCTTCTTCCAATAACATCTAATCTAGACTTTTTTTTAATTTAGTGTAGATTTAAATAATTAGTGCTATTGCATTCTGAATGAATTGATAGAATTCATTTACCCATGAGCTCTCCTATTGTATGGCCTTAAAACATTTTTATCTGTAATATTTATTATAATAACTCTAAAAAAAATTTGCTTAAATGTATTTATTTATTTATTTGCTTTTCTATACCAACATTTGATTTGGCATATCACATCGGTTTACATAAAACATGATGTCATAGGGCAAGCCGTATTATGACATAGTACATTGAAACATGGAAGAGTTAATTTAACTCGGAACATATAACTTATAACTTGCTTATAATGACATGGTGTATTGTAACAGTATATTATCTAGGTAATTCTATATGGTTAACAAATTAACTTAAAAGAAAAAAGAGCACACTCTATTAACAATTAATTAATGTATAACAAAGCTTTTGGCATATTTGTGGCAAAATGAATGTCTATTGATATTTTTGTGGGTTGATCAATTTGCTTAAAGCTAATACTTTTCCCACAATGCATTTTTGTGTTGAATTTTCTTCTAGTTAGCCCCTTGCTACCAATAGAACTGATTCAAAAGGCTAGAAAAATCATGTGGAATGTTATTTAAATGATATCTTCCTAAAGAGTCAGTACTGGATACACTTTATTAATTAGAAACTAGAAAATCCACATACAAACTACTAGACTAACTATTATTTACTCATATAAATAGTTTACATGGCAAAACACAGAGGGGCAAATCTTAAAACTTATGTGAGGGCACAGATTTGTTCACGCAATCCGGTGCGAACAAATCTACGCCGGATTTTATAACATGTGCATGCTGCCACGCACATGTTATCAAATCCAGGCTCGGCGCGCTCAGGGGGCTGCACAATTGCGCAACCTGCGCGCACCAAGCCGAGCAGCCTGCCTCCGTTCCCTCTGAGGCCGCTTCAATTTCGGAGCGGCCTTGGAGGGAACTTTTTTTTGGGTCCCCCCCACCTTTCCCTCCCTTCCCCTATCTAACCTATCCCCCAGCCCTAACAAAATCCCCCCTACCTCTGGCAGGCATAACTTGCGTGCACTGCCATCTCCCTGCCCCGGCACCGCCACGCCCCCAGACATGCCCCCAGCCCACCCCTTATTCGAAGCCCCGGGACATACACGCGTCCTAGGGCTTGCGCGTGCCGCCGAGCCTGTGCAAGATAGGCTCGGCACACGCAGGGGGAGCTTGGAGCAGATTTTCGGGGCTTACGCGCATATCTTACGCACGTGCCCCTTTCAAAATCTGCCCCAGAGGCACTGTGCCACTCAGTATACCTCATAACTCTGGAAAATTGTTCTGCTTGTATACTGTTAAACTTAGTACCCCCTATGATCTCAATGTGGAAAAGAATTTGAAAATGCATGGAAATGAAATAAATCATTTTTCAGATTACATGCTTGGAGTATTGCAGTTTACCCCAGCATGGACTCTTTATTAGGGATGTGCAGAGCAAAATTTTATGTTCATATTTTTTATGTCCGAAAGGGGGTCCCACTTGCGGCCAATATGGACATAAAAAAAATCCAATGAGTTGGGTATATGTACATATGTGCAAAAAAAAAATTTAAACCCCCTCACCCTCCTTAATCCCCCCCCCAGACTTACCACAACTCCCTGGTGATCGAGCGAGGAGTGAGGACGTCATTTCTGCAATCCTTGGCGAGAAGCATGTGACGTCGGTGGCACGTCGAGTGACGCGGCGTCACGTGATTCCCGGCGAGTTCGCGCCGGACGGCTCGTTCGGCCCAAAAAGAACTTTTGGCCAGCTTGGGGGGGCCTCCTGACCCCCTCAAGCTGGCCAAAAGTTCTTTTTGGGCCGAACGAGCCGTCCGGCGCGAACTTGCCGGGAATCACGTGACGTCGCGTCTGAGTGACGCGGCGCCACGTGATTCCCGGCTCGTTTGCGCCGGACGGCTCGTTCGGCCCAAAAAGAACTTTTGGCCAGCTTGGGGGGGTCAGGAGGGCCCCCCCAAGCTGGCCAAAAGTTCTTTTTGGGCCGAACGAGCCGTCCGGCGCGAACTTGCCGGGAATCACGTGACGTCGGCGTCACTCGACGTGCCGCCGACGTCACATGCTTCTCGCCAAGGATTGCAGAAATGGCGTCCTCACTCCTCGCTCGATCACCAGGGAGTTGTGGTAAGTCTGGGGGGGGGATTAAGGAGGGTGAGGGGGTTTAAATTTTTATTTTGGCTCAACAATCGCGATTTCCCACATATCGAACATATCTATGTTCGATATGTGGGAAATCCGATCGTTTATGTCGAATCAATTTTTTAAGTAAAAAAAAAATATGAGTTGCGTTTTACTAATGCGGTCAATCCGAATGCACACCCCTACTCTTTATGGGCCTTGATGCTGATTGCTGGTGAGACTAATGACCGCTTCCATGATAAAACAGGCTACCTTTAACTATTTAATACAGTTATCTAATTTTACATAATAATCAACTACTTAAACATCAGTTGAAAAGCTTTTCAAATGTTCCTCTTCAAGAAATGCCATCTAGGAGAGGTGGGAATATATTCAATATATTATTTTAGTTCAAACTTTGTGACACTTTAACTCTTTTATTGATGTCCTATTTATTGATTTTATTCATTCCCCTAGAGTTTGTCATGGATATTCATTTCTGGTAAACACATTTTGTAAAATCTAATGAAAAGTTGTCCTAACTTACATTATTAATATATGTGTAAGAAATAATGTTAAGTCTTCAGCATACACAGAGTATGCTATTCACTTTAAATAATGTATTTATTAATGTATTTAATAAGAATATCTCTTCTTTGCTTTATGGGTTTTCTCACCATTTTATTGAAACCATGCTGAGGTCTGTTCGATGCCGTATTTGTTCAGGAAGAGGATGTAGTATTTTTTTAAGCCTTCTTAGATAAACATTTACTTTGATTTTTTTTCCCTCTGGGAACACTGGTTCAAAGTTTGCAGTGGCAGATGACATATCACACTGTAAAATGTACAGGTGCGAGGGATCCTCTTTCCCATAATGATTTTCCAGTGCCCCAGACTGTACATTTTATTTGTTGATGTACCCCTTTAGGTGAAAGGGGTTCCTCTGAAACAAATATGTCATGTTCAGGATGTCTGCACCCTCCTCCACTGAGGTAGTGCATGCCTTCAAAACTGTAGACAGTAGAGATGTGCATTCGTTTATCACGAATTAGGCAATTTCAGCGAAATTGCCTGATTCGTCGTGGGTCAGGGGCCCCAAACCCCAAAACTGATTTTCCCAGAACTACGAGGAAAATGAGTGTTTCGGGTTTGTACGGGGGGAGGGGCACATTTTATTTTTTTAAATAAAAAACCACCCCAAGCATTAAAATTTACTGTAATACAACCCCCCACCCACCACCATCCCGATCTCTCCCCAAGACTTACTAACATCACTGGTGGTCCAGTGGGGTCCCACGAGAGATTTCTCCCTCCGGGCCATCGGGCTTTCGGGCCTGCCTCGCATCAAAATGGCACCGATAGCCTTTGACCTACTATGTCACAGGGGCTACCGGTGCCAATGTTCAGCCCCTGTCACATGGTAGGAGAAATGGATGGCCGGCGCCATCTTGTGCTCCTACCATGTAACAGGGGCTGAACAATGGCACCGGTAGCCCCTGTGACATAGTAAGGGCAAAGGCTATCGTCGCCATTTTGATTACTGGCAGCCGACGGCCCGAGGGCAGGAGATCGCTCCTGGACCCCCGCTGGACCACCAGGGACTTTTGGCAAGTCTTGGGCCCGATTAATTTTTCGCCATTTAGTTTTTTGTTTGTTTTTCCAAAAAAACTAACAGAGGAAAAACGAACTTTACCCCGAAGCGTCCAACTCAAAAAACGACCCAGTAGAAAAAAATGAAGCTCATCTCTAGTAGACAGCATTATCATTCATTCTCTCTAATGAGTTCACACAACTGGCTTTTCTCTAGATATGCTACAAAGTAGTATTTTCACTATTTTTTACATTTTTCACATGCTTCTGTAGCTGATAACAAACGTTTGTATTACCCACAAACCTCATTTAGCATTACATAGGCTTCCTCCACTTTCTCTTGTGTCATCAAACAATGTGTCATTGTATGTTCTTCCTGTGATTCAGCATGGTCTTTTTTTTACCTGATTGTTTAATAAGAAACAATGACTTTATTGGGTCTAATTTGCATCTTCTACTTCTTTCATAACCCAAGCATGCTGCGACCATCTGTTGCAAAAGGAGGGGGGGGGGGGGGGGGAGGAGAGGGACAGCAGCATACCCTCATGTATTCAGGGTACCACAGAGACCAATGTGGAGTAAAAATTGACTACAGCTTTATTCATAACAGTAGTATACAATCACAACTATGTACCTGAACCATAACATAGATTCAGCTGTCAGAGTGCCCCCTTCTGTGCAGGCAGCACACCATCTCCGGTCCCAGGGCCTGCCACAACCATGCAAGGCCTTGTCTTCCGGGAGGTAGATATCGTCAGGGCATTCTGGTCACCCACATTGCCCAAGTAAGGTGAATGCCCAAGCGAAGGGTGGGGTCATCCGCTCTGCCACCACTCCGGAGTCAGCAGTCCCTGGCGGCAGACGGTCCCATTGCACCGAAGTAGTGCTGTGCACTACCTCCAACTGGTGACCCCCCTCCTGGCTTGGGTACCCCGCTGCGACAAAACAACAAACATAACTAACTCTTACTAACAAATCTGACTAGCCAATACCATATCATTAAATGGGTGGGTGGGAAGTTTTGCAGTGAAGGCAGCAGTGTGGGGAGCAGGAGCAGAAAGAGATGGAGCCCGGGCGTGCTGCCAAGAAAACCCCTCGCGCAGTTGCCTCGACATACTGGGATGGCACCTGGGCTTCAAATGGCCCAATGGCCATCCCCCCTGCTCAGCCACTCTGCCCTTCTTCCCTCCCTGCAGCTGGCCTAGCTGCACTTGGCTGCGCATGCCCGCACCACGGGAGTGATGTCAGTGTGTCGGCAGTGACATCTCCGCTACTGCCAGCGATGCCGACATGCCAACGTGTCGCAATCCTCCCCCCCTCTGCTCCAGGTGCGGCACCCAGTTATCAGCAGTGTCCATGTACTTGCTCGGCACTGCGCCTTTATTGGCACTTTGCAACTATCACAGAACTCCAGGTGTGGTTGTACATTTTCATAGAAAACACTTTAGCCTGTATTTTAAATGCCCTTTGGGGTAGATTTTCAAAGGGTTACACGCGTATGATACGCGCATAACCTCCGAAAAGCTACCCTAAGCTGCCCCTGCGCGCGCCGAACCAATCTTGCATAGGCTTGGCGGCGCACGCCAGCCCCGGGATGCGCGTATGTACCGGGGCTTCGAAAAAGAGGCAGGAAGGGTGTGGGTCCAGGGGCGTGGTGGAGATTCGGGGGTGGTCCGGTGGGCAGTCCTGAGTCCTCCGGCGCAGCAGCCTGTGCCGGGGGATGGTGAGCCGGTGTGCGCAATTTACGTCTGTCTCGGGCAGGCGTAACTTCTGAAACAAAAGGTAAGGGGGGATTTAGTTAGGGCTGGGGGGTGGGCTAGATAGGGGAAGGGAGGGGAAGGTAGGGGGGATCGCAAACAAAGTTCCCTCCAAGGCCGCTCCGATTTCAGGGCTCCCCTTGGGCTCTGCTCACAAGGTGCACAAGTGTGCACCCCCATGCGCGCACCGACCCCGGATTTTATAACATGCACGCAGCTGCGCGCGCATGTTATATAATCGGGCATAGATTTGTTCGCACTGGGTTGCGCAAAGAAATCTACGACCGTGCATAAGTTTAAAAATCTGGCCCTATGTGCGTAAAATCCGGGCTTTAAGCATGTGGCCGGGCCTTGTGCATGTCGAGCCAATTTTGGAAGGGGCTCGGCCACACTCAGGGAGCTGAAGTATGTTGCGAAATGAAGAAAAAAAAAATAAAAAGGTAGAGTTTAGGGGGTGGGGAGGAGAGGGAAAGAGGAAGGGAGGTTAGGTAGGGGGGGTAGGGAAGTTCCCTCCCAGTCTGCTCCTTAATTGGAGCGGACTGGGAGGGAGCTGGGGAAGGCCGGAATGCGTCGCTGGGTGGAAATTGCAGAAGTCCCCCCCCTTGCGCGCGCTGCCTGCACATACACGCGGGTTATAAAATACAGTGCGTATGTGCACGCGGCCTATTGATTTTCTACCATGCGCACGCCAGCACGTGTGCGCAAAGTGGAAAATCTATCCCTTTGTGTCCAAACAGTATAGGCTGCCATCAGGTGATATGAAACAGTGCCTGTATTTCATGTGATTAAAATTTCCCATGATTCTTATCACTACACACAATTTCCTTATCCACCATCTCCTGTTTTTTCACATGTAATGAAACAAAGTAAATGAATAATCCATCACTCTATATGTAATGTTAAGCTTGCTTATAAGATGTAAGAGATATTAAGGTAGCAATATGAATAGTATCTTGTGAAGAAATTCAAAATATTATATAATTATTATGCATATTTTTAATTGTTTAATTTTAACTATTGAATTAAAACTGCTGATAAATGCTTTTTACTATGTATATTTTAAAGCAAAGTATTTAAATAAATCCATTGAATCATTTTATGCAGCATTATCTGCAACAACTTTCAATATATATATATGCATATTGTTTTTAGTGCTTTCTGTTACTTCAGCTATTAATGTTTTCATTTTTGTGTAGAAAAACATAAAATTGAGAATAAGAAATAATTTTTCATTCCATATTATATAACGCAAACCTTTTAAAATAAATTATTAGAATTTATTTTATTTAACTAATATACTTGTATTATTGCTTATTATGAAGTTTCCTTTGCAGAATGATTATTTTTACTTCCAAACCTCTATGCAGATCAGATTGAAAAGTAGAGTTAGTACACAGACATTCATTTTTCACTTGGAATTCTGTTGAATGTAAAATCAATTTAGTAATCTTGGTTCAGTCACTTCTGTGGACAACAGTCCCCACAATATACAGTAGTTGCGCAAAATATTAGCAGAGCCTGATTATTTACTATCCTAATTTTATTTTAAAATGGCACTATTTTGGGCAAAAATCTGTGGTAGTTTGCTGGAAAAATCTAAGATGCCAAAATCTACAAGGGTATCTGCTGTACAGCTGCAGATTTGGTATTATTTATGCCATTTTTAATGAAACAAGGGCTAGATATTTTTCTGCAAATTGAAGTAAATTAGTTAAATTGAATTGAGGTATAATATGCTTTGTCTTCTTCCAAGTTGAATTTTTGCTTTGCAAGGTACTATTCAATAATCAGTAGGCTCTAATTGGAGAAAAGACTAAGCTTCCATATAGTTGTCTGTTATTGCAGATTCTTTGAGAGAGTAGGGGATGTTTAGATATATGGTTAAATAAGGGAAGGGAGAGAGAAAGCTTCAGCAAGCAAAACTGTATCCTTCTGCTTTTGTAAGAACTTTATTTATATAACAGGATTTTGAGAAATTCTTGTAGATCGTTTCTGTTTTTCCCCCCTACAGATCAGAATTAATTATTGTTGTAATATAAGATGAATTTCTAGCACTGTGCAGAGTTCTCGTCACATTCTAGTTCAGTGGTTCTCAACCTTGCCCTTGATTACCTAGCCAGTTTGGTTTTCAGGACATCTTCAATGAATATGCATGAAGTTCATTAGCCTACAATGGAAACAGTGAATATATAAAATGTCATTGTATATATCCTGAAAATCAGATTGGCTGAGTGATCCTTGAAGAATGAGTTGAGAACCACTGCAATGCATAATCTTTTGATTGCATACCCAATGTCTTATCCATAATTCTGCGTTTAACTACATTAACATTTATGAATACATATATTCATTGAGACACAAAGGGAGACTACAAATTGTATTTTATATGTCCTTAATTGATTGGGTTCAGCAGAAAAGATGAAAATAGGCATATAGACTTAATCTCATCGCACCAGTTGCAAGAAAGTGTGAATTACTTACAAATAATAGAAGGGCTAGGGGGCATTCCTTGAAGTTAGCAAGTAGCACATTTAAGACTAATCAGAGAAAATTCTTTTTCACTCATCGCACAATAAAGCTCTGGAATTTGTTGCCAGAGGATGTGGTTAGTGCAGTTAGTGTAGCTGGGTTCAAAAAAGGTTTGGATAAGTTCTTGGAGGGGAAGTCCATTAACGGCTATTAATCAAGTTTATTTAGGGAATAGCCACTGCTATTAATTGCATCAATAACATGGGATCTTCTTAGTGTTTGGGTACTTGCCAGGTTCTTATGGCCTGGTTTGACCTCTGTTGGAAACAAGATGCTGGGCTTGATGGACCCTTGGTCTGACCCAGCATGGCAATTTCTTATGTTCTTAATTCCACACATTATAATTTACTTAAAATGATACTTGTATATCGAATTTCTGAATTTATTCCATACCTTATTAATCCTCAGGTGCAATTGATTAATGTACCGTATTTTTCGCTCCATAAGACACACTTTTTTTCCCCCAAAAGTGGGGGGAAAATGTCTGTGCATCTTATGGAGCGAATATTAAAAAAAATTAAAACTCTAACAAAACCCCCGCCCCCTCCTGACCCCTCCCAGACCTTCCAAATTAATTTACTATAACCCCCCCCCCAAGACCTGCCAAAAGTCCCTGGTGGTCCAGTGGGGGTCCAGGAGCGGTCCGGGAGTGATCTCCCGGACTTGGGCCATCAGCTGCCAGCAATCAAAATGGCGCCGACGGCCCTTTGCCCTTACTATGTCACTGGGGTCGACCAATGGCAGCGGTAGTCCCTGTGACATAGTAAGGTCAAAGGGCCATCAGCACCATTTTGATTACTGGCAGCCGACAGCCCTTTGCCCTTACTATGTCACAGGGACTACCGCTGCCATTGGTCGACCCCAGTGACATAGTAAGGGCAAAGGGCCATCGGCGCCATTTTGATTGCTGGCAGCCAATGGCCCAAGTCCAGGAGATCGCTCTCTGACCCCCGCTGGACCACCCAGAACTTATGGCAGGTCTTGGGGGGGTCAGGAGGGTGGGGGGTTGTAGTAAATTAATTTGGAAGTTCTTGGGGGGGGGGTCAGGAGGGTGGGGGGTTGTTAATTAATTTAAAGGGTTGGGATGTTTTTGTGTTTTTATTTGTGGGGGGGGTTCCCACAGAATTAGAAAGACAAAAGTTTTCTGATCTGGGGAATGGACCAAAATGGCCCTCCCCAGACCCGAAAACAAAATGGGGAGAAAAAAAATGTTATGCACTGCCCTAATTTGCTCCATAAGACGCACAGACACCCGGGGACAGAGCCGGTTTAGCACAATTTTTTTTTTTAATTTTTCCCCTCTGAATCCTAGGTGCGTCTTATGGTCAGGTGCATCTTATGGAGCGAAAAATACGGTATTTTCAAATTCATTACAATATGTCTTCCATTTCCTATCTGTTTCTATATAAGCAGAGTCACTCTTCTATTATCACAAGCATCTGCATATGCACCTACATTTATATCACCACAAAGTAAGGAGAATGGCACACTTTCTTTTTTAAAAATATGCTGAAAAAACCTATACAGTTCTTCTCAATAGGATATAAAAAAATAAAGAAAATAAAAATAGAAATATATAACTGCTAATGAAAAAGGTAATAATTAAAAAATGTAAAAGTGAACCAGTTCAGGTATAAGGGAAGGCATTGATGTATGCACATAAAAAAAATAAGATCAATAAAATGTCTCACCCCATTTCCTTACCTCACCTTGTTCTTACTGCCATATAAGCAATACTACATATCAAGGAGTAAAAATGCCTTCACATTGAAGACATACTTCCATTCTTTTAAAGTAGGTTCTTACCATTTTTAAGGTGTGTTATCTGTTGCTTAAAGCAGTGGGATCATTCTAGCTAGCTTTCCCATTTTTCTAGAAGCGCAGATGCTTAAAGCATTTCAAGGTACGCCTACAGACAATTAAGAGATTTGTTTGACTGTGGCAGTGCACTGTTGAAAGTTATACCAGTTGTGAGCAAAAATATTACATTGGAGAACTGAGGCCTGCCAAAAGTGAATAAAATGTGCATATGCATTTTGGTGAATCAGTTGACCTGTAAGTAAGTAGAGGATGAAGACAGTATCTGTGAAAGCTTCTCTTCCAATGCTCTAAATATTTTTCTTCTTTCTTTTATTTTTTTTCCCTTTTGAATAGTATTTCCATATATGTTCTGGTATTTCAGTTACTGTGAAAGCTTTTTGTACTAGTTGCCTCTAGAGACCAAAATATGCTTTAGTGAAGTGAGCACCACCTGTATTGTCCCATGAAGTGATGCTGTTCTCCACTTCTTTTACTTTGCCTGTCCCTTAGCTGCAATTTAGTTAAAATAAATTAGATTAATAGCAATTTTACCAAGAGTTACATAAGATAAATAAGCAAGTGAGAATATAAAGAGAGCCACTGAGAGAACTGATAACTCATCAATAGAATCTCTGGACTCTTTTATGGCACTTTTGTTTGAATGTGAAAATTCTTAGAAGGGGTAATTTTTAAACATCTAAAATATGCACAAATATGTAAAAAAATATACATATAAATTACACCAGTATTCAAAGTAGACTTACACACGTCTGCTTTGAAAACTATCCCACCAAATCCAATTTGCGTAGGTTATACCTGCTATGTATTGTGCAGAGAATTTTCCTAAATTGTATGTGCATAGTGTTAAATTTTACAGTGTGTGCCTCTTTCAACCTCCCCTCCCCTTTGCCTCCATGCCAAGAAAGGCCTTAGCTCGGTGCAGGTAAACTTATGTTTGAATATGACATATGTGCATACGTTTACCAACATAGTGGGTGCCAATTTTGTAAAAGGCCAGTTCTGCAGGCAAAACACAGATTTATCTGCAGAAATCCCTTTAAAAATTACCTCCCAAATCCTTACTGCCTCAGGATGTACTATATTTGTCTTGCAAAAGGGACATTAGCAATGGTATATTGAGGTACTCTGCAGCTCTTTCTTTTCTATGGCAATGACATTAAATAAATGACAGAAGCTATATTCTTTCAAGGAGTGCAAGGGAATAAGATACTTTTTTTGTAATTTAAATAATAACACTCCTGAGGGGAAAATACACACTATTTCTATAGTTTGCCATTTTAAAATCTCATCCCTAAAACAAAAAGAAAGAAAAACAAATTAGGACGCATTTAGTCTAAAAACTTCTAGTTACCAAATAATACGGTATATAATATAATAGCTGCAGGGTGTGCTTTCACGTAATCAAATATGGTAAAATGAAAACCGCCTAAGAGAACAAATGTCATGAGAATAACCTACTTGGCATAAAGAGTATTTTTTTCTTGGTTCTGAATTCAAAACAATTTAATGATTATATTAAGTAAGCCCTGATATACCTAGGAATTCTAAGAAATTTGTAATACAGTATTAAAGTTCTTTAAAACAAAGTTAGGACTGAAACGTTTAATAGCAGTTTCAGTATTAACAAAATACTATAACAAAATACATAAAGCTAGATTTTAAAAGGCGCATATGTTATAAAGTACATTGGGAAAGTTTGCGAAGGCATAAAAGCCCCTTTTCAAGTCCATCAAGTTCTGCCTGTCATGCAGAAATGCTATATAGCAATTAATGCGGTCATAGCCTGCTTTGGTGACCTGGTTCAGACTGCGTGAAAACGTGGTTTGCGGTATTCCCCCCACTACCCCTACTGTCGTTTGGAAGGAGTCGCTTACCATGAAATGCAGGGTGGCCAACAGTTTGGTGAGGCCAGGCACAACGTGTGAGCTTTCTGTGATGGGATCCTCATCTTCTTGGATTTCTTCATATAATTCCAGGATAGCCCGAGAGCTGAGGTGATATCTGGTAACCACATAGTCCTCTGGCATGCCCAGCAAAGATGTTCGTGGAGGAAAGACACGGTCTCTGTATCTCCTGCGCTGTGGGGCCCGTGGCTCTGGCTGTGGTGCAGGGACTTCTCTAGGAGGACTTGGAACTGGTCTTGCCAGTTATTCAGCTTACTGTTGTTCCGGTTGTTGTTGTCTGTGGCGAGCCTGCCGAAGCAATCAGTATGCTGCAACCCTTACATGTGCCAAAAACATTATGGCCTTAGGAAGCAAGACCAGGTAGAAACAGGTATTTTTATTGGGCCAGGAAGGCTTGGTAGGTGTGTTCCATTCTGTTGGACATTTTATCGCACGTGATCATCGCTTGATAATACCGTGGTCCACAATATCGGCCGTGATAATACATTTTTCACCCTACCACAAAAAAAAAAAAAATAGGTGCAATTATTTCCCGTGTATGATCCCACAATAAAGTGCGATACTGTATCGCACCCTGCGCTAGCAGATTCTCATTTCCATTAATCCCACCCAAACTCCTTCCACTTGACTACTAATTTTGAATTTGCATACGCAATTTGCAATGTAGTATGTATCGCATGTGTTAGTGCTTTAATGCACGCGATAAGGCCCTGACACATACGATAAGGCCCTAACACGATTTGTTAAATGGCCTTGTTGATGAGATGTTAAGTAAGTTGTGCCATGTTTATTTCTGATTGGCAATAATTTGACCTACAATACTGATTAAGTTATATAGTCTGACTGTAATCATCATGATACTTGAAACAATTGATTGTGGTCAATCACCAAACAAGTATTTTTCAAAATTATGTCAATTGAATAATTCCAAGAATGCTATACATCATATCCTTCAGTTGCATTATTATAAAGGCAATTTACAATGGGGCGGATTTTTAGAGCCCTGCTCGCGTAAATCCGCCCAAAACCGGGCGGATTTACGCGAGCAGGGTCCTGCGCGCCGGGAAGCCTATTTTACATAGGCCTCCCAGCGCGCGCAGAGCCCCGAGACTCGCGTAAGTCCCGGGGTTCTCCGAGGGGGGCGTGTCGGGGGCGCGTAGGGGGGAGGGCCCGGTCATCGCGGCGTTTCGGGGGCGTGTTGGCAGCGTTTTGGGGGCGGGTACGGGGGCGTGGCTATGGCCCGGGGCGGTCCGGGGGCATGGCCGCGCCCTCCGTACCCGCCCCCAGGTCGCGGCCCGGCGCGCAGGAGGCCCGCTCGCGCGCGGGGATTTACGCCTCCCTCCGGGAGGCGTAAATCCCCCGACAAAGGTAAGGGGGGGTTTTAGACAGGGCCGGGTGGGTGGGTTAGGTAGGGGAAGGGAGGGGAAGGTGAGGGGAGGGCAAAGGAAAGTTCCCTCCGAGGCCGCTCCGATTTCGGAGCGGCCTTGGAGGGAACGGGGGTAGGCTGCGCGGCTCGGCGCGCGCCGGCTATACGAAATCGATAGCCTTGCGCGCGCCGATCCAGGATTTTAGTGGATACGCGCGGCTCCGCGCGTATCTACTAAAATCCAGTGTACTTTTGTTTGCGCCTGGAGCGCAAACAAAAGTAGGCTATTCGCGCTCGTTTTAAAATCCGCCCCAATATGTACAATACTATTGTATTTTGGAACCACCCTTTAACAAGTCTTTTGTTGAGATACAGAAAACATATAAAAAATGAATCACTTCAAAGGATACTGATATCTCTTTCTTGGGATATATGAAATAAAAAAACATCTTTCTGTTTAAAGACTAGAAAGTAAGGTATAATTGTTTAATACATGTGAAATTAAAAAAAAATTAAATTAGTTAAATGTGGACTAATGTAAACTGAAACTATTAATTGAATTGTGACTAGCTATTCATCTAAATGCAAAATCCAATATAGATTTGCTGGTAAACATGAATTAATCAGCTCTAGCAGTGAACGTTACAAGCAAGCAGTAATTGTTACTGGGCAATTATAGACCTAATATATAACATACCGAGGAAAATATATGAGTGGACATCATATAGTGTTTGAAGACTCGTGCTTTTTTTGTGCCATAAAGCCTAGGAGAATTTCATATTAAAATAATGGATAAAAACAAGTTAAGAGAGAAAAATCAAGAAGATATAAATGCCCCAAAATAAACACTTCCATTTAGTAAGCTAAATAATCACTATGTCAAGCTCCAAGGAGGAAGTGTAGTACAGAATACCATGCAGATGAAAGGAGATAAATCAATATATTGGCATCACATTACTACAGCTACTAATATTAATAAAGTATTAGGAAACCTTATTGTGACACCCTTCTGTACTGTTGTATTTCTTCATATGAAATATTTATAAGCAAGTGTGCCCAAAACAAACTCAGGCCTGGTTTTTCCATTCTCGCAGAGAATGGTGAATCCCGGCGGTAACAGGGGGCGGGGAGGTGAAGGGGGGGGGGGGGCGGCCTGCGAAAGCCGACAGCGATCGCACCACCGCGGTGTTATCGCTGCCGGCTTTCACACCCAATAGCACCACCGTGAAAGGTGGTGCTATTGGGCATGCTACTGGCAGCGATAACGTGGCTTACCTTATCGCCGCCAGCGAAGATACCGCCACGTCCGCCTCCTCGCTGCTCCGACTCCTCCCCTCCCCGCCCCGACTCCACCCCGACTCCGCCCCCTGCTTGCTATCGCACGCGAAAAGGATAGAAAATAACCCCCTTAGCCAGGCATTGGTTGAAAAAGTGAGAATAAAAGGGCCCTACTCACTTTATGGCCATGTTACTACCACCATCATATAGCTCAGAAATACATAAAGGAGTCACTTTGTTGAGGTATAGATCATAGTGCAATAGGCACATTGCATCACTAGCAGCTACTTATGTCTACTTTAAAAAAAAGAAGTATATTATAATTATGTTTGCATAAACAGCAGACCAAAGATCTTCTCTCTTTTAATCAGTTTCTTTCACCTGAATCTATGCTACTGTCTTTCCCTGCCAAAACCTTATTGATGGTCTTCTGGGATGTAGATGAATGGATCTGAACTCCCTGTGGTAATCATTGGTAGCATCATGGTCAGCCTGTCTCCCATAGTGTGCTGTAGGACAGAAGGATCCCAAACTGTTGTGGGACCAAATAGTTGCTCAAACAGAAGTTGTTAAACTAAATGGAATATAGAATTGAGGAATTGTGCCCAAAGGGTTTGGGCACACTTGACTCAGGCTCATTTGCATGACACTCGGGATAGGACTCTTTCCCTGTTGCAGGTCCATTATGCTGGAAATCATTACCTGTCCTCATACATACTATTGTTATGAAAAAGGTGTTCAACCAGGTCTTTTGTTCAGACAAGCATTTGAGCTTGAGTAATGGAGCAGGAACAGCAGTGAGGAATTTCTGATTGGCAATTGGTCATATTAGGTTCCATCAATGATTTTAGAGGTAACTTTCAAAGGCGTTGTGTATGTAAATGTAACATGCTATCATAGCAATGTTCAAAACCTGTTTACCTGCATTAAATGCTCTTAATACAGGTAAAACCTATTGACAATGAAATCACATATATTGTATTAATTATCAAAAGCCCTCTTATACAGGTGAGGTGTATTTGCACATGTAAAATCCAGGTTTCAGCATTTAAATCCTTTTGAAAACCCTCATTATGTTATTTTGGTAGTGAGAGCATATATATATATGTATATATAGTATATATGTACGTAGTATATGCATACTTTGCTGCTACATTGCTGATTTCATTGCATATGATTTTTGGGGAAGTGTTTATTGTGAGTGATATTATTGATAGTTCTTGTGTAGGAATAAAATTCACATAGTTCTTTGCCAATTTCTCAATGTTTGTGCCTTATATCCGCTCTGTAACATAGAGCAAACATCCCATCCCACGACCACACTATAGAAGGCCATATTTTCCAAGAACATAGAATAGGACATCATTTAAATATAGTCCTGATCATAGAAACTAAGAAAAGAAGTTTCACTTTAAGCTTTGTAAAACCTAGAAATTTAAGCCCTTTACCCAGTAATTCCCTATATTATCAAGCTTAGTAATCACAAAGACTATCAGTCAGGTTTAAGCATGTCCTCCATTAAATAAAGGTGGGAGAACATACTGACAAATGTCTTTAAAGTGTAGACAGAGTTGATAGAGTACAAATAGGAGTTGATATTCAAAGAGTTTGCACAGCTAACCTTATCTTTTCAAATCCCTGCTCCCCAATGACTGGCTATTTTTTTTTTTTGGGAGGGGGGGCAAATTATTGACCAGACAAAATGTTGCCACTCTAAAAGAGACAGCAATAGCGGCAATCCCATAGCATGATTCAACATTACTGATCAGCACTGGGACCACTCGAGGAAGTATAGTTAAAGGGGGGGTGGGGGGGGGGGAGAGGGGGTTGTAATAAAGTCCATGATTTTGCACAATCTTTATTGCAGAATTAAAGAGGGGGAATCCATGCATATTATTAAAATGAATGAATAAGTAATGTGCAACATTTTTAACGTATTACTGGCCCACTTCTATATAAAACCCTACAAGCTAGTGCATTAGCCCCATGGTGAGAGGACAAAGAAGAAGACAATTTTTCTTACCTGACAATTTCATTTTAGTTGATCTCATACCAGTCTACATCTTTCCCTTCTAAAAGTATGTCCTGTATATTGTAGTGAGCTTTGGGGGCACAAACTGAATGTGAAATTTTTTGGTTGTTGTTAATTTGTTTCTGGCTATTTTTCTGCATTTTGCTGTATTATCAATCAGAGCGGTTCTCAGCAAGGGCCACAAACATGTCTGATTTTCAGAATATACACAATGGATATTCATCAGATGTATTTGTATATTTATGCTCTAAGAACAAGGCAAATTGGTATAACTATTATCCTGGAAACCTGCTGCCATCAAAGACTAAAACTGAGAACCTCAGATTTAAAGAGAGACATTAGGCAATCAGAAGGTTGGATGCAATGAATCTCAAATGTTTTTTGAACCTAATAAACTTTGGGCCTGATTTACTGAGCATTTTCCCCATGGACAGAGAATGGGAAAAAAAACTTTAGTAAATAATAGGGATGTGCATCGGGTGCCCAATCGTTTGCATTTTCGGGTTCGTGTGGCCGTGGGAAAATCTTGTTTTCCCGCGGATCTGCATTTTTTTTTTTAGTAAAAAATTGTTTTTCAGCTTAGTGCGCGCTAATGAGAGTTAGCGCGCACTAACAAAAATAACAAAAAATAAAAATAAACATTTTTTACGAAAATTTGGGGGAAAAGTGTTCGTTTCTCATTTTTCCTGATATATAACGAATTAAGAAATATCGTATAATATTTCTATTTGTTATAAAAATGATTCACATCCCTAGTAAATAACCCCCAATGTTTGTTTTCCATGTGTTCTTGAAGAAGTGATCAGTCTTAGTCAATGTAGGGGAGTGGGAACGGATTCAAACAAATAAAATTATTATGGGGAAGATATGCATTGATCTAATGATCTGCAGTTTTCTAGCGGGTGGCATTATAACCTATGGCAGGGGTGGCCAACTCCTGTCCTCAAGAGCTACAAACAGCCAAGTTTTCAGGATATCCCCAATGAATATGCATGAAATCAATTTGCATGCACTGCTTCTACTGTAGGCATACCTTTCTCATGTATATTTATTATTCATATCCTGAAAACCTGGCCTGTCTGTGGCTCTTGAGGACTGGAGTTGGCTACCCCTGTCCTATGATCTAGATTTGTTAAGACTAATGGAAAAGGCAGGTAAGAAAATAATCCTGTTTTTTCATACCTAAAAAAAAATCACTAACATAGTAATGCTGTAAGCAAGGATTGTAGCTGAAAGCATTTCTATTCATCTTTGGCTCTCATGTTTATGTTCAGTGCATACGGACATTTTGAATTTGATTGCCAGATGTGCTGTACGAAAAAAAAATATTGGTTTCCATTACCTACAGCAAATTAATTTTAGGTAGGAATGAGCATTGCAATTATATAACTCTTGTGTCTGCATAAATTACTGTCATATGTTTAACTACTTTTCATTTCTCTCTGTATATCAGACTGCAATTTTGGACAAGCTTTTCTTGTTATAATAATGATTATAATAGCACAACTACTCGACTTTGCAAAGAAAAGGCAGTGTCATTTTGTTTGATCTTTATAAGCTTAATTTCAGTGGTAGAACTCTAGTCAAGTCAGGAAATATGTACTCCTGATTTTATTAGAAATTCACTTGCAAGTTTAAGAATATGGCAGATGTCACAGCCTTTTGCCACTATGTAATAAACTATTGAAGCATCCTTTCTAGTAAGCAATTCTGCAACCAAATGGGGGAGAGCAAGAACAAAGGTTAACTGAAAAAGGAAACTTGCTGCCTTGAAAAGCTGCTGGAAGTGATCCAGTCACTTTCAGGGCAGTCCACTTGTCTAAAACCAGAATTTTAAAGCTGGGAAAGAATTTTGATGAGGTGTTACAATAACATTGTAACTCAATCTGCCTATAAATCATGTTCATAAACTGCTACCGATCAGGTCACAATTGCTGTCACTTACTTTTTTATGATGATTCGCTTCAGGGAAGAAAAGGCAGCTACTGTGTTCGTTAAGAACTTGTGGCTACTGGGGCAGGAGAGTATTGTCTGCTATAAACTATTTGATTTAAAGTCCCCTTTTATTATAATGCTTGTCTGCCCCAGTAATGAAGTAGAGAAATGGGGGAGACATAGCTGCTTGAGTTAAGTATTCCAAAGATTGTTCATGAACATCCCTATTCAGGAGCTAACACTGTGGAATATAGCTTTGTAAGAGGTAAAATGAACAACTAGAGAGGGTAAAAAAAAAACTTTTCCAAAATATATTTCATTCAGGCTATTTGAAAAAAAAAAATCCTATATGTGCCCCAAAATCTATGACTTAGATTTTAGGGCACATATAAAGGTATTTGTTGCACAAGGAGGACATGTTTTTGTGCGATATATGTGGGCCAAACTCAAACATTTGTGTAGCTGATAGGTGGAAATTTAATTACTGAAGAACATTGAACTGATTAATCATATTGGGTAAACGATAGCATATATGTGCAACAGTAGCAGTTACTTGCGTACATGCTATTTGATAAACCTCAAACATAAGTATGTATATTTGCTTTCATTGCACATATATACGTGTAAAAAGGGGGTAGTCTGGGGTGTTCTGAGGCAGGACTAACATTTAAGTGTATAAATTGCTATTTTAAAAGTTATGCATGTAAGTTTGACACCTGCTAACTATCTTTCATAAGTGATATTAAATGTGTTTATTGTGTACTATTGGCCGGAAGGGAGATCTGGGTGAACTGGAAGAAATTCATGCTGAAAAACCAGGAAGATGATGATGACCTTGAAAAGGACTGGTTGAACTGGTGGAGTAATTGGTAAAACTGGTAATTTCACATATGTGTGCATATTTAAAAATACACCAATTTATTAGCGTAAATCCTACTTTACATAAGTAAGTCCCACTTTATTTTTTTATGCGTAAAATATATGTACATATCTTTTTAAACTAGGTAGAAAAACTACAAGCGTTCAATGCATTGAAAAACTCGCTTTCAATGCATTGCATGTATTCATGTGTACCCATACAGTATGTTGCAGATTAAAGATAATTTGAGAGTTATCCATCTAAATGACTTTGAATGTTGAACTCAGGGCATTTTCTATTATTATGTTAGAATATTGAAAGAGATTTGAGAGTCAAAACTGAGTATTTATGTTTTAGAAAGAAAGTAGAAGCCAAACTGTTTCACCAGGTCTATAGAAACAATGAGATGTGAGTTGGTTTAACTGTTTTAAAAAGTTTATAATTAGGTTTTAAGTAATGCAAATCTTCATAATATGATATCCATTTATGTTTTGACTGCTCTATTATGGATGTAATGCTTGGAAGCCACATTGAATAGTCTTTTTTGATTGGAATTGGCAGATTTATATGATCAATAAAATAATAAATGTAGCTCCTGCCTATTAATTATGGATATCCTGAAAACCTGATTGACTGGGTGGACCACCGAACAGATTAGAAAAGACATAATAAATCTGTGGTCACTCAAAGCAGATGTTCAGGGGCACACACACACTCACACACGCACACACACACACAGAGACATGCGATACGTACATAAACATACAGACATGCTCTTTCTCTCATACATACTCACACAGACATGTCCTCTCTGTCATACATACACATACACTGACATGCATTATTTCTCTCATTATGCATATATATAGACATGCACTCTCTTTCTCATACATACGCAGACATGCTCTCTGTATCATACATACACACACACATACATGCTCTTTCTGTCATACACATACACACAGACATGGTCTCTCATATATATGTATATACATGCATATTCGTACGCACACACACACACACACACACACACACACACACACACACACACACACACACACACACACACACACAGTGTTTCTCACTGCCCCTCCTCCAGAAGCACAAGGTAAACAGCAGCAGCCTCTTTCTTCAGGCTTGCCGGGACTGACACTTCTGAGGCCCATGCTGCTCCTCTTCCTACAGCTGAGCAAGGACTGGGGCTGTTACTCCATCCATAATAGGGGGGGGGGCCATGCTGCTGCTTGTCTGCTACTGCTTGCATGAACCCCAGGCCATGCTGCTGCTCCTTGCTCCTCCTGCTTGTCACTGCCACGCGGGACCGAGGCTGATACTGCTGATGTTCTTCTGTCTCTGCTGGCTATGGCATTGCCTCTCCTTCTTTCTGCCTGCGTGGGACCATGCTGTGGTGCTTTATCTTCCAGGCCACATGGGTGGGAAGGAAAGGTCATGTGGTTTTCTGCCCCTGACTGGTGGCGCTCTAGGTGGCTGCCTAGTCCACCTGGTACTGACTATAGTTTCCCAAGGGATGGTGCGGGTAAAAGGCCTGTGCCACCCAATAGATAACCCTCCTTGCAGAAGAATCAGGGAGGGGGCTCATTCTCACAGTCCAGGATTGTCTTCCATGATTGCTCTGTGGGCTCAAAGGTGGCTGACAAGGTATCAACAGAGTCTGTCACAACTTGGATACATAGTTCTGAGTAGGATGGCTAGGCCCTGAGTTGTTTTGCTCTGTATCATACTGTTTCTGTCAGTCCCATGTTTTTAACTCTTGTGGACATTGTAGGGTTTCAATGTGCAACAAATCCTTATATCTGACTGTTTCTGGACAGGTAATGGATTTTACCGACTCCTCCACTTTCAGCTCCACAAATTTCTTTTGCTGTCTTCTAAACAGTATCATTTTTCATAACCATCTTAAAAAGTAAAGTGATGCTATACAGCTGATTCAGCTTAATTTTCTTAAATTTTAAAGAATAATATATGCAGGTCTCTTGAGATAGCTTAGATTGGTAGTCAGCCTTTTTATTTCATCTGCCCCCACCCTTTTGAATTTTGTTTTCTGTGAAAACTGCTTTGGATTTCAGCTTTTGCAATCTCAGCATTGCTGACTGAGTATTGTATATTAGCTGTAGGAGTCAAGGGGCTTTAGAAAAGAATTCATTTTTTGTACTTAAAGTTCTAATTGGGCACAAAACAGCTTCAAAAGACATAGCATATATTGTATGAATTACTTGCTGAAGCATATTCTTTGTCCTCACCCTCTTACTTTTCCAATATCTTCCTTGTTCTCCCTACGCCCTTCTCGTTTCCAGCTCTGAAAACAGTTAGCTGGTTGTATAGTAGACTGATACAGAAGAATGTCTATTTTAAGACTCAGTGTAGCTCAAATAAATAAATGTACTACTATTTAACTCTGCTGCAAGACAAGCTGTATTTTGATATTCTATTCTTCATCTCTTTAAACTGTGAACATATTTGTTACAGAACAAGAATATATTGTTTAGACATGCACATAATATAGAAGCTATACAAAGATTATATTATATAAAAACTGCTATTGAAAAATCACAGTAATTCATTGCATTTTGTAGTTGTATTTATTGAAATCACATGATCTTCCATCATATATACATGAGACATTGCTGCTATTTTATATTTCTTCCATGACCTTTTTTCAAATTCACTTTCTTACCTTAATCAGTCCCACTAGTGATTGTGAATGCCATATGGCTTTTTTTTTTCAGTTTCTTCTTTATCTACCTACCTACCATATTCTTAAATCTTTATCCTCATTCTTGCTCTTTAACTAAAAGTAACTCCTATTCCACAAATTCAAAAGCAGAGACAAAGCTGCAAATCATGAAATGCATGTGAAATGCATGTGAATATTTTTAAGATGAATTCTCAGAATGCAAATAATAATACTGAATAAGATGGTAACTTTAAAACGTGTGTGCGCACCCTTATAAACATGTTTAGGGATGTGAATCATTTTTTGACGATTTAAAATATCGTCCGATATATTTTAAATCATCAAAAATCGTTAGAGCCGCGATACAATAACAATTCCCCCGATTTATCATCAAAAAATCGTAAATCAGGGGAAGGGGGAGGGGAAAGGGGAAGGCGGGAAAACCGGCACACTAAAAAAACCCTAAAACCCACCCCGACCCTTTAAAATAAATCCCCCACCCTCCCGAACCCCCCCAAAATGCCTTATATTACCTGGGGTCCAGAGGAAGGGTCCCGCTGTGATCTTCCACTCTCGGACCTCCGGTGCTTGTAGAAATGGCGCCGGCGCTACCTTTGGTTTTTCCATACGGAAAAACGATTCACGGCAGGAGATCGCTCCCGGACCCCCGCTGGACCCCCAGGGACTTTTGGCCAGCTTGGGGGAGCCTCCTGACCCCCACAAGACTTGCCAAAAGTCCAGCGGGGGTCCGGAACGACCTCCTGCAGTCGAATCGTGTTGTCTACGACCGGCGCCATTTTGCGCAAAATGGCGCCGGCCATAGACAACACGATCTCCTGCCGCGAATCGTTTTTCCGTGCGGAAAAACGATTCGCATGCAGGAAGTCGTTCCCGGACCCCCGCTGGACCCCCAGGGACTTTTGGCCAGCTTGGAGGGGCCTCCTGACCCCCACAAGACTTGCCAAAAGTCCAGCGGGGTCCGGAACGTCCTCCTGCAGTCGAATCGTGTTGTCTATGGCCGGCACCATTTTGCGCCGCCATTTTGCGCAAAATGGCGCCGGCCGTAGACAACACGATTCGACTGCAGGAGGTCGTTCCGGACCCCCGCTGGACTTTTGGCAAGTCTTGTGGGGGTCAGAAGGCCCCCCCAAGCTGGACAAAAGTCCCTGGGGGTCCAGCGGGGGTCCGGAAGCGATCTCCTGCCGTGAATCGTTTTTCCGTACAGAAAAACCAAAGGTAGCGCCGGCGCCATTTCTACAAGCACCGGAGGTCCGAGAGTGGAAGATCACAGCGGGACCCTTCCTCTGGACCCCAGGTAATTTAAGGCATTTTTGGGGGGGTCGGGAGGTTGGGGGATTTATTTTAAAGGGTCGGGGTGGGTTTTAGGGTTGTTTTAGTGTGCCGGTTTTCCCGCCCTCCCCCCCCACTGGACCCCAGGTAATTTAAGGCATGTTGGGGGGGTTCGGGAGGGTAGGGGATTTATTTTAAAGGGTCGGGGTGGGTTTTAGTGATGTTTTAGTGTGCCGGTTTTCGATTTTCACGATATTTTAAAAACCCAAACGGCGACGATCCGATTCCCTCCCCCTCCCAGCCGAAATCGATCGTTAAGACGATCGATCACACGATTCACATCTCTAACATGTATATGGGTGTGTGGCCATATATGCTGGAATTTTATATCCTGAGCGCAGGTACACACACATGCTATTAAATATGCCTGGTGCTCTTAAGTGTGCTGCTGATTTTAAGCATGTATACGAATAGCAGGGAAATTTCGGCATTTACATGCACAGGAGAGAAAATTTTATAACATACGCGAGCCCAGGAAATGTCCAATTTAACCAGTTCATCCACCAGTTTGCTCAGTCTATATCCTCAAGACCCTGCCCCCAGTTCTTTAGCCTGCATTCCCCTCAGTTAGCCCAGACCCCTCAAGCAGTTCATAAACAGCTATAAATATTTTTATTCAGACTTAAATTTCATCTATAGCAGAAGCAACTTTGCACTGAAATGTACCTGGATATGCACCCATGTGCTTAGCTACATACGCAGGTATCTCGGCTCCAGAATGCCCAATTCCCTGCCCACTTTTTTCTGCCCCTTTTTCCCCAATGCTAGATATGTACATATCGGTACTTGTGCGCATATGTGGCAGGTTTATAAAATCAGGTGGACATGCACATGTGCTACAAGCACATGCATCTCCTGGTTTTGGTGCACGTGCATGGGCAGGCTCCTTTTAAAATGCACGCAGCACGCACAAGGCCTGGCCTCGCATGTAACCCCTGTATTTTACGCGTGCAGGCCATTTAAAATCGGGTCGATTAAAATCTACTTTTGTGTTTTGTTTGCAAATTATTTAATACCAAGGGATTTTAGATCAAGTTTTAGCATTTTCTAAGTTATTATAGAAACATAGAAATATGATGGCAGAAAAGAAGATCATATAGTATATCAATTCTACCCATCCACATAACTGCTTAGCTCTATTTCCTTACTAAACCCTCAGAGATATCCCATGCTTGTCTGATGCTTTCTTGAATTCAGATACTGTCCTTGTCTCTACTACCTCTGCTGGGTAGCTTTCTCATACATCCACTATTCTTTCTGAAAAGAAATATTTCCTTAGATTCTTCCTAAGTCTACCCCCCTTTCACACTCATCTCAAGACCACTCGTTCCAGAGACTCCTTTCTATTGAACGAGACCCATCTCCTGTCTCTACCATATGACCCATCACCTGTCTCTATCATATCTCCCCTCTCTCAACTTTCTTCTAGGGTATACTTATTTTGATTTTTAAGTTGCCCCCGTATGTTTTAAAACAAAGATCACTGACAATTTTAATTACCACTCTCTGGACCAACTGTTGCAGATTTGGTATCATCCAAAAAAAAGACAAATATTTCCCATTAGACTTTTAATAATATCACTTATGAAAATGATGAAAAGAACTGATCCCTGCACTTCTACTTTGAGGGTGAGCTCCATTGTTGCCTCTCCCTCAAGCAGTTTTAACCCAATTAATCACTTTGGTCCACACCAAAGGTGCTCAGTTTATTTTATACGTTGCCTATATGGAATCATGACAAAGACCTTATTACTGAAAGTGAAATATACTATAACTAGTGCTATTCCCAGATTCAACTCTCTGGTCAAATTTATCTGACAAGATCTACCTCTAGAAAAACCATACTGCCTCAAATCTCGTAATCCATTGGATTGTGGATACTGCACTGTTTTAAAAGCAATTCCATTAATTACTTCATCACAGAGGTTCATAGGACAAACTAACTAGCCTGCAATTCACAGCTTCATCCTTCTATTTTTGTAAAGAGAAACCACTTATCCCTGTCTTCAGTCCCCTAGAACTAGTCTCAAACTGTATGAAGCATTGAAAACTTGGATGTGCATTTGTTTCAATGGTATGGCCCAAAATGCAATGAATGATGCTTTTTGGAGTGGTGGAGCAGCCTAGTCAATAGAGCTGCAAGCTCTGAACCAGGGAAGCCAGCGTTCAAATCCCAGTGCTGTTCCTTATGAATTTGGGTAAATCACGTCTCTATTGCCTCAGGTACAAACAGGAATGGTAACTTTCAAACCAGCACACATTGGCCCACACCCAGCAATGAGGCCATTTTATAACATATGCATGCTTGTTATAAAATATCCTGGTTGTGCACACATGTGCGCCAAATTTTAGTAGGCATGTGCAAGTGCATGCCAAATATTGCTTTTACTGTATAAATTGGGGGATTTTAAAAGGGGCATGTGCAGAGGCTGTTCCCAGTTTTATCAGTTTGTCCCTAGTTCACCCACTTAAGAGACAGGGTCCTCCCAATCCCCCCTGGTTTGATAGTCTTCACCCCCACCCCCCAAGTTAGCCCTGACCCTTAAAACCCTGCATATCTGCCTATTTTTTCTTATTTTTTAACTTACAGTCATCCATAGCAGAAGTAAAAACTACACAGCAAGGGGCCTCAGCGTGTGCTGGATCATGTAAGTTTTTCCAACTCATATCTCAGGTTCATTCTTTCGCCAAAACACCTATGCCCCACCCAGACCATTCCCATTCTCTTCTCCGCCCCTTTTTGAAAACTTCGAGATGTGTGCGCTGCGGGAGATATCGCGTATCTTGGTAAACTTTTAAAATCCACTCTGCATACTCGAGCCCACATATTAGCACATCCTCTAATTAATGCATGCAGAGGGCTTTTAAAATTTACCTTTTTGATTGTAAGTCTTCTGGAGATAGGCAGATACATACAGTACCTGAATGTAATCTGCTTTGAAGTACCTGAAAAAGTAGAATATAAATAAATAAATGTTTGGTTCATTCTTAATGGAATGAACAGAATAGAGCCTCCTATGAAAATTCTCAAAAGTCTTTGAGTATTTTATATTGTGGCATTATTGAAAAAGCAAAATTGGGCCTATGGCAGACTTGACTGAGCCTGCCCAGGCTCCAGCTATCCCCATTCTCTGACCAAAAAAAAGAATCTGACCTGCCCCAGAGCTGACCCAGCTGGGGCCTGTTCTGGAGTCTGCCTTGGAGCTGGCTCAACCAAATCTTCCCTGGAACTAGCCTGACCAGGCCTTGCCCCAGCTCAGGTGGGAGTTCTCAAGCCCTGGCACTTTTAAAATGGAGGCATTTTTAAAAGTGCCAGGGCTTGAGAACTCCCACCCTGGCCCCCACTTTTCTTATTCTTGGATTCTCATTCTAAAATGGCAAGTGTAATGCCCACTTGCTCTCGCCTTGGTCTTGGTACTCTGAAAATCACACTGTGTATCTGGAGGATTACACCAAAGTGGTACAACTTCAGTGCCTGCTTCCCGTGGGGCCAGCAAGTTTTGAATTATGGCGATTTGTTTTTATGGTCATATCTTAAAATAGCACTGATAACATCAGAGGTAGGTGCTGAAGTGACATCACTTTAATGCCATTCTCTAGGCAGATGTGCCATTTTTAAAGCACTGGGACCAATACATATATATCCATTGGTATAAACAGAACCACGACTTTGGCAAATGAATAAACCCCCAAAATCAGGTCTGCATTAAAGAACCAAAACAGAAAAATCCATGGTATAAACGAGCAAATCAAAGAAGTGAAACGGATCCTTAGAAAGAAAGAAAAAAAATGGAATAAAAACAAAACATTGATAATTTAACAAAATACAGAAAACAACTAGCTCTCTACAAAAAATAATTTTAGAAACCAAAAAGAAATACTTCAGCTCAAAAATAGAAAAGGTTGCAAATAACGCTAGAACTCTATTTAACATAGTAAAAAACCTCACCAGTGGCAATACAAACAATCATCAGAACCTACAAGAGAATCAATGTAATCTTTATCTTTAAAGATAAAATTTAAAACTTAAGAACAAAAATCCCTAACACAACCAAACAAGAGATTAAGATGCCCAAAAGGGACGTCAACATATGGTCAGAGTTTGAAGAGATATCACACATTGAAGTCGAGAACATGATAAAAAAACTGAACCCTGCTCCTCACTCAATTGACACCATACCCATAATGGAATTAAAAAAACTAGCCAACACAGTAGCCCCAACGTTAACTAAGATCATCAACCTTTCCCTAGATGAAGAATCAATGCCAGATATCCTGAAAGGAGCCATAATAAAGCCAATCTTTAAGAAAAAGAACCTTGACCCCCTAAATCTGAGCAACTATAGACCAGTCTCCAACTTACCCCTAATAGCCAAACTAATTGAAAAAAACAGTTCAAAAACAACTATCAAACCACTTAGAAAGTAATAACATACCCTGAGCTTAACATAAACAACACATTTCACAGAAATTAAAAGAAGGTTACGCCAAACTAATGGTCCTTAGAAGACTGAAACCCCTGCTAACACTGAACAATTTTTGCACAGTCCTACAGGCAATGATATTCGTGAGCACAGACTACTGTAACTCTCTGCTATTAGGGCTACCTCAAGTTACTATTAGACCACTCCAAATATTGCAAAATTCCGCTGCTAGAATTTTGACAGGCAAAAAGAAAAGAGACCACATCACAGGTACACTTGCTGAACTACACTGGCTTCCCATTGAACAAAGAATACAATATAAAGCATTTTGTATAATTCATAAACTAATCCATGATGAAAAGGCCGACAGGCTTAATACAGCACTGCATGTACATGTACCACACAGAAACCTTAGATCTGCCAATAAAGCTCTACTAACTAATCCTTCTGTTAAATCAGCCCGCCTGACTCAGGTAAGGGAGAGACCACTGTCGCTGGCTAGACCTGTTCTATGGAACTCCATGCCACTCGAAATAAGGCTGCAGAGAAATTTGAAACTATTTAAAACTAGTCTGAAAACCTGGCTTTTTAAACAAGCTTTTTATAAAGACAAAGAGAAGGAGGAAACAGTTGAAAGATAATGACGCACCAAGTAATCAGTTTTTTCCTCTAATATCTCCAATTGCATATTAACGCTAGATTTGAACCTCTTGACAGTTTTTCAACCGACATAGAAGCCTTAATTAACACATAGTCTTTTCTTATTAAAATTCTAGCTGTACCCGGCCACGCGTTGCCGTGGCTCAGTCTGGTTTAATTTCACAATGTGCATTAGCTCTGCTCTGGCCGTCCCAACGCCCTCCCCGCCTTCCCCGGCTGTGGACGGACTGGCTCGGCAACTCTTCTACCCTTTCCTCCTCCTGTGTGTAACTGTCCAGCAGTCCCTATTCCCTCCCCCCTTTCCCCAGCGGCGGAGGAACGGGCTGAGCCATTTCTCGGATGAGCGACTCGTCTGCCCTTTCCTCCTCCCCTCTGTGACACCCAGCACGTAGCGCAGAGCTCAATGGTCCGCACATGCCCGGTAGAGCTGCTCTCTACTGCACATTTGCGGTCTGTCGGTCAGAGCCCATTTATATTGTAGATAGCGTGTGTTGCTTTAACGTCCAACAGATGGTGCTGTTTTAAAAAACATGGTTTTACCTGTCACAGGTGTGACATCTATATAATATAGGTATATAAAAAAATGTGCGTATTTGAATGCAACGTTGTGTCAAAATTACAAAACAATCGGTGAAGAACTTTCGGAGATTTAAGATTTTGAACAAGCGAACATTTACATTTTTATTTATATAGATGTTACCGTACTATGTTGGTACATGAATAATTTGTAATCTATACCAATTATAGTTTGGGGTTTTTTTTTCTTATTGTGCCATTCTGTAAACCGTTATAATGGTGAATTAACTTAACGATGGTATAGAAGAGTTTTAAAATAAATAAATAAATAAATAAATAAACCATTTATTCACATATTGTTCACATAATTGGAGCTGTCTGTAATTACAATCTCTCTGCCAATATCCTACAACCATAATTTATCCAGAAAATGTATCCAATAAGAACGTTTCCAAATGTAGTGGATTTACAAATACAAACTTATTCTTCTGATATGTAATAATACCTTTACATGAGAATCATAAATAAAACAGGGCACCAATAGAGAGCACACAAGGTTTTAGTTGAAGAAATTGCTTCCTTCTGATCTGTGTCTCCCTAGAGACATCAGGAAAAAACAATACCTTATGACCACAAAATAGAGACTCCTTATATTTAAAATATTGCTAAAAGAATAATTTCATAGAACAACGTAAGATCACAACCTCATCCCCAGTGTCTAATAATAATTGAATTATAACTAGGAATGTATTAGCCCTATCTTGATTATGAAAGTTAATTTAATAATCTCCCTGTAACTTCTGATATTCATGCACATCTCTCAAAGTTGACTTGAAAAGTATGGTTCAGAGTAATGCAAAGTTTTTCACATTGAACAAATTTATTTATTTTTAGTTAAGCAATATGTATGCTTACCTGTAACCATTATTTTTGTGTTTCTGTAAATCATTTATTTGTGATTTATTGAAAATTTATAAATAAAGAATAAAAAAAAAAAAGAATATTTCTCTATCAGTGGTCAATGCAAAATAAACTATAAAAGTAGCTCTAGTGGGGATACTATCTGTTATTATTTAGGAGAATTGTGGGTGGATCCTTGGACCGGTGGCAGATGACCACGCCCCTGGGGAAAGATCTCGAGAGGGACCATCGGTCAGGCTCAGAGTTAGGAGACAGACACACACTAGTTCTTTTATTAGATAGTATACTGAACCACCAGAGGTGGCAGTAGTGAGCTGGAATGCCCGGCTGGGCTGTAATCCCTCAGATACTGGAACAGCGATCCCTGGAGGCTGAGCTGTAGAGAAACTGAAATATAGTGAGTAGGCAGGGTATGCAGAGTTCATTGACAGAACCTGATGATAACACTCACACAATGTTTCATAGAAGCCCAGGAGCTGGAATGAAGTAGGCTCTCGAGGAGCAAGTACATGGTTCCAGGGAAAGCTCTGAGAGAGTGATGGTAACTCACAGATATAGTAGGCAGCGATGACTTCCAGGCAGAAGTGAATTCTGAAGAAGTCCGGGAACGAGGGCCCTCGAGGAGCGAGTACCAGTTCCAGACTGCAGCCTACAAAGTAAGAGAGAGAGCGAGACCCCCGAGGAGCGGGTACCCCTGGTAAGTCCGAGGAGGCAGAGTAGCTTGGAAAGTCGTAGCGAGTCCGTTGCCATTCCTTGCTAACTTGAGTTGTTAGCAATTCAGAGACCTTTAAATATCTGAAGCGGATGACATCATCTCAGGGGGATGCCCCTGAGGTTCGCGCCACTTCTGGTACTTGAGGCGGGGCCGCACCGCGCGCGCACCCCTAGACATCAGGTCAACATGGCGGATTGCAGCGTCGGGCCGGTCCGTGGACACCGGACAAGGACGTACAAAAGACGCCATGGCAGCCAGCTTTCCATCAACCCCGGAGCGAGTCGCCAATGCGGTAAGGTGGGCGGAGTGGATACGTCGAGCAGCGATGGTCGCAACAGTACCCCCTTTCAAAGGGCAATCTCCTCTTCGGGTACCAGGTTTAGGTTTTGAAGGATGCGCGAGATGGAACTGATGAAGCATCTCTTTGTCCAAGATATTGGTCTGAGGCTCCCAAGAGTTTTCTTCGGGGCTGAAACCTTCCCACTTTAGAAGGTATTCAAAAGTCTTGCCTCTTTTACGAACATCCAGAATCTCTTCAACTTTGTATTCTAAGTCATCTTCTGCATTGATGACAGGTGGATCTTGAGTCTTGGAAGAAAATTTGCTGAGTATGTTGTAGATGTCAGCAGCAATGGATGCTCCTGGGGACGTCACTGAGATCTTCAGTGGAAGTGGCGAAGTTGGGGAATGTCCAAAGCCCACTTCAAGTTCTAACACAATAGTGGATCTTCTAATTTGATGAGGGGACTCCTCAGGTCTTCCACTAGACATCTGAGAATGAAGTTGCCTCCTACCCCTGAGTCCACCAGTGCAGGAGTCCGAACCGTGATCGGTCCGTAGGTCAAGGAGACTGGGAGAGAGAGCAGAGGAGATGTTGCTGTATGGCTAAGAACAGTCCTCCTGCAGGACTTAGGCCCGTCCGTTTCCCAGATGAATGGAGCATGTACAAACATCATGGCCAGGTTGACCACAGTATATGCAAAGGCTGCGCTTCTTCCGAAATCTTCTCTCCTTTGAAGTCAAGCGTCCATGACCAAGTTGCATAGGTTCACCTGTATCAGCAGCAGGGATTACTGGAACCATCCGAGGTGTAGAGACAGCACTGGCCTGTTTCCTTCACCTTGTCCCGGACTAGATGATCAATCCGAGTGGCCAAGGCTACTAATTTGTTCAGCGAGTCAGGTGTTTCACGAGCAGGCAGCTCGTCCTTTAAATGGGTATCCAGGCCCCTGCAAAAGAGAATCTTGAGACATTTGGGGTCCCAGCGAAGTTCTGCCGCAAGAGTTTTGAACTCTATGGCGAATTCAGCTAATGGCTGTTGCCTTGTTTCAAATCCACTAAAGCAGAACCGGCTACAGAAGTTCGAGCAGGGTCATCAAAAACGGATTTAAACAAGTCCATAAATCCTTCTATGTCCTGCAAAATAGAGCCCTTGTGTCCCTACAAGGTGGATGTCCAAGACAGGGCTCTTTCATACCTGGATGTAAGGATGTAGGTAATCTTGGAGAGAGCTGTAGGAAATAGAGACAGCTGTAAGGCAAAGTGCATGCAGCACTGGTTCAAAAAGCCACGGGTCTTCTGGATTTCTCCGGAAAAGTGGATTGTAGCCACCAGTGGTACAGCAGTCTTCAAAGTTACCTCCAGTAACTGACCTTCTTGGTTGGAGGCTGTGCCTTGAAACTTCTGTGTCTATAGCTGATGAAATGCTGAAGTAAGTTTCTCCAAGGCGTCTTGCTGTTCCACAATGCGCTGGGCCAGGCCTGGTATGGCCTGCAAGACATTGAGTTGTGCTGGATCCATGGAGTTAGCAATCTGTTATTATTTAGGAGAGTTGTGTGTGGATCCTTGGGCTGGTGGCAGATGACCACGCCCCCGGGGGAAGATACTGAGAGGGACCACTGGTTAGGCTCAGAGTTAGGAGACAGACACACACTAGTTCTTTTATTAGACAGTATACTGAACCACCAGAAGTGGCAGTAATGAGCTGGAATGCCCGGCTGGGCTGTAGTCCCTCAGATACTGGAACAGCGATCCCTGGAGGCTGAGTTGTAGAGAAACTGAAATATAATGAGTAGGCAGGGTATGCAGAGTTCATGGACAGAACCTGATGGTAACCGTCACACAATGTCTCATAGAAGCCCAGGAGCTGGAATGAAGTAGGCCCTTGAGGAGCAAGTACCTGGTTCCAGGGAAAGCTCTGAGAGAGCGATGGTAACTCACAGATGTAGTAGGCAGCGATGACTTCCAGGCAGAAGTGAATTCTGAAGAAGTCCAGGAACGAGGGCCCTCGAGGAGTGACTACCGGTTCCAGACTGCAACCTACAAAGTAAGAGAGAGAGAGAGCGAGGCCCCCGAGGAGCGGGTACCTCTGGTAAGTCCAAGGAGGCAGAGTAGCTTGGAAAGACATAGCGAGTCATTGCCATTCCTTGCTAACTTGAGTTGTTAGCAATTCAGAGACCTTTAAATATCTGAAGCAGATGACGTTATCTCAGGGGGATGCCCCTGAGGTTCGCGCCACTTCTGGTACTTGAGGCGGGGCCGCACTGCACGCGCGCCCCTAGGCATCAGGTCAACATGGCGGATTGCAGCGTCGGGCCGGTCTGTGGACGCCGGACGAGGACGGCCAAAAGACGCCGCTGCAGCCAGCCTTCCATCAACTCCGGAGGGAGTCGCGAATGCAGTAAGGTGGGTGGAGTGGAGATGTCTTGTAGCGATGGTCGCAACACTATCATCAGAGTTCTGCAAATGAATAGGGAGATTTGGGCTGGGTAGGGTGGGCAGAACCTCTGCTTCCTCTGACCCACTGCCCAGAGGCCTCTTTTTATCAAGTATATAGAGGAATTGCAATACTTCAACCACATATTTCTTAAAATATTCCTCACCTGAAATTAGATGGGAAATAGGAAACTTCAACAAATGAAGGTATTAGACCTAAGTATGTTTTCTAAAAATTCATATTTAGAATAAAGAAGAATTCTATTTTTAATTCCTACTGTGGACATTGGCTGCAATTTAGAACTAGAAGAAGATTGGGCAGACATTGCTGATTCTATGGTTGAAAGCCTAGTATCAACTTCCTTTAATTTACAAACAGTATCTGTAGAAAATTGACACAACTGAGTAACAGTATTTGACAGTTTAGAGTCTATTCCCACAACCACCTTCCAAATATCTTTGAGATATTTCCCCTGGATCAGGAAGGGAGTTTAACTCCACCATTCCAACTCCAGATGAAAGCTGAACTGGGGTCAGAAATGGAACAGTTGACTTCCCCTTATCTGTCTAACCTATATGTAAGCTTAATGACACATCAGTGTCCAATGGCTGAGAAAAAAAGGCCACAGGATTGATCTGTAATAACCTCTTGTTGAAAAATGAACCTAATGGAATTGGAGAGGGAGATCTCTCTTCAGGACTTAAGAAGACTCTTTCCAGTTCTGTACTCACATTGCTATGCAGTGTTGAGCTGAAAACCATGTGATGATCCATGGGGCCACTTACAGGAGTCGAGCTGGAGGCTTGATGGAGATAAGGAGGCTTTCCCTTTCTCTTCCTTCCCATTTCTCAAATAAAACCATCTTAAAGAATTCTTCATAAGGGCATGCTCCTTTGGCGTGTGGTTTTGGTGTGCCGGCAGCAGCGCACCGCAGGGCACCTCCTTTTAAAGCCCCCGACTTGCCGGTGACATCGGTGTTGGGTGGCCTCGATGTTCCAGCACTCCTCGGGTCTGGGTCTGGTGGAATCCAGGCAGCTCAGTCTGCACCACAGGGCACCTCCTTTTAAGGTCCCCGACACTCCAGTGACATTGGCTTTGGGTGGCCTCGATGGTCCAGCACTCCTCCTCATGTCTGAGTCCAGCAGAAACCAGGCAGTTCAGTCTGTGCCACAGGGTGCCTCCGTTTAAGGACCCTGACACTCTGGTGATGTGGCGTCAGGTGGCCTTGATGTTCCAGCACTCCTCCTCGTGTCCGAGTCCAGCAGAAACCAGGCAGCTCAGTCTGTGCCGCAGGGCACGTCCGTTTAAGTTTCCCTATACTCCAGTGACTTTGGCATCGGGTGGCCTTGATGTTCCGGCACTCCTACTCAGGTCCGGGTCCAGCAGAAACCAGGCAGCTCAGTCTGTGTTATGTTTTAGGGAAGAGATAGTGTAAAATATTTTACATTTGTTGCATTGCTTCAGACTCTGTACAGATTTTTTGACCCTGTGTTTGCAAATAAGTTGTTTTTCGATTTATAGCAAGGATTTATATAGATGATCTTTGTGCCAATAGAGGTAAGTTTGCACTATGATTGAACAACATGAAAACAATTCTCAACTGGACAAAGATCTATGAATTGAATTGAATTCACAATTCTTGCATTCACAGATTACGTTTCAGTAACCATTCCTTATATCTACCAGTTGTGAGCCTGCAACATTCCTTGTACTTTCTGATTGGGTATACGGGTTATCTGGATTTTTCTTAAAACTTGAATTTGTGTTTTTTAATGAATGTATATTGTGGTGACTGTTGTCTCCTTATGAAGGCATTATTGATGAAACATGGCCAATTTGGGTCTTATGAGGGCCTTAAATTTTAGTATATGCATATTGAAATGTGAATTTTAAAAAGCCAGCATGTGCATCAATTAAGAGATGCATGAACTAGTAGAGCTCACACATTCCCATTGTATGTTAAAAGCCGCCCAGATATGCACGTATCTCCAGTTGTGTGCACATCTCACTCCAATTCCAAAAGGGGTGTGGTCTAGGTGGAGTCTGAGGAGGGCAAGGACATTCCAGGGCAGGGCTGAGAGATATGCACGCAAATACTTATGCATTTGGGTGCGCACCCAGGTCTAGTGTCACATAATTTTACTGCTGCTATGGAGGAGATGCAGGTTTTAAAAAAAAAAGAAAACTAACCGTATCTGTGGGGTTTTAAGGGTCTGGGCTAATTGGGGCGGGGGGGGGGTGAAAGCTATTAAATTAGGGAGGTTTGGACTGGGGAACTGGTGGAAGAACTGATGAAACTGACTATGGTGTGGCACGCGCCCGTTTTAAAATCACCCGACTGATGAATTAGAAACAGGATTTTCATGCCCAGGCAGGTGCCCACATAAATTAGGCGCATATGTGCACGTGCTAGGCTATTTTATAACATGTATGCATATACACATGCAACTTATAAAATGGCCGTGTCCCTGGGTGCACGGCGATGTTCATGCACAATTGAGCGCCTACACGCCGTTTTGAAAGTTACTGTCCAATTAATTAATAATGTGGTATATTTTGCACCCTTCACTATTTTATATTTTTATATATGTATTGTTTATTATTTTTTCTCGTGCAACATACTTAATTTTTTCTCAGTGCCGCTAGCATCAACCTTTGTATTACTTTGTGGTTTTGTGCCTCTTCCTGTGTATTCCCAATAATTTTATTCAGCCCACCAAAAAATATGTGTATTCCTTTGTTTACCTCATTCTTCCTACATACATGAACCCTCAGTCCAACATGTCAAAATAGTAGATAAACTAAAATATTACAAAGTAATGCATACTTAGTATAGCATTAATGATTAACTGTTTTGTTTCTAAGATTTCTCCACGCAAAACCACCTTTCAGCAAATTCCTTATCTTCTATCAAGGGAGTGTTTACAGCAGCTAAAACTCTTAAGCACCTTGTCTGAGAGACTGATGGGGATAATTAAAGCAGTGTTTTCCAGCCCTCTGCTCTTTTTTCATTGCCTTGCTGGAAAGTGGTAAAAGAGCTGCACTAGCCAGCATAAAAAAGCATTAAAAGCTCATGGTCACCATTCTGATATAAAGTATAAGTTGATACCATTTTTATTTTCTATTTTGTGCAGTCCTTGTTTGCTGCCTTTCAGACTGGCAAGACCTGCCTAACAGATTACCTCAGATGGTATTTTCTCTTTACAAAAAGAAAGATTCTTCATGTAATATACTAAAGGGTCAATGTTAATACCCCAGCGTGTGCAAATATCAGGAGATAAACACATGGCCGTGCGCGCGCTGAGCATATTTTCAAAGCGGCACGGCCATGCATGTATCTCCCGGTACACGCGGAAGAGCCGGGTTTTGGAAAAGGGGTGGGGCGGGGGTGGGGTGGGGACCAGCCATGAAAGCTCCATTAGGTACTTGCCAATGCACAGAACTTACTGCTGCTCCTGAGAGCAGGTAAATTAAAAAAAAAAAAAAAAGTAGGTGAGTTAAGAGGTTTAGGGGTTGAGGCAGAGAGGGGAAAAGGGAGGAAGGGTATCTAGGTGGTTAGAACATAAGAACATAAGAAAATGCCATACTGGGTCAGACCAAGGGTCCATCAAGCCCAGCATCCTGCTTCCAACAGAGGCCAATCCAGGCCATAAGAACCTGGCAAGTACCCAAAAACTAAGTCTATTCCATGTTACCGTTGCCAGTAATAGCGGTGGTTATTATCTAAGTCAACTTAATTAATAGCAGGTAATGGACTTCTCCTCCAAGAATGTATCCAATCCTTTTTTAAACACAGCTATACTAACTGCACTAACCACATCCTCTGGCAACAAATTCCAGAGCTTTATTGTGCGTTGAGTAAAAAAGAACTTTCTCCGATTAGTTTTAAATGTGCCCCATGCTAACTTCATGGAGTGCCCCCTAGTCTTTCTACTATCCGAAAGAGTAAATAACCCTAATTGGAGCGGACTGGGAAGAAACTGCAGAAGGCCCAACCGTGTCACCACACGCTTCCAATTAAAATCCCCCGCGGATCAGTATAAAATCGGGCACACATGTGCGCGCGGGTAGCCCATTTTATAAACCAGCATGTCCCTTTTAAAATTAATCCTTAAGAGTAGAGCTTACATGCACAGAGTAATGAAATAATAAAAGATTCCCTAAAAAAAATTAGAAACAACAGATATCTGATTTATTTTGTCTATAAAAAAAATAGCATGGGATAACAAAATAGAAATCCAGAACCCAACTGATAACAGATGTGACCATCATGGTCAGCAGTCACTGTTGCTAATATAATGAATTTTGTAGAATTGCTGTGAAATTATGCAGTAAATTATGATGTTAACCCCAGACAAATTATTTTCTGCTGTTGTAAATCCATCTGCAGGCACAGATGACAACTGTGCAAGAGTTCATATATCAAATACAATAGCCTAATGCATTCCATTCACATGAAGGAGCTTGTGGACCAAGTACAGAGTTTCAGTTTTTATGTATTTTTCATTATGCACTTATTTTGGATTTGGATTTTTATATGTATTTCCTCACCTTTTCTAAATCTGAGCTCAAGGCAATTTACAAATCAGGTACTGTAGTTGTTTGTTGCATTTTGCCAATAACTGTTTGCTTTATGAGGCTGTTCCAACACTGTTAATTGATACTCTGTGCTCATATCTAAAGCTGAGTTTCATGGGTATGAGCCTTGATTACAGAGTGAGAGAATGCTAGGTTCAAAGTTTTAGCCTGGTATTATTGTCTCCTTAGTTGAACTTTTCTTCCACTGTCTACAGTACACTGCTTCACTTTCCTAAGAAAGTGCTGCATGGGCTCAATTTTCAATGTACTGAATTTAAGGCTCCTAAAAATGAACTAGATGAATAAACACATGTGTACTCTAAGGGTAGTGAAGAGTTGTTGGCACTCAAGAATAATCTGTCTTTCATTTCCATTTGGTATTCTTTTGTAATATTGGCTAGCTATTATATGATTACAAGTTTGATATTAGTACCTCATAGTCCAATGAAATGGTATATTTCATGTCTCATCTGAAATATATATTAATCAAAAGAACAGCTGCAGCTGTTCTATCACTGCTGTTTGCTATTTTTTCAAAGTACTTTCTAGTATCAACTTTTTCATTTATACTATAACTTTACTTGATAATCTCAATGCCTACACAAATTGTAGAGATACTTTTTCTCCTGTTTTTTTTATTTTGTTTTTAAAACAATTAATTTTTGTAGTAGGTTGAAGGTTTCATACACTTGTATAGGCGTCCCTGAACCATTCACACATTGTAATCATTAACCTACCACCTCCGTGCTATATTTTCTTACTTGCTATTTTTTTGATATTATTATTTTTTTAATTTTTATATTAAAGTCCCAAAAACTCCATGACATCCATTTAGTGTAACATGATGCGATGACTCTCTAATGATACTTATTTCTTCTTTAGAGCAGGTTAATTGCATATATTGCTCTCCTGCTTCGTTACTGAATTAGAATATGCATTTGTTCTTAATAGTTAAAGTAGTTATATTAGGCACTCCTGAATTCAGTTATTTATGTAAAGCCTGTTGCTGTCATTTGTTTACTTCCTGTAAAGCCTGTTGTATGTAAAGCCTGTTGCTAATTTATTGTTTACTGTAAACCGAGGTGATGTATATCTTTACGTGCCGCGGTATATAAAAATCACTAAATAAATAAATAAAATAAAAATAGACAATTCTATCATGTTTCTTAAAGCGCTGTTATTAGCAAAATGTTACCTTCGGTGTTTCTTGATGTTATACTATTCCACCATGATGCTTGATAAAATTTCAGAATGGATACCTTCCAACCTCCTGCATGCTGTGAATCTTTAACTCAAATCCCGACACGTTCGTGTTTCAGACTTTGCGTCTTTCCTCAGGGGAGTTTCTCTGTAAAATAAAGCTCCAACAGACAGGAGTATTGCCACGCTGATGATTTTATATTCAAGCTACAGTTTCTTGGTGTAGTTCCTTCTCTTCTTCAAGTTCAATCTGACGCCATGAGCTGACATCCATGGCAAGCCTGCGATAGCCTTAGAAAATAAGGCCCCAAGAAACAATGAAGGTAACATTTTGCTAATAACAGCGCTTTAAGAAACAATAATTGTCTAAAGAAGAAAATAAGTATCATTAGAGAGTTACCGCATCATGTTACACTAAATGGATGTCATGGTGTTTTTGGGACTTTAATATAAAAATAAAAAATAGCAAGTAAGAAAATATAGCACGGAGGCAGTAGGAGGTTAATGATTACAGTGCATGAATGGTGCAGGGATGCCTACACAAGTGTATGAAACCTTCAACCTACTCCAAAAATTAATTGTTTTAAAAACAAAATAAAAAAAAAACCAGGAGAAAAAGTATCTCTACAATTTGTGTAGCCATTGAGATTATCAAGTAAAGTTATAGTATAAATGAAAAAGTTGATACTAGAAAGTACTTTGAAAAAATAGCAAACAGCACAGTGATAGGTTCTTTCGATTAATATATAATTAGCAGATAACTATTAGGTGGTGTTGATACATTTACTGGTTCATATGAAATATATACATTTATGCATGACACTGAAGATATGGCTTCATACATGACAATGGAGCATATATGTAATAAAGTTTAACATGTATCTTAAAGGCCTTTTGCTATACAGCAAGGCTTTAACCTGCATTTTAAGAGGCTATCTCATGATTATAGCGAGTTCATCCTAAAAGTAACACCATAAGGCTTGCAAATAAGAGAACTTCATATGCAAATTAGATTTTAGTAGGCCTATGGGAAATGGAGGAGTAGCCTAGTGGTTAGCACAGCAGGCATGAAACCAGGGTTCAAATCCCACTGCTGCTCCTTGGGAACTTGAGTAAGTCACTTCACCCTCCTCTGCCTTAAGTTCAAACTTAGGGGGTCATTTACTAAGTATTTTTCCTGTAGACACAGAATGGGAGAAAACCTTTAGTAAATGGGCCTCTTAGATTATGAGCCCTCTAGGGATAGAGAAATACCTGCAGTACCTGAATGTAATTAATTTTGAAATGCCTGAAAAGTGGAATATAAAGCAACATAAGATAAAGATATGCTCTCTATACCCACTATTTTCCATTGGCTCATAAATGGTAAAACTTTAACACCTGCTTTAGCCCAGGTGTTAATTTTTTTTAGCATGCATGACAATACTTAAAAAAGATCCACATTTATTTAGACAAAAATGCATTTTCAAACCAAAGGTTCATGAATGGCAACTGTTTACAAATGTTGTCAACTAAACAGTGTATAAGGCATAATATTGTGACTGTTGCAAACAAAGACTCATCCCATAAGTTGCAAAGGAATGCCATGATTGTGCTGAAACATTGCATATATTCTATGGTTTCAAATGTTATGATAATTCTGTACCTGACAAGGTAGCAGCAATTGAGTCATAAGTGGGAACTAGAAGAGATACTCATGAAACAACTTTTTTTATCCAAGGTTAGATGCCCCTTTCTAGCGTTTCCTCCTCTGGTCTATGGCCATTTGTTGCATCTGCTTATTTGTGCCATGGATAGAGGGGATGATGGAGGAGGGGAGAAGTGATAAAGTTTCAGGGATGTCAGTCACTTGAACTTGCTTTTGCTGATGTATGAAGAGAGCCATTGCTGTCATTGATGTGGTTGATGTGTCTAAAGGGTACTGGAGATTTTCAGAGGCTTCAGCATGAACAGTTGTCAGTGTAATGATTATAAAGAAGGTCAATCGCATTAAACCAGTCCTTTAATACACTGGTTAATGGCGGGTATGTTTGACACATTTGTTTGTGAGCACTCTCTGACAAATATTGAGAGGCCCATTGTTATATGAGGTATCACATTCTCTTCACTTTAAAAAAATTCTTTCCTGGTTCAGCTTGTATCTATGATGTTGCATTAAGTACCCATAGATATTCTGTGGCATATAGGAGGGGTGCAAAATGGCTACCCGGCATGTATAAAAATATGGAAAAAGCAAACATCAAAACTATGAAATAGTGAAGTAACAAGAAAAGAGGTGGAAACCAGGTTGAAAAGAGCTCCAGACTGGATTCCCTGAATGTAATCTGCTTTGATGTGCCTGAAAAAGCAGAATATAAATATATAAAAAAAGAGCTCTGGCCCTGATAGGGTATCCATCTTTTTGCTAAAATATTTAATATCTCTCTCTACCAGACCTGGCAAACTACAAAAAGCAATTGATTAGACAGTTAGAACTAACAACACAGTGGCTAAATGTAGAAAGAGCACTTCTTCGGAAAGGAGAGCCAAATACCATCTACAAAGATTAATGACCAATAATTTGTCTATTTACAGCCTACAAGCTGTTCACTGCAATATATACAGAAAGAATATACAATTATATTTTCATCACCATAAGTACTATCATGGTGACAGAAGAGAAGGGTAACAAAAAAAAAAAAAAGAGTATAAGGACCAGCTAATGCAGAATAAAGCTATTGTGACAGCTATAAGAAAGGTTGAAACTTAAGTATTCTTTGGATTAACTATAAAAAAGCTTTTTAGCATCCCTACAATCTTGGATAAAAAAATACTCTGGATTGATTAAGTAAATAAAGTTTACGATGGGAATGTGGCAGATTACATGCTAGCTCAGTTATGAAGTTGGACAATATGCCGTTCCTAACATTAAGATCCAGCAAGAAATATTTAGGGAGATTCCTTGTCACCACTCCTATTTTGTCTGGCACTGAATCCACTGAGTACTCATTAATTCTTTGGCCTATGGATTTAGCCTTAATTCTAGATATACTAATGAACCACAGATAACAGTTCTTCTTTTTTTTGTAGATGATTTGAAGCTTTAAAGATTTTATGATAGTAATTTAGGATAACACCACCAAATAGTGAAGAGTTTCTCAGATGATATCAGGATGACATTTGGTTTAAACAAATGTGCTAAGATGAGCTTCCTTAAAGGAAAATTGATTAATACTGAAAACATCTCTCTAACAATGTTATGTTTTTGTAAGAATGTGAACCCTGGGCTGAGATGAGAGGTGTCCCGGCCCACTGGGAGGAGCCCTGTGAGCCTCACCAACAGCAGGCATAGTCTCAATGGCATGGAACACAGCTAGAAGTAGAGACTTTATTATGAAGGAAGGAAAAGTAATGTCCACAGAGCTGGGGATGTAATAGTACAGTTCTGAGCAATGGGGAATACCTAGAGTGAAACCACAGATGAGAAGATCCGGTAGTGGTCCGCGAAGTGGAGTATGCTGGGGATCCCCTCTGACGAGTATTGGCACCTCAGGAATACAGATCCGTTAGTGGCCCATGGAGCGGGGTATGCTGAGAATGTCTGTATAGTAGATGTTGAAGAACTGGTAGAGATGCCGGAATCGGAAGTGGCTCCCGTAGCTGGTATGTCAATACTCTGCAGTGCAGGAAATGCTGAATAGCTTCTACAGAAGGAAGGCTGCAGTGGCCCGAGGCACAGGGTACACCGCGGGAAATCCTCAATACAGTTCATATAGTAGAAGTCAGTAGAGGTACTCACAAGAGATGGCTCCAGGAGAGAGAGAGACCCGAGAAGCAGGTCTGGTAGCAGTCAGGCAGGTAGGCCCTCCCAGGATCGGATAGCCAGGAATGCGGGGGAGCCCCTGAGGAGCGGGTACTCAGAGCGTTGGATGCCAAGAAGTCCTAGAATGAGGAGGAATCAGCAAGACTGAACTCCTTGCTAACTTGTAGAAGGCAAGGGCTGGTCAGGTTAAATACAATAGTGAATTGACGTCATCAGGAGGGGACACCCCCGAGGTTCCTGCCATGATGTGTACAAAGGAGGCCCTTGCCTGCGCCTAAGTAATTCTGGATCCAAGATGGCGGTCGGCAGAGCCCACGCTGTCCCAGGAACGCCGAAGAGGTCGGCAGGAATTAGTAGAGACCGCCATTCTTCCCAGACTTGACGGTGCAGGGAGAAAAGTGGTGAGCATGAGAGGTCGCAGCCATCTGCAACAGACAGGCATAACAAACAGAAGATTTTAAAAGCCTTGTGCATGCAAAAACAACCACATGTAACCCATCATTTTTCTCAATTACACACTTAACTTTGCTACAGGAGAGAGAGAGAGAGAACCTCTTTATAGGACTCAGCCTGAAACTCAATATATGGACCATTGTAAGGGGACACTGATTCAGGATGATTTTTTGGGAGGGTGGTGTTACAGACATATTCAGAGGTATTAATTATAAAATTGACATCATTAAAGAATTTTAGACCTTATGGGGAAGATTTTCAAAGAGGTACGCACTTAAGATATGCACATAACTGTTGTGTCCGTAGGTGCCCGATACCCTCTCTCCGCCCTCCTTACCTCTCTGGCACCTCCCTCTTCGTCCGCGGGAAGACTGGCTACCGCGGCGTTCTCCTGCCACTTGTCCTCGGGCGTTCCCAGACCAGCTCAATGCTGCAACCGCCATGTTTCCTGGAGGCCTAGGGGCACGCGCGATTGAAGTACCGGCATCGGCGCGAACCTCGGGGACGTCCCCCGAAGATGACATCACCCGCGACGGATATTTAAGGTCTTGGAATTTGCTAACACAGCGAGTTAGCAAGGACATTGACAACGGACTCGCCTTGTTTGTCTAAGCTACTCTGCCTCCTCGGACTTACCAGAGGTACCCACTCCTCGGGGGCCTCGCTCTCTCCTTGTTTTTCAGGTGACAGTCTGGAATCGTACTCGCTCCTCGAGGGCCCTCATCCCAGACTTACTTCGTATAGTCTTCTGCCTGGAAGTCTTCACTACCAACTATCAGCTACATCAGTGAGTTACCATCGTTCTCTCTGAGCTTTCCTTGGAACCAGGTACTCGCTCCTCGAGGCCCTATACTTTCCAGCTCCTGGGCTTCATTTGGGACATTGTGTGAATGTTACATCTGCATAACCTGCCTACTCACTATATCTCAGTCTCTCTCCAGCTCAGCCTCCAGGGATCACTGTTCCAGTATCTGAGGGACTACAGCCCAGCCGGGCTTGCCAGCTCACTGCTGCCATCTCTGGTGGCTCAGTATACTGTCTAATAAAGAACTAGTGTGTGTTTGTCTCCTACTCTGAGCCTGACCGATGGTTCCTCCCAGGATCATTCCCCGGTTGCGTGGTCATCTGCCACTGGTCCAAGGATCTACCCTCAACTATCTGATTGCTCCTCCATCAGGCATCAGATCTCTAACAGTAACCCCCGAAAAGCTGTCCCTTCCACCCCTTGCGCGCGCCGAGCCTATGTTGCATAGGCTCGGCAGTACACGCAAGCCCCGGACACGCGTAAGTCCAGGGGCTTTCCTGGGGGGGGGGGTGTCAGGGGGGCATGTCGCTGCTGGCGTGTCATCAGGGGTCGTTGTTCTGGCCCAGGGGCGTTCTGGGAGCATGGATGCGGCCTCCAGAACATGGCACACTGGCACGAGCAAGTTACGCCTGCCTCGGGCAGGCGTAACTTTTGAAATAAAGGTAGGGGGGGGGAATTAGTTAGGGCCGGGGGGTGGGTTAGTTAGGGGAAGGAAAGGGAAGGTGGGGGGCGCCGGAAAGAAAGTTCCCTCCGAGGTCGCTCCAATTTTGGCTGCCGATTTTGCGCAGCCTTGCATGCGCTGATCCCAGATTTTAAAAGATATGCGCGGCTACGCCCGTATCGTTTAAAATTTGGCATACTTTTGTTTGCGCCGGTTGCGCGAACAAAAGTACGTGCGCTCATACTTTTTAAAAATCTGCCCCTATAAACGATGAAAATTCTAACAAGAGGAGTTGATATGTACATTGCAGCCTCTGCTAACTGCTTTGTACTAATCAACACCTTTTCAATAACCCCAACCCACATCCCAAAAAAGCACCCTGAATCAAATTGCCCCCTTACAATGGTCCATATGGGGATCTGTAACCCAATATGGATTAAAACCTGAAACTGGAATGGCTAAGGGGTGGTTGGCTTAAATCTAAAGATGTAAGATTGATAACTGCAGCACAGAACAGTGGACTATGGAGAAGAGAAAATAGCTCATAGCCATTATAGAAAAGAATGGCAAACCTGATAAAAAAGATTTTGTAAAACAGAAGAGTAAATGGTTATACATCTTATCACTGGGTGTCATGTGATAATGCCAGAACGCATGTATTTAGACAGATATAATAAGGTACCATAGTTCATCCTCTAGAAACTGTATAAACATTATAATATCACAATACTAGAAAAGCACTGGGATCATGACCCTAAAGGAATTGTATAGAAGGAAGATGTTGTGTTCACTGGGACATTCCTAGTCCAACCGATAAATGCTTGAAGGAAGGAGACTGAACATTTTAATAAAAATGAAAAACACACGAACAGCATTGATTACATAAGTGTCAGTACTAAGCAATTATTCAGTGATCATAATGGAGAAAAAAAGAGATCTCAACTATCAAATGATGCAATCAAAGACCAAGGAAATGTGGCAGAAAGATACAGAAATTGTTTCAATTGTATTGGAGCTACATACATGATAGAAAAGAACTTACAAGTGCATCGTAATATGCTGCCTGTGCATATTTCATTCTATGAATTCCAGAAAGAGGCTCTCTTTGTTACAATGCAGATATTAAGAAGGGCATTAGTAAATTTGAAAGGCTGGCATCATATCCAACATAACTTGGTTTTCGAGTGATATTCATTAGGGACCTGTATGGCAAATGTTTTTGATCTAGTTTTTCCTTTCCTGAAAGTCTATTCTTTTCTTTTATCTCTTTTCCTGAGGTTCATATACTCTCCAGATTCTGACGTCAGCACTAACAGCTAGCTGTAGGTGCCAGGCTTAGTTTTATCCAGATTTAAAGCAAGAGGGCTAAACTTTGAGGAAAGGAAGACTGCAGATGCTCAATTTAGCATGTATAGACTAGTTATCACATTGTCACTATTTGTGCTATGATTCTATACATTAGCATGAATGCTAAGAGGCTATTTTATGTGCAGGTATGCTAAAATTTAGGGTCTGACCCATTTTTAGATGGGTATTCACTAAGACAATTTTTAAACAAGTGTGCAGTCGCACATGTGCGCACGTCAATCAGCCTGCACCCAGAGACTTGTCATTTTATAAGATATGTGCGTATATGAACGCATATTATAAAATAGACTGACCGCGTGCCCATGTGTGCACAATGTTAAGTGGGTATATGCCTAGGCACACAAATGCTGCTTCTATCTGGTAAGTGGGGCAATTTAATATACATGAGCGCCAACGCCATTTCCAGTTTCTCAGTTTGTTCCCAATTCACCTGGTTAAAGGATAGGGCTTCCAAACCCCCACTAGTTTAATAGCCTCCAATTTCCCCTGTTAGCCCCTACCTTTAAAACCCTGCCTATTTTTCTTTATTTAATTATTTACACATCCTGCATAACAGAAGTAAATTTACGCAGCAGGGGACCCTGGCACACACCTTTGCTTGTAGGTTTTTACGTGAAAATTTGAATTTGAAATCCAGGAATGCCCAAGCCACACCCAGATCACTCCCATGCCCCATCCCTTTTTGGAACTTTTCATTTGCGCGCATAGCGGGAGATATGCACATATGCAGGTACCTTTTAAAATCCACTCGGCGCGTGCCAGCCCAACATATTCGCACATCTCCCAGTTTTGGCATTCCCCAGGCTTTTAAAATTCACCTCTAAAGCTTGATAAGTCACATTAATTGCCCACTTCTAGTTTGGAGCAATATAATAATTTGACTAGAAAATATCAAAACAAATGCTCATGTAGTCAAACAGACTTCCAATCAGTGATATATTCAAGTAGCCTTTTGAGAGCTCTTATGAGCCCCTTGTTAAATTATTTTATGCAAATAAAGGATGTCTCGTGAACTGGCACAGAACTGGCAAATGTGCTTTAATAAGAAATTGGCATCACATCAGTGCTTCCAGTTTTCTTTGGAGTTTGTCTTAATGTAGAAATTAGTATTTTTCTGTGGATAACTAGCCAACTTTTCTTTCCAGTGCACAAAAGTCCCCTATCCAAGATGTCGGTGAGAACAGTCTCTATATTATATAAAACAAGGACAGTGCACAATCTATTATCAATACTGTATTGTATATTATGGGCCTTATTCATGATGGCTTTTCTTCCAGTCAATGTCTGTGGACAAAAAGATTAATTACTCAGACCTTATGTATTTCGGTGGTGTGGAATTGCATTTTCCTCATTAAGATCTTTGGAGTGGGAATTCTTTTTTCTCTTCCCCCGATATGAGGCATGAGACAAACATAGTTAATTTTTTTAAAAGGACACATCTCAGTTCTATAAACTGAGTCTTCAGGATATTAAATACAAGCTAGAATAACGCCATGCAGTAAGAAAACAACTCTTTCCTTATAAACTAGCAAATTGCTAAATGATCTAGCAGTCGGCTGCCCAAGAATTTTCATCTAGATATTCCCTACCAGTATATTGATTCTCAGGCTATCCTAACCTCATTTGTTAGGCCTGCAAACATCCTGACAGGTCTACTATCCTGAAATCATTCCAGCTTCCCCCTACCCCATCGCCACCCCCCACTCTTATCCAGTTAAGTTAATCTGATAAGTTAGACCAGTCATAGAGCTGGTCAAACTTAGCTCGATATAACTTATCCTCCTAAGTAGCAATTTCTGTGCGACGAATATGCCTTGTAACTTAGGGAGATTTATCAAATAGTGTTATGGCGTTTTCGCATGCGTTAAGCACCTTCAACGCATGCGAAAACCCCTTAACACATGCGATAGCACCATAACGTATGTTGCGATGCAAATCAGAAAAAGAGGAGGCGTTAGGGGTGGGCTGGGCTTACTGTTTTGCGAAGCCCTATTGCATGGCTTTAACACCAGTTTTAGCTACACCTTTTTCAGTAGTGTTAAGCCATGTGATAGTTGCATTAAAGCTTTATCGCATGTTGTGATGTGTTCTCAAATGCCAGATTTAATAGTTTTGAAGCTCCTGGAGAGCCAGCCTAGCTATCAAGGCTGATAGAGAGAGAGAAAGAGAGAGAGAGAGAGAGAGAGAGAGAGAGAGAGAGAGAGAGAGCCTAGCCTAGCCATAATGCCCCCAACACTAGATAGGTATTTATATCTCTATGGGAGGCCCACCTAGTAACTCAAGGTGAGGTTTAGGTATTAGTGTAGGGGTTAGGGGCCACTTTGACATTCAAAGTGAGACATATGAACAGAACGGTGCTCTCTTGTGAAGATTTGATGACCTTCGGAGTGAGGAAACTCACTTAAAGATGAGATTTGTGCAATGTTCTCTCAACCTAGCTTGATGTTACATCAAATCAAATCTTCACAAGAGAGCACTGTTCTGTTCATACATCTCACTTTGAATATCAAAGTGGCCCCTAACCCCTACACTAATACCTAATAGAGATGTGAATCGTGTGATCGATCATCTTAACGATCAATTTCGGCTGGGAGGGGGAGGGAATCGGATTGTCGCAGTTTGGGTTTTTTAAATATCGTGTAAATCGTGTAAATCGAAAACCGGCACACTAAAACATCCCTAAAACCCACCCCGACCCTTTAAAATAAATCCCCCACCCTCCCGAACCCCCCCAAAATGCCTTAAATTACCTGGGGTCCAGTGGGGGGGAGGGCAGGAAAACCGGCACACTAAAACAAACCTAAAACACACCCCGACCCTTTAAAATAAATCCCCCACCCTCCCGAACCCCCCCCCCAAATGCCTTAAATTACCTGGGGTCCAGAGGAAGGGTCCCGGTGTGATATTTTACTCTCGGACCTCCGTGCGTTGTAGAAATGGCGCCGGCGCTACCTTTGACCTGTCATATGACAGGTCAAAGGTAGCGCCGGCGCCATTTTGTTTTTTTGTCCCTTGACGTCAGGAGCGTAGGAGATCGCTCCCAGACCCCCGCTGGACCCCCAGGGACTTTTGGCCAGCTTGGGGGGGCCTCCTGACCCCCACAAGACTTGTGAAAAGTCCAGCGGGGGTCCGGGAGCGATCTCCTACCGCGAATCGTTTTTCTGTATGGAAAAACGATTCGACTGCAGGAGGTCGTTCTGGACCCCCAGGGACTTTTGGCCAGCTTGGGGGGGCCTCCTGACCCCACAAGACTTGCCAAAAGTCCAGCGGGGGTCCAGAACGACCTCCTGCAGTCGAATCGTGTTGCCGTACGGCCGGCAACACGATTCGACTGCAGGAGGTCATTCTGGACCCCCGCTGGACTTTTGGCAAGTCTTGTGGGGTCAGGAGGCCCCCCCCAAGCTGGCCAAAAGTCCCTGGGGGTCCAGCGGGGGTCTGGGAGAGATCTCCTACGCTCCTGACGTCGGGGGACAAAAAAACAAAATGGCGCCGGAGCTACCTTTGACCTGTCATATGACAGGTCAAAGGTAGCGTCGGCGCCATTTCTCCAACGCACGGAGGTCCGGGAGTAAAAGATCACACTGGGACCCTTCCTCTGGACCCCAGGTAATTTAAGGCATTTTGGGGGGTTCGAGAGGGTGGGGGATTTATTTTAAAGGGTCGGGGTGGGTTTTAGGGTTGTTTTAGTGTGCCGGTTTTCCCGCCCTCCCCCTTCCCCTCCCCCTTCCCCCGATTTACGATTTTTTGACGATTAATCGGGGGAATTGTTATTGTATCACGGCTCTAACGATTTTTGACGATTTAAAATATATCGGACGATATTTTAAATCGTCAAAAAACAATTCACATCCCTAATACCTAAACCTCACCTCGAATTACTAGCTGGGCCTCCCATAGAGATATACATACCTATCTAGTGTGAGGGTATCATGGCTAGTCTCTCTCTCTCTCACTCTCTCTCTCTTCCCTCAGTGGCCCTGATAGTAAACATGGTCCCTCCAGTGGTTGTATGTTGGAAATATCACAAGTCTGGCACTTATCCCAAAGTGTGAAAAAGTTAATGTGATTTGCGGTAACTTAGTGCTTCACATAGGTATTAGTGCAAATTGTGATAAACTGCCTATTACCATAAAACACACCTCTTTCTCTATCACATGCGATATTTAGTGCATTTTGATAAATCCAGGCCTAAGTTACAAATACTTAGATGGATACAGCTGAATATCAGGCCCCTTAAGTATTATCTGTAGTTTGTCATTCCATCTTAAAAAAGATGTGTCGTAACTATAAAAGGTACAGAGAAGGGCAACAAAAATGATAAAAGGGTATGGAACAGCTGCCTTATTAAGAAAGGCTAAATAGGTTAGGACCCTTCAGCATGGAGAAAAGAATGATATCGGATAGAGGTTTATAAAAATCATGATGGATGTTAAACTGGTTAATAGGGAGTAGTTATTTACTTTCAAATAGTACTAGGACCTGGGGGATACTCCATAAATTAACTGGTAGAATGTTTAAACAAATTAAAGAAAATATTTTTCAGTAAACACACAATTAAAATATGAAATTTGTTACCAGAAGATGCAGTCAAAGTTAATAGTATAGCTGAGTTTATATGTAGTGACCCCATCTTGTTCTTTGTGCAGAAACACAGGGATAGTAACTTCCAGACAGGCATGCGGGTGCACATTGGTTCATGTGTGCCAGTGTGCATCCAGGGTCATGATGATGTTATAACATGTGCATATATATGCACGCATGTTATAAAATAGTCTGGATGCATGTACATGTGCCCCTAATTTTAAATAGGTATGCATCTGGGCATACAAATCCTACTTCTACCATGCAAGTCAGTAGATTTTAAAAGGGGCGCAGTCCCATACCAGTGCCAGTTTTACCAGTTTGTCTACCAGTTCGCCCAGTGAAGAGCTAGGTCCTCCAAAACCCCCTGTTTAATAGCTTACACTCCTTCCAGTTATGTCAGACCCTGAAATCCCTCTGGTATGGCTAGTTTTTTATTTTATTAAACTTACACCTTGTCCCTAGCAGAAGTAAACTTATGTGATACTGAAAGTAGGCGCACGCCCAGGCATATAAGTATATATGCGCACATCCCTTTGCCATGCCCATGCCCCACCCTGAAACACTTATGCAAACTATTCCTACACCATGCCCCTTTATGATTCAGAGGGAGATGTGTGTGCATGGGAGATATGTGCACATCTAAGCAGCTTTTAAAATACTTGTGTGCACATTTGATTTTGGCATGTGCCGGACTTTTAAAATTCACCTTTATGGAGGTAATTTTCAAAGGAGCTGCACGCATAAATATAACATACTTTCATAGAAATATTCAAAAGCCCATTTATATGTGTAAAGTGTATTTACGCATGTAAAACCCAGTTTTAAGCTCGTAAATCCTTTAGAAAATTACCCCCTATACCTTCATGCCTTTCTCAAAACTGCAGCCAGGTCACTGATTTCCTGCTTTTGAGACTAGTGTGGCCCTTCTCATCATGGCTGTTTCAGCTCGTCATTGTCTCATGGGATTGCATTATGCTACAGAACACATGGTTGTAAGAGCCAATGGAGTGCAGGAGAGGATTTCATTAATGAGAAAGTTGAGAGGATAAAGATTATCAAATTATCCTGGGTTTTTGAGAGGCAGTTAGGAAGAGACAGAGTAGGACAGCAGACATTCTACCTATGATTCTACTCAAATAGGTCTGTGGTCCCTTGCAGGGATTTCTACAGTGAATATCCTAATTAGATTGGGCAGCAAAAGATAAGCAGATGGTTTGGGACAAGACCAGCTGTAACTCACTAAGAGTTATGATGTCATTGCTTTGCTGAGCCTTCGTAGCTATTGTATTCATTAAGAATTACTTTCAGGCCTCTGCAGTTTAGTTGGTTTATTAATTTAATATGTTATTATTATATTGTATTGTATTGTGCATAACTTACATCTTAGATGTTATTGCAAAGCTTTTCAAACAATAATAAAAATATTGTTCAACAAAAATCAGTGGTCTACAAATTTAAAATACATATGAGTTAATTACAATAAAATATAAAAACTAAACATAATAGTAAAACAAATATAATAAAAGAATTCAGTAATAAAAATATATCAATAAATTACATAAAAAGATTTTAAATCAAGAACAATAATTAAACCTAACAACAGAGAATATTTTAAAAAATCTGAATGAATGTAATTGACATCAGCAGAATTCTGGCCCTCATAATCAAAATATTTGCTATCTTAAAGTAAGCAATAGCAATATTAAGAACAGAAGGCTTGAGTAAAAAAAAATGCCTTAATTCCCTTTCAAAATGTGCATTAATATATCTGCTGCTTCAACTGTAAAGGAAGTTTATTCCATAATAGTGGTGCCATAAAAGAAAAAGTTGATTGTCAAGTTGAATCAAATTAATAAGGAAAAGGAGTCTAAGCAATTCAAGTTGGGATGAATGCAGGGTATGAGGAGGTTTTTTGGGAAACAACTCCAAATCCTTGTATAAAATTGCCAACAAGACTATGTATAGGTTAAAAAGAGTGGGAAATGCCGCTGAACCTTGGGATACATCATATCCTAACTTCCTTATGGAAGTAATTTGAGAGCCCAGTCTACCTGGCAAGCTCAATCTGATAAATGAGAAGTAAATCAATTTAGTATCCATCCTATCATTCCCTAGAGCATCAAAGCATTGCAGCAGCAAAGTGTAATTAGTGAAATCAAATGAAGCACTCATATCCAACAGAATAATTAGCACAACCTTGCCCCTATCTGCCTTGACTTGTATTTCATTAAGCATAACCAATAAAACTGTATCTGCTCTAAATCCATGATGGAAGCCAAACTGCCTGGGGTGGAGAACATTTGTTTTGTTTAGAAAATCAGTAAATTATGTAAATAGAGTTTTCTCAAGTATGGTAGAAAAAACAGCAAATTAGATACTGGTTTATAATGGTTTGGGTCAGAAGGATCCAATCCTTTTCTTGGGGGGTACAGGCTGGATTTCAGCTTGTTTGAGTGATGAAGGAATAAAACTCTGCTCTAAACTGGTATTAATGATATGCAGATAAATGAAAATCATGCTTTTTGACCAAATTAGATAGTATTGGGTCAAATGCAGAGAAAATAGATCTCATTTCATTTAGAATTCTTTTCTACATCCAGAGAAGAAGTTGTGCTTAAAAGTGCAAATTAACTTGCAAATATAACTTCCAAATTGATATTAAAATAAAAAACTTCTAATACATTTATGTCAGAATTTATGTTGCCAGGAATAGTTGAAAATTCTTTCTGAATGTCAGCTATTTTCTTACCAAATTGATCTGCAAAAAATCTCAAGTTAGACCTCACAATTTTCCATCATAATCCCTATCTTTTATATTAATCAGATTTCTTAAGAACTGATTTTCAGCTTTATTTAACTGACTTAAAAAAAACCTTTTTTATCAGAAAGTAAAGCTAATTTATAGGTAGAGATTTTGGGTTTACGTGGAGAAAGAATTTTTTGTTTACATTTTTTCTATATTTTCTTTCAGTTTGGTGTGTTTGCCTTTTCAATAGCTGGTACTGGCAGGATGGGTTCTTGAAGAGAGATACAAGATGCTCTAGATACAGCAAATGCATTTCTAAGAACCATATTCCAGATGTCCAAGGATAGATCTGCAAAATTATCTGGAACATTGATTAGGTTTGCTGCCAGATCATTCATATTAATGTCTCAGAGATTCTTAGATGTAATACCATGTTTCTGGTATGGAGGACAGACTAGATTTCAATGCAGTATAAATGTGACCAGTCCATGATTGGTAAAAACAGTCAGGAGTATGACCTGCTATATGAGTATAGGTCTGTACATGTTGGGTGAAGCTAAAGTCATTCAATTCCAGGAGAAACTCTTTATCAAATACCTTAGTAGGATCATTAGCAGATATCCCTAGGAGTGAGAAACAAGAAACAGATCAAGTACTAGGGATCTGGTGGTACTGCTGACCCAGACATGCCAGTGTCAGAGACAGAATGCTGGGCTCGTTGGACCTTAGTCTGACCCAACATGGTGCTTCTTATGTTCTAATATTTAAACCGCCCAAAACAAGCAAATTAGACTGATTGAGTGAGGACGCAGAAATTGTCTCTAAAATCTCATTTAAAGAGTTCTGCTGCAATGATAGGGGCTAATACATTTAAAGCAAAGATTTGCTGACCCTAAAACCAAATTTCATCAACCTAATATTTGCTAAGGAGGGAGAATTGATTTTGATTTCTCTGTTTTCTAGTGAGCCACAATAAATAAATGCAAATCCCTCTCCTTTTTTGTGTGATTCTTATGTACAATATGGGGCGGATTTTAAAGCCCTGCGTGCGTAAATCCCACCCAGAACATGCCCCCAGACTCACCCCTTCAAAAAGGCCCGGCAGTTCTGCGCATAACAGGGTTTATGTGTATGACTGGTCCCCTTTGAAAATGTGTGCAGTGCATGGAAGGCCCAGCCACACGCGTAACCTCCATCTTTGACATGCGCAACTTTTTGAAAATCTACCTGAGAGTATGCAAAGTTTATGATTGAGAAAAAAATCATATATTAAAAGGTGGACTTGTATTTTAATTTTAATTTAATTTTGTATTTTTATTCCAAATTTCGTAGCTAATACCCTATAGAGTATTAGCCTGCTGAGTAAGTAGCCATGTTATTAATTACCATTAGAAATCTCTGTTTGTCATTGCTTCATTTTAGGTTGGGGAAAAGTAGGCTTAATACTTATGCTGCTGTTCCTTTATTAATGGGTGGAGTGGCTATTTGTTCTTTTTGGCTTGAAAATATATTTTTGTGGGTGATATTCTTTATCTTCACAGTTAGGTATATGGGACCAATGTCATTAAGTTCCTTGAATGTGAGGATTAAGTTCTTGAATTTGATTAGTAGGGATATGGGCAGACAGTGTAGGGATGTGCATTCGTTTAAAATTAATAGCCTATCTGTGATAAATATACCATATTCGTTTGATTCGTTTACTCCCAAAAACGCATGAGCAAGTCCCAAGAATGAAACATATCTCATTTGTTTCATTTGTTTATGTTTCCCCATTGAAAAGCATTGGCTGCATTAAAACAATGGACTGTGAGGCTGGGCAATTCATGTGAGAGTTTCCATAGCAACCAGCCCTCATACCTATGACTCATGTGTGATGTCAGAGGAGAGCCGGGATCTGTTGTCAAGGAAACCAGACTTACAAAACAAGGAAATATATCAGAGGAAAGCATTTTTCTAAATCAGCAAATCACTGAACTTTCAATCCTTTTTATTATAATCCCTATTTCCTCACTTGTGGAGGATACATCCTGCTTTGCTATTATCTTAGAATTCTGTATTACTACAGTCTTCTGTATCAACAGTATTTTGGTTCAAGATTAGAAAATTATATCTGTTCTAATCCTGATAACTGTTAGCTGCTGACACATTGTGTTAATTTGCACAGGTTTATAATTTTTTTTTAACTTCTCATTGCTATCACTGCTACTGACTTAGAGGAAGTTTAGTATTCTCCAGTATTCCCTTCCCTTTAGGGGGAAGTCACTACAGGCTGCTTGGCCTGCCTGGCTGGCATAGGATATTTTTGCAGTGATTTATTACATTTTAAACCAGAAACTACCAGTGTAGTACCAGTGTTGCAGCTGAACTCTGCAAAACTTATGATCCTGAGGAGACTAAAATCTCTTTTAACGACAAACAATTTTCGCACAGTTCTACAAGCAATGATATTCGCAAGCACAGATTACTGTAACTCCCTGCTATTAGGACTACCTCAATCCACAATTCGGCCACTGCAAATACTGCAAAATTCCGCTGCTAGAATTTTGACTGGCAAAAAAAGAAATGACCACATTACAGGAACACTTGCTGAACTTCATTGGCTTCCAATAGAACAAAGAATACAATATAAGGCATTATGTATAATCCATAAACAAATCCACGATGAAAAAGCCGACTGGCTTAACACAGCACTACGTGTCCATGTTCCACAGAGAAAACTGAGATCTGCCAATAAGGCTCTTCTAACCATCCTCTCTGTCAAATCAGCACGTCTCACGCAAGTAAGGAAAAGAGCACTGGTACTGGCTGGTCCCGTACTATGGAACACCATGCCACTTGAAATAAGACTGCACAGAAATTTGAAAATTTTCAAAACCAATCTGAAAACCTGGCTTTTAAAACAAGCTTTTTATAAATATAAAGAAAAGGAGAAAAACAGATGAGGAATAAAGACGCACTAAAGTTAGAAGCTATTATTTTTAACCTAACAATGCATTGTAATGGTAAAACCAAACCGCCTAAATGTTCCCAACAAACAAGCTTAACATACACACTTAGTTTATAATTATGAATTGTTACCATACAATGATGGCACATAACCAATTTGTAATCTATATCACCCATATGTTTCATTGCTGTGCCCTTATGTAAACCGTTGTGATGGTTAGCCAACTTAACGACGGTATAGAAAAGTTTTTAAATAAATAAAATAAACACAGATAGGCTGTTTTAACTCTCTTTGCTGGGTCTGTGTCTGTTAGATACATCAGTGTATCCCCAAAGAATGCAGTATGTCTCTGCCAATTACCACCATAGGTATAGCCAGCCACTATGTGTATTATTTTATTTTTCTATTGCTTTTAAATTACTAGTGCACTCAATTTTACTTCTGTTTTACCAGTAGTGAGCTTACACACATAGTATAGCAGTATAACATTCTTTGCTTTTTCTGTGTGTGTTGTGTGCACTGAAGTCACTAGCAGAGCAAAATATTAAAATTGTTGTTCTACTGTAGTGTATTCTCTCTGTGTGTTGTTCAACCTTACACACAGAAAGATCAATTTAGTAGTTTGTCACACTAGTGTCATGAGTGTGACTAACCACTACATTTTCAGAAATAAAGATTAATTGACAACACCTTTCGTCCAGCACTGCAGCAGAAAAAAAAATCCATCATTTCAGACAAAAGACTTGGGAAGCCTGCAGTTGTTGACAGGGGATTTGCTAGATAGACAACAGTGAGTCCCCCAACTAAGACAAAGAGGGATTTTTTCAAATCCCAAATATCAGCAGAAGAGAGACAGGCATGTCAAGCTGCAAAAAGTTGAGATTTGGGGAGGATATGCCAGTTGAACCATCAGTGTCTAAGCCAGATCCTGGTATTTCAGAGGAGAGAGAAAGGGAAGGCACTATACTACTAGTAGTGACTAACCACTACATTTTCAGAAATAAAGATTAATTGACAACACCTTTCGTCCAGCACTGCAGCAGAAAAAAAAATCCATCATTTCAGACAAAAGACTTGGGAAGCCTGCAGTTGTTGACAGGGGATTTGCTAGATAGACAACAGTGAGTCCCCCAACTAAGACAAAGAGGGATTTTTTCAAATCCCAAATATCAGCAGAAGAGAGACAGGCATGTCAAGCTGCAAAAAGTTGAGATTTGGGGAGGATATGCCAGTTGAACCATCAGTGTCTAAGCCAGATCCTGGTATTTCAGAGGAGAGAGAAAGGGAAGGCACTATACTACTAGTAGCAGCAGAGTAGAACCCCCAGTGCCTATAGAAGTACAAGTGGTGAAACTAAAACCAGCACTGCAAACCCTTAGTACAGCAGAGGCTATAAGATCTGTTTTGTCATCCTCTTCTGATTCAGAACTTGATGAATCTCCCTTCAAAGGATTTCTTGAAGCAGAGATGGGAGAGGCATTAGCTGAAGACCCTGTATTAGAAGGCTCAGTCAGTGCTGTGGTATCTTCCACTTCACTGACAGAGGAGAGAGAGGCAGGAGGACATGTTAGTGAGGGAGTGCAGGCCACACTGACATTGCAAGAACAGAGGATGAATAAATCCTCTGCTGCAGTTCCTCATTCTCCATCTGTGACCACCCTCACTTCACTGCCAGCAGCACCATACACCCCAAGGGATGCAGACAGAGGCAAGGGACCATGAAAAAATCTGTGATCTGTGCCATTTTCAAATCAGGGAGGACACACACTATGTGCATTGTAACTATTGTGCAAAGGACATCAGCCGAGAGAAGCAACTGGGCAACTTAAGCAATGCTGGGATGGAGCATCACCTGAAGAAGCAGCATCTCCTTCAATATGCACCTGGGGATAGTAGTAGTAGTAGTCAGGGGACCCCTTCTGCAAGACAGAGGACACTAGACTTTGAAAATGGGACAAGTGTTCCTCAAGCTCCTTCCACTACTTCGGCTCCTTCTACCAGTCTGATGACAGGCCAGCTGCAGCAGTCCCCTACTACAGCTAAGAAGTGACAGCCCATAATGGAGGAAATGGGGTGGTATTTCGTGGTACTGTCATGGGGAAAGAGGCAGGCAGCATCCAAAGTGGTGACAAGGTCTATCAGTAGAGGTGTGAATCGTGTGATCGATCATCTTAATGATCGATTTTGGCTGGGGGGGGGGGAGGGAAATCTTATCGTCGTGTTTTGTTTTGTTTTTTTAAATCGTTAAAAATCGTAAATCGGGGGAGGGCGGGAAAACCGGCACACCAAAAAAACCCTAAAACCCACCCCGAACCTTTAAAACAAATCCCCCACCCTCCCGAACCCCCCCAAAATGTTTTAAATTACCTGGGGTCCAGTGGGGGGTCCCGACACGATCTCCCTCTCTCTCTGGCCATGGCTGCGTTGAGAAATGGCGCCGGTGGCCCTTTGCCCTTATCATGTGACAGGGCAAAGGTAGTGCCGGCGCCATTTTGGTTCCTGGCTCCCGACGTCACGCATGCAGGAGATCGCCCCCGGACCCCCGCTGGACCCCCAGGGACTTTTGGCCAGCTTGGGGGGGGCCTCCTGACCCCCACAAGACTTGCCAAAAGTCCAGCGGGGGTCCGGGAGCGACCTCCTGCACGCGGGCCGTATTGCCAATCTTCAAAATGGCGCCGGCGCTACCTTTGCCCTCACTATGTCATACGGGCAAGTCTTGTGGGGGTCAGAAGGCCCCCCCCAAGCTGGCCAAAAGTCCCTGGGGGTCCAGCGGGGGTCCGGGGGCGATCTCCTGCACGCGTGACGTCGGGAGCCAGGAACCAAAATGGCGCCGGCGCTACCTTTGCCCTGTCATATGATAATGGCAAAGGGCCACCGGCGCCATTTCTCAACGCAGCTGTGGCCAGAGAGAGAGGGAGATCGCGTTGGGACCCCCCCACTGGACCCCAGGTAATTTAAAACATTTTGGGGGGGTTCGGGAGGGTGGGGGATTTGTTTTAAAGTTTCGGGGTGGGTTTTAGGGGTTTTTTGGTGTGCCGGTTTTCTTGCGCCCTATTTAACGATACAATACAAATGCCCCTGACGATAAATCGGGGGAATTTGTATTGTATCGTGCACTCTAACGATTTTGGACGATTTTAAAATTATCTGATGATAATTTTAATCGTTCAAAAATGATTCACATCCCTAGCTATCAGTGAGTTGATCACTTTAGAGGATCATCCCCTGCAGGTCACTGAGAACGTGGGCCTCAGGCATTTGCTGCATCTTCTAGCACCAATCTATAAAGTGCCCTCCAGGAAAACTTTCAGCAGAAAGGTCATCCCCAATTTATACAAACATTCTCATAGCCATGTACAATCTCTGTGGTGTAAGTACAGGAGAGCAGTGTACATTTCACAAGTGATATATGGACATCCACAAATGCCTCACACTCCTTCCTCTCTCTGATGGCACACTGGTGAGACCTAGTTGAGGTAGAGGCAGGCAACAGCTCCACAGGGTCCAGAGCAACAGGACACAGGTGGGCTTTGCTGCACACTCACCTGGTGGATGGGGCCCCTATCTCGGCCAGTATTGTAGGAGCCATTCCAGAAATGCTGGAGGGCTGGAAGCTAAATCAGAGAGCCAGAAGTCTAAATGCAGGATTCTTTGTCATTGACAATAGCTCTAATATGGTAAAGGCAATATCTAATGGGGGATGTCAGGGTGTACGATACTTTGCTCACACTCTGCACCTAGCAGTAAAGGAGGCCCTGGGGGCCCAGAGTGTCTACCTGTACAATTTAATAGACAAGGGTAGGAATGTAGTTGAGCACATCCACCAAAGTGTGAAGCCAGGGCATCTTCTCTGTGAAAAGCAGGAGGAATTAGAGATGCCTCACATGTGTTTTATTCAAGATGTTGGCACTTGTTGGAATTTTATCTACATGATGCTGCAGAGTCTTGTGGAGCAGCAAACATTCCTGTATGATCTGTCTTGGGAAATGAAGATAGGTGTGCAGGCTCCCCTATGGTATCATGATTGGACAGTCATGAGACAGCTTGTGAAAATCCTGAAGCCTTTTAAGGATGCCACAGAGGAGTTGAGTGCCACAAGCACCACCTTGGGAGATGGCATCCCGATAGTAAATATCCTGTTAGAAAAGTTGGAGGGCTTTCAACAGGAAGAGGGAATGAGAGCTGAGGTGCTGTGCTGTCTGGCATCTTTGGAAAAGCAGGTGACAGAGAGACTAGGTCCTCTGACCAGAAACCCTACATACATGCTCACAACATTATGTGATCTATGTGTGAAAGAAAGACTCATACTGCAGATCAATAATCTGACACATATGAAGAGCATGCTGACAGAGGAAGTCTATCAACTAGAGCTCCAGAGGTTGAGGCAGAGGAGGGATATAGTACAGAAGGAAACACCAGTATTGCTCAGGTCATACAGTACTGCAAGTCAGAGCAGCAGCCTGTCTTCACCACCCTTCATTTCATTTAATTTATTACTTATATACCACACAACCATGCTTACAAAGCTGAACAAGGTGGTTCACAGCAAAAACAGATACAAATACATCATTTAAAACACATAAACCAATTTAAAATGTAAAATCTTCCCTTCACATTCCTAGCACTCCCTTCTCCACAGTAAAATGGAAATAATCCCCACTCTCCCAGGCTATATCAAAAGCAGCTGGGAAGAAAGACACATGTATACCACTAAAGGAGATGGCAGCTCAAATATCAGTGACACTATCTTGCAGAAACTATCGAGGACATGGACACAGATGTGCTGGCATATAAGTCCCACAAATCTAGCATCTGGCAAGTCCTAGCAAGAGTGATTCAGTGCTATGTCTCTTGCCCACCATCAAGAATCCCCAGCAAAAGAGTATTTTCGATGACAGGACACATTGCTCTAGGTTGTTACCACCCTTGATGGAAAAAACCTAGTGTTCCTGAAAATTTGTCTGCCTTTGCTTGGATATCCAGGTTCTCCAAGAGAGTGGCAAGACCAGTGAAAGGAATTTGTAGTTGCTCTGCCTGTCTCCCTGCTGTGCCTCAAATATCAGCAAGGTGGCCTACATCCAGCTGCAGCCACATCCAGCATCCAGCTGCATCTGCCTGCCATGTCCCCAACACCATCACTTGGGACCCACTTCTGTAATCACACTTCTATTTCCTCCCAAGCCCGAGATGCCAGATTGAGGGCCACACCACCCTGAATACTGAGTCCTGCTGAGTCCCCAAAAACATCACTTGGGCCAACAATCACTGACACATTCTGCCTGCCTTGCTCTTATGGACATCATAGGGGCCAACATGCACTGACACAATCTGCTGCCTTGCCCTTACCAACATCACAGGAGCCAACCATGCACTGACACCTTCTGTCTGCCTAGCCCTTACCAATATCATTGCGACCAATTTACCATGACACCTTCTGCCTATATTGCCTTTACCAACATCATAGGGGTGAACATGCACTCACACAGTCTGCCTGCCTGCCTGCCTAGCACTTACCAACATCATTGGGGCCAACATGCATTGGCATCATCTGCCTGGCTTGTAGGGGTGTGCATTCGGATTGACCGCATTAGTAAAACGCAACTCATATTTTTTTTTTACTTAAAAAATTGATTCGACATAAACGATCGGATTTCCCACATATCGAACATAGATATGTTCGATATGTGGGAAATCGCGATTGTTGAGCCAAAATAAAAATATAAACCCCCTCACCCTCCTTAATCCCCCCCCCCCCGACTTACCACAACTCCCTGGTGATGGAGCGAGGAGTGAGGACGCCATTTCTGCAATCCTTGGCGAGAAGCATGTGACGTCGGCGGCACGTCGAGTGACGCCAGCGTCACGTGATTCCCGGCTCGTTCGCGCCGGACGGCTCGTTCGGCCCAAAAAGAACTTTTGGCCAGCTTGGGGGGGCCTCCTGACCCCCCCAAGCTGGCCAAAAGTTCTTTTTGGGCCGAACGAGCCGTCCGGCGCGAACGAGCCGGGAATCACGTGGCGCCGCGTCACTCAGACGCGACGTCACGTGATTCCCGGCAAGTTCGCGCCGGACGGCTCGTTCGGCCCAAAAAGAACTTTGGCCAGCTTGGGGGGGCCTCCTGACCCCCTCAAGCTGGCCAAAAGTTCTTTTTGGGCCGAACGAGCCGTCCGGCGCGAACGAGCCGGGAATCACGTGGCGCCGCGTCACTCAGACGCGACGTCACGTGATTCCCGGCAAGTTCGCGCCAGACAGCTCGTTCGGCCCAAAAAGAACTTTTGGCCAGCTTGGGGGGCCTCCTGACCCCCTCAAGCTGGCCAAAAGTTCTTTTTGGGCCGAACGAGCCGTCTGGCGCGAACTTGCCGGGAATCACGTGACGTCGCGTCTGAGTGACGCGGCGCCACGTGATTCCCGGCTCGTTCGCGCCGGACGGCTCGTTCGGCCCAAAAAGAACTTTTGGCCAGCTTGAGGGGGTCAGGAGGCCCCCCCAAGCTGGCCAAAAGTTCTTTTTGGGCCGAACGAGCCGTCCGGCGCGAACTTGCCGGGAATCACGTGACGTCGCGTCTGAGTGACGCGGCGCCACGTGATTCCCGGCTCGTTCGCGCCGGACGGCTCGTTCGGCCCAAAAAGAACTTTTGGCCAGCTTGGGGGGGTCAGGAGGCCCCCCCAAGCTGGCCAAAAGTTCTTTTTGGGCCGAACGAGCCGTCCGGCGCGAACGAGCCGGGAATCACGTGACGCCGCGTCACTCGACGTGCCACCGACGTCACATGCTTCTCGCCAAGGATTGCAGAAATGACGTCCTCACTCCTCGCTCGATCACCAGGGAGTTGTGGTAAGTCTGGGGGGGGGATTAAGGAGGGTGAGGGGGTTTAATTTTTTTTTTGCACATATGTACATATACCCAACTCATTGGATTTTTTTTATGTCCATATTGGCCGCAAGTGGGACCCCCTTTCGGACATAAAAAATATGAACATAAAATTTTGCTCTGCACATCCCTACTGGCTTGCCCTGTTGGTGTTCACCATCACTGGGATCTGACCAATCCTGCTATCTTCTTACTTGTCCCAACAACAACACTGGGGCCTGTCACCTCCTGCTGCCTCCTGACCTGCCCCTATCAATAAAATTGGGGCCTGTCAAAACCTGCTGCCTTCTGATTTTTCCCCATCAACCACACTGAAGCTTGACTCAGCTTACTTCCTTCTGACTTGTCCCCATCAACCTCACTGGTGCCTGTCACACCCTTCTTCCTCCTGTCTTGTCCCCATCAACAAACTGAGGCCTGTTACATCCTGCTGCCACTTGACTTGTCCCCATCAACCATACTGGGTCCTGTCATATCCTGTTAACTTCTGACTTGTCCCCATTAACAAAAATGGGGCCTGTTACAATCTGCTGCCACCTGACTTGTCCCCATCATCCAAACTGGAGCCTGTACCAGCCTTCTTCCTCCTGACACGTCCCTAACCACAACAATGGGGCTTCAATTCTCCTGCTTCCTCCAGGCACATCCACAACAACACTGGGATCTGACACTATAGGGCTCCAGTAGCAGCCTTTCATTTCCATATCCCAACAACAAGAACACAGAAATCTTGCATGCAGAAAATCCAGCAGCATCCTGCTGCTGCCTTACATTGCAAACACCTCACACAGCCTTAGGGGTTTAATACATCCTTATTCTTCCTGCTATGCTCCAAATACCACCACAGCATCATGACTCCCTGAGTTCCTCTGCCTGCCATGTTCCAAGCACCATCATAGCATCCTGACTCCATTGAGTTCCTCTGCTTGTTTATCCCCAAGCACCACCAGAGGCTCATAGCACCACATAATTAATCTGCCTGCTTAGCTCCAAGCACCATGGCAGTGTTATGACTCCATGGAGTTCCTCTCCCTTCCATGTTCCAAGCATCACCACAAGGTCATGATTCCACTGAGTTCCTCTGCCTCCTTTTCCCAAATGCCACCACCGAGACATGATTCCACTCAGTTCCTCTGCCTCCTTTTCCCCAAATGCCACTACTGAAGAATGACTCCACTGAGATCCTCTGCTTCCTTTTCCTCAAACTGTTGTTGAGAAGAAGTAGGCATGGGAGATCAGTGGAGTCATGCATCAGTGGTGCATCAGTGGTGGTGGTGGTGCATCAGTGGTGGTGGGACCTATATGCATCAGTGGTGGTGTTAGTCACCACTGATGCATGACTCCACTGACCTCCCATGTCTACTTCTTCTCAACAACAGTTTGAGGAAAAGGAGGCAAAGGATCTCAGTGGAGTCATTCTTCAGTAGTGGCATTTGAGGAAAAGGAGGCAGAGGAACTGAGTGGAATCATGTCTCGGTGGTGGCATTTGGGAAAAGGAGGCAGAGGAACTCAGTGGAATCATGACCTTGTGGTGATGCTTGGAACATGGCAGGCAGAGGAACTCAGGCAGTCATGATGTTGTGGTGGTGTTAGTCAAACATCATCACTGAGGCATGACTCCACTGACCTCCCCTGTGTGCTTTGCCTCAACATCTTCTTGGAGCAAATAGGTCTTCTTCCTCAACAACCATTCAGGAAGAAGCAGACAAGGGAAGACAGTTGAGTCATGCCTCAGTAGTAGCGTTTGCCAAACTCCACTGGGGTATGACTCCACTGAGATCCACTAGTGCCTCCTTTACTCCAAATTCCACCACTGAGGACTAGCTTTTCCTTTATCAGCCTATCTTACTCCAGTCATAGCCACTGTGGCCTGAGACTTACAGCTGCAGCATGCCATGTTCCAGCCATAACCACTGTGTCCTGACACTTACAGCTGCGACATGCCATGCTCCGACAATAACCACTGCGGCCTGATACTTCCAGATGTGGCATGTCATACTCCAACCATAACCACTGTGGCCAGAGACTTACAGCTGCGATATTACATGTTCCAACAATAACCATCGTGGTCTGACACTTACAGCTGCAGCATGCATGCTGCAACCACTAAACCAAGATAGTACTATATAAGCTCAGGATTCATTTTTTACTATTTTCAAATAGATTTTGCTGTCCCTAAGAATGCTACATTTTATGCTTGAATAGGTATTTTACAAATGTTACATGGACCTGACTCTGACAACACCACAGCTTTTGGGGTGTTATAGCTACACTTTTCGCTTCATTGCTCTGCTACTACCAATCCAGTTTTGATAAATTATTCACTAACACCACTTCTACAGCCACTGCTCCAAACAATTCTTGGAACATTAAGGTGCTCGCTCACTCCACTCTTCTGTGAATGTGCAAGCACTAGAGCAAACACCTTTCAAGTTATTATGGCAACCCTTTTCACTTTGCTGCTCTGATCTTACCATTCCATTTCTTAATATATACCAGCACCACTACTGCCACTGCCATTCTAAGCTGGTATTGGAACCTTAGAGTGCTTCTTCCACTGCTCCAGGTGTGTTCAAAGTTCCTGCCAAATCCTCTTACCTTACAGTACTTGCCCACTTTTCATTTTTCCCTAGCCATACATTGTTTTACAAACTTATTGAAACATTCCTCAGGCTTTTAATACCATTGTTATGTTATGTTCAGCTATGGTACTCACCTTCCTGTCATCTCTTGCTTTTGCCACGGTTATCCATTCTTCTATACACTTGCTGCACCACTCCATGAACTGTAACTGATGTTATGGCTCATTTGCAGTTTCACTGTACTGTGCACATGGGTAAATTTGTTGTGCAATACTTGGCTTACTCCATGACACAAACATATGCTACTGGACTAGTGGATCAGTCAGGTTCAGCCATACCTTTACAGGAAGAGGTATCCCCATCTCTGGTTGTCTATATGATAGAACAGAATGCAGGCATCTCCCATGACACTCTGCCTTAAAGCTATGCCCCTCATTCTACACCTTTGGATCCTTGTGCCACTCAGTTTTCCTGCCAGGCACAGATTTTATGCCTTGGGGTCCTCAAATTCTTTCTGCCACTGTACCTTCATGGCATACTCCATCTCTTACAACTTAAGGTCTTTTTTGCCAATCTGGGATGCTACTATGCACATCTCCTATGTATGCTTTTGAAATCACTCTTTCTGATTCTTGGTCCCTTTATCTGTACCTTGGGATTTTTCCTGCCATGTTTTCTGCTTCACTCTCCCTTCATGGTTCCTTAGGGTGTTGATGTCACTTTCAGTGCCACTTTGCCTCTCGTGATACCATCAAGTGTTCATGACACTATTGCTGGGCTAGCATCCTCTTTTTTGCACCTTGAAGTATTCTTCTTCCTCTTGCTGCTTCTTTGCTCCACTCACGTTGCTTTAGAGAACTCCTGCCAATCTTGTAAGCATGGTACCCCTTTGCCCCTTTGTTGTGCATTAGGCTACTATTTAAGCCACTTTTGAGTCCACTTTGCCACAGTGTAAATGCCTTGCAGCTCTTTCCCCCTTCTGATGATTTCTTTCTCTCAAGTTTCATTAGAATTGATAAACAAATCACTATTCTGGTGTCCAGAAGAGATTGCAATGCTTCCCCCATAGTTTTTATTGGAAAACAAATAAAACTAATGAAACAAATAAACAATTTTTTTTGTATTGAAACTAATGAAACAAATTTGGGTCCCAACAAAATGAATTAAAAAAAGAAACTAATTTTTTTCTCCTGCACATCCCTAATAAATAGCGATGTTTTACAAGTGATAGTGATCTAACTGGCAGCAAGATACATTCTTAGCAGTGTGGATGAGAATAAATGAGCAGACTTGATGTGCCAATCTTATTCTACCATTATTTCCTATGTTACTATGAAAATAATTATTCCCTATTTAGTTGTCCCACACCTATCTTGATTTCATGAACCTCTATTATATCTCTTCTCTGTTGTTTTTTTCTCAAGGCTATGAAAACATTCTTCATAAAGGAGGAATTCCATATCCATTTATCACATTTTTTTTGTCCTTCTGTTTCTTTTCTAGTTCTTATATTTCTCTTTTGAGATAGAGTGACCAGAGCTCCACAAAATATTCATGATATTCACACCATGGATTCTTACAGAGATCTCCCCATGCCAGAAAATGTACAAATTTAATTGTTGTTGCTCAAAGGGAAAAAAATTGAGAGCATATTTAGAGCACAGGTGGCAGGTTGCACACCAGCTGTTGAGTCTGGAAGTGGCACCTGTGAAGTGGAACTGGTGAGCTACTAATTGACAGTTAGTGGAGGGGAAACCATATCAGGTGCAAACTCAGAGTAATGGAGGCCATGAGGTGATCCTCCAAAGCACTACTGAGAAGAAGACTTACATGGTAGAAGGATATGTCTCACCAGAGGCTGGATCCAGGTAGCAGTACTACAAGGTACTAGCAGAAGTTGCTTGGCTAATTGCCATTGTGAATGTTTAATCTGTCTACTGACACAAGTAACGGATTGCCTGCTTTTAGTTATCTCCCTTGTGTTTGCTAATTGACAGTAAAGCTGTGACCCTGTTTTTCTACATTTAGTGTGCCCCAGACTTTGTTTATAGGCTTGCTAGGAGGGTGAGGTAGCATGCATGATATGGAGGGGCAAACCCACTGCCAACGTTAATAGCAAAGGACTTGATTACATTTCAATTTACTTCTGACCTGTATGATTGCAGTCAAAATTGTGAAATGCTATTTAGCATCATTTAGGTTTCATATAAAAAATGTGTGGATTCTCCCTCCTTACTTCAGATAAAATACCATTTTTCTTCAGTACAAGATTTATTTTTAAAACATGGAATTGTAATATTATTAGTCATTAGGACTGTGAGCTGTTACAGCTAGAAATGCTCAGATCATATTAATCTGAATATTAACTGTTTGATAGTAGATAATTCATTTCCATTTCTGACTGATTGATTAATTTTCAGTCCAAATAATTGCATTAGGTCTGATAGTATCCGGTAAATTTATCGCATATTTTCAAGGGGGGAACTCACAAAAAAGGAAATAAAGAAAATTACCAGATTATATAAAACTGATATCCAGTTTAATTAAATTATCTGTTGAATACTAAAAACATAATCAAGATAGATAGTTCATTATATATTCCTTTAATGTAGGCAGAAGTATTATCCTGATATATCAGATGGAGGCCCTGGATTATTTAAGTAACTCTAATTGCAACATAAGTAAAATCCCATGCAAAAATTTTGCATAATACAAAGTATTTATTTCACTCCTTATTTTCTTTCTAGTCTTTTAAAGTATGTAGTAACATTGACTGGTAACAGCTTGCTTGCTGAACTATTACTATTTTTCTGCTAAAGACAGCAAGTAGTTGTATTAAGAGCAACTCTCAAAGTGTGAATGTGTAATATACCACAACACAGAACAAGTCATTTGTGCTTTACTATTGATAACTTATAGTATGTTGCATGAATCAATCTCAAGCGGTCTCTCTTAAAACTCTCAAACTATTCTTCCCTAGCTCTGGTTCCATTCATACTACATCTAAATGTAGCTGTTTTTCTGGTATTTGATTAGAAAAACAGGCGGGGGTAACTTACCCAATCCTGGGGCTAGGTCCTTGCAAACAAATCCCTATAGCCCCCCTAGGCAGATTCTCCAAAAGAGGATAAGGTAAACCTCTAGATCCCAAAGTGCATGGAGGAAACCTTTTCAGTGGGTGTATTCTCAAAATAGATGTTTAGTGAATGTGGGTACCAAATGATCAGACTGGACATGCTGGATGGATGTTCCATATTCACAGTTTACTGTAACACATATTTAATTGTAATCATTTAGTAACAGACACCTTTGTTACAGTGATCTCCAGAGTTATTCTAAAACCTTTCTGTGCATGTTAGTATATGGGTCCTGAGATATTCTCCTCTCCAAGGCCTGGAAAAGTAAGGATTTCAAGTTGGGTTGGGTCACCTAGCTTTAGTAGCACTTTCTTTCCAAAGATTCCAGAAGTCCAAATATTTTTACAAAAGACACCAACTCTTATTATCCTCTCTTTTTCCAGGGAGGCAGAGACTCCTCTTACTCCAAAGTCTCCTCTTCAGTGGGTATCCTGAGATCTTGCTGACTGAAAGTTCCCATGAACAACAGCAGGGAAGAAAATACTTTTCTTTACCAATTCTGGGAGGAAGATTGGGGCCAAACTTCCTCCGGAAATTAAGAAACAAAATACACCAACAATATTCAAACAGTTTCACTAAGTACAGAGTCACAACTTCCTAACCATTGGGTGTGAGACAAAATCAGCAGGTCTTATCTCTTTCGATCCTTCCCAGGGCCGGGAACTTCCCTCTCTGTGCCAGGACTAGGAGATCCAGAAAAATCTCCAAAAATGAATTCCAAAAATAAAAACTCTCACAAGATCCAAAACTGAGACATCAGTTAGGCTTTAGACTAGCTGATGTCTCCTTCCTATCCACTGCAATCAAGAATGTAAGGCCTAGTCCACCAGGAACAGAAGAACAAGTAAAACAGATCCTTTGTCATCAAGCTCCCTAGAAAAATGCCATACATATTCTGCACCCCATTTGCTCTTTGCAGGCCAGAGCATACCACTTCTGCCACCACATAGGGATGCTATAGCAAGTGGTTTGCTCCACTCCTAACTCCCTATCCCAGAACTTAGGGCCAGGTTTTCTAAACTATCGCAACTCTGTGAATTCTTCGGAACCATGGAGCGGGGGGTGGGGGGGCAACTGTGAAAGCCAGCAGCAATCACACCTCTGCGGTGCAATCGCTGCCAGCTTTCGCACCCAATAGCACCACCATGAAAGGTGGTGCTATTGGACGCACTACTGGCAGCGATAAGGTGTCCTATCTTTTCGCTGCCAGCAAAGTCATCGCGGAGTCCGCCCCGACGCCACCCCAACTCCTCCCCTTCCAGTGCGGACTCCGCCTCGATTTAGCTATTGCACATGAAAAGGGACTTTTTGTGTGTGATCCCTTTAGAAAATGACCCCCTTAGTCTAGAGCTCATATTAAATCCCAAGGCAGTCTCTATATAATATAAAATAAATTTGAAGAAAGCTAGTTAAAAGTAAAATCTATAAGGATTTGTTCTTCATTAAGGGTTTTGGTTTGCTTTATGCATAAAAGCAAATTCAGTACCTTTGGAAATTGTTGTTAGCAGAAAACTGTGAATAATGCATGAACTTTAACATTTATTATTTATTTATGTATTAAAGGTTTTTATATACCGACTTTCTTGATACAGATCAAATCAACTCGGTTTACATTTAACAAGCAGTAACTATAACCAACCAATAACAAGAGACAATTTGAAGGAGTATAAAGTTACATTATAACAAGGATGCGTTAACTTGGAGTAGGAAATAAGAAGGGGAACGAAGATAGAGTATAATATACAAGGGAGTATATGAGGGAGGCAAGGAGCCATCCTCATGATAACTTGTAAGCATCCTTATGATAACTTATATACATGATTTAGCGCTTGTTTATTTACATGATTGCTGGGACAATTCTAAGTCAGGCTGTTGGACTAGTGGCGGGGAAGGCTCGGCAGAACAGCCATGTCTTTAGTTTCTTTTTAAAAGTTAGTAGACAAGATTCCTGCCTGTGGTCCAGAGGCATGGCGTTCCAGATGGAGGGACCTGTGATGGAGAATGTCCGGTCTCTGATGTTTGAGTGTTGTACAGCTTTAATAGGAGGTACATGTAAGGATCCCTTGTAGGCATCCCTTAAGGGTTTGGCCGTCGAGTGCAGTTTAAGGGGGTGTAGCAGATCAAGGGGGGTCTGATGGTGAATATATTTGTGGATAATTGTAAGTGATTTATGAAGAATCCTGAAGTGTACTGGGAGCCAGTGAAGATCTTTTAGAATGGGAGAGATATGCGCTCTCCGATTGGTATTCGTCAAAATTCTCGCCGTTGCATTTTGGAGCAACTGGAGGGGTTTTACAGTAGAAGCCGGGAGACCTTGCAAAATGGAATTACAGTAGTCGATTTTGGAAAACAGAATGGCTTGGAGGACAGATCTAAAATCATAATGGAATAGGAGCGGTTTGAGTTTTTTGAGTACTTGTAACTTGTAGAAGCACTCCTTTGTAGTGTGTTTTATAAATTGCTTTAGGTTCAAGTGACTATCAATAATGACTCCAAGATCTCTAGCGTGGGATGTTTGTATATTGGTTTGCAGTTGGTGTTGGAAGGGACTGCCTTCTGGAGTGATTAGCAATAGTTCTGTCTTGGAAGTTTTGAGCACCAGATTGAGGCTTGAGAGGTGATGATTGATCGTTTGCAAGTGAGAGTTCCATAACCTGAGTGTTGATTCGAGTGAATAGGATATTGGGATTAAAATTTCAACATCATCTGCATATATATAGAACTTAAGTTTCAGATTTGTGAGTAAATTGCTTTACTCACAAATTGCTTTACTCACAAATTGCTTTATTCACAAAGGAAAGCCCTATCTAATAGGGCTTTCCTTTGTTGTGTTGCATTTCTTATTGAACAGATAGGTACTATGCCACAACGCAAAAAAAGGAAATCATAAATACGTATTATTCCAAACTTCTTTTTGAAGTTTGCTTGAGACGAAGACCGTCCTGATGAAAGGTTGAACTATTTGCCAAAACAAGATAAATAATATAGTATATAGGTTGATATATTATTATAATGAAACTGTTTTATGTTACATAGGAATATGAACAGAGTTAAAAAGTGAAACGGTGATATAATCATCTTGAACAAAATACTAGATATGGACAGATATGGACAGCTCCTGATGAAGCATTTACCCACGAAACACTGGCCATTGTCGAGCTATACTTGCGAGCTCATGTACTGTTGAGCCTAAATAAAAACAGTGGTGTGTTGAGAGCTCAGCGTGGCTGAGCCAGAATTAAGACGACACAAGATAGAAGTGATATCACCGTCTAGCAATTTTTTTGGACATTCTTAGACCGCAAATGATTGAAAAGTCCGGATGGCCTCAGTTTGAAAATTAATGAGGTACGTTGTCAGGCTTGCTGATGCGGCAAAAAGAGACAAAATAATAATTCTTATTGTTTACAGTATTGCTACAGGATTTTCAAAAAGCTGTGAGTAGCTGTTTTTTTGGAATAATACGTATTTATGATTTCCTTTTTTTATGTTGTACTGTAGGGAAGAAATCAATGTAGGCTATTTTCGTTTGATTGGGTTGTGATGAGCAGATAGGTAATAACCATTTCATTGAGCAAACTAGAATGGTTCAAAGCATGTTCGCAGTCATTGAAATCCTCACATAGAAATAATGGTCTTTTAAACCAAATATTTAAAACATTTTATGTAGATTAGATGAGTTACTATAGTATTATGTTAAGATTTATAAGATCTTCCAGCATGTATGCTGTCTTTGAGATTCCAAAGCACTTTTGTCTGAGGGCCATATGATACTTGATTTTTTTTCTTGGTACAATGCCTGCAAATAACATTGATCCTCTCTGATTCACATAACATCTGAAGTAATGCAACCATGATGTGATTTGATTAAGCCTAATTTAACTTTTGCAACTTATTTGAGGACAATCAATTATTAGCAATAGAAATAAAGGTTAAATAAAAAAAGTAATTTTTGCTTTTCTACATCTTCAGTACAAATTCATTTGCATTTATTGCTATAATCTGTCAGACATGAATAAAGGGAGCATAAAGCATCTTATGTAGCAGCATCATTCATTGCTATACTTATGAATTAATGCATACCTTTGTTACTTATCTTTGTTAGTGTTCTTTTTACTTCTCCTTGATAAGCAACATAATCAAGGCTTCTTGGTCTGGAAAAAACCCTTTTAATTGGGGAGAGGGTACTGTAATTTACGTCTCATTAATTATTTGCATTTCTGTTGAAATTTCAAATGCTGTTGACTAGGCTAAAAATACTATATATTTGAATCTTTTCTTGTCTCAGATTTGAGACATGATTTGTGTGCATTTCTTTCAGTTTTAGTATCTCACTTTGGCAGGCATAAGCAGTGTTGTTGCTATAGCATGTTAATAAGCTTGAGAGATTCCCTACATTCAATTTAACTTTTAATTCAAGATTAATATAAATGTTAACTTACTTGTTTTGTAATAAACAGATCAAGAAGCATTCTGGATAACATAAAAATGCCAAGGAGACATGATTGTGTGCATTTGAGAATTAAGTCAACTTAATGTGCAAACTACTATGAGAAGCTTGAGTACCACTAAGTTTATGATTCTGTCAGGTACTTCATCTTGTCTCATAGCTAAAAACTGGCTTCATCAGAAAACATAAGTACAGTTAATGCCATCTCTTTTGATTCCTATTCTTTCATTCATTTGGGTTTCTCTTTTCTTTACCTAATTGTAATTGAAAACAAGGTTTGATTAGATTTCTGCTTTAAGATTTTGAATTCTAGACATCCGTAATATTTCATTTTATTATTGAACTGGTTATATTTTCATAAATAGGAAATATCTTCTGAGGGTTGGGACATATTTTTATCTCCATGAATGATTTCTTAATAATTACAGCTAGAAATGCAACACAGAAATTCTTTTTAGAATGCATTAATCTGAGTCCTTGATATGCTGGAGTATTCTTTTTCCTCTGTCTGCTGGTATGTCTTTCTTTTGCTTTAAAATGCTTTTCTGCCTTATATTTTGCATATAAAAATCCAATAAATGTTAAGTCATATTTCTGTTTCTTCTAAGACCACCTGTTAAAACTTTACTTCAATATTACACTAGTGGGAACAAAACAAATACACTGTGTGCTAACTATTATTAAATCAACAAGTGACTTATATTGCCTAAATATTCAAATCCTTAGAAAGGGTCTATCATGAGATTTGGTGTGATGGTATGGGGCTCTGTGCCAGGACTCTTACATTTTGGAATTCACTTCTGAATGGTCTAATTTCTCCATGCACAATCAAACCCCCTCTCAAAGAATTCTTTCTTAAATTATTTATAAATCATATATAATTGTGTCAATGTAGGACAATCATAATAAGCACTTCCGGTCACCTGACCTTCATTGCTTTACTCTTAATCATTGATCCAAAAATTATGCAACATTTTTTTTAGATTTCTTTTTCTTTTTGCAAATAAAATTAACTCGCTTTTCTTAATGGTTGAGTTCAGGAGCGACCTCCTGCATGCCGGCCATCCGATGCCAATGTAACCCCAATATTTAAAAAAGGCTCCAGGGGCGATCCGGGTAATTATAGACCAGTGAGCCTGACTTCAGTGCCGGGAAAAATAGTGGAAACTATTCTCAAGATCAAAATTGTAGAGCATATAGAAAGACATGATTTAATGGGACACAGTCAACATGGATTTACCCAAGGGAAGTCTTGCCTAACAAATCTGCTTCATTTTTTTGAAGGGGTTAATAAACATGTGGATAAAGGTGAACCGGTAGATGTAGTGTATTTGGATTTTCAGAAGGCATTTGACAAAGTCCCTCATGAGAGGCTTCTACGAAAACTAAAAAGTCATAGGATAGGAGGCGATGTCCTTTCGTGGATTATAAACTGGTTAAAAGACAGGAAACAGAGAGTAGGATTAAATGGTCAATATTCTCAGTGGAAAAGGGTAAACAGTGGAGTACCTCAGGGATCTGTATTGGGACCGGTGCTTTTCAATATATATATAAATGATCTGGAAAGGAATACGACGAGTGAGGTTATCAAATTTGCGGATGATACAAAATTATTCAGAGTAGTTAAATCACAGGCAGACTGTGATACATTACAGGAGGACCTTGCAAGACTGGAAGATTGGGCATCCAAATGGCAGATGAAATTTAATGTGGACAAGTGCAAGGTGTTGCACATAGGGAAAAATAACCCTTGCTGTAGTTACACAATGTTAGGTTCCATGTTAGGAGCTACCACCCAGGAAAAAGATCTAGGCATCATAGTGGATAATACTTTAAAATCGTCGGCTCAGTGTGCTGCAGCAGTCAAAAAAGCAAATAGAATGTTGGGAATTATTAGGAAGGGAATGGTTAATAGAACGGAAAATGTCATAATGCCTCTGTATCGCTCCATGGTGAGACCGCACCTTGAATACTGTGTACAATTCTGGTCGCCGCATCTCAAAAAAGATATAGTTGTGATGGAGAAGGTACAGAGAAGGGCAACCAAAATGATAAAGGGGATGGAACAGCTCCCCTATGAGGAAAGGCTGAAGAGGTTAGGGCTGTTCAGCTTGGAGAAGAGACGGCTGAGGGGGGATATGATAGAGGTCTTTAAGATCATGAGAGGTCTTGAATGAGTAGATGTGACTCGGTTATTTACCCTTTCGAATAATAGAAGGACTAGGGGGCATTCCATGAAGTTTAGCAAGTAACACATTTAAGACTAATCGGAGAAAATTCTTTTTCACTCAACGCACAATAAAGCTCTGGAATTTGTTGCCAGAGAAGGTAGTTAGTGCAGTTAGTGTAGCTGGTTCAAAAAAGGTTTGGATAAGTTCTTGGAGGAGAAGTCCATTAATGGCTATTAATCAATTATACTTAGGGAATAGCCACAGCTATTAATTGCATCAGTAGCATGGGTTCTTCTTAGTGTTTGGGTAATTGCCTGGTTCTTGTGGCCTGGTTTTTGGCCTCTGTTGGAAACAGGATGCTGGGCTTGATGGACCCTTGGTCTGTCCCAGCATGGCAATTTCTTATGTTCTTATGTTCTTATGTTCAAAGTCTGTTTTATTTATCCTGACATGTTCCGTGTTTTGAGACTCATGTCTGCATCAGGGGATAAGAGCTTTCAACCAGTGTTGGTTCATTTGGCAAGTATATAAAGAAACAAAAAAATTAGTATTAAAATAGAATACAGTAGGGATTTGCAGAGGGACGTCATATGTTGCATTCGTGATTCAGATTCGTCGGGGAGCAGATACTTTGCATTCGGCCGTATGGTGCCCCGATGCGTTAATACGGTGATTTCTATTCATGTCCCAGCTAAAATTAAAATTAACTATAACCCCCAACCCTCCTGACCCCCCCCCAAGGCTTACCAAAACTCCCTGGTGGTCCAGCGGGGAGTCCGGGAGCCATCCCCTACACTCTCACACCCTCGGTGCCTGTTTCATTATGGCGCCGATAGCCTTTGTCACAGGGGCTACCGGTGCCATTGGTCAGCCCCTGTCACATGGTCATCGGCACCATCTTGTGCTCCTACCATGTGACAGGGGCTGACCAATGGCACCGGTAGCCCCTGTGACATAGTATGGGCAAAGGCTATCGGCGCCATTATGAGTACTGGCATCGGACGGCCGGAGTGCAGGAGGTCTCTCCGGGACCCCTGTTGGACCCCCAGGGACTTTTGGCCAGCTTGGAGGGGGCTTTCTGACTCCCACAAGACTTGCCAAAAGTCCAGCAGGGGTCCAGGAGCGACCTCCTGCATGCTGGCCATCCGATGCCAGTACTCAAAATGGTGATGATAACCTTTGCCCTCACTATGTCACAGGTACCGACCGTCGGCCCCTGTGACATAGTGAGGGCAAAGGCGATCTGCTGCCAGTATTCAAAATGGTGCCGATCGCCTTTGCCCTCACTATGTCACAGGTACCGACGGTCGGCCCCTGTGACATAGTGAGGGCAAAGGCGATCTGCTGCCAGTATTCAAAATGGCGCCGATCGCCTTTGCCCTCACTACTACTTCTTCTATTCTCTGCAGACTGATGAACGCTCATAGCTTCTGGGGTCAACCACCATTGACTGAACAGTCATTGGAGAGATCAGGAGGGAAAAGCTTGCCTTCCCTTTCACCTGGCTTGTTGATATCATTGAGTCTGATCCAGTGACAGAGAGGCTCCTTTCGATGTGGATTGGTGAGCCACTGGTGAATGACATTGTGATAACCCTTTTGGAAGTAGGGAATGTGGAGGAATTGAAGCCAACCATGAGTTCCTTCTCATTAGAAGTGTTTCATCTACATGGGAACACCGTTATATTGCTGGAGGAGACAGGCAGAGGTACTACTTCTATTATTTTCCTGTTTGTGGGTAATTTTCGGCAAGAACACTTTACTCTTGTGAGGCCAGCTGTATTTACTCTTAAGGCCATCTGGGAGGCCATAGAGGGTTTGGGTAAAATGATGTCTGCTTAAGTTGGGACTCTGTAAAGTGAGGTTCATTCCTTGGAATCTTGAGGTGTGGTCTTAGAAAAAGCAAAGAAGTGGTTCAGCAATTATCTGATGTTAAAACTGATTTGTCTTAGATTAAACCTAAAAAGCAAAGCGGTAACCGATCCAGCTGGCTGTGTGTAAGTACAACAAAGTGAGGATCGGATGATGAAAAAGCCCTTTATTTATTATTTTAATAAAGGGCTTTTTCATCATCCGATCCTCACTTAGATTAAACCTATACAAAAAAAGTCTTTTAAAGACAACTTTGTACTCTCCAATAAACTGGAAAATCTGGAAAACATCTTAAGGTGTAAAAATTTGTGCTTTGTCAATTTTCCATGCGTCCTTATGACCTCCCTAAGGGACATGTTGAAAAAGTATTTGTTGGAGGTTTTGAAAATCCCTGAAAATACTCTTCCTCCTGTTGCCAAAATATATTGCTTTCCTCCATCCAAGAAAACAGCTTGAGAGTAGAAGATCTCAGGAACTCTTATCAATTTCAGACAATTCTTTGGATGTTACAGTCTTATTGGAGACCTTTGATACTGTATTAGCAAAACCTTCTACTCTTCTGGTTTCTTTGGTTTTCGATTCCAATAGAGAATGGCTCCTTAGAATGAATTTTAGGCATCATGGCATTACTTTTTTTCAGTGTTGTACCATGGCCTTCCCAGATGTGGAAATACAACACAAATGAAAAAGAAGCATTTTTTTTTAATGAGACCTAGAGTATTTCAACTTGGGGCTCAATTTTTCTCAAATTTCTTTGCAAATGTTGTGTCAAATATAGAAATGCTATGTATGTATTTTTCGGACCTAATCAACTCTCTTTTTGCTGATAAATTTGTCCCTTTGCAGCCTACTGCTGATGCACCCAATTTTCCTACTTACTTGATTATACAATTTCTCATTTGAGAGTATCCTATGAGCCTTGCTGTCAGCTTGCCTTTTTCTTTTCCTCTATTATGAGATTGAATGTTTTCTTTCTTTTGTTACCTTTAAGATTCTGATCTTGGATTTGGATCTTTGGCTGACATTTAAATTTCATTTTGTTAATTTATTGCTTTATATTTTCTTATGCTATCAGCTGTGATTTTTCTTTGTCAAGGTTTCCTTGTTGTATATATTTGAAGTTGTATAAATAAAATTAAATACAAAAAAAGAAAAGAAAATTGTCTAGGAAAAGCTACCCACAGAGATTTGCATCTGCTTTTTCTGTGTGTACTTTTCCCCTTCAAAACAATACACAGTTTTTAAAATGCAAAATTATACATGTGGTTGCATTTTCTGCTATATCTCTATCCTAGGAGCCAAGCCATAGCATGCCTTAGGCATATACGCCACTACCTGAATGGTGCAGAAATGCCACCAATCAAAAGGAGCACTGCTCTATGAATTCTTTATCCCCTATGTCTGGTGGTAGGGGTAGTCGCATTATCAGGCCAGCAGGGCTGTGAAACAGGAGCAGTGTGACCCTAATGAAAGAAGCAACATGGCGAGCGGAGTCTTGGGAGAAGGATTAGCAGTGACCCTGTCTGAAGAATCAGCATGGCTAGCAGGACCTCAGAAGGAGACACAGCAGCGGCCCTGCTGGAAGAAGCAGTAAGGCTGGCGGGGCCTAAGGAGAAGGAGAGGGATGGCCTTCACTACTGGAATTATTAGAAGGTTCAGAGCAGGGTCTGCCCCCCCACAGTCAGAAGAAGGAGTCATCCCATCAGTTGCAGGGGCTGAAGAAGGAGATTGCTACTGCTGCCACATCTGTTTCAAGAGTAGAGAAAATGTGACTGAGATAGGGAGAATGTGTGTGTGAGAGAGAGTACGTGAGTGAGTGAGAGAGCATGTACGTGAATGGGCATGTGAGAAGTAGAGCATGTGTGTGGTTCAGCACATGAATGAGTAAGTGAGAGAGCATGTGTGTGAGTGAGAGATGGCATATGTGTATAATTTAGCGCATGAATGAGTAAAATGAGAGCATGTATTGTAAGGAGAAGAGCAACAAGCTCCTATCCCGGCAGGATATTAAGCGGGTCCCCACTAAGCAGTTGTCCAACTATACCAAGGGGAAACAGCAGGGGGCGTTGAGACAACCAGTATGGACTACAATACCCAGAATTCCAGAGCGGCAGTGGAAGGCTCCTGACCAGAAGGAGGCTGAGGTGGATGCCGAAGGTGATCTGGGAGAATTAGATTCAGCTGAGTCCATGCTGTGGGAAGGAGAGGGTGTGTCCCTGAGCGGGGATGAAACGGAAGAGGGCAGTTGCTCAGGAGAGGAGGAGGAAATGGACTGGGAGTTGCCTACAGAGGACTTTTCTGTATCCAGCATGGAGATAGAGTAAGTGCAAATGGAATGTGACACTGAACTGAGAAAAAGAAACCTGTTGGGGAAAGGGTTTGTCTCACCGGTTTCTCCAAAAATGGCACTAACTAAAGAAGGTGCTGATTGTGGGGGAGAGGTGCACCATTACTTGTAGCACAGCTGTAGGGGAGAAGGGGTGAGTTGTGCTGGATCCCCAAACAGGGCTGTCGTGGCTAGGATGGAAGCCAGACAGCAGACATTTGGATAAAGAGGTTCCAGGTTGCAGCTTTTTTCTGTTATAGGACTATAGAAAAAAGAGTACTGCACAATACTGAGAGAGAAAAATAAGCTGGAACTATTACTGAACTATTCTTGGTTGTTGTGATTTGTTTTATTAACCCATGCCCTGTGGGGGAGGGGCAAAACTGTTATTTCCTTGCTTGTGTGGATCTGGAACAGGTTACGTGCCAGAGTGACAAGCCTTGTTAAGGATTCGGGCATATTTTGAAAGGCTTGCCAATAACCATATTGAAGGATTGTCAGAGCCACTAGGAATACAGCGGAAGTCAGTAGTTGCAGTCGTGTTATCTGGTGAGGAGGGCCTGCAACGCTTGGGAGCAAGCAAATAAGCCCCGCCGGAGAGCCAGCAGGAGGAGACGTGACAGTATGTAATAGCATGTGTTAATAAAAGAGAGCATATGTGCTTAATTGAGCATGTATCAGTGAAAGAGAGCATGTGTGTGTCTGAGAGAGAGTGGAGAAAGTTTTAAAAGTTTGTGTGCAGCAAATCTTTCTGCTAATCCATGACAATCTCAAGATGACTGGAATCAAATATTTCCAGGGATGAAGAGCAGATAATTTTTGTATCTGTTTTTAATTATTAGAAGATGTTCTATTTATCAGATGTTTTGAAATATTTATTCTTTTTATTGGTGTGACTTACTATTAATCATTTATATTTCTTAATTGTATGGGTTGATAATTTATGAGGTTCTATTTTTCCACTGTTCACTGCATACAGAGTCTGGCTTGTTACAGTTTCCAGTTCAGTTTTTGTCTGCACATTTCTTTGGTCTCTTTGTTCTGTGTTTGCTGAGGCTCTGTCTATGTTCTGCATGTGTGATCAAGGTAAAGTATTCTGCTCGCATGTAATTTCTTTATATGGATCTATAGCAGATCAACTTCTTATGTTTTACTAATAGGAGGTGAATTGGTGTTTTAGGGCCTAGTGTCACATTTTTGGGACTAAGGTCATACTTGTGTCTACTTAAAGAATATAACAGTAATAGTGTTATGTTTTAAATTTAAAAAATTAACAGAGTCTTCTAGTTCAGTTCCCAACATTTTCAGGTTCAAAGTGCAGCTACATTAACATAAATATGTATGTGCCATACCAGCTGCTATGGATCAGGCAGTGCAGACATGAAGAGGAGGAATCATATGGCCAAAAGAAGATCTAGACAAGCTCAGAAAGTCTCACCAGTCTCTCTTCCAAATTTGTAAATAAAGGGAGAGGGCAGACACACATATGAACCCATCACAGTGGACCAGCTCCCTTTATATGCAAGTGCAGGAGAAGGGAGATGTGAGGGTACTACAGGCAGCTGGCTCAGTTACCTTGGCTGCCATATGTGATCTCCAGAGCTCCTTCATTGCTGCTGATCCAAGCACACATACTGCCAAATTTTCAAAGGCCTACTTTGAAAATTATGCGCATGGCCGGGCTTAGCACGAGCAGCATGCATTTTATAACATGCCTGGCCACGGGTGTAAAGCCTGGTACATGCACAAGTGCCGGGACCTGGAAAAGGGGCAGGGTCTGGGTGGGGAGGGGCGGGGCGGCTATTAGCCACTGTCCTGGGGAAGCATGCGCCGGCAGCCAGCCGACGCATGGAAACTACTTCTGCTCCAGAGGAGCAGTAAGTACTAAGATGAAAAAAAATTTCGAGTAGCTAGGTAGGGGTTAGGGGTCAGGGTGGAGAGGGGAATGGGAAGGAAGGTTAGGCAAGGGGGTAGGGAAGTTCCCTCCCAGTCCGCTCCTTAATTGGAGTGAACTGGGTGGAAACTGGGGGAGGCCCAATTGCATCGCTGCACGTAATATTTAAAAATTCCCCCCCCCCCCCCCCCATGCGCACCACCCGCATATACGTGTGTGGATTTTAAAATCTGGTGCGCATGTGTTCACGGCCAACAGATTTTATAACATGCATGCTCCGGAGCGCGCATGTTATAAAATCGCTGCGTCCATGTGCGCATGCCGGGAACAGCACGCACATGGATGTGCGTGTGGTCTTTTTAAATCGACCCCATAGTGAGTGACATTCAGGGCTTACTGCATGCTATCTCCATCTCACTCAACCTGGCAATTGGACAGAGCTTGGAAGAACTCTATGGAAGAGGCACTATGTGCCACACAAACCAGGGCTCAGCTGTCTGTGACCTAAACATTACCTGGTATTCCCACACTTTGAAGCTCATACTGGAGCAGCATCCTTGACTTTACGTATTCTCAGAATGGTGCTCCTGCATGTTTAAGAGGCACCAGTGGCCCTTTTTGCTGCATTTTTCTGAGTATGTAGCAGTGGTGCTTTTTCCATGGTACATCTGATCATGCCTGATGGCATACTGGCTGGAAAATTCTGTTCTAGCTTCTGGTGTCATGTATTGTATCTAGGGTGAAAATGCACTTTTTCACTTGGCCGTAAGTTCCAAACTGCCTGGCTATGGCTCTGTTAGGAGCATTTTCACTCAATGCACGTAAAAGTACAGATGTTAAGAAAAAACATGCATAGCTTTACTCGCAGGGGCTGGGCAATTTTCAGAAAACCCTTTTACCCAGGTAAATAGCTATTTGCTCATGTAAATGGCTTTTGACAATTGCCCTCTTTAAGAACAGAAGCAATTGTTAATGTTTATGATATGAATAAGATAAATATTAATTCTCAAATATGCTTTACAAATACTTTTTGAACATTTTTTTTATCTTATAATCAGTAATGTTGAGTGTTTTGCTGTTAAAAAAATCATATGATTATAGCATCATACTTTAAGGGCTTCTGACTTTGGTTCATTTTTTGTTGTAATTGTAGTTTCAAATCCGAGATATTCCTGAAAAAAATTGTCACATTGAAGGTATAGTGTCATTTAATTTAAGTGATCTATGATAGAAGCCTTTCAAGCTGAAATTGTCATTTGACTTGAAAACTGTTATAAAATGTAACTATGGTTACTTGGCTCTAGTTCTATAGAAAAGTTTGCACTTGATCTACCAGGAGAACAGAAAAGATAAGAGCTGTTAACCAGAATGAGTGACTGAAGCAAGAAAAAGAGGTAAAAAAAAAGTTGGGAAGAAGAAAGGAGGAAAACAAAATTTATAATTTTAATATCCTTGGAACAGATAATAATAATAATAATATGGATTTTAGCCTGCCTATCTACTAATGCTCAAAACATTATTAGTATTCAGATATAATAAGTCTCTTCCTTAAAGATCTTACAATCTAACTGGACAAGGAAAGAATTACATGCCCAAGTCAAAAGGAATGTCATTGGGGAAAATGGAATATGCTGAAGTCCTTGGTTCTCAGCCCATTGCTCTAAGCCAGAGATGGTGAACTTTAGTCCTTGAGTGCCACAAATAGGCCAGGTTTTTAGGATATCCGCAATGAATATGCATGAGATAGATTTAGATACAATGGAGGCAATGCATGCAAATCTTTTTCTTACATATTCATTGCAAATATCCTGAAAACCTGGCCTGTTGTGGCACTCAAGGACTGGAGTTCACCATCCCTGTTCTAAGCACTAGATTACTCCTTCATTATAGTTGTGAAGCCTAAATGGGATGAGGGAAGGGTTCTGAAAAGGAACCACATATCAGTGACTCATTCACTTACATACAGAATAGTGGGAATGAATAGGTAGAAGGAGCTCTCAAACTTAAGAAACTAAGGACCTCATCTGTTAAGGCTTAAATCCCCCATTCTGTATCTTTGGGGGGAAAAAAAAAAAGCTTTGCAATTCAACACCTAAATAAGTATTAGGCATAAATTAAATCTAAAGGAGAGAATCATAATCTTATTTTAAAATATCAAGTGAGTTATATAATCAATAAGGTTGACTTTCAAAGGGTTTGTCCAGGTAACTTTTGGAGCTACCCAGGCACAACCCAAGATTTGTATATTTCATCCTACTATCAGGCTAAATTTTGTCAAGGTAAGACATTATCCATTAGAGGTGATTACAAAAAAAAAATAAATTAGTGTTGTCTACCCTATCATTTCAGGGGTAGGCCATTTTGGATCCCCCCCCCCCCCCCCCCCCCCCCCCGGTATCATATTTTTTTCAACATTTCATTGTTGGAAAAAAATACTAAAATCTTACTACAGTCAAATGCAATGGGCTGGTCGATGTCATTTTAAATAATGGTGCTCACTATCCATTGCCCCTATCATGTGACAGTTGCTCAATCACCCCCAGATCCCACTCTTCTTTCATGCTTAGAAGAATTTCACCTCCAATACTGTTCCTTTCCCTTGGATTTTTGCATCCTAAATGCATTACTCTGCATTGTTTAGCATTAAATTTTAGCTGCCAGAACTTAGACCATTCCTCGAGATTCGCTAGATTCCTCCTCATGTTTTCCATTCCTTCCTGGCTGTCCACTCTGTTACAGATTTTGGTATCATCGGCAAAAAGACAAAGTTTCCCAACAATCCTTCTATTATGTCACTCACAAAAATGTTGAAAAGAACTGGTCCAAGGATCAATTCCTGAGGCACACTCTAGTAACACACCCTCCTCAGAGAAAACTCCATTTCCCAAATCTTTTGTTGCCTCCCATGCTACCGTTTTCTAATCCAGTCAAACACTCTACAGATCCATACCAAGGGCACACAATTTATAAGTCTTCCATACGATATTTTCAAAATCGTCAGAAATCAGGGGCTCCCCCAAAACGATAGGAAAACCTCACGATATTGTTCATAGGGGTTCTCTTATCATTTTGGGGGAGGGCGGGAAAAACGGCACACAAAAATAACCCCTAAACTCCTCCCGACCCCCCCCCCCCCCCCCCAAAAAAAAAAAATCTTTTTACAGGTACCTGGTGGTCCAGTGGGGGTCCCGGGAGTGATCTCCCGCTCCCGAGCAGTCGGCTGCCACTAATCAAAATGGCGCCAATGGCCCTTTGCCCTTACCATGTGACAGGGTTATCCGTGCCATTGGCTGGCCCCTGTCACATGGTAGGAGCACTGGATGGCCCGTGCCATTTTTAAAGATGGCGCCGGCCATCCAGTGCTCCTACCATGTGACAGGGGCCGGGAGGGTGGGGGACGCTAAGGGATTAGTTTTAAAGGGTCAGGGTGGGTTTTTTGTTTATCGGCTCAGGCGCAGCCAATAAATAAAACCGCGATCAGGTCTGACGAAAAAACCCCCACAATGTGAATCGGAACCGGAATCCGAACAGATTCCGGTTCCGATTCACATCTCTACTACTTCTAGCAGTTTTTCTTGATCCAAATATCTGGTCACCCTATCAAAGAAATTGATCACATTTGACTCTGGTAAAACCATGCTGCCTCAGATCTTGCAATCCGTTGGATTCTAAAAATTGCATTATCCTCTGTTTTAGCAACAATTCTATTAGTTTGCTCACCTCGGAGATCAGACTAACTAGCCTGTAGTTTCCAGCCTCCTTCTTACTTCTACTTTTATGAATAGAAATCATATCCACACACTTGTCTATTTCTCTGCATTATACTTTAGTCCAATAGGGTTAAAAGCCTTTATCCCAATTCCTTTTTAAAGAAAGTGACATTTTTATTTATTTGGGTATTTAACTGGTGGAATCTAGCTGTTTTCAATAAAGATGATTCTTTACCCCTATCTTTCTATTCTAGTAAAGATTGGAGTGCAGAATAAATGTGATTGTAACAGATGCTCTGGTGTTTGGATTTGGGCATTGCAGTGTTTTGAACTCCAGTGTGAAACTTTCTTTGTACAACAATCAACCTAAAATAAAGTTCCATGGATACTGGCTCTGAGCTATCTGGTAGCTGTATGTTTCTCATATATTATAGAACCCTGAAAGGCTTTACAATCACCGCAGAGTAATAGACAAATACAATCATTATAAAAGAACAAAAACATTGAACTATATGGTACTCACTAGGAATGTGCAGAGGGACACCATACGTTGCATTCGGGATTCGGATTCGTCAGGGGGCAGATACGTTGCATTTGGCAAGGGGGCCCCCCGATACGTTTATCCGTTAATTCCTAATCGTTTTCACGCTAAAATTAAATTAACTACAACCCCCTCAAGACTTACCAAAACTCCCTGGTGGTCCAGCGGGGAGTCCGGGAGCCATCCCCTGCACTCACACCCTCGCTGCTGGTTTCAAAATGGCACCAATAGCCTTTGACCTACTATGTCACAGGAGCTACCATTGCCATTGGTCAGCCCCTGTCAAATGGCCATCGGTGCCATCTTGTGCTCCTACCATGTGACAGGGGCTGACCAATGGCACCGGTAGCCCCTGTGACATAGTAAGGGCAAAGGCTATCGGCGTCATTTTGATTACTGGCAGCCAACGGTCCGAGTGCAGGAGATCGCTCCCAGACCCCCACTGGACCACCAGAGACTTTTGGCAAGTCTTGGGGGGCCCTCCTGACCCCCACAAGACTTGCCAAAAGTCAAGCGGGGGTCCGGGAACGACCTCCTGCACTCCGGCCGTCGGCTGCCAGTATTCAAAATGGCGCCAATCGCCTTTGCCCTCACTATGTCACAGGGACCAATGGTCGGCCCCTGTGACATAGTGAGAGCAAAGGCAACAGGCTGCCAGTATTCAAACCGGCGCCAATATCCTTTGCCCTTACTATGTCACAGGGGCTATCGGTGCCATTTGTCAGCTCCTGTCACATGGTAGGAGCACAAGATGGCGCTGATGGCCATGTGACAAGGGCTGACCAATGGCACCGGTAGCCCCTGTGACATAGTAGGTCAAAAGCTATCGGTGCCATTTTGAAACCGGCAGCGAGGGTGTGAGCGCAGGGGATGGCTCCCGGACCCCCCACTGGACCACCAGGGAGTTTTGGTAAGTCTTGGGGGGGGGTCAGGAGGGTGAGGGATTTGTTTAAATTGGGTCCTTTAAGCGGCTGAATAATTCGGCGGATTCAGTGTTTTCGTGGGGAATCGCGATACGTTTCGCTTCCCCATGAATACAACAAATAGGGCCCTATATGTTGCGGATGAGAAATATGTTAGAAACGAATGCACACCCCTAGTACGCACCTTGAGTCTATTCTCAAAAAGACTGAAGCTAAGTACCATACAGTTTAACGTGCATATTGAAACCATGAAGAGTATCAGTGTGTAATAACTTTACATCTTTAACAAGTTCAGCTGACATGGGTCTACATTATTATAAAGATCATATAGTGGCAGAATAGCATATATTTGACATAGTATTCTATATATTATTAAATGTTCACTGCCATGGAATTCTTGTGGTATATTTCTGGCTATATATTTTTTCTGTCTTTCTTGGATTATTTTTAGTATTGTGTACATACAGCACCTGGATATGACATACTATACATAGGGCCGGATTTTAAAAGGGTTACGTGCATAAGGTACGAGTGTAACCCTTCTAAAACGGCCCTGCGTGTACTGAGCCTATATTGCATAGGCTTCCGGCGCGTGCAAAGCCCCAGAACACGTGTAAGTCCCGGGGCTTTCTTGGGGTGGGCGTGTCGGGGGGCATCACGCAGTCGGCGCGTCATCCGGGGGAGTGTCGGGGGGCGTCACGCAGTCGGCGCGTCATCTGGGGGTGGTGCCGTGGGCGTGGTTTCGGCCCAGGGGCATTCTGGGGGCGTGGCCGCGGCCTCCGAACCAGCCCCCGGACCGGAACATGGCACGTGGCAGCCAGCCCGGCGTGCGCAAAGTTACACCTGCCTCTAGCAGGCGTAACTTGTGCAATAGAGGTAGTGGGGGGTTTAGATAGGACCGGGGGGTGGGTTAGGTAGGGGAGGGGAAGGTGGGGGGAGGCAGAAGGAAAGTTCTCTCCGAGGCCGCTCTGATTTCGGAGCAGCCTCAGAGGGAACAGGCAGTGCGCGCAGGGCTCAGCGCGCGCAAGTTGCACAAATGTGCACTCCCTTGCGCGTGCCGACCCTGGATTTTATAAGATGTAACATAGTTATAGTTATAATTTACCTGTTATGCTGTTAATGTTACAATGTGATTTAGTTACATAGTAATGTAGTTACATTCTTCCTTGTTACAATGTAAAATAGGGCAGTCCCCGCCCTATTCTCTCAGTTTCCTGTAAACTGATGTGATATTTCGATCGAATGTCGGTATATAATAAATAAATAAATAAATAAAGATACGCGTAGCTACATGCGTATCTTATAAAATCCAGCGTACTTTTGTTCGCGCACCAGGCGCGAACAAAAGTACGCGTGCTGTGTTTTAAAATGTACCCCACAGCTTTCATCTTCACATAATCATCATATGCTTGAACAGTGCACCCAAGAATGCACTAAGATGTAGCCCATGTGTATTTACAGAAACAATGAAAAAAAATGTGACATAAGAGTTGATAAATTTTACCTTTTAATTTGCTCATTTCTGTGAATTTCTGAGAAACTGACTGCTAGAATCACTTGCTTCCCAGATCAAAAACAGGGAGTTTGTTGAGTAGATTGGCCTGAATGGTGGCTGTAACCTGTAGCCTCAAAATTGAAAATATTTGTAAAATTAAACCTGTTTTTCTATCCTTGAATATCAGTTATATAAGAGAGGTTTTCAGTCACAATGCTGCCTCGTATCTCCTTCCCCTGTTGGAAGGTCTTCTGATAACCTAAAGGAAACTTTAAACCAAAATCTAGGCTAGAGGTTGGAGCAGGCTAGGGGAGTAAAATATTTGTGGATAGAGTATTGGTCTAAGATTTTACTGTTTGGTCAGCATGACGGATATATCTAACATCCAGCTCCCATTTACTAACAGCAATTTTAAAAAAGATCCAAAAGTACAGAATGCCCACTATATTTTTTTTAACTGAAGAAGCAATTAGATAGCCTATTTGAGGTCCTTAGGAAATCATTAGGAATGTGAATCGTTTTTTGACGATTTAAAATATCGTCCGATATATTTTAAATCGTCAAAAATCGTTAGGGCCACGATACAATACCAATTCCCCCGATTTATCGTCAAAAAATTGGGGGAAGGGGGAGGGCAGGAAAACCGGCACAATAAAACCCACCCCCGACCCTTTAAATTAAATCCCCCACCCTCTCGAACCCCCCCCAAATGCATTAAATTACCTGGGAGTCCTCCGTAGCGGCGGTCCGTGGCTAAATCGGGGGAAGGGGGAGAGCACGAAAGCTGGCCCACTAGATCGTGAGTTTTTCAAAATGGCGGCGGCCATAGACGAGGTCGCGGAACCCTCGCGAGATTCTCGCGAGGGTTCCGCGACCTCGCTGAACGACCTCCTGCAGTCGATCTCCTGCCGGCGCCATTTTCCGTACGGAAAACGATTCGCGGCAGGAAATCGCTCCTTGACCCCCGTTGGTCCCCCAGGAACTTTTGGCCAGCTTGGGGGGGGGGCCTCCTGACCCCCACAAGACTTGCCAAAAGTCCAGCGGGGGTCCGGAACGACCTCTTGCGTCTAATCATTTTTGTCTATGGCCGCCGCCATTTTGCGGTGGCCATTTTGAAAAATGGCGCCGGCTGAAGAACTCACGATCTAGTGGGCCAGCTTTCGTGCTCTCCCCCTTCCCCCGATTTAGCCAAGGACCGCCGCTACGGAGGACTCCCAGGTAATTTAATGCATTTGGGGGTGGGGGATTTAATTTAAAGGGTCGGGGGTGGGTTTTAGGGGGTTTTAGTGTGCCGGCTCACGATTTTAACGATTATGACGATACTTTACACACACAAACGGCAACAATACGATTCCCTCCCCCCTCCCAGCCGAAATCGATCGTTAAGACGATCAAGGACACGATTCACATCTCTAGAAATCATACTTGTTCTATTATATTTTCAAGTTTTAATGACATGTAAATTTAGATACCAACACTCTAGGCGTGTGGGAAGGGGTATACAGGAGAAAACCCCAGCACATCTTAAAAGACCAGCTCCAGAGAAAGGACTCAGTCCACCTTAAACCTAATACAGCAAGGAATCCTGGTCAAGGGCAGAGGTCCCTAAGAAAGGAGTATAACTAACCAGGCCCAGGAGGGAACAGGCAGCACTGGGGAAAGAAGGAAGTCTAGAGAAAAAGAATACTGCTGAACTGTAAGTTGTATTTCTGCGTTTATTCTGTGATCTGCAAAACCTAGCACAGCTATTTTTGTTTTGTTTCTTGTCATTAAATAAAGAGGTTTATGAGAGAGTTGTCAGTCTAGCCTGAATCTGTTCTCTGGCCACCCCACTGTTTACTCATGTTGCCAAAGAAACCAGCAGCTTCAAACTGGGGGAAGAGGTGCATCCATATACTATACACTTTTTCCTCCCTGCTGAGATTACCTGTGGTCTGACTGTAGCTAAAGGTACCAGCATTGCCATGTCTATGAAGCTCTTGCAGCAATATTTTATATTTTCTTTTATTTTTGAGCCCAAAAGCAGTGCCCTTTTGAGCTACATCTGCTCATGTGGTCCTTTCTTGCATGAGAGCAGCAAAAGACCAGGTAGGAAGGATAGCCACATGATCCAAACCAAATAGCACAGCAAGTACAATAATGCCACTTTTAGTTTACTTTAGATGGTCTCAATCACACACCTCTAGAAGTTGTGGCTAACTAGGTCTTGAATGCTGCAGAAATTATTGGAACAGGAAGTGAAGATAAGGGGTAAACATCCTTTCTGTTGCCTCCTTTATCACCTCCTTCTTCCAAAAACTGAATGTATCGCATGTTCAACCTATTCAGTTTATAACAGCACATGCCTTTCAATAGCCAAACATGGAAACCATAATTAACAATATAACCTAAGTTGTTATAATTCTGTAGTAGTTATTGCATGAGATTGTAGAATAAAAAAATTATTGTATGTATGTGATAGTGAATACATTGGGACCAAAACATATGTCTCCTTCCTACATGCTAGCATAAAGATGTATGATTTTTCTTCTTTGCAAGTTTTCTTAGAACAAAGCCTATCACAATACATAATTTAATGCTGAATTGTCATATTACTTTAATGAAGCAAAATGTTGAATAGCTAAGGGAATCATAGTACTTTATTAGCCTACTTTCTGAAAGGAAAGAAAGGCTTATGAGATTGCTGTTTGTTTGTGTCTGTATCTCCTCCCTTCCCCCCCCCCCCCCCCCATATGTTTTCTAATTGGTGTCCTATTGACTTTAAATTTTGAGGATTTGTCAGGAAGTCAGGGTTTGAACCAAGATTGTGGGGCAAGGGATGAGAGGGGTGGAATGGTGATCCATATATATGAATGGATTGTGCATGCACAAATAACCTGAAAAGATAAATGTTTAGCTTTGGATGGAACTTCTTTTTCTGCAGGCACTTGTCTAGGTTCAATCGGGTGAATTTTAAAAGAGTTGATTGCATTAAAAGGTCCATATATACAGGTATATGGCCAAGTGCAAGAAACCCTTATTTTAAAACCAGTAAATCAAAAGGGAAATTTTAAGGTCCGTGCATGGGCGTCCATGTGCGCACGTTTCCCAGTGCGCGCTTACGGATGCGCTGATTTTATAACATGTGTGTGCCGATTTTAAATTGGTGCGTGCATTTGCACGTGAATGTAACTCGTGTGCATAAGGGGGTAAATTTTACAAGATGCATGCGATGACACAATAGGCCCTAATCCCTTTTTCCCTCCCAGTCTGCTCCAAAAAAGGAAATGCGCGCAGCCTGGCCACGTGCGTATCTCCCGGTATAGGCGCACGTAGGCCTCTTAAAATTAGAGCATATGTAAGCAACAGAATGAATTAAAAAAGGGGGCTGATATGGGGCGTGTCAGGGGCATTCTGGGCTAGGCCAACGTTTACACACATATATGCTAATTTTAAAATCAGTAAATGCAGTGCATGTCGGGCTGTTACACTAAAGAGTGCATGGAGGAGAGCATGCCGTGCCCCTTTGTGCCCCCCTTTGTGCCCCCCTTTGTGCCCCCCTTTGTGCCCCCCTTTGTGCCCCCCTTTGTGCCCCCCTTTGTGCCCCCCTTTGTGTACCCCTTTGTGCTATGCTTATTTTAATTCCCTTAAGTTTTCCTTTGTTAATTAACCTTTTTCATAGTGTTTAGTAATCCTTTGTTTATTAAATATGTTCAATGTATTTGACTTAGGAAACCTATTTTCCTGCATACTCTGTTTTTAATGTAAACCGGTATGATTTGTATCTGATACAAGAATGTCGGTATATAAAAATGCAAAATAAAATAAATAAAATACTTGCACATATTTATTTCTGCTCTTTATCAAGTATAAGTCTACAAAAACATTGGTGTAGCCAAAACCTGGCTGTGTAAGGGTTGTGGTAAAATAGGGGGAGTGCAGGCTGAAGAAATCATCAGCTCAGTGTGCTGCGGCAGTCAAAAAAGCAAACAAAATGTTAGGAATTATTAGAAAGGGAATGGTGAAGGGCAACCAAAATGATAAAGGGAATGGAACAGCTCCCCTATGAGGAAAGACTAAAAAGGTTAGGATTTTTCAGCTTGGAGAAGAGATGGCTGAGGGGGGATATGATAGAGGTTTTTAAAATCATGAGAGGTCTAGAACGGGTTCATGTGAATCAGTTATTTACTCTTTCAGATAATAGAAAGACTAGGGGGCACTCCATGAAGTTAGTATGTGGCACATTTAAAACTAGTCGGAGAAAGTTCTTTTTCACTCAACGCACAATTAAACTCTGGAATTTGTTGCCAGAGGATGGGGTAGATTTTATAAATTTGCGCGAGGGCGTACTTTTGTTCGCGCACCAGGCGCGAACAAAAGTACGCTGGATTTTATAAGATAAGCGCGGCTACGCGCGTATCTTATAAAATCCGGGGTCGGCGCGCGCAAGGGGGTGCACATTTGTGCAACCTGCGCACGCCGACCCTGGCGCGCTTTGCCTGTTCCCTCCAAGGCCGCTCCGAAATCGGAGCGGCCTCGGAGGGAACTTTCCTTCACCCTCCCCCCACCTTCCCCTCCCTTCCCATACCTAACCCAACCCCCCCTACCCTGGTTGCCAGATTTACGCCTGCTGAAAGCAGGCGTAAATCTGCGCGCGCCAGCAAGCTGCTGGCGCGCCATCACCCGACCAGGGGGCTGATCCAGAGGCCTCGACCGGGCCCGCCCCCTAAACACCGCGTCACTTGCGGCATGCCCCCCGACACACCCCTCCATGCAAGCCCCGGGACTTACGCGCGTCCCGGGGCTTGCGCCGCCGCAGAGCCTATGCAAAGTTCCCTTATGGGTGTGTAGGAGAGCAGAAGCTGAGAAACATAGTCGGGGGACAAATGATTCACATATTTGAAGACAGGAAGGATAACTTTCAAACAACTGTGGCAGTGGCATATATGGGCATATATGGCTACATGCAGATTTACAATAGTATTTAATACTATCAGAAATACATATTATAAATCAATCATATCTTTACCCCACTAATAATAAAAAAAATCATATGAGCCTGCTGGTAAGTCAATACATGAAGCAAAAAATGCAAGAGGAGTATAAAGGCAAACCACAGAGGAGTAGATTTTTAAAGGGGTATGATTGATTTATAATATGTATTTCTGATAGTATTAAATACTATTGTAAATCTGCATGTAGCCATATATGCCCTTATATGCCACTGCCACAGTTGTTTGAAAGTTATCCTTCCTGTCTTCAAATATGTGAATCATTTGTCCCCCGACTATGTTTCTCAGCTTCTGCTCTCCTACACACCCATAAGGGAACTTTGATCATTCCAACGGCCCTTCTATCCTCCTATTCACTAATTTCAGCTAGACTAATATGCATTAGACTTTGCACATTCAGTTGCTCTGTTCCTAAGATATGGAACAAGGTACTTTTAACACTTCACTTGGAAACTTATTTCACCTTCCAGAAAAAAAAGTCAAAGCTTGACTGTTTAGCCAGATCATCCCTTAGACTCCATGGCAAAGACTCATCCTTTAATACTTGCCCACTAGAAGTCTCCTTGACTGTGAATCTCAAAGTTCCTCCACTTCTATGTTGCATCATTCCAACTAGTGTTTAATTTACTTTTTAACTAAATACTGCATTAGTCATTTATACCTAATGCACTTACTTTTTCTTACCTAAGGTACCCCACTTCTTTACTGGTACTTACAGTCTACCTCATATTTATGTGTCCATTACATATATACTCAATGCCTATATCTAAGTATAGACAGTCCCTCAATTGGAAACATCTCTCCAGTGTTGATGGACTTGGGGGGATCATTTTTCAAAGCGATCGTAAACAAAAAGGGACTTAAAAAGGGGCAGCGTCAAGACCGGAACAGGAGGAGTCGGGGTGGCACTGGGGCGGACGCGGCGTAGACAGCATGGATGGCGAAAAGGTAAGGAGCCTTTTCGTTGCCTATTTTGCGCCCCAATAGCACCACTTATTATGATGGTGCTATTGGGTGCTGCTGGCTTTCACAGGCCCACCCCCCACTTCGCCCCCCTGTACCGCACGATTCACGATGCTGCGGTAGGTTAGAAAATCTAGGCCTTAGACTGTCTTCCTATTTCTCAACAGATTCAATATAAACAAATTTTTCAAATGAATTTCCATGGCCAATGTACTTTTACATTGGCCATGAGATATCAGCAGCATGGAATCCTTGATGTGCCATCAACCAGGCAGGCAAAGCTTGTTGAAATAAGAAACTGCTGTTTTTCTGTAGCAGCATCTACCTTTTGGAACTGATTACCGGCAGGCCTTCGACAATTAACCTGTGCAAAATCATTCAAAATGACGTTTAAATCTTTACTTTTTCATCAAGCCTATCTTTCCATCTAAGAGTGGTTGAATATAGGAATTCAGTTTTATGTCAGTATATACTATTACTTAAGATTTTTTTTTTTTTTGTGGTTTATCGTTGAATGTTTTTATTTTATACATGATGGGAATGTAAATCACCTAGTCCTTTGTATATGGGCAGTTTATAAATCTGAATAAACATAAATAAATGGACTTCTGGTGCTGTTAAAAACAATTTTATAGTGGAGTAGAGATTTCCATAAAACATATGCTACACTAATGTGTGCGTAAACATATTGGCACTGTTTAAAGAAATGATAGGGGGATGTGGAGTTATCCAAATATCTCCTTATTTCTATAAAAAGTTATTTACTATAAGAAAGATAAGCCTTCCAAAAATCATAATCATAATGCCATTAATCTGAGTCAACCATCTGCTGTAATTTAGTAAATTGGCATTTGTGTGTATATGATTTTGCTAGATATTGGTAGGTGTTTTACAGAAAAGTCCAGTAGAAAATAATATCTTAGTTGATAGTAGAAAAAAATAAATTAAGCATATAGAGAAAACATTGAAATCAGGACACATTTTTAAGACATATCAGTTTGAATCTTTGCTCTATAGCTGTGTGATTAATACTCACTTTGGGCCAGATATATTAAGGACTCTCTTATTTTTTGTGTATGGGAAAATAGTTATTACTCCAAGCCCTTTATCTTCCTCTGGCTTTCTTACTGAGCTGTAATTGGTTAGTAATAATAACACTTCTCCTTCTCCCATTTCTTCTTTGAAAGCTATTATTCAATTCAAGTGCCAAAATAGTCATCCTCTACATAATTGCTTCTGAATTGCTGGGGAAGATACATCAGAATATTGCTTGTGAGGTGCTACATTACTGTACAGAACATCTGAATTGTTATTGGATGCCATAAATTATAATATTCACAGGCCAATATTTACAGTTTACCCTATGAAAATAGACATTATTAAACTCCCTTTAAAGTGGCCAGTTTTTTCAGAGTTTATTATACATCAGGAACCCTTGCTTTGTAATACTTTTACTATATGAATTCTGTCTGAAACCTTTCTTATCTTGGAGTATGACTGTTGTAAATATACTTCTTAAAGAACAATCCTGATTAGCTCTCTAAAAAGATGAAAAAAGATTTTGACAAAATTGCTTTCCACACATGTGACAGGATCCATATAATTATGAAGGTAATGCATTGTGGCAGATAATTCTGAGTGTCTTTAGCATTAGGGATATGCAAAGCCAAAAAATTGTTTTGGTTTGCTTTTTTTTTTTTTTTTTTGGGGGGGGGCATTTTTCAAATTTTTTTTCTGATCTGAAATAAATGTTTACAAAAACCTGCAAAAATTGGGCCTCCCTGGGGTCCTCTGACCCTTCTCTCATACTTCAGGAAACCTGTAAGGCCTGGGCCTACATGCCTAGGCTGTGCTGAAACCTGCATAAACCTGAAGAGCCAGGACCTACCCAGCAGGGCTAGGCTGAGATAAGTCTAGCTGGGCCTCTCCAGACCCCTTTGACTTCCAAGAAATGTGCTGGAGACCTCACTAGCCCCCACTTACCTTTTCCATGGGGGTTTAGGCTCATGAAAGGGGCAGGAGTGATGCACACTCACTCCTGTCCTGCCACCCTCCTTTTAACATGGCAGTAGCCAGACCATAGAGTGGGACCATGTAACATCAAATTGGCTCTGATTTCAGAGCCTACTGGCTCCATTTTTTTTTTTATGGCTGTGTTTGTATGGCCATAAAAGAAAATGTTTTTGTCAGCACAGAAACCAGAACTATTTTGATGTCACATGGCACCCATCTAAGGTCTATATTGCAAAATCTTTAAAAGGATTTATGGCAGGGCAAGAGTGTGGGCATTGCTCCTGCCCTTTCCCCAGGACCCCAATGGAAGGGGTAAGTGGGGGTCATGGAGGTCCTTGAACATTTCTTGGAGGACAGAGGAGGGATTAAGGGGAAGCCTCAGCTGAGCTCAGTTCAGCTTTTTTGAAATATTTATTCTTTGTATTAGTATAGTTAACTATTATAATTAATAGTTTATATTTCTTGGTTTTATTGTTTGATGCTTTATGAGGTTCTGTTTTTCCATCATTGCACTGCATACATAGTCTGGCTTGTTGTGGTTTCCAGTTCAGTTTTTTTTCTGCAGGTTTCTGTGTATACTTTGGTCTCTTTATTCTGAATTTGTTGAGGGTATGTTTGTATGAACTTGGTTGAGGTATTCTGCTAGCATTTAGTTTCTGTATAGGGATCCATAGCAGTCTGGCTTGCTCTGTTTTCCAAATAGGACGAAAGTGATTAGAAAAATACAATGTACAGCCAGCAAGGGTAGAAAACACATTTTATTTTTATTTTAGTGAATGGAATATGCCAACTTTGGAATATGCTTCTCAAGATATTTTATTTTGCACACTACATGAGGAAATATATTTCTGTTTTTATTTCATAGAAATAGAAATGCATTTCATAAATAAATACATTTCTCTGATTTGCATGGCATGCAACATCTGGCTTCTCAGAGTTTCCAGTTCAGTTTTTGAATGAAGGGTTATGGCGCTAGGATTGTACTGGTTCTGATTGAGCTGGAAGCCCATAGAAGCAGGAGGAAGCTGCTTTGTAAAAATAAAAATAAAATTAAAACCCCTGCATTTAATAGAGTCACTCAGCTCGTGGTGTTGTATGTTATGTTCAGGGTGAGGGTGCACCTTTTCACTTGGCCATAGGTGCCAGATGGCATGGTGCTGCTCTGCATGCACAGTATGCATTGAATACTCTGGGTCTGATTCACTAAGACTTTCCTTCCATTCTGTGTCTATGGGAATAATGCTTAGTAAATGAGGCCCTATTTCTGCTTCTTCAGTATTATAATTCTTAAGATCCTATTTATTAAATATTTTCTTCCACATTGTGGCTATGAAAGAAAGTCTTTTATGAATAGGATCTTTAAATCATTTCAATATTTGCTCATGTTAGTTTGCTAAAATGATAAATGATACAGTTTTTAACGATAGCTCATCTGTCCTGGCTGTTGATCGTCTGTTGGTCAGGATGATTTTATTTAAGCTTGCTCCTAAGTGTGAATACCTATAATATAATTTTTTAACACTATTAGTTTACAGATTCTATAGAGTGTTTTCCTTCAAAAGCTGACAGAAAGAGGTCTGAGGGCTTATCCAGCTGTCCTCCTAAGACATCTCTGAACAAGGCACAGGCTTAGCTAACTGATCTACAGAGACCTATTAGAAGAAGCAGTTTAACTTGTTGAATATAATACATTTTTCCTTTGTAAGAAAAAGTGCTACAGAGGTTGATACTGAAAGGAACATTTTAAACACCCTTAGATGATGATTTTCAAAGGGGCAAACGGGCACACATTGACCCATGTGTGTCGGCATGTGCCTAGGATGCTGCGATTTTCTAACATATGTGCACATATTTGCATACATTATGCAATAGCCTTGGCACATATATACCTAATTTTGCAAGTTGGTATGTCCAATCATGCAAATTGGGTTTTGGCCACGTAAATCAGGGAATTTTATAATTGGCACATGTCCACGCCAAGACCAATTTAACCATTTCATCCACCAGTTCACCCACTGTAGAGCTAAGTCCTCCAAACCCCCTGGTTTAATAGCCTGCATTGCCCCCAGTTACCTCAGACTCTTTAAACCCCTCAGAAATATGTTTTTTTTTTTTTTTTTAAACATATACCTCCTTCATAGCAGAAGTAAAGTTACACAGTACTAGACCTGGGCATGTGCACAGGGATGTAGGAATTTGTGGGTGCTTCTCTTGGCCGTGCCCCTTTTTGATTCTGAGTGAGATGTGCATGCACTGGGCAATACGTGTGCATATAGGTGGCTTTTAAAACATGGTGAGTGCCAGAATGCCTTATATGAATGTGCATCTCCCGATTTTGGCGCATGCCGGGATTTTAAAATTCACCTTTTTATAAGGATGTCAAGGGAATCGTGGTACAATCTAGTATTTTACAAAATTATGGTATCATTTTTCAGTAGCAATGTGTTTCAGATAATTTGCTCTACAAATAAGTGCCTTGTTTAGACCTATTTAAATTACATGCAAGAAATGGGAAATCATCCTTTGACCTAGTTCTGGTCTTCACAAATGTGATTTAAAATCAATATATAAACATATATATTAACTTGACAACTTTATTATAATGCAATGATGAAACAATATTTCTCTGGACAGTTGAATGTAATTGATGACATGCAATTAGTTACTTTCACAGTACTCAGTGACATCATCAGGTCACTGGCAATTAATTACTGGTAGCCAAAGCACTTTGAGACAACAACATTAGGACTGGTTGCCTAATTTGAAGCAATTTCATATCCCTGTATTATTTAGAAGAATCTCTAAATAATTAGCATTGTCACTTCAGTTAATGAAACATTTTCTCTAATGAGTCAGCAATGAGTGTAAAACTTTTCTCTAATTGATAACTAATATATTTGTTTAGCATAAAAACAGAGTGATTGAGTGGAAGAATGTTCTCTTTTTAATCAAGCTTGAGGAAACAAACACAAGTGCATATAAAAATGTAGAGTTTATGAAAGCATATCCAGTTTTTCAAGATACATCCTGCAGCAGTTTGACCTTCTTTAAATGACTTATCCATAA